>NW_026087411.1:31070410-31695410 GCF_022539395.1 Myiozetetes cayanensis | reverse complement strand
GCCTGCAGTGGGGGAGGCATTGGCCCTCAGGGCTCAGCCCCATCTCCCCTGAATCCTGGCATGCTGGTCAGGGGACAAAACCCTCTCTTACTGAGGCAGCTGGTGCTGATGGTGCTGGGCAGAGCCCGCCTCCCTCTGCTTTTGGTCAAGGTAGACTGAAAAGCAGAATAGTGGAGGGGTGGCAAGAGTGCCCAGAGCCTCACCAGACACCCGTGCTTTGCAGCATTAGGCTGCTGGCAGAGGTTGAGGGGAAGCGGTGGCCTCAAGGAGCAGAGCCTTCTCCCCATGGGCACGGTGACCTCTGCATTCCTGGCCATCTCCAGCAGTATTGGCTCTGGGGCCTTGAGCTCATCCCACTTCCAGTGTCCCAACTCCAGACTGTTAATCTGTAACTAATGTGTTTTTTCTGAGATTTTCAAACTGATGTATATTTTAAGACCAGAAATAAACTATTTTAAAAGTAGATGGCAATGGCTGTAGTGTTCTTGATGCTGCTTAAAACCTGGGCTGAGCATGTGAAGGAGCAGAGCTGCTTAGGGTACAGTGTCCCAAGTTTGTTGAACTGTGTGTGCCACCCATTAGCTCTCAGAGGGAGAGTGATCCTGTGACCTGTAAACAGCCCTCAGTGTTACTGGTAAGATTCTGCCTACCCCGTTTCAAGTATTTTGCTAACTGTCCTGGCTGTGTCTTGGCAGACCCTCCACCTGCTGATCTAGAGTAGGATGAGGTGTAGCTCAATCCTTTTAATTCTTAAAGCCCCAGCTCTTGGAATCAGCTGAGAGTATAAGTTCTCCACTTCAAAACTGAGTTATGTGGAACCATGTAACATACCGCCTTGCTGCAGTTCCTAAGGGGGTTCTAATTCTAAAGGCAGTATTTTGTGTGGGGAGGATTGAGGTTGATTGGACATACCTCAGGCAGGAAGTTGTCCAAATATGAGACAGCGAGTTCCTGCAGGATGCTGTTATGGACGCTTGGAAGTGCTTCCTTTTTGCGTTGAATGGTGCTGCAGAGGTCAGAGGGCTCTGATGAATTTTCTTCCATCTCCCACATTATGCTGTGCCTTTCTGACCTTCATGTATGCAAAGCGTAACAGGGGAAGAGTTTCTTGTTTCTTTGTTCACATAATTAATGATATTATTCCTTGTTCCCCTGAGTAGCAGCTGCGGCCACAATTTGATCTTCTAGCCTAATCTGAGCCTCGAAACACGATCTTCCTTGTCTGCCCCAGCAAGGGACGCTTGGCCGAGCAGCACAACCCGCAGTGCTGGTGCGGTCGGTGAAGCCTTCACCAGAGGCTGCGCGGCTGGTGCCAAGCTCCCCGCAGAGCCGGCCTAGCCCAGCCCGCTACCTCCTGGGCCGAGGGAGGGCCCGGGGGGCAGAAAGCTGGGCTGTCCGCCGAGCTCTCCCCAGGCCCGGGCCTGCGGAGGGGCCTCGGCAGGCGGGGAGGGCCCGCAAAGAGCGGGGTGAGAGGCTGCCGCCCCCTGCCGGCGCTCCGGCCCCGCAGTGCCTGCCTGCGCCGCTCCCTGCCCGCACCTAGCGGCTCCTGCCCGCACCTACCGGCTCCTGCCCGCCCCTGCCGATACCTACCGGCTCCTGCCCGCCCCTGCCGATACCTGCCGGCCCTTGCCGGCCCCCGCCTCCCCGGGCTCGCACAGTGACGACGCACTCGGACGCTGCCACGAGTGGTGCCACCACGTCTGTGACCTTTATAAAACTCTCATCGCGACAGCAGTAGAAGCGATAGAAAGGACATCTCTTATACACATCTGAATAAATACAGCCTGCACCCTGCGGGCACAGCCGGGCGTGGGGGGGAGCGGCGTGAGCTACACACATGCGGCGACGGGACAATCACAAGCGGCCGACTGGGCGTGTGACAACACAGAGACGTGTGTAGAGATTTGCTCGGAGCAGGCTCCAGAGAGCCGAGTGAGGCGCCGACAGGAGGTGAAATGTGTGAGAAGTGGGCTGGGGAGCCCAGCGGAGGCAGGGGGCCGGCGGGCACACGCTGTCCCCGTGGGCACGGTGCTCTTCTCGGCAGAAGCAGGCAGGGTAGCCCAGCTACATCTCCGTTTCTGCTAAGAGGCTGTCACCGAGACCTGACGTCATCAGGACCATCTGGGAGCTGGAATCTGTGTCGAGAGAGGGAGAAAACCATGAGCCGTTCGGGCTGCCAGAGAGCACAGGGCTGTACTCCAGATTCCAGAGGTGAGGGATGAGGAATTAGAGCATTGCAGGGTGGGAGGAGAACTGCTGAGAGAAGTGTGAGATTAAGTAGTCTGGCCATGCAGCAGAACAGAATCGATGCTTGGAGAGGGGGAGAAAGCAGAGACAGCAGCAAGAGTACAAAGGAACATCAGCTCTGAACCCTCCCCACATGTAGAAGATATTGCTTGTGCTGGCCCAGCCGTGCCCTTACCCAGCCCTGCACTCACCAAGTGCTTTTTGGTTAGAGAGAGTGTCCAGGTGGGATGGGCAAGCCAGCCAAGCCCACATAAGGTGGTGGTGCTGCCTTCCCAAGAGCAGGGAACACAGCGGGCAATCAGCCATGTTACAGCAGCAGAGGCCTGGAAATTCTGGCTTTCTGCACGGCATGAATGGAGGGTTTATGCAGCCCTTCCCTGCCTGCCTCGGGGAGGTGAGGGCAGCTTGCTGGCTCTGTGATGGCACAGAGCACCAGCCAGGAACACTGTGACTCTCCCCACACCGAGTGAATCAGATGCAAGGAGGATGGGCATGCATAGCAAGTAAGAAACTCAGCAGGATACCAGTCTCCCAACTAGAAGCATTTTTAAACAGAAAAAAAAACCCCCTGTGGTTTGTTTTTTGTTTTTTGGGTTTTTTTTTGATAGGAACGAGAAGATCTTCAGTGGCAGTCCTGCACATTCAAAACTGCTGCATGGGATCTCTGTTTCGGGGATCCATTTTTGGAAACTGGATCCAAAACTTGGACAAAACTGTCACTAAATTATTTTTATGGCTTTTACAAATGAGGATCCAGATGTTTTCATCTGGTTGTGCTTGTTTCCTTCTAGTGTGATATGAGAATTGTGAGGGGGAAAGGACAACTGAAGGTAAAAAACAACCCCTCAAAAGAGCTGGATCATAAGGTAGGAGTGTCAATATATAATATCATATATACAAACCATACTGAACAGGCTACTGCTATCTCCATAATTTACCTTTTTTCTATTACAGGGAACAGACAGGCTGTGGCACCTGGCTAACCCTTCACAGGTTTGGGACACAGAGATAGGAACAGCTGATGCTGTGCAGATTGCAGGGAGGTTCTGGAAGCAGTGAGGAATGACACAAGTTTTGGCTAGCGTATCTGGCAAAGGCCCCTGAGATTTTAATGCTCCTGCCCTTGAGTTTTAAGACTTTGCATAAAGATTTCGTTCCTGCAGCATCAGGAAAAACGCCTCAGAGGTACCGTTTCCACTCTTTCCAGCAGCTGCATTGTCCTTGGAGGCTGCCTTTCCAAGAGCGGCTCAGCCCAACGCTATTTAGCGTGAAGGTCACGCCTGGAGGTTGTATGTATTCCAGTTCACGGGGGGAAAAGGACAGATCCCATTCACCAACCCCACCACAAGAGACCAGTGGCACTGGAAACACCCCAGACACTCCAATTCCTGCCTGTCAGCTCCTGCCCGCAGCCCAGCTCCCAGAGCTCTTACTGTTCTGGCAGATCCAGGGGTTCTTCTCCCTGGCTGTGACTTCGTGAGCCTCCGTCTCCTCCTCTTCCTCACCCTCTGAGAGAAGGTCAGAGATCTGCTGCTGCAGCTCGGGACTAATGTTGTTCTCCGCCAGGATGAGTGTCCGTAGGGCTGTGGGGTAGTTCTCTACCATATCCAGCAAGGTCTGGGTGCAGAGTGAGATAAACACGCTGACAAGCAGCACAAACAGCAGCGAGGCTGAGCAGAAAGAGCATCAGTGCTCTGTGTCCCTGCAAACTCCAGCTCTCCTCTTCTTACCTTTACCTTCTCTTGGCCTTGACCTCCCTTCATCAGGCTTTATGAGAGACTGAGGACTTCCCATCTTTCTGTGGGAAAAGCTGAGCTTGGATTTCCTGGCTCTATCTAAAGAAGAAGCGACTGCTCTACATCCTGTTGCTACCAAATATCCAGGCTCATTCCCTCTAACCACTGGGACCTGGGGTTCTGAGAGGAGAGCCTGTGCTACTGAGCCTTGGCCCCTATATGTCCACAGAGCTTTAGCTCTGATCCTCAGTCAAAAATCCAACCCCTTACTTCTTCCAAGAAAACAGCCAGGGGAAAGCAAGAACACCCCTAGGCGCAGGGAGGAAAGGGGGCGCATGTAGACTCGGGGCAGAGGGTGGAGGCAGGTGTAGGTCCTAAGGCCTCTACAGACATCCCTGTCCTGTGCCATTGAGATGTCAGTGATGCTGCAGAGAAACTGTGGGCTCTCATACCTGGGCTGACTGGTTGGTAAGTCCTGTTCCCTCCAAGTCCAGAACTTCGAGGGTTCGACTGGAGGCCACAGCGACGGCGAGCATCCCTGCCACCTGGTCACCTGTGGAAGAAGCAAACCAAGGCTGTCAATAATGCCTGCCTTTCCTCATGTAATACCACATGCCCTTGTGGAAACTTCCTCTGAGTATATCTGCCATCAGACAACCTCCAAACCTGTTCCTCAGGGAGAAAAAAAGCTGTTAACTAAGAAAAGAGACAAGGAAAGGTGCACCATTTTGTGGTTATGGGAACAATCACTGATTGTCAGTGAACGTTGGGGAACAAGAAGGAACACAGTGAAACTGGATTTGTTCCCAAAGGAACCAAATTTTTCCAAATCTCCTTCCTACACAAGGATGCAAGGGCCTTTAAGAGTCCCTGTAAGGCATCACAGCCACAGAATAGGAGCTAAAGATTTCAGTAGAGGGCTGGAGCCAGACAGAGGACGCTGCACCAGATGAAGGACTGCCTCCCTGGAAAGGGGGTAAACTTTTGGACACAGCAGGACAAGGAGCATTAAAGATTGATGTTGGTGAAGAGACAAGACTCCAGTCTTGTCTTCTCCTGCCATTCTCTGCTGAGTGCCAAGATGCCATACAACCTTCTCTTGGAGCAAAACCCAGAGTGCTGTCAGGTAACACCCTTGGAGCCTTTCCTGCCCAAGAGGAGGTACTTGGTCAGACAGAGGGCCTGGAGGGAGGCTCTGTTTGCAGGCAGGGTGAGAAGGGGAGTGCCCTGCTCATGCTCAGGGAGGCATGGCCTGATCTCCTCCTCACCACCTTGCAGCAGAGCTGGAGAGAGTTTGTTTCTATGGCAACGAGTGCCAGGCTCTCCTCCTCCTCCTCCTCCCTGCTCCTCCAGGAAAATGAAGGGGGGAGCGCGGGGACATACTGCATCTGCCAAGCCAGCTTCGGCGCCCAGTTCTTCAGGAAAAAGGGAGACACGGAGGGTCAAACATGACAACAAAGGTAATGGAGTGGGCAAGGCACAACCTCCTTTCTGCGCCTCCCTACAGGGTACGTGGCCACTTCACACAACCAGAGCAGTGAGGGTGGCTTTCCCTACAGGTGAAGGTGCCCAGCAGGGCAAACTTGCTGCTGGGGATCAGAAGGCAAGGAACTGCCCCATCCTACTGTTGATGCTCTACTGCCTTTTGAGACCTTGGTCCCCAGCCACCAACTGGTGCCAGTCGCACAAACACTGAGAGGCGGGAATGCAGCATCCCCTGCTCCTCCTCCCTGGTCCCCAGCTTACCTAGAGGGTTGTAGTCCAGGTTCAGCACGCGGAGCTGTGAGCTGTGAGCCACTGCAATGGCCAGGCGTCCCCAGCCTTTGCTTGTGATGCCTGGGTTGGCGCTCAGTGTTAGCTCTTTGAGGCCTGGAGAAGAGAGAGAAGCCAAACCAGAGCCTTAGGGTCACCAAAGCAGTCTCAGGGGAACTATATCAGCTCACCAGAACAGCTCTGAGTTTGGGGGCTTTGGTTTGCTCTTTGGTTTGATGGCAACTGTCATCACATGTTTCAGAGATCAGTGAAATATTTCACTGCCTTCAGCAGTAGCCCTTCATTTATCCATGCTGTGACTGCCCCACTTATCTGCACTCCCAACCTCTGTCCCGTTTACCCTAAATAGCAAACACAGTGGAAACAGGTAAGGGGTGTGTGAGACGACTGACTGGGTGAAGAAGGTGACGTGAGGTGACAGGTTGGAGAGAGGATAACGGGGACAGTAGGCTCTGAAGCCTGCACCTGGGAGAGGTGGCCAGCAGAGATAACAGCATCAGTGGCATTGTGAGCACATGGAGGAGGAGGTGCTGGGGAGAGGTGGAAAGCACTTAGAGAGTCAGGAGAAAGGAGTGGTATTACTTCCGCAAGTGCCAACTCTCAGCTTAACTGGCTCACTGGCCTCACACCACCAAAGATTATTCCCTGCAAAGACCTGAGTCTTGGCACTGAGGCTATGACCATGCAACTACACACTCACACAGCGCACCTGCAAGCAGGGACAATTCCCAGGCACTGACAATAAAGCCGAGTGCTGAGGTGGGGGCACACAATATATTTATCTATGGTCATTATCAACACTCAACTGCAAAATAAATTCAAAATCCAAGCTGTCCCCTCCTCCAGTTTCAAATGCTCCTGACATGAACCAGAAGCAACCTGTTGGTCTCTGAGCTCCAATCTGCCAGCAGGATAGATCAATTACAGAAAGCCCATGCCTGCACAAGGGAACCACTTCTTTATTGCCTGGCTTTTCTGCTTTACTTAAGTTGGGGGAAAGAAATTCCTCAGCCCAGGCAAACCAATGAGCCTGCCTCCTCCAGGGCTGAGGATTTACTGCTGCATGCATCTGCTCTGTGTGAAAGCTCCACTGATCATTGTGCAGCCCACAGCCCACAGCTTACCGGACTTGGCCCCATCAGGTGGCAGGAGCCCACAGATAAGGTTGATGCCTTCATCACCCAGCATGCAGTCTCCTAGATCCAGAGCCACCAGCGAGGGGTGGATGGAAAGAGCAGGGTTGAGGAGGGCCAAGCCTGCATCTGTCAAGGGACTCCCATGGAGGCTGTGCAGGTAAAAGGGAAAATTACTACGGAGCCTTCTTCCTGGGGTCTAACTAACCTGACGGGGAGGGAGAAGCAGACGAAATGAGCTGGATGACAAATACTAACGCCAAGTGGGCAAAAAGTGCTGGGAAGCCTCCTCTGCTGCGAGGATCAGCTGGCCGCTGCGGTGGCCCTCCTCCCCCGGCCGGGATGAGGGGGTACAGGGGATGCCAGCGCGGCAGGGGTAGCCCCACCACCGGGGCAGCCAGGCTGGAGGGCCGGGACTGAAAGTGCCCAGCCGACGGGGGCAGAGGTGGCTCCCTCCCAGCCAGGTGACGGGCAGGGGCTTATCCGCCACAGCGTCAAGGGCATTTTCCCTCCGACAAGACGCAGATTCAAGGGCTGGCCCGGAGCCCCGCGAAAGAACCGTCCTCGCCCGGGAGGGATCCATAGCACCCCCCCCTTCCGGGAGCCCCCGCCCCGCTGTACTCACAAGAGAGACTGGACGGAGCGGTTCGTCTTCAGGGCCTCGGCCAGCTGCTTGACGCGGTTGATGTTGGAGACGATGCCCAGGTTGAGATTGAGCTGGGCGAGGGAGCGGGACTCGGCCACCCCACGGCAGACGTGCCCGAAGTCCCGCTCGGAGAGCTGGCAGCCCCGCAGCGACAGCAGCCGCACCGAGTTCTCCCGCAGGCTCTCGCAGATGTCCCGGATCTCCGCCCCCGACAGCGTCTCCCCGGAGATCTGGATGGACCCCGGCAACATCTTCCCGGGCTCGGGGACCCGCCGATCCCGGGGCCGCGCCGCCCGGCCGCCGGGGGGGAGCCGCGCTGTGCGCTGCGGGCCGGGGCGGGCGCCGCCGCCGCCGCTGCCGCCGCCGCTGCCCGGCAGTGCCGGCCCGGCCCACCGCGGCCCCGGGGGCGGCACCGCACTGCCTTCACCGGCGGCCGCCGGGCCGCCCCGCTCCACCCGGCGGGGCGGCGGAACCCAGGAGAGCCATCGGCCGGAGCTAATCCGGACCGGGGCGCAGCGCCGGGCGGGGGCCGGGCAGCCCCACGGGTCCCCGCCCCGCCCCGCTCCGCTCCGCCCGCACCTGCCGGGCCGCCCCGCCTCCTCCCGGCCGCCTCTCCGGGCCCTCAGACCGCCCGGCAGTCGCCTCCTCGCAGGACGGGGTGGGCGTGGAGGGGCCCCCCACCCCACTCCGGCATCCCACACCCCACCCCGGCAAGTCCCCCGCTAGGTGAGGGGAGGCGACAGCTCCCGCTGGCACCTGCTTGCTGCCCTGAGGGGATGGCGAGGCCGCGTCCCCGGCACCGAGGGGGTGCTGGAGCGGAGGGAGGGTGGGAGAAGCCCCACTGGGAAGAACTCTCCCTGCCAGCCCCGCTCCCACCCGGGGAGGGGCCCAAAGCCATTGGGCCGTGCCGCAACGCTGCACGCTTGGTCTGGGGAACTGCGGTGTCCCGTGGTTTCAGCGACGTTTATGCTTAAACCTGGAACCTGACCCCATGACTTAATGGCGAGGTCGGTGTGAGCTGCTCCTCAAGGCCCCGGGCTCGTGGAGCCGGTGCTCGGAAGCAGGTGGTGAAAGGTGGAGGGTTGGGGAAGGGCCACAGGCTTCCTTCTCCCTGAGCACACAGTCTGCGCCCTCAGCCTGACCTGAGGTGTGTGGGGTATAACCTGCCTTCTGCTAATGCACGGGTATGGATCAGAGGGATTTGTCCCCTCTCTCCCCCCGGTGGGTAATCCTGTTCTTGGAGAGAAATAGGAAGCAGGGCCCCTGCATTTTCAACTTCACTGAGCTGAAAAAGGAAGCCAGTGATGTGGAAATTAGGTTAAACCGCCTAAGTAGGCAGCTTTCTGCACGTAACTAATCTGGCTGCTGCATATAGCAGTGCTCAAGTGAATTCCACACCAGTGGGTAACACTGGGACAAACCCAAGCTCCTCTGCTTGGTTTGCAGGCCAGGGGATGGAAAGTGAAGGGAAAAATAGGGTGTGTGGAAGGGGTTGTGAAGCAGTTCTCCTCCACTGAAATGGAGGACCAGATCACCTGAGAGTGCACATTAGGTTCTGAATGAGACAAGGGAAGAAGCAGATAATAAGCTGGACTCAGATATCAGCTTTTAGACTTTGGCTGTAGCATTTAACTTCCAGTGTAGGTATCCCATGCCCTTTGAGTAATCCATTGCTGTTCTCTAGAGCTATCTACACACCCCTTTTTCTTTCCCTGTTGCACAGGGATGCATGACCTCGATACTGTTCCTGCAAGGTGTATCAAGAACAGACCACTGGCCTGGCAACTCATCTGCACTTGGATATGAGCAGCAGCTGCAAGCACCCAGCAGTGGTACAGCTGATGGTTTTCAGAAAAGGAGCAACTGATCTCTAAGGTCACATCAAATGATCCAAGTGAGAATGGGATCCTATGTATTGCAGGGACAAAGGTTGGACCTTAGAGTGGTGGGTACAGCGTGGGTGACCAAGAAAATCCCAGCTGCTGCAGCATACAGGTCAACTGGAAGACTACACTGTCTCACCTCTCTATTACCTCCAGGCACTAATCAACCCATGCTTTTTTAAACAGACTATTATTAGAGAGGTGCTTGAAGGAGAGCCCCTGGGACTTGTCCCACTTCCATTGACAGTAGCAGCCCCAAAACACTGATGAAGATGCCCTAGTGCTGGCATCTTCACTGCCTATTGTCAGGAGCAAGAGCACATCGAGGAGACAAGCATCCAACCTCGCTTTATGCTTAAATACATTGGAAAAAGTGGCACAGGAGCTAATGGTCCAAAGCCCTGGTTCCCTAAACCTAATTAAGGGCTGTGCAGAGGGGACTTTGAAAATGCTATTTTGTGTAGAACTAGATATTGCTTCCTCGTTATGTGCAGTTACCCAGCAGGTATGAGGAAGGTTGTTTATTGTTTACTGACTGGGGGCACAAAGACTGATGCCACTAAGAGTTCACAGAACTACCCTCATTCAAAAGGGTGAGGTGATGGGGGAATTATTTCAGATTTGTGCCAAGGAAGGAGGGAGAAAATTATTTTAGATTTGCTGCAAGAGCTGTGGCAGGAAACAAAGGTAGAGATAGTCTTGTACAATAGGGTTGTAAGGCTTGTCATGATAACTAGAGGACTTGAGTAAGCACTGAAATGCCCTCCCACAAGGACTTTACTAAGGCTGCATGCTCAGCATGCTCCCTGGAACTGCAGCGTGCACACATTTCCCTGAAAAAACTTGTCCTTCTCTGTCAGCAAAAGGCAATGCTGAGGCTCTGTCAAGTACTGAATTTCTGGCAGTACAGAGCAGTTCAGCTTCCAGCTGCTACTGCACAGAGAATTAATTTGGGCTGAAGAACTGGAGCAGAGCAAGCCCCACAGGTTCCAAGAGGGGGGTTGGTTGTCACCCTGGTCGTGTCCCCAGCTGACATGACACACAAACTGCCCAGGGGACGTGTGCTTGCTGCTCTCTTCTGTGCTTTGAGTGAAACGGGCACAGCTTCACCCCCTGGTTCAGCTAAGTGGCTCTGTGTGGGAGCGGAGCACAGCTGTTCTCTGACTGTCTCTGTAGATCAGCAGTAATAGAGTTTGGTGCAGAATGATTTTTCTTCTCGGCTGGACTTAACTCCAGTGACAATTGTCCCTTTCTCTTTTCCTTCCCCCCTGCTTGTGCTTCCAGAGTTCGCACCAAGAGAAACAGATCCATTCTAGGCTGCCAGGGCAAGAGCTGTGAATTAGAAACCAACCTCCCATGGAGATATAAAGAGGGAAATACCAGAATCAGCATTACAAACTAACACTTCCATTTTGTCAAGTATCAAAGTAATAGAAATTCTAGGAGCTTAAAGTGGTTCAACTAGTCAAAAAAACCCCAAGGAGACTAGCCCAAATAACTAACAATTCTCCCAAATAACTTGTTCTCCCAAATAAACTGTTCTTCAGCCAAAATGCTTCCTAAAGGAGGGGGAGGGGCGAGCGGGGAGGGGAGAAGAGAGTGAGAAAACATGTCTGTTATGCATGTGATTGCTAGCACAAGAGCTTCTTGCTCTAAGAAGGGAACAAATTATGAACATTGGGAATAGGCAAACAGTGGAAAGTAGGTCTGTGACTGAAAATGCTCACATCCAGTGACATTTTTGTTTTAACTGAAGCAGATGACCCGCCTGATAACAGTAGCTGGTACTATCTTCCTCTCTTTCATTGCACCTTGGCACTAGTCTGAATGCCACTACAGCTGCATCCTCTCCCATTAATATAAACAAGAGACCAAAGAGTGCAGTGCTGACATGCTGGCTGCCTTGTGCACAGCTAACTTGGGGGGACACCAAGAAAGGGCAACGTCTTGTGGTTTCTTTCTGCCTAAGGATTAGCTTTCTCTGAGGGGTGGCTCCTCTCCTAGATATCCAGAAATACAGAGAGAAAAGGTGAAATCCAGTTATCAGCTAACAGCTTTCCACTCTCAGTAAAAGAGCAGTGAGGGAAGGCTGAACTACTCATTTGTGTGTTACTGCAGCACAGGTAAGCCTAGATGGGGCTGCTCTGCTTCCCCGTCCTTACTGGAGCTTTCTCAGCATCGGTACACTGGACATAAATCTGCCAACCTATTTCCATTGCATGCTCCCCTATTTCTCCCTCTGTTTAATGGAAACACTGGAAAAAGGTTTGCCAGAGACCTTCAAGGTTCTGGGAGTCCTTTCAGAAACAAAGCCTAGACTCAGTTTGAAAAGCCAGGCAGTACACAGCAGATGGGGTGTCTGGGGGAGCAGGATGCCACTCCTGCTCAGAGCAATGAGGTGACAGTCCCTTGGCTGGGAGACACAAGGGCAAGCAGCACAAGGGTGGGCTGAACCAGCCTCTTAATAGAAATATCTGCAGAAGACCATGCACAAACGTGCTGCCCCTGCATGGCCCACAGAGCAACATGGGCAGAAGGGTGTTAAGAACAAAAGGCACTGTGAAAGCCTGGGGGCAGACACATTTCTGACGTCCACAGGAGAAGGGATGGTGAGGTGAGATAGCAGCTTGGTCCAAGTAAAGAGCGAGGAATCAATCTGGAGCATGACAAGATAGATCATGTGGTTAAACACTGTGCTGTTCTGAAAGTCTCCAGAGAAAGTGAAGTTCCTGTGCCTCTTGGGCTATGGAAAAGTGCCCAGGACAGGCCACATATCACAGAACATTTGAAGTAGGACAGCAGAAAATTGCAAAGAATCCTGCTTTGAGTCTAGGACAGGACAGATAAAGGCATAGACACCCAACACCGCTCTCCCACTAGCCAAGCAGGCTCGAACATAAGACATCACTCAGCACCAACATCAATTTAATTCTTCCCTCTTCAGGACAGTAACAGGGCAGATACTCCTGGAGTTACATCAGCAAGCGGAAAGAGGGCTAAGGGACAAACTGTGCTGGGAAATCCCAGCTAAACATGCAGGCAACAGAACCACTCTACTCAAGACAGCCCAGACCTGGGTGGGGGAAGAGTGTAGTTCTTCTGAGTCACTGAGGTGCGACTCACCTCAGCTGAGTCCGCTCTGCTGCCCAAAACTGTAACCCCAAGGACAGGTCCAGGAAAACAAAACAAAGTCGTCTTCTTGTTGTTCTGTCCTGTTCCTAAGAGACAGCAGGTTACTGTGGCCCTATGCAGCCCCAGAAGTAGTGAAGGAAGCAAGTCCAGCTCTGTGAAACTACAGGGTCAATGCAACGGCTTTGGCTGTTGTGTTCAGTACAGCATTAGAAACAACTGGAACGTCTCGGGCAACTCTCTGAAAAGGTGGCATGTTTGGTCCTTCCAATGTATCCAGGATACCTGCAGGGAACAGAAAAAAGGAGAGAGAGGTAAGAGTTAGTTCAGATGATAGCAAATGGCACGTTTCTTCTTGCTTTCCTCTCTGGCCAGGTAGTGGTTGATGGTGGCAGGGCCCGGGATACGTGAAGCACTTGCAGGCAAGGAGGACATACTTAACCCCAAAGGCTGAGCAGGAGTAAACACCTCCATCCAGAGACCACAGGGTACACACCAGAGCTCGCCCTCGGGGCAGGAAAACTGCATGTTACCGAGAGTAACATGGATCTTTTTGCTTTGAGGGTGTCAGATCCAGTCCCCCACCATTTGACCTGAATGCAGGTACTGCCAGGGATGTTGCTCTGCTGAGGAAGATTGATAAATCCTGTTCCTACTTCATCCCAGCACAGGTCCTGCTCTTAGACCAATTGCTTGCTTTTATCCTGAGATACACTTGCAGAATCACTTCAGGAGCTGCAGCTGGGCTGCAATATGGAACTTTTATCACTGCAATGCAAACATAGACCATTCTTGGCAGAAAATACATATTCTGAGGCAAGTGTCCTCAAGTCCCTGTCAATTACCCTCTCAAGATTGATCATCAGTCTTGGAGTGCCTTGAAGAAAATTGACTGGAGTATATTTTATTCTATTCTATTTCATCTGCCAAAAAATTGCAGATCAGAGCTCAGAACCTTCACCATTAGAACAGATCCAAGAAAGAACATGATTTATATCTAGAAGGACTTGTAATGCTATGCTATAACCCCTAATTATGCAGATTTATCTGAAATATCATGAATGGGTCTGGCTGCCTAAACTCATAAAGATGTTTGCAGAATTGCATATTTAGGGGTCTGGAAACTCTCCAGAGATAAGTGGGAGAAGGCATTTGGGTTTTTTTTAAAGGAGGTTGAGACTTTATTGGAAGAAAACAAAAAGAGACACAGAAAGGGACCTGAAAAAGTATAGCCTGGTGAACAGTACCAACTGGGGAAGATGCAGCTTCTGCTATCTGTATTGTACAACAGAAGATGAAAAAAGGCATTAAACAAAGAAGGAAAAATACTTATGACACATTTCCTGATTAGAGAAAAGCAACCTGACTTCAGCAATATTCAGGAAGGGGCTGGACATCTGCGTGCAAGAACAGTCAGTCCTGCTACGCTTCACTTGTGGGGAAATAAGGATCCTACCTCACAACTTGGGTCTTAAGTGCTAAAACTCAGTGCACAGTAACTACTCCATTGTCTACCTGAAGGTGCCCAACTTCAACAGCTTCCTCTAAAAAAGCTACTGCTGGTCATTCTTGAGTTGGAACCCGGCACAGATGCCCTAAGGACAGATCCAAACTGTCCATCCTTTCTCTCAGAGAGAGCAAAAAAGCAGCTTCTCTTCCCCCACATTTAACAGGATGTCTTCATATCTCCTTTGCTTACCTTCTACCACCTTGTGATAAGCAAAGTGCAGATAGAGCAGGAAAAGCATATGCAGAGCAGCAATAGTCCCACACAGGATGAGCCGCTGGGTATGTCCCACGGTGCGTGACACCAGCACTGCAACCTAGGAGAGAGGTGGAGACCAGAGACAAGGTAGCTGCTACCTGAGCTGCTGGCATTGCAGTCAGGAGCACACAGGAGGATGGGCCAAGTAGGGAGAACAGGAGAATCCATGGAAACACTAATCTGAGTCTTTTTCGCAGTTTTCACCAACAACTTTAGAGCGATGTGACTTTGTTTTGTGTAAGTGAACCTTGCATGGTCTTGCCAAGAGTAAAAGATGCTCAGGCTTGGCTCTCCACAGCAGCAAGAGCTGTAAGGGAGCAAACCTCCTGCAGCTCTTAGAATGGGTGAGGATATCAATCCAAGCAGCATCTCCATACAGCAGTGGCCAAATCACGCAGGATCATCAGGCTGTTCTTCACAGCAGCCCAACTGGCTGTGAAATGAACTGCCAGGCCCAAGGAACAGAAAACAAACACCACCTCCCTCCCTTTTTTTCTGTCCCAGGAAGAGGAGGGCCCCAGGCTGCCTGTCACTTACCATTCGTAGTGTGGAGAGTCCGCCAACAACCAACCAGAAGATATAGAAGAGGGAGTGGAAGTGGATATTATAGGTGACAAAGAGAGTGATGCAGTGTCCAAAAAGGCCATAGCCCTGACAAAACAAAAATGTCCATATTACAAGTGTCAATCCCACACAAAGGGCCATTGATCAAGAGCACAAACAGCCCATTCCTGCACCACTTCACTAAGGCAAAGCCTCACAAACCACTCATTCAATGCCGAAGAGTCAACCAGAACAACAATTTTAACAGCATCTCATCCAGATAGTCTGTCTGAAGGATTCACTAGCATGTCAGAGATTTAAACAACTTGGGAAACAGAGGAAAGATTCTCTGATTCCAGTGAAATTCAGGTCTCCTGTTTTTTACCCACTAGGCTCTCAAATCAGGAAGTGCAGAGCAGGAGACCTGCATGAAGGAATTGCCCCCTTGCACTATTACTGTGCCTGGAATGGGGCAATTTAAAGAGCATCTTGGTTGTCCATCCAGGCTGTCCAAATGCAGTTACCCGGGACCAGACCAGTGTTTTACAAGGACTTTTCCCGTTCTTTGAGAAAAGCTTGTGCTGGAACACCATGCAGCCAATGTACATCTCCAGGGAGTTCCACCTATACATACCAACAGCGACAGCATCTGCACCATCGTGATTTGGGCATTGCACAGATATGCCAGGAAATACATGAAAGACGAGACGCCCAACCAGTAACCGAAGCAGGTCCCAATGGCTGTGCCCATCAGTGTACCTTCCCTCTGTGGAGAGAGCGTCAGGATGAGAACTCATAGAAGTGACCTGCCAGCACCCAAATTCCACCCGAGAGTCCCAGAGCCATTATCAAATGGCTGGCTAGCAGTGTTCAGGGGGTCACATGACCCACACACCAGCTCTCCCAGCAGCAGAGTGGGAAGACCTTCTGGTGCGTCCTTCCTCCCACCCCCAGACCAGCAGGTTCTTTCTCAAATCCATCTGCTTCCAGCGAGATGCTTATTCAGTTACAGAAGAGGTTTCTTCTCTGTTTCTACCGTAATTGTAGCAATCCAGAGCCCAGCCAAACCACAACTTATCACTGAGACTCGACGTACAATGATGGTGTCCGAGGTCTTCATTCCATGCAGAAGAATGGCCACCAGCGTGAAAACCAGCATGAGGGGTCCGTACAGCTCGCCTGCAATCTTCTACAGGAGACAGATGAGGGAAACTTTGGTTAGTGCTCCTGAGCACCAGCGTGCCCACCACAAGCAATGTGACAACTGTCCTGGATGAAGTTTATCACCTAGGTTATTGCCTGAGGTTAGGTGAGAGCACGCAGGTTTGGAACAAGCACAAGAAAGGGGTCACCAACATTTTCAGGGAGATGAACACCTAACCAACTGAGGCCATTAATAACACGGTCTACTTCAGTTTTACAAGGTGGGACAGTCACTTGGCCATGGAGTCTGATTCAGCAAAAGGGAACTCACCTGTGGGAAATTAATCATCTTCACAGGAATCATGGACTCCAAGAGTCTGCATCACAGGAAAGCAGGCAATGACAACAGGAGCAGGAAGGACAATAGGATGGTTAACAAAATGCTTCATAAGTAAAATATCCCATACACCCATTACCAGTATTTGCTGCTGTGCTCCCGGGCCCTGGGGGACAGAGATTCTTTTTAAAGGGTCCCACAAGGTCACTAAAGAAGAAAAATCTTACTGTCAGTGGGTAAACTTTGTGGAGGGTGGGGGGGCAGATTCAGTGAAAATGTTCAGGGATCCATGCAGGGATGAGAGATCCTTGACAGAGCAGCAGGAAGGAAAGGCAACTTTTCATAAAAGCTCACAAAACTTTGCCCTCTTGGGCACAGCTGTGTTGCAAATCCAACAGAAGCCACACAACACAGCCAAAGTACAAAAAGGCTGAAGATGCCCCAGAGCCCTTTCTCCTGCCCCAAGCTCCAATGCTGGCTGACAGGGCTGCCAGCCACACCGTGGGACCTCACTGAGGAGAGTAGGTCATACTAAGGAGAGTGTGTTTCCCCATCTGTGAGCCTTCCCGCAGGGCTGACAGCCCAGCCCTGCTCTCTGGCCCGGAGGACACAGCCAGCCCGCTGCAGGCAGGGAGCTGCCGGCCCCCTCTGCCCCCGCCGGGCCCTGCCCACCTGGCTCGCACTTGCACGGGCTCCACATCGAAGTAGGGCCGGAGGATGTCGATGTTGGCGTAGAGGCTGAAGGCCTTGGAGGCTTGTCTCTTGCCCACCTGCCACATCTGCGGAGAGAGGGGAGCGGGCAGCGGCCGGGCGGGCAGGCGAGGCCGCCGGGGCCGGGGTCGGCCGAGGGGCCGCGCTCACCTGGTCAGCGACCTGCCGGCCCAGCTGCCCCCGCAGCCCCTTCATGCCCAGGAACTCCCCGTCCTCCTCCTCGCCGGCGCCCGCCTCGCCCTCTGCCTCCTCCTCCTCCTCCTCCTTCATGCGCTGGTGCATCTCCCCCATGTCCTCGAAGCTGGAGCCCGACGTGTCGTCCATGTTCTCCATGTCGATGACGGCGGAGCCGCCACCCTGCGCCAGGGCAGACACAGCGTCAGCGCTCGCTCGGCCCGGCCCGGCCCGGCCCCGCCGCCGCCCCGGCCCGGCCCCACCTGCATGTTGTCCTCGAAGCCGCCCCATTCGGCTGCGGGGGCCCCGCTCCTGCCGCCGCCGCCCGCCGGCCCCGGCGCGGCCATGGTGCCCGTCCCGGCCCCGCCGCGCTGGCCCGGATGGGCGGGAGCGGATGTGACGGCGGCCCTGGAGCGGCTGCCGGTGCCGGCGAGCGCCGCCCCCTCGCCCCCATGGCGGCCCTGCGGGGCACGGACGAGATGCGGGACCGCGTGGTGCTGGGCGAGTTCGGCGTCCGCAACGTGAGTGAGCGCGGCGGGGCCGGGCCGGGACCGCCCCGAGCCCGCACCCCCTCACGGCCCCGCCTGTGCCCTCTCCTCGCAGGTCCACACCACCGACTTCCCGGGAAACTACCCCGGCTACGACGACGCCTGGGATCAGCGGCGCTTCGAGGAGGTGGGTGAGCTGCGCCCGCGGCCGGGGTGGCTGTGGGGAGGATGCGAGCTCCGGCCGGGCTGTGGGTGGCTGTGCGGGGGGATGCGGGCTCCGGCCGGGCTGGGTGGGTGCGGGGATGCGAGCTCCGGCCGGGCTGTGGGTGGCTGTGCGGGGGGATGCGGGCTCCGGCCGGGGCTGTGGGTGGCTGTGCGGGGGGATGCGGGCCCCGCGGCCGGCGTGACCCGCGGTGCGCGGCTCCTGCAGGCGTTCCGCGTGGACGTGATCCGTGAGGAGGGGGACTCGCTCGAGTTCGACATGGTGGGCATCGACGCCGCCATCGCCAACGCCTTCCGCCGCATCCTGCTCGCCGAGGTACCGCTGGAGAGTGCCGGCCTACCGCGTGCGGGATGGGGAGCAGGGAAGCAGGTCCAACCTGATGTTAGCCCTTGCGGACAGCTGCAGGGTTTGGAAGAGAAGGACACGTTCATTCCGCGTGTGTGCCAGGAACCCAGAAGAGAAGGGCTTAGCAGCATAGGCAATGCCGCCTTTTTCATTTAGGGGTGTTGCTGGTGGTGTCTATAGGTCAGCCTTTTGGACACAGCTGTGTTGCGAACCAAACAGAAGCCACATAATGCTGCCAAGTACTAAAAGGTTGAGGATGCCTCTGAGTCCTTTCTCCTGTCCTTCAGCTCTTGCGATCAATTATTTAAAAAAAAATCGGGAAGGGGGTATGTGGTGTGTAAGAGTATATTAGGTCCTCTGGCTTGGCAGAAATACCTCTGAAAATAGCCTGCATGGCAGTTACTTGTGGGAGAGGAGGGACACTCTAGCAGGATAATCTGTTGTCATGTAGTTCCGCTATCGTCTTATACTGACTTGATCTCTTGTCTCCCTGAGGTGCCAACGATGGCTGTAGAGAAGGTCTTTGTGTACAACAACACATCCATTGTGCAGGATGAAATTCTGGCTCATCGGTTGGGCCTCATCCCAATCCGAGCTGACCCTCGGCTCTTTGAGTATAGAAACCAAGGTGAGAGTCTTAGATTGAATAGAAATTTTGAAAGTTTCCCTCAAAGTAGGAAATTAGGGTCATGTAAACCGAGCAGAAGTGTGATTTCATAGAGGCTCATGGGGTTCTTTCCTTTCCAGGAGATCAGGAAGGCACAGAAATTGATACTCTGCAGTTTCAGCTGAAAATAAAATGCAGCCGAAACCCTCAGGCAGCTAAGGAATCATCTGATCCTGATGAACTATATTGCAATCACAAAGGTGAAATCTCTCCTAAAAATTATGTGCCGTTTTCTTCTTTTTTTTTTGGTCTTGGAAGACAGGATTTGGGCTGTTCTCCTGTGTGCCCTGTGTGTGCGCAGGGAGAGAGCTGATACCGTTCTGCTAAACTTACTTTTTGCCATTTCCAGTCCTGCACGGATCAGTGACCTGCTTTGAGACAGCAGCTGGCTGATGCTTGTGGCTTCTCTTTGCAGTGTACAGTAAACATATGACATGGGTACCCTTGGGGAATCAGACAGACCTTTTTCCGGAGGCTGACTTCCGACCTGTTCACGATGATATCCTCATTGCACTGTTGCGACCTGGACAGGAAATAGATGTGCTTATGCACTGTGTCAAGGGTATAGGTGAGTCCTGAGTCCTGGGGCAGCAGGAGGAGAAATGTGAGTGCTTGGAGTAGGGCACTGCTGTGTGAAGGGGAAGGGTGGAGAACTGGCTTTCCCTCTGGAATTTTAGACCCTGGCATCCTTGCACTCTTGTTCCCTGAGGCCTGTTCTCATGCTAAGCTCTTAACTCTTCATGCAGGTAAGGATCACGCCAAGTTTTCTCCTGTGGCCACAGCCAGTTATCGACTGCTTCCTGACATTACTCTCCTGAAGCCTATTGAGGATGAGGCGGCGGAGACATTGCAGAAGTGCTTTTCCCCTGGAGTCATTGAGATCCAGAATATCAAGGGTACTTCTTTTTTGCTCTTAAGTGCTTTGTTCCTTACAGGCTTTAGTAGAGACTGATTCGAGATTAGAGCCAAACTTTGTAGTGATAAAACCACGTTGTGGTGTTGCCTTGCCGGTCAGCAACGACCCATTCTCTTCTGAGCCTGATTTTATGGATGAGTGGCTGCCACATGCAGATGTGTTGGGTGATGAACTGGGATCTCCCTGAAATGCTAAGGCCCTGGATACATGTCAGACTGGGTAGTGAGCTTGCTCCTTCCAGCAGCTGAGTGTGAAGAAGACTTCTTGTGTCCTGCATAGGGGTACATGCAGGCTTTGTGTTTGGGTTAGTGTTCTAACCCGCTTAGATGCAGAGCGGAACCAGGTTCTAAAACATTCCCCTAAGTGAGATTAAGGCACAGGTGAGGCCAGATGCTGGATCCTAAAACGATAATTCAACTTTATTTTGTAACGCAAAAGAGCGGAGAGAAAGAAGGAAGATAGAAAAGTGGGAAAAACTACGGGTAACTGTTGAAAGCATAGGACAGGAGTTACCACAACCATGTGCTGCTGGCTTGCAAGCTGGTAGATATCTGCTGGGCTTCTTCCCTGGTTGCCTTGCATCCGCCAAGGAACAAGCCCAACCGGCAGGGTAACAGTGGCAGCAGCTCCCACAGCAGTCCTCAAACAGGCCCCCCAGCAGTCCCCAGGCACAGCCCTAAATACCCTCACTGTGGTAGCCCCTGGATGCCCGTTGGCCACTTCACCAGTATCCGAGCAAAGGTTGCCTGGTACTAAGATGGGCCCTGAGTGTCCATTGGCTGGGTTCCCCAGTTTCCAGCAAGATGTGCCTGGCATACCTTAATTGAGAGAGTAAGTCCTTCCCACGTTTTTTGATTGTAACAGTTTTCAATCTTTTTTGCTCGTCTGCCCTCCTCTGCTAGCTTGCTAGGTGCTTCCTGGAGCTTTTTTAAGTAGCTCAGCTCCTGCAGCAGCCTAGCTGTGGCATCAAGGCTTTTTACCTCCATGCTCGAGACAATGGTGAAGCAGACTCCATCCTGTAATCAGTCCACTACAGTTAGTTCTGCCTGGCTGGCAGTTTCATGTTGAGTATATGCCAGTTCTTTCAGTTGGTGGCTTTGCTGCCTTTGCTGATGGGGGAGTGCCTGTCTGAGGGGTCAGCACCTGCTGTGACCACAAGGCACCCATCTGCTGCAATTTGCCCACCTCATTTCATCTTTTTCCCTTTAGGAAAAAAGGTGGCAAGAGTCGCCAACGCACGGTTGGACACGTTCAGCAGAGAAGTTTTCCGTCACGAGGGTCTGAAAAACCTTGTGCGCCTGGCAAGAGTACGAAACCATTACATCTGTAAGTGTCTGTTCCCCACAGAGCCCTGCCTGGTTTGTGTAAACAAGCATGTGTGGCTGGGTCTCCGCCTCTGCCCACCCCCTCATCAGCATTCATACATTCATATTCCAGTGGGTAACTACTGAGGTTGTGGTTTGGTGTAGCTTTGGGATTGAGTCTCTTTGTGCTTCCTGCTGGCAAATGTAACCTGTTTGGCTGCGAAGATCTGGCTTGTTACAAGTGTGAGGGAAGGTGGGGGACAGACACGTGGAGCCAGGTGCAGGCTGAAGCTGCCTCGTGGCTGTGCTGACCTGTGTCTCTGTGCAGTTTCAGTGGAGTCGACGGGTATCTTGCCTCCAGATGTGCTGGTAAGTGAAGCCATCAAGATCCTGATGGGAAAGTGTCAGCGTTTCCTGAATGAGCTGGACTCTGTGCCTATGGAGTGACCAGGCTGTAGCTGGGAAGCATATCCCTGCACTGCTCTTCGGGGCTTCCTACACCTGCCTCTAGGGGTGATTCCTCTTCCATAGGCAAGAGCCTTGATAAAGGCTTGCCAAGAGTTCTAGGACCATCTCTTTGGATTTGTTTTCTGTTGGTAATTAGCCTCAGTGAGGAGTTGTGTTAAAATAAAGGCTTTTCTTTAAAGCTGTCTCCTTCTGTGCCGTTTGCAAATGTGAAAGTGTAATACATGGAGAACAAAGTGACAGCAGTTCTAAAGATGAATGATAGCATTTATTCTAGATTGTATGCAGTATGTAAAGAGGGCTGATATGGCAGTAGGGTAAAGCACTTCAAAGCAGGTCAGTGAGATTTAACGACTTGGTATCAGTGCAGGTTTCTTTTGTGGGTGTCTCAGACCAGCCTCAGCATAGGTAATATGGTAGAGAAAAGGCTGTGCTGTCAGAGGGCTGGAGAACCTCTCTTATGAAGAAACTGAGAGGGTTGGGATTTGTTCAGCTGAGAACAGAAAGTTTAAGGGAGACCTTATTCTGGCCTTTCAACATATAAAGGGGTCGTGGAGAAAGACTTTTTTTACCAGGGCCTGTAGTGACAGGCAGTGGTTTTGAACTGGAAGAGGGTAGACTTAAATTGAACGTAGGACATTTTTTACAATGAGAGTGGAGGCAAGTTGTCAAATAGGATGCCCAGAGAAGCTGTGGATCCCCCATCCCTGTAACTGTTCCAAGAATAGGCTGGATGAGGCAACCTGGTGTAGTGGAAGGTGTCCCTGTCCAGGGCAGGGAGGTAGGACTAGATGATCTTTGACAGTCCTTTCCAGCCAATAGAGTCTATGATTCTAAGATACAGCACTGGGCTTCTCTGTGCAAAGGTGGGATTAAAAAACATGCTTGTAAGGCTGTCCCTTGTCAAATATCTCAGGGAAAGGCATTTCATCCCAGGTGTTAAATTTATTTGTCCACTCTGCTCACCCATTCAGTGACAGTACTTTGGGCTGACCTTGAAGCACAGCAAAACGGTAGAGGGCAAGTGACAAAGGCCTCTCCATCCTGGGAGGACTGGCAAGGTAGGCTAAGTGGTGAGCACTACTGTTACTCAGCACAGGATAGATCCTGGCTTGTGAAAGTCTCTTGACAAGCTGATGAAGGGACTGGAATTTCAGAAATGTCTGGGAGTTACTGGTGTGTCCCAGTTGCTTAAGTCAATCCACGCTATAATGCTAGAATTCAATGTAGCGAATGGTGCTTTTTCTCTGCTTATTTCATTGGGACATAATTACTTATACTGTAAATGTTACAGGTGGTAGGGTGAATAGGCTGCAGGAGAGAGGTACAGTTGGCATCCTGGCTCCAATCCCAACCTGTCCCATGTCACTATATTGTTGCAGGCCCATGCATGTGCTGGGTCTATGTGTGTGTATGTATAGACAGATATATACATATATACACATAGACAAAATATGGTATATACACACACACACGTACACAAACATAGATATCTATCTCACAAGATACTGCTCTTCCCAGCAATAGCTAGGGTTGGGCTTGCAGGCTCCTTCAGTAGCATATACACCTCTCTGTGCTACTGCTTCACGTATTTCCCATGCTGTTTATGGGACATACCTTGGAATAGCCCGAGGGTCTTGCTTTGGCAACACATTTGCCTCAAGCTGCAAACTGGGACCCAGAATTAATATAAACTAGCTGTGAGTGACATGTAAGTACTTTAAAATGCAATTTTATCCCTCACCTTCTAATTTAACTATGTAGTCTGGAATGGTTCATCCCCTCCCTGATAATGTATATTGACTACCAGCAAAGGTGCCCCCTTTTGGGTAGGTGGAATAAGGAGTGCTGAGCAATCCTTAGGCAGGCAGCCTGGGCAGACCGGAGGCCTCAAATCTTACTGAAACAGACAAAAGAATAAAACTGAAACATGACACTGCGTGTATGAAACTGGAATAGCTTTACTGACATTCAGAGGTGTAACACAACCAGTTCAGAGACAGCTTCGGATTTAAACGTTCCTACAAAAAAGGTTTAAAATCCATTTTAAAAAACTCCCTTGTGTCTAGCATGAAGTCACAGAATGTTAAAAATATCACAACACAATAAATACACCCAGCCTTTGCTAGAGCCAGGAACCATGTTAGCTCAGAGGTTAAAGTCTGAGGCCGGGAGGAATGTGGAGGGTGTGCTGGTGGAACAGCAGAGGCAGGAGGGTGAGTGGATTCCCAAGGCCTGCTCTTCCTATCTGCACTCCCACACCTCCCAGCTCCAGCTTTTTTGTCCAGTCTGTCCATGTTAAGACACCACTTCTCCACCTACCACACTTTATTACTTGTTCTGCCTCCTGGATGGCAAAACTGCCTGCTACCTCTGGACAGACCTTCCCAGCTCCTGTGCTAACACTAGGATAGACTGTTTGAACCAGCTTTGCAGACTGGAGTGGCTTCATGGAGTCCCACCTCAGCTAAAACCCAGTTTCTGACCTGGCTCTGCCCTGTGAACTGCAGTGTAAAGCCCACCCCTCCTGCCCCACCATGCAATTCTCTGAGAAGTACCAGAGTGGGTAAAACCAGGGGCTACTGTCATCTCCACTGCAACAGGGCGAGGAGATCCCTTTTGGATTGCAGGTGCTTCAGGTATTGGTCCAGATTTTGTGTACCCTGCACTGGCCAAGTTCTAGTCTAGAGGGTGTGGTAAAATGAAAAAAAAATAATTAAAAAAAATAATCTGTCCTGCTCCCCCTGAGAGATGTCCAAGAAAGGCTGGCACAAGGTAAAAGCCTTCCCTTTGGCTCTGGGTAGAACAAACTGTATGATCATATCTGTACATATATATGTATATATATGTGTATGACAGTGTCTGCCTCTTTCTAGAGAGCAGCTGCACCTTAGAAAGGCTGATCTCACGGGAGATCCTAGAGCACTGCTAGGCTTCCTGGCACACAGCCCTCAGCCCAAGGCTCAGCATCCTGGAGGGAAACGGATTCATCAGAATACCAGTCCGCTAGGGACAAGTGCTGATAAACGTGACAGGAGTGTCCAGTGTGTTCCCTACAAAGCCTGGCTACTAGCACCCAGAGGAAGATTAGGGTAGCCCCTTTTCACATGGCACACTACTCTGCCTTTTGCATTAATTCTAAACCCCAAGGGATGAAGAGGTGGAGCAAGAGTGACCCAAGGCTACAAGATGACTAGGCTTTACCTAATGGAGTCTGTAGGCTCAGCTCCCACCTTGCAGAGAAGCAGAGGTCTAAAAATGCTCATCCAGTGGAGAAGAAATCAGGGGAAAAGTTTAACAGACTGGTTCAAATGCCACTGCAGGTCCCATCCCAGTGTAGGGAGGAGAATGGGACAGGACCCGTAAAGGGCTTTATTCAGACGAATGCTTGTGTAGGCGTGACAAGGAGAATCTAATGTGCTTACTAGGAGGAGACAAAATATAAGGTAGGGGAGGAGATGGTTGCAGCATCCCAGGCTCAGGGTTCAAAGAGTACATTGAAGCCCTCTCCATCCTCGTTTTCTAGCACATCTGTCTCCAATGATGGCTTCACCTTTTTGAAGAGAGATGGAAGGTTCCGGATATGAACCTCCTTGCGGAACTGCTCCCCAATGGGCTTCTGCAGAGGACAGACAGGCAGGCATCAGTCATTACTGTCTTCATACCCCCACTCAGGGACAGGCTGCTTGCAGATCAGAGCAGACCCCAGGTTCTGAGCAACCCCTAGGCCTGGACTATGTGCTTGCATTTTGAGGAGTCTCGGGCCTGGCCTTTCCCAAGTGCCAGGGCACTGAGGTAACCACCACTCTCTGGCTCCTAATCCAATGCCAAAGGTTCCAACACCACCATCCTCACAAAAGCCTAGAGATGACCCACCCACCTCATTCAAACGTTTTATCACCCTGTTCCCTTGGGCACCCTTGTGCAGGGTACCCACTGCCTCTCAGTGAATGGCCATTGCTAGAGGGGCTGCTCAGTCCGTGCTGCCATCCCTGCTGTACCTCCAGGGTGAAGAAGACACAGAACAAACACTAAGAGCAGGCTGCAACAGCCTCCTGCGTGGGAAGGGGGGTGGCTGGCGAGAGGCAGGACACCCCATCACTTCTGCAGGATACAGGTGTGAAACAGATGTCCTCTAGGACATCACCTACCCCAATGCAACCTGTGATGAGGCGCTTGAAGTGATCCTTCCGGCGCTTGTCTGCCACCTTCTGTAGCGTTGGGTTGAGGAGCTTTGAATCAAACTGCTCCAAAGAGTCCAGCTGGATATCTGGGATCTGCTCCATCACTGCCTTCAGTTCAGCATAGCGAGGGCGCTGCAGGGAGAAGTACAATTAACGTGGCTCTGCTAGGCAAGCAGCCCTGCCCAACCTGGCAGGCTACTTGCTACTCTGCCCCTACCCAAGCAGGCATGGGATTAGTTTTCCACCCCTCCCCAGCCAACCTCACATTTGGATGAAGGACAGGATTTCTCACCAAGGCCTCGTAGATCTGGAAAGCCAGGTTGACAAGAGCTGCCATGCAGCCATCGTGCTGCCCGTGTACCTGTAAGCCCCTCAGCACACTTGTGAAAAACCAGGACACGGCATCAGGCAGGAGGTTTCCTGGAAGCACCTGGGGAAGAGGCACTGTCAGCACCGCAGCAAGATACCGATACATGACTGCATTTCTGCAACAGCTTGGTCTTCCTGAGGGAGAAGGTGCCCAGGGGTGAAGTTGCCATGCTTCTCACAACATCCAGAGCTTCATCTCCCAACCCTGCCAGAACTAACCCCTTCTTCCTCCCAGAGGTACCTGTTTAAGCAGTGGCCAGCAAAGCTGTGTTGTGGTTCTTTGGCAGGACAAGGTGTCCTTCCAGGAGAGGGATGTGTAGGCAGTGATCAGCACTGCAGTGCAAACATCCTGAAAAGGAGTCAGAGAGGACCAGTCAGAGGAACTATTTCCCACTTCCAGCGTTCAAACCTGAAGGGAGCCAAGAAGCAATCCAGACACCCTGCAAGAGCTCCTAAGGGCTATCTTCTGAGAATCCTGCATTCTGAAGGTGCTCAAAGGCACCCAGTGTGCACCATCATAACCATGAGGGACCAATGTCAAGCACACCTGGTCCCTTTATCTCCCTGGGAAAGGTGTCCAGAGTGTTCATGGACTCCTGTCAGCTGCTACTCTCAAGTCACTGCAATAGCTTCTGCAAGAGCTTCGGAGGTATCTACAGCAAAGGAGTACAGAGGCATCGGGATGAGGGTACTCTGTAAAGTGGGTGGTGTTAACACTGTGGCTCCTGTATCAGCTCAGGCAGATTTCACAGAAATAAAAAAGAAACAAAATGCTTCTGGATGAAGTTCTTCCACATGAAGACTGGAGCCCAGGATGAAGGCAGAGCCAGGGAGCACCCTAGGAGCTGAATGCCCAGAGCTCTCTTGCCCAGAAGGGCTGAAACTCTGTAGGTTGTGTGTTGTACTGGATCCCAATCCTCATTTGCTTTGTGGCTTCTGCAAGGCCCTCAAAAGCCATGGCATGTTCCCAAGAGATGAATCTCACACTGGGGAGTGCTCCAGCAGCCTCGATCTCTGCAGCAACGCTTGGCTGCACAACAGACGAACATGACAAAGAGTACAGAGAAAGCATGGGCTCAGACCATGGCTCTTACCTCTTGCTTCATCAGACACTTGCCAAGCTCAGTGAGCTCTGCGTTGGCAGGGGGCGTCACCTCCGTGGCCATCGCCTCGTCATCTGCAGAGCAGAGCAAAGGCAGCACTATGAACACAGCTTCCCAAGGACTGAGGGAGAACAGGGAGCCGCAAGGACTAAGTTCAGAGCAGGAGGCAGCACACAGAATCAGTATGCTGGCAAAGCTTGCCCAGATTATCTCTTTTCAAGCAAAAAGCACCCAACCCTTGGTGGGGCAGGAAGGGAGCCCAGCTAGCTACCTTCAGCTCTTGGGAAGACTGCACATCCCCCTCTTCTCCTCAGCTCTTCTCAGAACCTTAAGAATCAGCTGCTCCAACCTGTGAACCCTACAGCACATTTGTTTCTAGGCTAGACTGAGTTTTTCTGTGGCCCTCAGGCACTCTGGGCAGGACAAAGCTGAAGGCTTCTTACCAAACCTATACCCCTCATGCAGAACTTCCAGCAAAAGGCAAACCTCTCCCTCAAGAAACGGGAAAAGTGCTTGTGTACACCAAGGGCAGGAAAGGCAAAGGTAGGCATTTACTCACCGTCTCCATCTACAGCAGCAGTAGTGTTATGTTCAACATTTTTCTTAGAAACACAGCAAACAGCTGCAAAAACAGTTGCAGGTCAGAGAAGCAGAAAAGGGAAGATGCTACTTTAGAACATGCAGAGACAATCCTACAGACTGATGGGCTCACAGCTGCTTCAAGCTCCTCCAGCTGTTACACAGAGTCTGAAGAATCAGGAAGCCCAGTATAAAAGCCAAATACTGCACTCCCTGGAAAGCTGTTAACACTCCACCCACAGCATCTTCCCCCAGTGGAACCTGCTCCACAGTGGCTGCTTCAAAGTACTGAGAACCAGGAACATGTAAAACTATTTGAGGTCTAAAACCTGAGAAGAACACCATTTTAAGGCAAAAAGGCCAATCAGGAAAGGAGATAGAGAGACAGACATCTGTCTCTCTATGTGGAATCAATTTTCCCAGCCTCTCTGCTCAAAGCCATGCTGACAAAAAATTGTTGGAGAAATGGAACACGAAGAAGGGAGACAGCTCTGGGGGAGGGACTATTCCCTCTGTCTGGTTAGAGACATGGCAATTGCCAGAAACAAAACTGCTCTACACTTGGGTTGTCCACAAATCCATGTCCCATACTGGGTTCCAGGGCACAGAAAGGGAGAACCAGACTCCAAAGGACTGGACTTCTAAGGGGCAGTGCCAAAACCACAGAGCCCTAAAAGCTAACAAAACAAAAGGAAAAAATTCTCTTCTGAAGGTTTTTAATAATTTCTTATTATGTTTAAGCTAAGATTTTGACAGGGCTAACTGTCTCACACCAGGCTTCTAAGGACTATGTTAAATACTACAGACTGTTATAGTTAAGTTTTACTGCACATTGGGAATTCTTGTTGTCTTCTCCAGGGAAAACTTCCCAAATATCCCAGGGGATCTAGCTTGATTTCACTTACTGACGAGATCCATGACTTCTCGGGTCAGCAGCCTGACCAGCTGTTCCTCAAGCATCTCCTGAGACTCGGGGTTGTCATCTGCAGCATCATCCTCACTGAGGAGAAAAGTTTTTAGTTTGAAAGGAGCCAATGTCTTAAAGTATCCCCTCTGCCCAAGCATAGGGAATGAGCCTCTGCTGGCAGGGCTGTTCCTGGGCAAAGGCCCACATAAAAGACCAAACCTCCATCCCATTCCCCATTTCCCCTTTTGTACCTAAGGGTGAAAGCTTACCAGAGCATGGTTCGCTGACTGATCACCTGCCATTTCTGGGATAACCTCTGTTCAAGACAAAAGGAAAGATTTAATACCTTCTTAAGGAGCCACTCTGGACACAATACAAGGAGACACAAGTGATAGCTGCTGACAGAAGCACAAGAGCTTTAAACACAGCTCTCATGCCAAGACCCATTTTGAATGGCAGAAGAACTGCTACCAACTGTGCTGGCTGCAGGAATGTGAATGAGCAGTCAGGAAAATGAAGGACACATGCAAAAAAACCCTACCAAAATTCTCATGGCTGCAGGTTGAGGAGCTAATGTCCACGGGTTTGAATTCACAGCAAGGGGTGCTGTGCAACAGCCAGAGTTTAACACACTCCAAAAGCCCTCTCCTAAATATTATCAAAATCATTAAGCATCGAGGCTCTGCCCTCATCTCTTCTGTCTCTGAAGAGACAGACATTCTCACAATTGCTGTCAGCTGCTTACAGGGAATCTGGGCTGTCAAGAAACAGGCATCAAACAAGTTTTCTTACCATGTGCAGATAGGTAAAGAGTGGTCCCAGCATGGGACAGACAAGGGTTTCGTAGTATTCTGAAGGGCAGGAGAGTACCAAGGGCTTCACAAACACACCTGCACAGACCAGTTAAGGAAGAGATCCAGCACGTAAGGCCAGCTGTTAGGGAAGACTGCAGCAAACTACCCAAACGAGCCCATTTCACTGGGAGGCCAAGGGACAGACACCTCAAAGCCCATCTTCTCACAGCCATCAAGTGGCATCTTTATACTGCAAGACCACGAGGTATTCAGATCCTTCCCCCCACAGTTCAATTGAGAAATCTGAGGGTGCTTAACACCCATTTCCTAGCTGTGAGACTGAATGTCCAGCCCTGGAAAGCAGGTTGGGAAACCTACATGATTTTCCGCACAAGCACACCTTATTGCCAAAATCCTCATTACCCAAGCCTCCTTGGCCCCCAGAAGGCACTACCCACCTCTCACAGTGCCTCCAGAACCACATAAATCCTTTACATTTATTGTTTCTGACCCCAAGCACTGCTGTTTCTGCTCGTGCCCTCCTGGGCTCACACTTCATCCACACCAGGTACATCCCTGCTTTTTTACCTCCTCAATCACACTTCTTTGTCTCAGCCACACTGAAAGCCATGCAGGTTTCCAGTTTATGTGTTCAAAGCCTCCCTAGCTGGCCTGAGGCAGTAACGGAAGGATACGGAGCATGGGACGCAGTCTGTAATCAGGAATGTTGTTGAGGTTGTTGAAAGCAGAGCTAAGGAGCTGGGTGGCGAGACCCTCAACAGTGTAGAAATCCTGTTGCATGGAGGGGCCTGCATTTCCCAGGATGTGAAAACTCCCAACAAAAAACCAAGTTAGTTGCAAGTCTGCTAGATAACAGGTACCATATCTCTGGCCTGCAAAGGCTACAAGTACTATCACCTTGAGATCAGATTGTTGCCCTTAATTCTTAAACAAATACTATAGAGAATTTTAGCACCATATCTCTTTTTTACTGGGATACCTGCAGAGGGACAATGAATTCAGCATTGAAGCACCACAAGGTACTTTCAAGTGCTGATGTATCCCAGCATGTAATTAAAAGTGGCAGAAGAGACAAACTAGATCAGCATATCAGGTAAGTGTTCCAATCCAACTACATAATTGCAGGAAGAGCTAAAAAGCTAAAGAACACATTTTGAGGTACTTTTTTCCAGAGACTGTTCCATATGTAAATGGTAGATTAAACCCACTGAATATATTCTACCAATGCAGCTTCTACTTGGATACAGTTCACATCAAAAGTCTTAAATCTAAAAGAAGTCAGCCCCAGTAACAGCCTACTGCTCCAGCTGTGCAGTGCTGAATGATATGTGAGAGAGCTGGGTGGTCTTACCAGTTGTCGTAGAGGGTACAAAAGAAGCCCTGCATCCTTTCTAAGACTGTTTTGTACACAGGAGAGTCATAAAGCTCCAGCAAAGGCTGAGGGAGACCTGTGGGAAAGAATAACCTTCAATTACATTAATGAGAGAGCACAGTTGCACCTTCAGGACACGCTGGGCAGGCCCCAGCCAGCTTGAGGGCAGCAAAGGAAGATCCTGGCAAGTACAACATGTATCCAAAATGGGAAGCGGTGCAGCAACCCTGGGCCAGAACCTCCCCTCAGAGGTCAGACGAGTTCAGGCTGGTTGTACCCAGAGCAGAGGTGCTTCCACTGAGGTTGTTACAGCTGCCTCGTTTCTCCACAGTAAAACTTACTTGAGTTATCAGAACCCAGTCAGCAGCAAAGCTGACAGTTGAGCAGCTCCTCTAATAGCTCATCCCTTCAAGTTTGTATTCTCTGTCAGGACATAAGCTGCTGTTGAACTATAACATTTAGAAGTTTAGAGCAGAGATCAAGACCCTGCTGCTTTATGTGCAGGTGTTCACAAACAGAGTTTATAGGTCACACAAAACAGGTAAAGGAAGCGTGTCCTCATTTTACAGATATGAAATAGAGGTAAGAAAGACAAAGCAGCTTCCCCAAAATATTTCACTATCTGTCAGGACCCAAAATTAAACCTCAGTTTCCAAAGTCATGATCCACACTTTATCCGCAAGGCCACCCGCTTACTTCTGCTTGGCTGGAAAGTCTTCTGTGTTCACAAGCTCAAACCTGTTTTAAGATGGTTCCAAACAAATGACAGGGCCATACTGCACAATTTGGCTCTTGCCCTCAAGGACAGGTCTTTACACCAGCATTCAGGGCTCCTGCTGAGTACTAATTCTGCTCAAAGGCAGACAATTACAGCACCCCCCAGGCTCTGCAGCCTGAAATGCCATGTTGCAGAGATCACCACCCAGCTGAGATAAGCCGTTTCATGCAGCAGAAATCAGTTTGTCTGAGACCAATAACTTATTTAACTTCTTAATTTCAGCAGGTTCAAATCACACCCAAGCTGCAAATACTACAAAAAAAAGTCTCTCCAGCCCCTTTTCACTTCCACTGCTATGGATGGACCACTAACTCAAATACCTCTAAGAATCCATCCACACATTCCTCCCAAAGAGAAGCCTCTTACCTAGAATGGCATTCTTCTCCACCTCCAGCATGTCCAAGGCCTTTGCAAACGTATCTCCCAGCCTAGCCATTATCTCTGGCATGTAGAGATTGTTGTGAGTCCTGAAACAGAAGAGCACTTGATTTATACTCATGTAAGTGAACCCCTTTTTGCCCTCGACAGTGCGATCCTCTCCTTCAGCTTGTGGACAGCTCTTCTGAGGCAGATGATGAGGAAGGTGAGACCAAGCACGTGTGCATGGGATCCCCCTTCCCCACCTGCAAAAATATTGGGGAAGCTGACCCGACAGAGACGTGGAGTGACTCCACCTCATGTCCTGAATCTCCTGGCTGCCCCTTCCACTTACTTCAGTTGGTCCCACCCCTTGCAAGCACTGACAGTAAAAACTCCCAGCAATTCTCCAGTTGATGCTGGGAACAGGTTATTAGCTTGGCCAAAGGGACCAGAGAATGTATTTCTAAAACTGATCTCAAAAGACCTTCTGCACCTAAGGCCCCTTCAGAGGGAAGGGCTCTTTCAGCTCCAAAATACAAACACTGCCCCTCAGGGATGGGTCACAGGGCCCAGAATGGCAGGTGGCACTGGAGGGACTCTGGTGAGAACATCAGTCTGATCAGATGTTACTCGTGGCAAATGCATGTGCCCCCTGGACAACACATCCAGCTGGGAACAATTCCGCACGATCAGGAGGCAGCCAGTCAGCTCTCCACAAGGGACACCAATTCAGCCATGGGTGGCTGGTTCTTGCCATCCAGGCCAAAATGGGTCCCCCTCTTAGCCAGGGCACTGACACTCGGAGCTGGACTCGGCAGGGGGTGTCTCTCTCACCTACCTCTCTCCTTTGAGACCTCAGACCTCCACTGTGGGTGTCGCCAGCTGCACACAGCACAAATCCTGCAGCCTCCTCCAAAACTGCAATGCCATTGTACCTGCTGCTAGAGGTGATCAAGGGCAACTCAGTATCTCCCCCTCGAGCAGCGTTTCCCAAAGCAGGGGGTACATGGGAATGGCTGGGGGAAGGGAGCGTGGACAGACCTCAGTATGTTCTCCAGTCTCAGCTTTCACTCATGTATTAATGATTGGGTTTTAATTTTTTTTAAGGTCTATGTTCATAATCCTGGCAACCCCGATGCAGTGATGTCTGCCTGCATTTGCAGAAAGCCCAAGTTGGCTCCAAAACAGCAACTATCCTGTTTCTCTCTGCAAGTGTTAAATACTTCCCTGCTCACTGGAGGTGAGGAAGGCAAGTATGTAAGCTTCATAATGAAGAGCTACACAATGACTTCTTCACGACTCATACTCTCATTCTGGGCTGGACCTAACACCATGCAACAGGCCTCCAAGGGGCACAAGCTGACTCTGCTCTGCCAAGAGGGGCCAGGGAATGGCCCAGCTTCCACTAAATGTTGTTCCACCGACTCAAAAAACTGTGCATTTCTGCTTGAGGCTATCCTGAAACCTGGCTACCAAAATAATCTCTTGCATGTCTCCTGCCCGCTCCATGCCAATGTTGATTTGCCTCATGCTGGGCAGAAAGGCAGGACAAACTGAAGGACTGTGGGATTGTAGTGGTGAACCTTGAAATCTCACTGCTCTAACTCCAGCAGGATGGGCCAGGCAGTCTTATCTTAAAGGAGTGGTCACAGTCCTTAGTTGTTTCAGAGTCCTTGAAGCATTTTCTCAAGTTGAGAGAGCAGATATTCACTCACAGGCCCTTAATACTTCAGCAAGTTCCCAGTGGTAATGGAGGGAAAATGGCCAACCAGCTGCTTCCCATGGGAGTTAGAAAAGCATCCAACAGCCCTTATCCAGGATGATGTAGCCCTAGGCATGTTCCAGGTGAGACTCTCTGCACTCCTGGGCATCCCACACACAGGAGAACATGGAACAACAAAATTCAAGAGACATTTATGCTCTAGAAAAGACAAGCAAAGGATATGGCAGGATTTGGGGGATTTTCAGTGATGGTCACAGCTCTGCTAGAAAGAGCCTCTGATGCCTAAAGAGATGAGCTTGAAGACCAGAAGATGAGTCCTTTAGGACAGTCCATGACTAAAGAATCCTTTTCCAAAGCTGAAAATGCCTGCAGCATCCATGTCTATCCAAGAATTCTTTCATTTAGTAATGTCAGCATCTCCTCATCAGGAGTTCCAAAAAAGCCTTTGTCTAAGCAAAACATTTGCTGAGCCTAACCAGTCCATTCGTAACAAAACAGGAGCAAATCCCAGCACAACAAAGGCGCTGCACCAATCCGTTCATGCAGCTGACTGCAGAGATGCACCTTTTTCTAGAAAATGGCTGAAAACCATGATTTGGGTTTAAATTCAGGAGTGAACATTTTAAACCAGAAGCTAGAAAACACCTAGATGAAAAAAGGTGCCACAGAGGACAGAAGAATCATCACTCTGAAAGCTGTTATCAGAGATTAACAAAACAACCTCAAAGTATTTCAGCAAATACAGCTACAGAGACAAATACAGGTAGGCACAAACAGATGCCACTCAAAACTACCTTACTTTGTCTTGTTACCTGGACTCTGTGATTCTTCTCAGTCCTTTGGTCTCATCCATGACCGACATTCAAGCTACTTACCACTCCAGTAAAGGCCCAGTGGCTTAATGGTTTTCACTGCTTCTGCCTGCTAACGCAGCAGAAGAATGCCACACACTACCCAGAGAGCAGCAGACCCACCTGCTCAGCCTGCAAAATGCCCTTATTTTCTCACTGGTGCCTGACTTGGTGCTCAGTTCAGCTGCTCAGCAGGACCCCTGCTGCTGCTGCTACTTGAGATCTGCTCCCACAGAAACCAAGACAGTCTCCAAGGACTTCCACATCTGTCCCACATAAGCAACACTGGACACTGCTTATCCCTACAAAGAGCTGCCTAATGGCACAGACCTAACAGAAGCATCTATCCCCAAGGAGTAATGCAACTCTGTCCCTGAAGGAATCCTCAACGCAGGCAGCTTTCCTGCCAGCCAGCCTTCCTCATACCCCTATACTTCCTTCCTGGTGACAGGCTGTTACAGATTCCATATTATCCTATGTTATCCACATTAAAGAGGGCCTGAGGAAGCAGTACATGGAAAAGGCATCTACAGTCAGCAAACGACACAGCAGGAGCTCTGTAGCACAAGATCCAACATTTCCAAAAAGACGTGTCATCAATGTGCACTGAATAACTATGAACTTGCAGTTGTCAGACAAAGAGGCCTCTATATCCAGCAGCAGTGATGGAAAAATATGAAGATATACTGCTCTTCATACATCATTCATTGGTTCCTGTTGAAGCATCCGGACTTAAGAAAAGCCTGGATACCTGAGTGAAGTACAGGCTGCTCCATGTATGTTACTACCACATACTCAGAAAATATTCTGGACTGCAGGTGAGATGCTTGAACAACACAGATGCATTGCCTCACAAGTACCCCAAACCTGCAGGGAGCCTCTTCCTTTACATAGATGGGGAGGTACTGGCTAGAGAACATAACTCATGTATATTCTTGGAGGTGGTAAACAGGTAGGCACAGAGTTTCTGCTTCTCCACAGGTAGTGATAAAAGTTGGACAACAGTTTCCCAAGCTGCTTGTAACAGAGATTCCAAGTGTTTTTACTAATGCTTAAGTTCTGGTAAGAACAGTGATTGCATGAGCAAAAAGTCTGTCTGTTGCAGCCTGTTCAGACCTTGGGCATTGCTTTAGTTGGTCTCATGCAATATGACACACTGCAGGCCCTGGAAGAAATGGCATGGGGCTACCTCTACTCAGGCAGCTCTACCTAAGCTCTCCCAAAAGTTCATCATCAGATCTTCAGCCTTCCAGAATAAAAGGCAAAAATGCTTCAAGCACTATTCTGCAGCTGTATCTGCTCACAGGCCAAAGTACCACACAGAGGGGTACACAGAGCTTAGTGATGAGAAACACCACTCTGGTGGGCCAAGAGAATACGTGCTTGCCCTACCAGTCCAGCATACTGCTTCTCACTGGAAACAGTACATTCCTGAGCTCAGTGACTACCAAACATACCTGACTAGACAGTGCTCAAGTAATAGGGCCCCTTTCCTCCCTGACCTGAGAGATGGAAAATACAAGTTGATCAGAAAACGCTCTTTCCCAACAGGACATTGCCAAGGACAGAGCCTCAAGTTTTCAAGTATGTAACATGTAGAGTTATGGCACAAAATAGTTCCATAGGTCTGGCAAAATCCCAGTGTCAGGAGTTACGCTGAGATAGATTCCTCCTTCATAGTTCTGGGAACTGTGTTATTCAGGATTTCCCTTTTCTGCCTTCTCCTGCTCCCTCCTCTGGCTGCCCCAAATCTACACAACACCAGTGACACGCAGAGAGGCACTGCACAGTATCAACAGCCTGAGAGTATGCATCCACTGATTTCTGTAGCAGACAGTGCTTCAGGAGGCTGCTGTTCATGTTCAGCAAAACCAGCTTAATTTAACACTGAAGAGAGAACAATGCAAACAGGATGTGATGAGAGCTGGGACTGCCCTGCTGCTGACCGGAGAGGTGGCCTTGTAGGGGCTGAGGGCAGAGCAGAGATGTTAGTTGAGAAATCATTAAGTGGATGGCAGATTTATAGCAGTGGAGGTGGGGGAGGCAACCCCAGCCCAAGCTCCCACTGGCTCTGATGGACTCTTGAAGGCCAGGCCAATGGACATTCAGAAGGTCCCAGTTTCCCCAGTGCCATTCCCCACTGTGAACAGTCAGGAACAGTACTTGGGCACCTGCACCAGCCTGTGTTCCCACTGGCTTCTCTGGGCAAACATGCTCTGAGCATTCCATGTATTTATCACAGTGTGGCTTTCAGAGATTGGTAAGACAACATAAATGATTTCAAGTCAACTTGACCCACCTTATGAGAGCAAGTAAATTGTCAAAAAGCTTCAGGACCTGCTCCGTGCAGGGGTTACGGTAGATTGGAGTTCCGCTGGGCAGGTATCCCAAGAAGAATCCTCCAGCTTTTGCCTCTTCAATAGCAGCAGGCCAGCGAGCTCGCTTCACAACTCCCAGAATTGTGGACACGCAAAAGCTTATCTGCAGCACGAGATGTGGAGAAAGCATTTCTTAGCCAGAGCACAGCCTGAATAGAGGCTTTCAGAGAAACCCATCATCATCCCATCTCAAAGGGAATGCTCTACAGGGAGCCTAACCTCATGGTAGAAAGAAAATCTGGGGGATTTGCTGCCAAGAAAATGCAGCGAATGATCACGTTACATTTCATCATCTTCTGAGAGCCCTGGCCATGGCAGAACAGCCTAGGAATTCACTACCAGACAAAGCATCAGTGCATACAGTCTCACAAGTGTGCAAGCAGCCAGGTAGGGTGCCCTCTAAAAGAAAGGGTCTACACCGTCAGTGCCTCATCTCCTTCATGGATGGATGCAGAGATCCATGGTGACACAGTGGTCCAACTGCATTAGCCCCAAGTGACAAGCACAGCTCTGTGGGCTGCATTTCAGTCTTCTACAGACCTAAACATAGCAACTCCGTTTGCAGTCTGTCCAAGTGAAGACTTTCCACTAACAACATGAATCTCCTCAGACAAAATTATATTCCATGCTGCAGCCTCAGCACGTTTTCCATTGTGCTTGGCTCAAAAAGCACAATTCCCTGCACCGTGTTTCCACAAATCACGTAAACCCATTGCTTCTCCAAAACCAAACTCTGCTACAGAAAGAGTAGGGGGCAGTGTGCTTCATTCTGATGAATAATCTGGATTTGCATAGCCTACATGCTCAAAGAGCAAAAGTCAGCCTGTTATTCTGTAATCTGAAAAACCTACTGATCTGCACTCTAAATGCGGATGATCAGGAGACCTTGTGTGCAATCACAACAGAATTGTGGGATGGAGGAGGCAAATCTCTTCTCACTAACAATTACACCTCTCCTGGCAATGATACTCACTCTAGAGCGGTTCAGGCCACTGGGGTCTTCCAAGACTGGATCGGCAGTTTTGTTGTCTGCACCCACATAGGAGATAAAGGCTTCAGGATCTGAGAGGACTCTGGCAGCAGCAAAAGACAGCAGTGGGGATTATTGTTTGTACCAGGGAACTTGAGCAGAGCTTTGCACTGGCAATAAACATCTAAACAAACACAGAGTAGGCTACAGAGACTAGCTAGTGCTCCATGCAGGGACATGATTAAAAAGCACTAGAGATGTGTACACTCTCCAAACGTCTCCAGTTCTCTTGGCCTGTGAGGACCAGAAATCTCTGAACCTCTTATGAAGAGAGCCCTGCTGGGAAAACTCTTGAGCATGCCCAGCTACCCCAGGGTTGCAGGACACCTCAGCTTTAGTAAGGATTGCTCAGCTTCATACCTTGTCCTGGGGATGAGCAAAGACATCTTTTATTTCTCATTTTCTGCAAATGCTTTGAGCGTGCTGGGGAATATTCCTCCATTACCTTAAACAACTCCTACCCAGTAATTAGACTGTTGGCAGTTTCTGAACTGCAGGAAAGCTATTACCACAGTGACTGCTCAGAGAACAGGAAGTCATGAGGCACCCCACCACCCTCATTTGCTTTGTGTGTTCCCTTACTGGCCACAACAGTACCTTTGCAACACCTACAGCTCAAAGCCCAGGAAAACAGCCCATACCTCTGCATCTCCGGGGAGAGCCATAAGCCAGCAACAGGAGCCATGAGCTCCTCCAGGAAAGCCTTCTGTCGCTCATAGTCCTTAAACTGGTTGCTGATGAGGACAAGGGCCTCCATAAGAGCACATTTCTCCATCTGTGTCAGAAGTAGCTCATTGGAGAGCAGCTGCTTCACGTGGTTGTACAACATCTCAAAGTTTGGCTAGAAAACACATAAAAGTAGAAGAGCATCATGCATTTGGTACGGAGGAGAGTGACTGGGGGAAGCAGAGGAAGTACAGCTGGAGGAGCATGTCTGCTACCTTTTCTCTACACAGCCATCTCCTCCTCGGACTCAAGTTTCTCTGAATGTTCAGTCTAAGAGAAGTTCTATTTTCCCCTACCCTTCTATCATTATCCCGCATCCAGTTTACTTTCACTCTCCAGAATGACTGAAATAGGAAGAGGAAATCTCTCTCTAGGAAGTCATATCCCTTAAAGCAGTGTCACACCTCAAAATAGTTCTGGTGCTTTTATTTGCTCACAGAAAGTACCTTGCTTCTTTGGCTAGACCTGGGACTCTTCCACCTCTTTGTTCATGATGAGGTAAGTAACAACTCTTATGGATACTACTATTTCCACAGGAATTCTTGAGTTTCTTCCCTTATCATCTCTGGTTGCAACCACACCTACCTATAACTTTGTATAAGCATTAGCCATCATGCCTCCTTTAGCGAAGTCCTCTGGACACCTTTTGGAGCAGCTCTGGCTATTACAGTGAGGATGTCTGGCTGGCCATGGGAAAAAGATAGCTACAGCTCAAGGACCAATAAAGCAGAACAAAGACCAACCCACTAGTTCTTAGCATCTTATTGAAAAACGCAGACTGGAACCCCTAAACCACCTTAATTAGCATCCTTTAAAAACGTCTTTGTTTAAACTAGCAATGTCCTACAGTGCTCCCATAATCCTAGAGCAACCTCCACAGAAACACCTCTAAACAAAGGAGTTCAGAGCTAGGCATGTTGCATGAGGGTTGTTTAGTTCGGCAAAACAAACAAAACGCGGTTTATGGATTTTAAATGTTTGTCAATTCTAATCTCCTCAAGCTCATCCAGAAAACAAATACTCTCCTCTTCTTCCTACGTTCTGATAAGTAACAGAAGAAAGTCTTAGTGACTAGTCATGCTAGTGTCTTCAGCTAATGAATCAACTGAGACCACCACAGGTGACAACATGGAAATTCGGTGACCATTCCTTATAAAACCAACGCAGTGCCGCTTGTGTCCTCCTTCTGATCCCTTTTACATTTAACTCATCCCTTTACAATTCAACTCTTCAGGCAGAAAATTTTTCAGGGGGAAAGAAGGGAGGTACAGGGAATAAAACACTGTCATTTGTTTCCTGCAAGAAAAGCGAGACTGTAGGCAAGATCCCACAAAATCCAACTGAAATTGAGGCAAGACTCTTCATGACAGAGCTGCATTTACATACCAGGACAAGCTGAGGGTAATCCCGACACATCTTTATGATTGAGGAGCATGCATGCCTTCTCACATTCTTCACTGCTCGAGTTCTAGGAGCCTGGACAGACATACCAAATATCAGTGTGACAAAACAGAAGTTCAGACAACTTCAGGGTATCTTCAAGAGACATATGCATTACATGTAGTTTTCTCCACTGCTGAGCACAGATGAAAAAAACATTTCCATGCCTCCTCCCCTCCCCCCAAACAATCATGAAGCAATTGAATTTCCTCTGCCAAGCAATAGCCAACTCAAGATGTCCATTTTCAAACAAGCTGTACTCAGAAGTGAGGATGCCATGGCTCTTACTATTTTAAGACTCCAAACACTCCCTAGGTAGCTGGCAGTTTTACAGCCATCCTTCAGAGCCATGTATACCAACACTGTAGAATACACACAGTTACTAAAGGGATTCCACTCTCAGGAAAGCCAGCATTAACTGGGGAACTAAATGTCCTGGCCTTACACCACGCCTGCGGCCTTCTAAGCTTGTGAGCCAAAGCTTAGTAGGTGGTGTCAACCACGAAGAGGTCAGCAATATCTAGACTCCCCAGCTTTTCCAGGAGAACTATACTCGAGAAACCCAGTAAGCAGAGTCTTCAGACTCAGCACGCTTTCCAACAGAATATGATTTGATCCAGGTGTTACAGCTCATTAGCAGATAATAATTCAGACGTACCTTACTTTCTTCTGTAACTTCAAAGGTAACTGAAGCAAACAGCTGTAAGAAAAGGGAGGAAAAATCCAAAAATTCACATCATTTGTTAGTATCTAGCACTTGTGTCTGAGCTCAAGAAATAGATCATCAGATTATAGCTCGATTTCATTAAAGTCAGTAAAGAACCCCTGACTAAGTTGAAAGATAAATCATCAATACAGTGAAGCCTTGAAATAAAACACAGTGTTTACTGGTCAGAGCATGCACTTTAAGATTTAAGGCTAAGAACTGCAAAATTTGGGTTATTTGACATTACTGTTCTTGAACAAGCCTCAGGTTTGTTTTTTCTCATCTTTGACATGAAGGGTAGTCCTTCCCTGACAGTAACACCAAGAGGATTAACTCCTGCAGTTTAGCACTGGAGTGCTGCACCACAAAAGGCCCATTTTAGCATGCTTTGTATGCACCTACCTTGGAAAGTACTTGGGGTAGGTATTCCGGTCGGTAAGTGACAAATGGAAAGAGAGCAGAGACATTGGTGAGCACACAGGACAGGATGAGAGGATCTTTTGTTTCAAAATTAAGGACAAGCTGCAGCAGCTCTATGCCATCATTGACTGGGATTTCCTGCAAAGGTAGCAAAGAGAAAGAAGAAGGAAAGAAAAAGGGAGGCAACACTCAGTACTTCAGCCTGCAGCACGCTTCCTACAACACCTAGAGCTAGGCCGTGTAGCTGCTCCTGCCCTATCAGCTGGACACAGCTGTTCTCAAAGCAGAAAGAAAAGCAACAGAAAACTCAGTTTAACTGTGTGCTACCTGCACTTGCTGAGGGAAGAAGGACAGCAGCATTGCCATCGCTGCTAGGGCAGTCTTGAGACATCAGTCTCTAGTCCCCATACTATTGCTTTCACCTCTGGGAAACGAAAATTTTCTCTCTTTTTGGCTCCCAATTCTCCTCTTGACTCTGTCCAACAGATTCTATGCTTAACTAACTGTATTGACCCACATAATTATTCTACCGTGATTAGACTGATAAACTGTAAGTGCAGCCGAATTTAATAAAAAAACCCCAAAAGTTGGTCTACATTAGACAGAGAAAAAAACTCTTTCCTTCTGATTCACCTGTTGTTGAACAAAAAGCAGAAAGAAAATGCTTCTGATCCTACTCCCTGGGATCGAGTTTCTCTCATTTAGTTAAATGTTAAAAAAAAAAAAAAATTGAAAAAATCTAATCAAGGGAAAATTAAAAAGAATAAACTCCTTAAGCAATTCTCCTGTAGCAAGGCACTATGCCAAGGGATGTCACCGGAGAACTCTCCTGTGACTTCTCCTGGCATAGTGTCCAGAACCAAGACATGCCTGAGAGTAGGTCAGTTTGAGTTTAGTCCCATCTAAAGAAGGATCCTCATGAGAATGGCTCACCAAGCAACCTGGGTTTTTCCATGGAGTTACTATAGCCAGTTGCTACAAACTTTTCAAGATAAACATAGCTGAGAAAACCCAGTTCTGTCAACCCAGAACAAGCCAGGAGAGTAGGGAAAAACACTGGCTACACATACATCTTTATCCATGGTTCGAAACATCTGGCTGATGATGCTCTCCGAGAAGAAGGTCATGGCATCCCACTGCACAAAGGATGGGGAAAAGATGGAGCAGAGACCTTCGCCAGTCTTAGCTGAAAGGAAGAGAACACTGGAGCTCTCACCATGCTCCTCAACGGCAGCCTGATGGGCTCCTGTACTGTAACATCTTAGCACTCAAGTATTTTATCGACACAGCTCTCCCTGCAGACGCCTTGCAGAGATGCACTGAGAGCAATTAACATATTCCCATGTGATTTGCTTCATTCAAGTGAAGGCTACTGAGACATAAGTCTGACCTTGGAGATACCACACGGAGCAACATCAACAAACCACAGAAGGGAAAAGGAGGGAGACCACATGCCCAGATTCAGTACTAGAGGCAACACTGCCCTTGGTGTGACTGTGCAGAGCACCAAGTGGTCTGCCTTCACAGGAAGAAAGCAAGGTGAATGACACACAGATCTGCCAGACAGGCACAGCTTCCCTAACAAAAACAATCAATACGTTACAGAGACAAAATGGCAAAAATAATTGTAAAATTGTATCAGAGGGATAGCTGTATCTTTTCTGCAGAGAGATTTGGGGGAAGGAAAGGAGAAGCCAGGGGCTTTACATTAGCTATTCCATACACAGATTGTAAAGGGTTAAATTAGGGGAGAGGTGGGTTTGATTTGATTTTACTTTTAACTTACAAAGACCTCAAAAGTCTGAAAATCTAGTGTGGAGTCTTGGCCCCCTCTTAAGAAAAACCAACAACATCAACAAAAAAAAAGGCCAAGAAGTTTCTACAAATCCCATATCCCTGTTTTCTTTTCAGGTAACCTACAGTTCGTGGGTCCAGTATCAACAGGAGCTGTGAGCTGGTACTTCAGCCATTCTCCAGCCATTTGGAAGCCAGTTCGAGGGTCCAGACGACAAGCCATCCTCATCACCTCTCCTTGCTGGGCTCGGAAAGCTGCAGTGAAAAATCACAGACCAAAAAAACAAGCTGATGCTGCAAATTTTCCTCCCCTAGAGCTCACGTCCAGCTTTGCAGGCCTGGGAACCAGTATGGACTGTTGCTCTGGCAATCACTGTGCAGTAAGCTCAGATACACAGTTAACAAACCAGGTGCAACAGGATGGGCAATTTTTGAAGTGGTTTAAGTGGGCTAAAAATAATGATGGTTTAACATTATAAAAGGTGCAATTAAAATGCAATATGAGTTATGAAAATCTATTCTAAGTCCAGATCTACTACAATTAGGCCTCTGTTTTTCAATTTTAAAAATTCTTTGAACTCTAAATGTTTGCTACTTACAATTATCTTGGGATACTTAAGTAGAAAAACAGTACTAGATAACCCCCACTTCCTTCAGCTAAACACAGTTTTTCTAGATTATTCAACTAACAACAAACTTATGTGAACACAAAAGCCCAGTTGTCTTGTTTTCAAAGATACTAAAAGCTAAGTACAGAAAAGGAATTTAATTTGTTTCAAAATATTCCAGTGCATGACCACGCAAAAGAATCAGCTCTGCTGACTACAAATGCAACTTGCACTCTTTAATGAAGTTGTTTTACCAAGCAATTTTATTTTGTGCTTCAAATCAGTTATGTTTTCTTATACATGTAATGCCTTCAACATATTTAATTACCTAAAACTATTTCAAAATCTGGTTTTGTGTATTTACCTACTTTGTGGTTTCCACCCAAACAGTTTTATTACAGTAAGTAAAAAATAAACTATCCAATAAGCAATAAAAAATGCAACACTTATAATCTTCAGACAAACATACAAAGTAAAAATGTATGTAATTTATTAAGTATATTCTCCCACCCACCAAGTGAGTACCAAACTACGTCTGCCAGTGAGAACCAACCTCAGTTTTGGGAATTAAAATACAAAACAAAAGATAAAATAACATTATTAATACCCAGTGCTGGTTTAAGATCATGATTAAATTGGCCATTTTAATTGCTCAGCTCTGGCTATTGGCACTGAATCAGAAGCTTCTTACCAGGGCCAAGATAGATTTTCTTTCTGGAATGACATTTTAAGTCTTTAGTAAGCTGCCTTCCTCTCCTAACCTCAGCATGACTCGAGGCTGTTTCATTTCCTCCTCTAGGTGACCAAGAAGCACATTTTCTTTGACACCAGGTAGCAAGCACTACCAGACCATTTACCCCTCCAGCAAGCAAAATAATAGCAAAAAGTAAGTAAAATTACATGCAGGAGCTGCCACAGGAAAATCCCAATTAATTTACTTCAAAATCCAAGCCGAAAAAGTCAAGACACAAATGGAAGCTGCCAAGCCAGTATGGCAGGCTCCAATCTCAGCCAGGAGAAAGAAAGGCACAGAATCCACAAAGGGTGAAGGCAACTTACAGTTGAAGAAGGCATTGAAGTCCTCATCACTGTCAAAATCAAAGCGGGAGTATTCACAAATGGGGCTGTCTGTTTTAGAGGGAAAGCCCACCTGGAGACAAAGTGGATAAGGTCAGGAAGGAAGAGAAGTCACCCATCATAGCTAATACCAGCTTCAAGGAGATGAAGGCTGGAGGCAAAGAGCAGACAGGAAAAGGCTGAGGTAGAACCGCCTGCTCAGTGGCCTCGAGATCGTGTCTCTGGCAGACACAATAAAAACGCAGTTTCTCCCCCACGACCCACAGGTCACGTTCACTCAGGCACCTCGTCACACCCAACCAGTCTCAGTTCCCACATACCTTCACTAGGCTGGTCATAGATGCATGGAGATACCTGGGAATGATAGCCAGCAATAAGGGGTCACGGGACAGAACTTCATGCCGGAACAGGGCCCCCCACGTGACCTGGGTGGAAGAGCGCAGAAACTGGAGGGAGAAGAGAAAAAAAGGAGGAACAGAGAAGGATTTCAGTGCTGGAATTTCCACTGCTAACACTAAGCATTGCTATCAGAAAGCAACAGTAAATTATGCCAACTATTCAGTTGAGGTCAAGGCACCTTGCAGGTACAACCCAAACTTTTCAGAACACCAAAAATCTCTAAGTAAATACTAGGCCTGATTGCAAATTCTGCCTTTTCTACTCAGCACCTCTGTATCAGGCACTGTTCCAGATGGGGTGGTAATGGAGTAGAAACCACTGCCTTCTGGGTCTTCAGCTGAAATGGAGAGCCTGGAGAGCAGTATTTGGCAGCTGAAGTTCTGCAGACTTCTGTAGGTTAGCTCAGTTATGCATGCACACATTCACACTGATACAAACGAGACTTTGAGCCCTTTACATACCTGGCTGGGATGGGTTGTGAAGGCTAAAAATGACTCAAGGTATTTTCCGAAGTTGGCTGGTGTTTCCACATCACAATATGAGCCCTATGAGGAAGATGAACAATTTCAGGCAAACTACTAACTCTGTGCCAGGCTGGGCTCACAAATGGTATGTTTCATGGTAAAACAGAAGCACTACATGCAAGGCCCTATATTGTGAGAGAGCAGAGACAGAAATACTGCACAACTGATTTTTCAAAACCAGTACAGCCCAAGGAGCATCAAGTTTTGCTGACCATCCTGGGGGTGCTGGAAACACCACACCACCCCCATTCCAGAGTAAAGGGTGACTTCTCAGACAGTAGAGTTCCATTAAAACCAAATTCACAACCACCACTGCTGCTGCTGCTGCAATAAGTCACAATTTTACCCCTATTGAGTCAAGCCCACCCAGGGGTAGAGCAATTCAAACTGCAGTATTTCACGAGTAAATACACCCAGACAATTTCACTCCCATTTCTCTAAACATTTACTGTATTTAACATATAAATTCAAGACTTTGCTGCTCCTCACTAATTGTAACATGACCTGGTGCCAGCAAGATCCTTGTTCTGGAGTTGTACAGCTCAATGTTGCCTCTCCCAAGTGCATCTGGAGAGAGGACTCTAATTTCCATGTCATTACTTCATTACAGATAGACAGCTCCCATTGCCTAACAGCAAGTGGAGTCACTGAAAGTAATAACGCACCTCTGATTGCTGTCAATTCTTTTTGGGGATAAGTTTTCCAAGGTTGGTTTTGGTTTTCTCTTTTCTCTCCCTCTGAGAATTTAACTTACTTTGCTATACAACTTTTACAGGCTGGCTGCCTCAATCTCCCCACAAACATGCCTTTCAACATGCCTGCTCTCAATATTGAAGCACTGTGCTAAATGGAGAGAGATTCAGCAATCAGCATGGCACGAACAACACGAATTTGCATCTTCACCTCAACATTGACACAAAGCATCACAAAGATGAACAGCAGGAACAAAACCCGTTTCTTCCCTTGGCTTGAGAGAATCTTGGTAGAATAACAAACAGGTACACTCTGAGTTATTTTTACAGAGGAATTTAAAAGGCTTCAAATAGAAGAGTAATTTCCTGGAGTAGATTTTCTGTAGCAGTAGTCAGCAAGAAACTTGACCACTTTTAAATTCAAGTGTTAGCATTTTACAGAGGTTATAGGAGGTGGTTCTTGATGACAGCAAAGCCCTGGAATCAGTCAGGGTCCCTCCATTCTACATTCCTATGACTTAGCAGAATACAGCTATCCCACTTAAAAGCAGAGTCATTTCTGCCTTTTCCAAATATGTGGAGAGAACCCTACAGTTGCCAAAAGTGCAGAGAGAACCCTGGTCCTACCTTAGATCAGGGTTGCCTCAAGCCCCAGCCCTAAAAACTAGCCTTGCCAGGGCTGCTGTTGGTATTAGTAAAGACTTACTAGCAACGCACATAGCTGGCTGCCCAATGCGCACAAAACTTGGCAAAGTCTCTTCAAGAAAACATAGTGCTTCTCCACCAGGCCTTCTCCATCTGCTGTCCTGGGAATGACGGGAGGGGGGAAAAACAGGATCACAGTTACTCATGTTGTAGGTAACAGGCACACTGCTGTCTATCTTCTAGATAAAAAGAGGACTAGAACAATTTGATTTTATTGCAGTGGGATATTCTTTGCTATTATCAAGAAGTACTGCTTTATTGGCATCTAAAACCTCTGAAATTGCCTCTCTGAAGAGTGTCTCCTCTTGATCTGCTTCAGGCTAAAACAGAAAGCCAGGGAAGCTGTGACATTTGTCCTTCAACTATGGGATTTGGAAAAAAGTGCAGTTTTTCATGTTTTGCAAAAGAAATGGTGGTTTCGTTCTCTCCTATCCAGTCCCTCCTTCCCACAGTTAAGCAGGCAATATCTTTTGCACTTCCAAAGCCATTAGTGTGCAGTTTTGTACGAAATCACAGCGGCAGGATGGTACTCACTGGGCAGCAGAGAGAATGCAGTGCATGGCAACGTCTCCAAACAAGACCATGAGAGGCTTCCGATCCTCCAGCTTACCCTACATGCAAAATGCCTCAATTAGAACATAACTACTTATTCCCACCTATGTAACTATTTACTTCCATTGCAAGCAAAATTAGGAGATTCAGTTTTAATTCCAGGAGGGGGAGGGGCATGCAGTCTCCATATGATTTAAGTAAAAACTTGACAAAAATTCTACAGTATTTCTGATGTAAAAAAAAATTCTGCAAGCAATCCTACCACAGGAACTTTAAACCACAAAACTGATCCTGAGACATTAACTCTGCTTCACGGAAGACTGGCTAGTTACCTTCAGGCAGCTGATAAACATTCAGCCTTGACACTAAGGTGCTTGTGAATGTATGGGTCAAATCATCTGTTTAGATCCTGCTGTCATGTCCCTGAGCTGCCAGGGGACACAGCTGATGACAGTATTTCCCACTTCACAGTTGTAGGAAGTGGGGGTAAAAAGTCAGTGGGGACCTCCAACCTCGAACTGCAAGCAGAGGCGAGCACAGAAGCTGGAGAGGGTTCCAATAGTTGCTGTATTGTGCTGGCATGACATTCACACCAAATATGATGAACATAATCAGCAAAATTTGAATTCTATTTCTTAAATAAAAGGGCAAATATATCATTGCTCAATCGGAAGAGTTATACAGAAAAACAGGAGGAAGATAAAGGGGAGCCAGAGGAGCTGGGGAGGAAGAACTCACTTTCCTGCTGACAGCAATCAGAAGACACTCTGCTGCTCCGACTTGGAGTTCAGGTTCATTTAGGAGTAGACACAACATCTCCAAGAGCTTGCAGTTGTCTGCTGTGATATGGCTTAGGGCTACCCAGTCAATGTAGCCAGCCAAAGTGTTGAGTGCTGCTATCCCCACACGGCAGTTTGCCTGGGCCTGTGAACAGAGAGGAGGCAAGAGGTCAGTGACAGGGAAAAACACCAATTCCCATCTAAAGCCATCCACTCCCTGGAATAACAGTGCCAAGAACCCCTCGGCAAAGCGAGAAATTTGGACCCTACTTCTCAATGCATTTGTATTATGAGGGGGAAAAAATCCATCTGTAAATGAGAGTAGCAGTCAATAGACTCCAAAGGCTGGGAAAAGCCTAGTTCTAAACAACTTGCATATTAAGAATGACTAATGCACTAACTCCCATGTAGCTCCACTCACCTTTGGCTCCTGAGCCAGATCAGTCTTCTGAAAAAGAAAGAAGAGGTTAAGTAAGTGAGCAGCTACAGCACACACTTTCACCCAGCCACTGCTGGGAAGACAGACAGAACAGCTCCCTAGTGGAAGAGGCTGCATCACAGTCTCCCACTTAGGACATTGCTGCAGCCAACAAAACCAGCTCCACAGCCCCCTGAGAGGTAGGACAACAGGACTCTGAATTGCAAGTCAAGCCACACCTTCCTTCTCATCCAAAAGATAACACTCCAGTCAGAAGACACCAGGGAGACACAAGGACAAGAAGGAAAGGCATTTTGGTGCTTCCTGGAGGCCTCTGGGGAAGACACTTTCCACCTTCAAGAGCATCTTACATCCAAAAGTCAGACTCTGAAAAATGCTGGTGGATTTTATGTGCCAAGATTCAGGTCTGAAAAGGGTGATTTGTCCATGGTCAGAAAGGCAGCTGGAGAGAGCTGGGACAACAGCTTACAGCCTGACTCCCAGTCCCAGACACTTAACAGCAACAATGCACTGCTTGCACCATCTTTTTGCCTAATGCAAGTGAGTCCCTCAGACACTCGGATTTGATTTGTTTTTCAGATGCAAAGGCACCACAAGCAAGGTTTAGGTTTGGAAATTCGGTCCATCAATCTATTCATTACAGTAAGTTTAAGGTAATTGGCTTGTGTCCCAAACACTGAATAAATGACCCACCTTATAAACATGCTTATCAATTAATCCATCATACTTATAAGCAGATTATCACGGTCTTGGGGAGTTGTCTATCATCTCCCTCAGTCTCAGTATGCAGACAGGTAAGTGAACATCCAACCCTCAGAATTTACCCTGTGCAAAAACATCCCAAAGATCTGCTAACCTGTGGAGTGGTGAGGACTTCTTGTTCCTGGGGTGCTCCAACCTTGCCAATCAGAAAGATTCCACCATTAGCAGAAGCAGCCACACTTCATAGTCTCAAGTATTGCAATGCAAACCTTACCTGGAAATGCATTTCAACTAGACTACAAAACACACCAAGGTCACCCACCCAACCACCAGGAACTGCACTGCTCTGCAGGGGAGTTTGTTCAGCCTCTCAGTGCATCAGGAAAATTACACAGATCAGGCAGGAGAGGGTTTTTCTTTGTCTCCCAGTTTCATATTTAATATAACTCTGGATTTTAATTCACAGAAAAAAAACCCACAAGAGATACACCTAAGCAACTTGTTGCTAGTTTGGTTTCTCAATTGTGCTTCACTCTTAAATCCACCTCCTTCTCACAGGAACACACTGGGGTAGAAACCTCCTTTGCCATCCATCATGACCAACCTGCACATCTCTGACTACTTACTGTAGGTAAGAATTCAGGAAAGAAGTTCTCTTTACACAAAAGGGAAGAGCACTCCTCACCACAGCCTGACATAAAAAAGGGCTTCCTAACTTGAGCTCACAGAGAAAAGGACCAGAGGCCCAGATACATGTTGAGACATGAGAAACTCATGTGTTTTGGTGGATCACCTCAAATACACCGCTGCAGCATGAGAGAGCAGACACAAGTCCAAATCTACCTGTTTCTGCCACAAGCACACCTTCATTTTGCTAAGCTATACACCCCTGGTGTTGGTAGAGCATTCCACTAGGATATTTGTCCACAAGGACAAAGCAAATATCCGTTCAAGCCATTTACACTAGCAATATCAAACTATCAGCACTAACCCTGTCAACTTGGTGTGTTCAGTCTCTTTCATCACACCAGCTTCCCAGGCATACCCCTACCTCACAGTGACAGCAACAGAACACCTAAATGCCACCAGCACTGACTGAACCCAAGGAAAGGAAACTCTTACCATGCATCTGTATTTGTTGACGTTCTGCTGCAGGGCAGTTACTAGGAAGCTGAAGATCTTCTCCATGTTCTGGGTGAGGGTTTGCTGGATGTCTCGTCGCCGCTGGGTAGGCAGAGTTTGAAAAGTCACCACATCCTCTGCCAAACGTAGGAGGATGAACATCACCAGTTCTGTCTGGGTTTCCTGATGTCCCAAAATGAAATATGCTCTATCAGCACAGCCCAAACATTAAAAATCTCTAGAGGCTAGCTCAAAGATGTGGAGAGAAAGCGAGCATGCATGAAGATACAAGTCACACCTTGGGAAAACAAGACAGGAGGATGGTCCTCTCTCTGTCAGAGTCATCTCTTAGAACAGCTTAATCTTACAGGGATTTTTGAGTCCAGCATCAGCCCATCTCACCTGACCACTAGTGAGTCAGGGTGATGGAAGACTGAACCTCACACTGTGAGCAAGCAAAAGAGAACAGACAGCTGTGACTCATACCCCTTGCTTGGAGAGGGTATCCAGCTCCTTTAGCATGTCAGGCCAGTGCTGAGGCCATTCACGCTTGATCATCTCCACCACAATGCGAGACAGAACATCCTTAATGTGACTTTCCTCCTCCAGGATACTTTGAGTTCCCTGTGACAGAAAGAGGGCAGAGTTACACAAAACAGCAAACAAAAGGCATTTATAATTCTGACCCGGGAAGCACAGTGTCTGCAAATATTCTAAACCACAGAAACTAAAAACAACAAAACAAAACACAACATTGGGCAGCTCTTCATTGCAGCTACCTTAGATGACACTCCTACACTCCCAAGCATCCATAACTAGTGAATTCTGGGAACCAGAGGGATTTTCCTCAAAAGATGGTCACTTGGTCACGAGAGCAATCACAACAACAGAGAAAACACAACTAAGATAATGACTTTAGTATTCTTGCAAAGGATAAGAACATCCAAAGTTACTGAATTTCCTCCTAAGAAAAAAAAAAGTACCTTATATAAGTTATACAAGCCTCACAACTTCCTGCCATGTGAGGTGACATGGTTATTCACCTGACAAGACAGAGAAAAGCACTGAAACAACCAGAGATGCATAGGGAAAAAGCAATGAAATGAAGAATTGAATTCAGGTCCCCTATGCTAATTAACTGGTGAATTTTTTTCCATTCGCTCCCAAATTTTATCTTCAAATGAGAGACTTTCAGAGATCAGCATGGGGTAGCAAGTACTTACACTGGATATGAGGCCCATGACATTGTTCTTTAGATAAACTTTTTCTAGGCGAGGCATATTGTTCCAGCGGTATCTGTTAAACACAAAACAAACAGGACACCAAGTCAAAACACTTGTAAAGATCTCTGAGTGGCTTCTTTACTTAAACTAGAGACACTACAGCTCCCTGCCTCTGCCAGCATCCAATCCCTTAATGAAAAGGTCGAGTTAAAACTGCTGCTGGCAAATGGGCGTGCCCCACCGAGGTCAACAGACACAGCAGCAAGAGCACAAAGCAAAGCACAAAAGCATCAGGTCTGTGGAGGCAGCAGAGAAAGGAATCTCAGAACTGAACTAATACAAAGCCTCTTTGTTAGCACCAGGCTAATGACAGAGAACACTGCAAAGACCTACTGGTAACCCAGTGGGTTTATTTTCATCTTGTGATGTCAACGTGTCTTAGAGCCCTGTGAATTAACCTTCCTAACCTGCCTGAAAGCCAGTCTCCCCTCTGCTTCTTTAACAGAGGAGAAAAAGACTGAAACAGGACAGCAACTGTCCTCGGACGCAGAAGTTTCCATGCATCCTGAAAGTGTTTCCCCGGCGCGGGAGGCGCTGGCATGGGCGCGGACCCCACGCCAGCGGCGGGGTGGAAGCAGGCCGGGACCCCTGACCCGTCCGGGGCCCGGGACGAGGACAAGCCACCTTACTTGACCACATGCTCCAGGATCTGCAGGCCGAAGTGCCGGACGATGGCCGTCTGCGTCTTCTCCGCCAGCTTCAGCCCGCAGGGCACGCAGATGGGGCACTTCTCCTTGAACTCCTCGCAGAACTGCGGGAGGGAGCGAGGCCGGCACACGCAGTTACACACCGGGGCAGGAGCTGGCAGCCCTACCCCTGGGGCAGCCCGCCCGGGGGCAGCCGCCCGACAGCCCCGCCGCCTCCCCCCGCCTGCCGACGGCTCCCAGCGCCTCAGGGGCCGCCCGGGACTCGCCCGTCCCCGCTCCAGCCCAGCCCGGGGCCGCAGGGACGGGGCGCCCGCGTGGCCGGAGCCCGGCGCCCTCCCTCCACCCGCCCCTGCCCTGCCGGGGCGGTACCTTGAGGGCCTCCAGGCGGTAGCGCTGCGTGGACGCGGGGTCCATGATGACGGTCACGGCCTTGACCAGCTGCTCGCAGAGGCCGCTCACCTGCTCGGCGGACATGGCGGCGGCGGCGGCGCGCGCCACCGGCCACCCACGGGCTCACGAGCGGGGCGGCCGGGACACGGCTGCGCGCATGCGCCGCGGGCGCCGCGCACCGCCGGGGCGGGGACACGCACGCAACCCAGCGGGAACTACAACTCCCGGTGTGCCCCGCGCGCGCGCGCGCGGCGAGGCCGACGCATCCGCGACTACGGGTGCCGCGGGGCGGGGCGGGGCGAGGCGAGGCGGGGCTCTCGGTCATTCAGGCGGCCGGGCGCGGCCGCTGGCGGTGGCGGGATGTCGCGGGGCCGGGAGCGCGTGGTGGCCCTGGTGGACATGGACTGCTTCTTCATGCAGGTCGAGCAGCGCCTCGACCCGCAGCTGCGCGGCCGCCCCTGCGCCGTGGTGCAGTACACCGAGTGGCAGGGCGGCGGGTAGGTCGGCGGGCCGGCCGCGGCGACCCCGGCTCCCTGCCCGGCGTCCCGCCGCTCCTGCACCGCCCCTCCGTGTCTCTGCAGGATCATCGCCGTGAGCTACGAGGCGCGCGCCTTCGGCGTGTCCCGCGGGATGTGGGCGTCGGAGGCGCGGGCGCTGTGCCCGGAGCTGGCGCTGGCGCGGGTGCCGCAGGCGCGGGGCAAGGCGGACCTCACCCGGTGAGAGCGGGAGCGGGGCGGCGGGGGCGGCGAGGGGCTCCTCCCGGCGCGGGGCGGCGGCTGAGCCCGTGCCCGCCGCCCGGCAGGTACCGGGATGCGAGCGCGGAGGTGATGCAGGTGCTGTCGCGGTTCGCCGCCATCGAGCGCGCCAGCATCGACGAGGCGTACCTGGACCTGACCGGCAGCGTCCGGGACCGGCTGCGCGCCCTGCGCGGCGGGGCCGTGCCTGCAGCGCTGCTGCCCAGCACCTTCGTGCAGGGACTGCCGGCAGACCCCGGCCCCGAATCCGGCGGGAAGGGTACGCACCCGGACCCGCTTTGCTTTGGGGCTGCACAGCTCAGCGAGAAAGGAGCGTAGTGCCGCTTTGTGCCCTCCCGTCCCCGCTCTGTCCCCGTGCCCCCTCCACCCCTGTTCTTCCTCTGCCCCTGCTGTCCCCCGTGTTGTGTCCTCTCCTGCTCCATCGGTAACGCTCCCTGTGCCATCAGCAGAGGCAGGGCTGCTTTATCTCCCCTTGAAGCAAGAGGGTGGTAAATGGGGTCTGTGTTTTCCCCAGTGCATGGATTATAAGGTGCCTGCTTCTCCTCCCTGTGGTTGGCATGCAGTTACAGAATCCTGTGGCTGCTGGCTGGGGCTGGGCTGATGCCACCGGCTCAGCAAGGAACACCCACGCTATGTCCCCTTGTGATCCCCTCTGTGTCCCTTTTCTAGAGGAGCTACGCCAACGTGGCTTGCAGGAGTGGCTGGCGTCGCTGTCTTTCGATAACCCTGATTGTCCTGACCTGCAACTGACCATGGGGGCAGTGATTGTGGAAGAAATTAGAGTGGCTGTTGAAGAAGCCACTGGATTCAGGTGTTCAGCTGGCATCTCGCACAACAAGGTAGGTGCACAACACATCAGCCTGATTTCTTCTGAGTAGCAGAGTCAAAATATGCTGTAGATGCTCTCCTATACACACGAATCTCCTATAGAAGATGAGCCAAGTGGGGAATGCAACCCTGCATAATCACACCTTCAGGGAAATTATGGGACATCTGGAAATGAGAGAAGTTGTTTTCCCAGAGATGTGGCCTGCCATTTACTGCCTGGATTCCTGGTGTACCCTAGTGAGTGAGCTCACTAGGAAAAAAAGGGATTTAAGTCCCCCAGAAGTGTTTTCTGTAAAAAACCCCACAAGCTTAAAGCAGGCAATCTCCACCTTGAGTTTCTGGCAGCAGTGGCTGTAGCCAGAGAATGGTTTTTACTGACACAAATTCCTTGCAACTCAGAAGAAGAGCAGCACAGTTTGGGGCTCTGAGGTGGACTGGGTTGCTTTTCCCCTTTCTGGTCAGTTGTTCTGTACCCTGCTGGCCACACCTTGGGTACCGCTCAGCCAGCTGCCGAGAGCAGCCACAGGAGCACTTGGTGCATGACAGACAGCAGCTGCAGAAACAAACGGACTTGATGCTGCAGCTACAGAGGGTTTCCTGCGGGGTGAAACGCTGGGTGGTTTGCTGAGAGCACCCCTTTCATTCTGCAGAAAAGGGGCCTATCTGTAGAGGTGTGACTTAAAAAATGCAGGCTCTGACCAAAAACAAAAAAAAAAAAAAGACTAACCGGATGCTTTGGAGTTTAAGGAAGATAAATTTAATCTTAAGACTGCTGCAGAAACAAGTGGAGCTATTCCGAGGAATTGTACTGTGCTATCCCTGAAGAACTGTGTATCTGCAGCAGCAAGCACAGTGCAGAGATTACCAGAGCCTGCAGGTGGCTGTGCAGAACACTCCAACGTGCTTCCACAGCCAGCTCACCCCTGTAGGTACAAACTTGCAGAAGGAAACAAAACAAGTGCTAGGGGCTCTCAGCAAACCACCCAGCGTTTCACCCCGCAGGAAACCCTCTGTAGTTGCAGCATCAAAGTCCGTTTATTTCTGCAGCTGCTGTCATGCACCAAGTGCTCCTGTGGCTGCTCTCGGCAGCTGGCTGAGCGGTCACCCAGAGCGCGGCCAGTGGGAAACACACTGGCTGACCAGAAAGGGGAAAAGCAACTGAGCCCTCCTCAGTGCCCCGAACTGGTGGTGTTCTGCCTCCAAGTTGCTGGTCAGTAAAAACCATTCTCTGGCTACAGCCACTGTTGCCAGAAACTTGGGATGGAGATTACCCGCTTTAAGCTTATGTTCTTTCTGCAGAAAACTCTCCCGAGGGAGTTTTCATCCCAGTGAGGTAACTTGTTAGATGGAGTACACCAGGAACCCAGCTGATACGTGAGAGAGACCAGTCAGTTGAGCTTTTTGGAAGCACCTGGAGGATAACGGTGTAGTTTTATCAAGAACCACTCATGCCAAACTGATTTATGTGCCCTGTTTGACAGGATATGTGGCTGAATGTTCAGGGGAGACTGCAAATGTGAGGTGTTAACCTAACACACCTCATCCTGAGCTGCATAAGATGATGATACTGTAGCAAAACGTGACATGACTGAGGTTGTCTAAAGGGCATGCATTTAGCTGAAGAAAATCTTATTGTTTCCCATAATGATTTTGTTCAACAAGTTGCACTTAAATTGGGATGTTTAGAGTGGGATCCTGGGGGGATGTGTCCGAGGTCTGCTAAGAGCCAATATTTTCACTGAAGCCTACAGAGAAGGAACAGCTGTATGAATTCAGGTGATGCTAAGCACAGATGGGGCTCAGGGCTTGGGCTGTGAGAGTTCTGAGGGATTAAATTAGAGCTGAAAATTCTGGGCTTGAAAAAGCCCAGAAGTTGTCTGAAATCACCAAACAGTGCTTCATGTGCTCCTCACAGACTTTTTGTGGTTTATAGGAAAAAAAAGCAACCAGCAGGCTTTTGGCTATGTCACAGTAAGTCAGGAAGTACCCTGGAGTTATTGTGGACAAGCAGCAGGATGAATCAGTAATACTGGTGCTCTTGTAGAAACGGCAAATCCTGTTTCAGCATGTGCGGTTTACAGAAGGTGTCAGAAAAAGTAAATTATTTCTCCCTGTGAAGTCTCAGTGATTGATTCAGCTTACAGCACTTACTTTATGAACAGTGTGAGTAAACTTGGAAGAGTGTCCGATGAAACAAGAAAAAACAGTAACTGGACATCTGAAAAGGGATCTACTTTGTCTAGAAAAGAGTTTAAATGTATGTCAGCCTGAAAGACGGGCTATTAATAGAAGTCATAGTTCAATGGGCAGGCAAGAAATCTTGCTTACTTATAGGATGTGTAGCAAAGCAGTGAAAGAGGAAATTATTAGACTTGCTCAAAAAAGCCTAAACACCCAACTAAACATATTTCAAGCTGGTCTGTGTATTCTTGATCCTGTGGTAGCTTAGAGTGGGAAAGGGAACTGTGTGGCAGATAGGTTGGAGAACGTCCCTTCCAAGCTAGCAATTTTGCGTATTTCAGATTTCCTTTTGTGGACCTTGCAGAGAGAAGACTAAAATAGTGACATCGAGAAAAAGCAAGATAAACACAGAAGATGAAGGGGCAAGACATAGTGAGACATAGCCTGGGGAGGATTATGGGGATGCTGTGGAAGCTCTAGCATGCTTGCCTGATGGAAAACTAAGCCAACCAGAACAGGGGCTAGAGTGAGATCCCCTAAGCTGCCTGGAGCCAGAGTCCAGCCCTTTGCTGAGATAGAAGTCTGGCACCAGCTTTGCTTTCAGAGTACCCAGCCAGTGCACGTCACCTCCTGAGGTGGATACTGCCTGGGAACAAGCAACGGTGTTCTTCAGTCTTCCTAGCAGTTATCCGATGGCAGCTCTTAGAGGTGATGCAGCACAAGCCGTTGGGTAGGGTCACAGTTAAGTCAGTGCATGGTGTGTAATAACAGGGTTTCCACCCTCTTCTCTGTTACAGACACTGGCAAAACTGGCCTGTGGGTTAAACAAGCCCAACCGCCAGACACTGGTGTCGGCACGATTTGTGCCGCAGCTCTTCAGCCAACTGCCCGTCAGCAGCATGTAAGTACTGGGGAACTGCCTGCTCTACTGCAGCTTGGGGCTGTTCCTGGCCACCTCAGCACAGAGCAATTTGATGCTTACTGATAGCAGCCAGCAAAGGCTTTGAACTCCACAGTATGTGCTCTTCAATGCTTGCAGTAACAAATTGGGGGAATCCTGCCAGTAATCCCTCATGGCTGTAAAAGACAGTTCAGAAGGAGTGTGCTTGGGAGTTGCAGACCTGGTGGTGAAGCAACCACAATCCAGGAGCCCATTAGCAGCCTGTGGGCATCCTTTCCCTGGCTAGGGCTGTGCTTAAGGTGATTGCTGGGGTGCAAAACTGTAAGCCAGGAGCAACTGGGGGCAAGGAGGCCATAGCTGTTCCCCAGTGTGAATGACAGCTGTGCTTCCAGAGAGCAGATGTGGTTTGGTTTTGAGCATCCATTATGCACAAATTACTTGTCCCGGTGTAGGGAAGCATTACCAGCACCACTTGCTCCAGAGAGGAATAGATCCATAATCCTGCTTTCCAGACCTGCACTACTGTTCTCTGCCTTCAGTGTCTTGCTAGGGATGGAGGGGGCTGTATCTGGGGAAGGGTCCTGTCTGTGTAGGAGGAAGCAAGGGCACATGTCAGGCATTCTTCAGAACATTGTTTGGGATCACTTTTTGAAGATGGAGCTGAGGGAGAAGCACTAAAATAGGGTGAGCCAAGGAGCAGTTCCTACCTCAATTCCTTTATGTCCTTTTACTATAAGCAGAAGAGCTGTTAGGTGCCGAGAGTTCTTTTTTGTCCTGCTAGTTCTTGACTGCTTCTAGCTGTCCAGATCTAGGAACAGCTGTTGCAAGAAGACGGCTCATAGTCTCTGCAAGATGCTTCATTTGAGTTTTCTCTTCTTCTTCCTTTCTCTGCCCTAGCCGCAACCTGGGAGGCAAGCTTGGCACTGCTATCACAGACATCCTGGGAGTAGAGTACATCGGGCAGCTGACACAGTTCAGTGAGGCTGAACTCCAGACTCACTTTGGAGACAAAACTGGGTAATGATAAACCACTCACCACAACTTGGCGGGAACTGAGACTTCCTTTCAGTCACAGGTGGTTCTGCTGTTATTAGGAAGGTTGGAAGGTAAATCTTCAGTGACACATCTGAGAAGCACTAGTCTGGCAGGCCCATAATGGATTTCCAGTCTCATCTCACTTCTCCCAGGCATCCTCCCCAGGATAATGTTTTGCTTGTCAACCAGCTCCTCAGCCTTCCTCTACAGTGTCCAAGGATGGGGCAAAGCTGTGGAAGGGCTCCCAGCAGGCTGGGAAGAGGGGAATCTTGGCAGTCCCATCACAGAGGAAGTTACAGGGCTGGACTGGAGGCTGAAACACCACTTCTGGGTCCAGAGCAGCAGTTGGGGTGCCCTGCAGACTGGTGAACTGTTGCCACTTCAAGAAGAGGTGGAGGAGTTGTGCTGACAGGCACTTGTGGCCTGAAGGAATCCTACCTGTTCAGCTGTGGCTGCAACTGCAGAGCTGAGGATGAGAGGCAGATTCACAGTTTGCACAGAGCTGAAAGTGTGGCTCAGCAGAAGGATGATGTGCTGCCCAGTGATGCCTGCCTGTCTGTAGCTGCCTTCACCTCATGCTTTCTTTGTGGCTTTCAGGTCCTGGCTCTATGACTTGTGCAGAGGAATTGAAGAGGAACCTGTCAAAAACCGGTACCTGCCCCAGTCTATTGGCTGCAGCAAGAATTTCCCTGGGAGGGCAGCCCTGGCCACGCAGAAGGCGGTAGGAGAAGCCTACATCTAGCACAAGGCTTGGCTTTCACATTAGAGAAGATAACACTAAAAACTGAGACTAGCTTGCAAAACTGCTGCTTTTGTGTGCAATTGTGCCCTGAAACTGAGGGAGGATGCACTTTACCTATTAGATGGGGTGAGGTTCCCACTGAGCTGTAGGAAGATGGAAAGAGAAATCCAGGACGGAGAACCCAGATTACCTGGCAAAGTCTAAACACTGCAAGACTTGTGTGGTATCTACAATGCTCTTGTCCGCAGTGTTGAATCCTCAGCTGGACTGATTTCTCCAAAAGTCCTACAGATGTGGGGCCTTGTGATAGTCTGTGTCCATTCCAGTCTGATCCCCCTCCAACATTCCCCAGTGTGGGGAGTGTTGCTCTTGTGTTGTGGCAATGCTGTGAGCAGAGGCCCAACCTGTCTGTTACCACTGTTTTGTCCAGGTGCAACACTGGCTCCTGCAGCTGGCCTTGGAGCTGGAATCCAGACTGAACAAGGACAGGAGCCAGGTAAGGAGGGGAGGCACAGAGACAGGGAGCCACACAGTGTCTTTGCACCGTGAGTGGTTTCCAGGAGGCTGAGGGTGGTGTGTGGCAAGAGAGGAAATCTGCTTGCCCACAGATCTGTGCCTGTGTGCTGAGGTGTCCCAAGCAATGAGGTGTGCAGGAGCATGGCTGGAAGGATGGTTTTGCCCTAGAACGCTGCAGGGCTAAGCTCGAGCCTTGTCCTGTCCTTTAGGATGCAGGGACATGAAAGCTGCTGCACCTTCCTCCTGGCACACTGCTGCTCCGTTGCAAGCCCTGTGCTGACGCAGCTGTGCCTGTGGGCCGTGGGAGGAAGCGGTATGCTCCAGTCTGGATGGTGGGCTGCAGGCCAGAGAGAGAATAATCCTCCAGCTTTGGCACTGCAGCAGCGCCAGGAAAAGTGGCGCAGCTGCCTCTGAGGGAAAGCAATGCTTCCCTCATATAACCACTTCCCATCCTGTGTGGCACAGCTGTACAAGCACTTGCTGTTGTGCGTCCCATTCCTTGGCGATCAGGCGGAGCAGAACACTTTCCCACTGCACAGTCGGGCAGTCCCCGCGGCCATTCCTGCCCCTTCCTGCAGGAGTCGCTGGAAGCACAACTCTTCTCTGCTCTGTTCTGGCTGCAGAACCACCGCGTGGCCCGGCAGCTGATGGTGGTCATCCGCCAGCAAGGGGACACCCGCGTGTCGCGCCTCTGCGCCCTGTCCCGCTACGACGCACAGAAAATTTGCAACGACGCCTTCACCCTCATCCAAAACTGCAATGCGGCTGGGGTGCACCAGGCAGCATGGTGAGTGTGGGACAGAGTGGGCCACCTCCCTTGTCAGGGTTGGTTTAGCTGTGGGAGGTGCTGGCAGAGCCAGAGTCCTGTGAGAGTTACGCTGAGGGGCAGGAAAAGTGATTCCCAGCACCCTCTCAGTGGTGTGCAGCAACCTCCTATCAGTAGGACAGCTGTGAGAGCCTGGCCTCCTCCTAGCCCCACATGTGGCAGAACACTTCTGTACTTGGAGCTGATGATTGCTACTGGCTGGGGGGTGTTCAGCTGGAGCGAGGCTGTCCTGGCCCTGCTGGGCTGGAGAAGCCTTGCTCTCCTACCCTAAGGACAAAGGTGCTTTTTGGGAGCAGGCTGTTGGGGCAGAAAGGAAAGCGAAAGCACACAGCTCCTATCTTCAACATTCCTTCCTTCCTTCTGCTCTGCTGTGAAGGCAAGAAGGTCCTGTCTGTTAGACTCTGACAAGGTTGCTGCTCTCTTAGGGCCCTCTCGTCTTGTCTCACAGCAACTCTGGCTGTCGTGGACTGGAAGTCCAGGCTGGCAGTTGGCTGCCCCTGCTCTAGTGCCCTTTCCTTTGGGAGTTGCTGTTCTGGGAAAAGGTTGTCTGCTCTGCCCAATGCAGCCTGCTACGTCTGTTCTGGAGGTAGCAATACTAATGTTTTGTCAGAGGAAACATCTCTCCCACCTCTTGCCAGATACTACAGTTCCCCCCTCTGTGAGTGTTTTATGTTGCTTGAAGTCTTACCTCAAAAGACTTCTTGCTTCCCAGGCTGGTGTCTGAGCTGATGTTGGTCTGTCCTGGGCAGGTCTCCACCACTGATATCAGTGCATCTCTCAGCAAGCAAGTTTTCGGAGCCCGCCACCCTCTCTGCAGGCATCGCCACCTTCCTGACGGGTGATACCCAGCCTGATGGCACTGCCACCACGAGCCAAAACACCACATCTTCTTCTGGGAGGGCCAGGGTCAAGTTCTTTAGAAGCCCAAGCAAAGAGCTTAGGCAGAAGCCAGCTAATGCTATTGAGTCATTCTTCCAAAAGGCAGCAGAACGCCAACCATCACAAGCAGCAGCAACCGGCTTGCCCACTGCTACCACTGCAGAGTCATCTGTGCCCAGCTCCCCAGAGCACCAGGAGAGAGCTGGTGTCAGACTTGCCTCTGTGCAGTGTGACCTGGAGTCCCCTGTGAAGCAGAGTCCCAGCGATGCCAGCCCTACTTCTCCTTACAGGAGGCTTCCTTGTGAGAAGCTGCCATCAGGTGCTACACAAACACCCTCAACTCCACCCAGCTCCAGGACCCTTCTGAAATTACAGCCAGCTATGGAGGGAAATGAACAGAATTTGCCACCCTCTCCTGAGCTTGTCTCGCTGCCTCCTGCCTCGCCAGGAGACCAGCAGTGCTGTGAAAAGTGTGGCCAGCTTGTGCTGGTGTGGGAATTCCCAGAGCACATGGACTACCACTTTGCTCTGGAGTTGCAAAGTTCCTTTCTGAAGCCCAGTGCTCCCATGGCTCCAGCAGCAGCTCCCAACCCACAGGCTGAAGGTTCCAGGTCTCCTGCCAAGGCGAAGAGCAAGCCCAAAACCCCAGCAGGATCTAGTGCAAAACGACCTAAAGAAGGTGTGACAAGAACTTTAGATTTTTTCTTTAAGCGCTTACCTCCATAACTCCCAGCCAAATTGGCTGTTTTAAAAGAATCAGTGTTTTTAAAGAATTGGTGCTTTTAAAGAATCAGTGTTTTTAAAGAATTGGTGTTTTTAATCATGGTTAAAAGTTTTTATACTGCCTGTCAGTCAAGTTTTAATGCAGAAAAGTCTAATAAATTATCTGTACCCCACGTCTAAGAATTGTGTATAATGTTAGATGTACCCAGTTTAGCTGGTGGCAGCTAGCTTGCCTCTGCCTGCTTGGTGCTCCTAGAATCTGTGTTGTACTCTCACCTATATCTCTTGCCATAGGTATTTCCATAGCATCACTGCTCAGTAATTCTGTTCCTCCTGTAAAAGGCTTCCACTGTAAGCACAATGGCTTATCTCAGGGAATCTCTAGCCAAGCACAGGCTTGAACTCCTTTCCAATCACTCAGTGCGAAACCTTCACCTCGTGGTGGTTCTTCTCTGGCTGCAGTTGCAGGCCTCGCCTTACTATATAACTTATAGATGGTAGATTAGCCCTGTGGTTCCTTCTCCCCTCTCTACCTGGAAGACACTGATTTTTATTCCCTCCCTTCTGCCCCCCAGGATTTTTGTTATAGATGGTTTTGCAATTTCCTCTGTGTGGCAGTCTACTGCATGATGCTTATCACCAGCTCAGGAGCACACAAGACTACTCCTGTCATATGATTTGAGGAAGCAGTAGCTGCAAAGGCTTACTTTTTGGTGGGCTTTTGGAAATCTTGGTTTTAATTCCTAATAGCTATTGACACATAAACAGTCTACTGCTAGAGTCCTCAGGGAAGGGATAGAAAACATGACAGAGTCACACAGCCCACTGTGAAGCTCTTCTCTGCCCGAGAAAGAGTACATAACCACATTTTTCCTCCTTCCCAGACTCTTGAGTGATACTAGATGCAACTTGTTGACAGGTACCTGTTCTGACTGTGCTCTGCCAAGTGACTCATTCAGCTCTTCTCTGGGCCACAGTTCACATCCCCGTGGCTGCCCCAGCGCCCCAAAAATTACCGACAGCCAACAAAGCAGAACACTGTGGAAGGGACAAGCAGGCAATGAGAGAGGGTGAGACAGGCTCCAGGGCAAGGGCGGTGCTTGGCCTCAGCTGCCTGGCAGGGCTCAGCTCTGTGCTACACCACAAGCTGCCTGGAGCCCGCCAGAAGTACTGCTGCCAGTAATTTGAACTTGGCTCCTAGGGAAGGGGGAAGGAACGTGCCACGTCAAGGCAGCAGTGGGTGGGGTTAGGAAACACATTGCAGGGAGTTTCATCAGCTGCAGGCTTCCCTTCCCTCGGGGAAGCGGGGAAGAGAGCCTTTGAGGCAGCAGATAATGATGCAAACTGCAGCTCTGTTTGCATGTGCTGTTTTCTGGACTGCACCATCCTAATTCCAGCTGTTGAGCAGCTCTCTCCTTCCCTCTGACAGCCTGTGCTGGGAAGCTGCTACGTTACTGGGGGAGGGGTGGGGTGTGTCTAATACTTGACAACATAGTTGTGCGATTTCAAGAAGCACAAGCAGCTCATTCTAGTTCATGCAGCTCTGCTCATAATCAGCAGAGGAAGGAATTATGGAGTCACTCCCACTAATGACAGTCCTAACATTGCAAAGTGACAAGTTTCCTTAAGTCCTCACGTAAAGAGAAACAGCAACCAGTCTAGCAAGATTGCCTCATGCTCCTGTGACAGTGGCACGTCTCATTTCCCAAGTGTCTGGCAGGACTGGACTCTGCAGATGCCACTACCTGACACAAAAACAAGTTTAGAAGAGGCAAATCCCTTCAGTGACACAAGTACACTCCACAGGAAAGCCTTCCTGCCTCTGCTTTGTCCCAAGGGAACAACCTGTTCTTATGGAGAGAAGGCAGTCGCAAACCCCTTGATAAGGTCGAAGCTATTTTAAAAACAAACAGGTTAGATGTGTGCCCTAGAAAGCATCTCTTTAATTAGGCTCGGGGGGAATTTGTGATTGCGAGGAAGCTCTCACCACAGCCGGTTCCGCCCACAACAGCCTGAAGTGCTGTGCTCAGGGTGACGTGGCTGCCTGTCACCTCGGGCTGCACGCCCAGGCTTACTCAGATAAGCCGGGAGCGCAGGGTTGTAAACAGCGGCGCATTCCTTCCACACCACGGAGGGGTATTTATAGGACCGAATGCAGGAAGCTTAGGAACGGCTGAAGGGTAGCCATCTCCAACTGTGATTCAGCTCCAAGGGCAGCAGGGTAAGGGCCCAGCTCCACCCTCACTTATTGTACAACTCAGACAGCAAGCTCAATAAAACGTCTTTATTCTGTACATTTATATATAGATGCTTGGGGAGCAGGGACAACCCCCAGCATTAGAAAAATTCAAGACAACAAAACAGCAATTATGAAGAGCATGGCACCAAGAACAGTCATGCCACAGATGGCAGGGATGAGGTGAGACCAGCCATGGGCTGTTTCAGAAACAGTCACAGCACCCCGTGCCCACTTTGGAGCAGAAAACACCAGGGCTGCTGCAAAGAGCTGGAGCTCGCCCCCCATACTCCCCGGTAACATTCTTTGTGACCAACTAGCACCAAAGGGAAGACTGCTGGCAGCTGGGGCCTGCAGGCATTGGTGAAAAGACTGTCTCCCTGGAATACCCAGCCCACTGCCAGGATGGGAAAAAAAGCATCCTTCTTGGGCAGTGACCCTGAGCCAGCAGCTCCCTTCTCACCGCTGGGCTGATGGGGATGCAGCAGAGTTTTCAGCTGGATCAGTGCTTCCTCCAAGGGACAGGTCACTCCTGAGCTGCCTTCCCTTCATGGATACCACCGTTTCACCGGCTTCCCCACGCCTCAGCAGGCTCTTTGTAGGGGGCAGCCGCCCCCTCCTCGCCTGCCAGAGCCCTTCCCTGTGCAAAGTGCAACTCTGTGATGTCCACAGATCTGCACAGCCCCACAGGCACTGCCTGTGCCAGCAGCCCAGAAGCAGAACGTGCTCTCAGGATGGCAGAAGGGCTCTTTGGGTGTCTCTTCGGTCAGGACTAGCAGGCCACCACGCCAGCGGCAGGGCTGGCTGAAGACCTGTTGCTCGCAGCAGACACATTTGGTCTAACAGTCAACAATAAAACCAAAAGCCTATGTACAACTTTACAGACCTTGTTGCATCCTCCAGGCTACACAGGAGAGCTGCATAACAGGGAGTTGGAGACAAATGTGCTCCACTCTATGCACAGAGTCCTTGTGGCCACATCAGCTTTCCTCCGACAACAAACCGCAGTGGCAAGGGAAAGAAAGGAATTCTTCCTCCAGGACAAACAGAAATATAATCATGCCACTGTCAAATCACATCTAAACAACGGAAGTCACCTGGTTTTGTGTAGGTAATGCAGCCTGTCCTCCTCGCACATTAAGGCAAGCGTGTGAGGAGCAAGCTGGGCTGGGAACAGCCACACCAGGGAGCCCACTGCAAACCACTGCTACCAACGTGCAGATGACACCGTCAGCTGAACATCCACGGAACAACCTGCTCACACCAGCACAGGCTCAGGCCCTGCTCTGCTCCACAGAACGGCCTCCCGTTCAGCTGCTGCAAGGAACAGATGCAAGTACAAACTCTTTCTTCATGACATTATGTCAGGAGGCTGTGCCACTCAGAGCAGCCTCAGCTTCCTGGGAGTCAGTAAGCGGGATGCTGAAGAAATGTGTACACGTGAGTGAGGAACATGACATTTGTCCAACAGTAAGACACTCAGATTGGAATAACGCAAAACCAACACACAATTGGACACACAGCAGATTAAAGCCAACCAAGATTCAAACAGTTAAAAAGCATCCTGAATGCATTCTGAGAGGTTCGGCCAAGTCCCTGCAGTAGGCAGCATGGCCTCTTCATCCCCTGCCCAGAAGGATGTGCTGCAGGATGACTTGGGAGAGGACTGTTATCAACTCAGTGCTCAGAGAGCAGAAATCAGACCAAATCTTGTGTCAGAGATGGCAAAAAATGTCCCTTCACTGCTGATCTTCAAGAGCTCTGCTCCTCCCAACCAGCAATTTTCAAACAGTAAACAAAGCCAGAACTTGCCTGCCCAGGTCTGCAGGTGCCTCTGATCTATTCTGAAGGAGGGCATGGTAATGAGAGCTGCAGGCGATCTGGAGAACGTGCTTAACTTGTCCCATGTACGGTATTGAATGCGAGAGACTCTCCCGGGCTCCATCTCACAGTGCAGAGGGACGTCCACGCTAGAATGGGACAGCAGCAGCTCCAGGCATCGCTCAGAAAGCCATAGAAGCTCCCATCCTTCTCCCCAGGTGCTGGTGAGTGGAGATTTCTCTGACCTACTGGTAGTCAGAAGCTCAGCTGTCCAGGCCCCAGGGACTCCTCCAGGCCGTTTTCTTTGGTGGTGATGGCTTGGAGGTCAGTGACATGCCCAATACCTTTGGTGACTCCTTCACGGAAAAGCAGTTTGGCTCCTATCTTCAAGTATTCAGGATGCTTGATGAACCTGAAACAGACCACTGCCTTCTCTCCTGTCCGCAGCTTGTCCTGAAAAGAAAAACGGGAGAGCTTAGACCTACCTCCCAAACCAGTGCATGCAGGAGAGGTGCATGCGGACGGTAAGATGAAGCAAATGAGCAGGTTGCTTTCCTCAGACTGCATGGCTTGAGCCCTTCCCATTACTGTATGCATATGGAGAGACAGGAAGACACAAGCTCTGGAGAGTTCACCTCTCTTCACAGTCTTGCTGTAGTTCATCATGCTGTTTGCTTTGTGGGAGGGAATTCTTTAATGTGTTGGAAGGAAAAGCAACCAAAGGGGCAGGATAAAGGGATGGAGTGTGCTCCTAGGAAGAGACACAGCTACTCAAAATAACAATAGCCCCTAGCTTTACTACAGGGTATGGTGGAATGGTGGGTATGGTGGGTATGGTGGAATCCCAACAAAACACACAGGGAAGGTCCGTTTTCCTCCCCTTCCTTCCCATTGCCTACCTTTCCGTGGATCTTCTCTACAATCGCTGTCTGTCGCACATTCCCCACATGCACCGTCACCTGAAACCCCTTTCGGAAAGTTGTGGCATGGAACAACAGCACGATCTCGGCTTCAAACACTGAGCAGATGGTGGGGTTCATTTCTGGGCTCACCATTACCATGCCCTGCAGAACAACCCAAGGCTCAGACTAGGTAGGGCCAGTCCCCTTGCTTCTGACCAGCCTGCAAACCCACAAACACATCTCCACTCTGTGACTGGGGCTTGCATCCCATTCTCAGCCTTGTACTCATTCTACTTTGTAACTTGGCCATTTCCTCCCCTTCCAGCAAACTCCCACCCTACCAATGGGGGATCTCCAGGGAAGCCTCCGGTCCTGCCCACTGGACCAGTGAACAACCTGGCAACAGCAGGACTCACCTTGCGCAGCAGGGAGCGGTCGAAGGGCCCGAGGGCCAGAGTGGCTGCCTGCCCAGCCCGCAGCACACGGCAGGCAGAGCGGTTCCGTTGGATACTGCACACCTTCAGCCGGAGGAACTTCCCGTCGTCGGTGGGACCAACCACCAAGTTCTCCCCTTCTCGGCAGATCCCACTGCCCAGGGCAGAAGAGCAGGACACAGTTCATCAGGAGACAAGAAAGACATCTCACCCTCCAAGATCAACCTGCGCAAATTCCCCAGGGCCAACGAGGTGAGTGCCTTCGGACTATTATCTGGGACCAACTAACAGGGATACAAAGGCTGGTGAGAACAGGGATTTCTTACAGCAGGAGGGAAAGCCACACTATCACTCCCAAGGATCCCAGGTATAGACAGGGGCCATTTCACCCCCAGTGCTCTGCCACACTGCATTGTTTCTGGTGGAGAGACTTCAGATGATGCCTCTTCTGTGTGGATGTGCTGGTAGCCGAACTGCTCCGATTGTCCCCAGGACAGAGAGACAGCTGCCTTTTCATGGGGAAGCATGCAATTAACCCCTGCTGGAATGGGAGGATTTGCCCTCTACGTTCCCTCCCCCTGCTTGATGAAGGACATTCACATTCCTAATCCAGCAACTTTCGGGCAGACTCTCTGCTTGCCACCATGTGACCAATGGTCTGCTCATGGCACCTCCCAGCACCCTGTAAGGGTCTACCCTCGCTTGGCTCAGCCACCTGGCAGCAGTCAGGACTGAGCCTCACACAGCTTCCACTTCTGCAGAGGGGGACTCTACCCTTGAGGGAACTCCAGCAACCACTCACATCCACACTTGTCTGCCTGGCCTCACTTACCTCGACAGAGTTCCTCCCACAACAGTCCCCACCTCTGGCACAGTATAAATTTCATCAACCTGCAGCAAGGCAATAAAAAAAAGCTGCTCAGACAGACGGCGGTGAAACAGCACTCCAGAAATGAGGACAAGGTGCCTGCCCTTTGTGTGAAGGAGGTGAGCTCTCTGCTGGTCATCAGACACCATCTAGGAGCTTAACCAGCTACCACTACCCTCCTATTAGAGGAATATCTGCCTTTCAAGTGGCTACCAGAGAAACAATCTTATCCCTGAGACAGATAGCCCTTGGTTAGGACACAGCCCAGCCTACCACATTTTTCTCAAGGACCGAGTCCTTTCCTTAATGTCTTCCAATAGTCCAGGAGTTCACCACATCTCTACCCATGGTGTCCAGATTCCCCAGAAGTTTCTCCCATGGCACAGCAATGACCGGAGTATCAGAAACTCCCCTTACGCACCTGAAATTCTGTAAGTTGCTGCATTAATTCTTCCTGCTCTTTACTGTTGGTCAGTGGAGGGAGGATGTTGAGGAAGACTTTTAAGAGATCCAGGTTCTCCCCAGAAACACTGGATAGCGTGAAGATTGGGGTGATGCTGTCAGACACAAATAGACAGAAATAAGCAGAAGGCCAGAGTGAAGCTGCAGAAGGTTTCTGGGATTCTGAATTTACTGAGATCAGCAGGAGGACAGAGACGACAGCGATAAGTGGCTAAAACAGGAGGGCTAGGTACAGCTTTGCAGTAATCCCTGCCTCAACAGTTGGTTGAGGCACCAATCCCCTGCCAGCCCACACTTCTGTCATGCAGAAGTAACTCCAGTGCAGCCTTGGGCACCTTCAGCTCCCAGAGCCCAGGAAAAGGTCTGGGAGGGGAAAATGCCTTCTTGGAGAATGCAAAGCTAGGAAGCTTGATGAGGAGTTGAGATTTTCAAGATTTGGTCAGCTCCCCTGTGGTCGCCCTTCCCAGCTCCACATGGCAGCCCAGTGTGAATTGCCTGCTCCCAGAAGAAGAAAGGAATGGTGCCTTACTTGGGAGACTGTGCAAACTGTTGTGCTGCTGTAACAGCGTCATCATCTGAGTTCACAAGCAGGGGGAGCTTGTTGCAGCCTGGCTGCTTCAGGATTCGCTCCAGCTGCTTCACTGTCCGTTCCACGGTGGCTTTTGAACACAAGTCAACTTTGCTGACGACAATGAAGAAGGGGACCTTGAGGGCCATGGCCAAGCCCAAGTGCTCTCGCGTTGTGCCCGCTGCAGGAGACAAGCGAGAGTGTAGGTGCAGCAGCAGTCATCACTGTTGCTTTGTTTATGTCACGGCTACGTCTCCTGGCCACCCCACAGGCCCGCTCTAGAGATTTCCCTGTAGCTGTGTAGTCCACCAGGCAAAGAAAAAGCAAAATCACTCTTTTAAACAAAACCAAACATTAGCCCAGAAAAATAAAAACCACGAAGAAGTTTTGTGATTGATCTGTTTGTTTCAAAAAGATGCAGCAGTTTTCATTCTTGGGCTAGAGTTTGCCAAAAAACAGCCACAAAAATGTCAAAGATAGATGTGGGAGAACTCCAGTTGCCTTTTTACAAGGCCTCAGGATTCAGCACCCCTAAGTATATGTCAAAGTTGTTTTCTTTTCTGACAAACATAGCCCCAAATTCCAAAAAAAGCTTCCCTGTCCAGGGCACAGCTTAATGTGGTCTATAGCTGGTAAAAGGATCCCAGCTCTACTCCCCTCCCAGGCACTCCTACACACTGGCTTACAAGAAATCAGTAAAGGTTTCCAGACTAATAATTTTTTCTGACAACTGTTTGCAGCAAACAAAGACCCACTTCCCCCAGTCTCCATTTCTCTCCACACATTGTTGTTCATCCATACAGGCAGGGCAACACTCACCAATGCCAGTGTTGGCACTAACCACCAGCATGGCAAAGTCTGGGCAGTAGCTGGTGAGGCCAAAGATGGTTGTTTTCAGATACTTGTGGTGGCCAGCTAGGTCAATGAAAGTGATCATTTTGGAAGAACTTTCACAGATCTCTTCTGCTGTCCTGGAGTCACTGTAATTTACCACCTGAGGAACATAAGGAGTTGGTGAGAGAGGCATCCCCAGCAGGGAAGCAAAGAAAACCCATCTCTTATCTACCCACTTTGATCTCAGAATCAGTAAGGAGAGATCATCCACCATGGGTGTAAGATAAAATGTCTGTTGCAAATTGACAAGTAGCACTCAGGTTCAGCCTAAGGGACATGGAGCTGTGCCACCTCTCTTCTCTCATGTCCCACTCACAGTTGTAATAGAAGGGCAGTCCTATTCTCTTTCAGCTTTCTGAGTTCAGCAGCCCACTCCCCTCACCTCTCCTTTGCTGTTGAAGCCGAGGATCTCAAAGCTGATGCTTGACGTTCTTCCTGACTGGATTTCATGGAGATGCCGGAAGAGGTTGAGGCGTGCCCTGCCCCGCCCATTGTCCAGCTCTCCTTGCGTTAGGACACCCAACAGTGTTGACTTCCCTGAGTCCACATTCCCCAGCACAGCTACTCGAAGGTCTAAGAACTACAGGAAAAAGAAGAGAGAAATCACGAAACTTTACCACTGCTGTGCTGAGTGTGCATGAGCACTACACGGCAGTGGAGATGCACCTCAGAGAGCATCCCTAGATGAGGGACACTGTGCAGTGTAATCTTGCTCAGATTCTGCTCTTGCTCCCAGCAAACCACTGCCCAGCAGATGTGATACACTCTCTAGAGCTGTGATGTGACACACCAGCCTTTGATATCACATAAAAGGCCATTTGCTGCAGCAGGACCTCTAGATCCTTCCTTGTTTGCACACTGGCCTGCATCAGAACCACTGCCATAAAAGTGAAATAATTTTTCACCTCCGATCCAGGCAATCTCTCCCACTGATCTCTGCCTCAACCACAGTCTTGGAGATAAGAAGTGTTATCATCAAGCCTCCCTCTGGCAGCTCTTTAAAGCATCTGCTATGGGCCAATCTATGACAAAGTGCCTCTAGGGTTTGGGCTCCCATCCCAAAAGGAAGCTGACTGTATAAAGCCTCTGAGTCTCCAGCAGGAGAGGATGTCCAAGCCACACGTCCCTACCTGCTGGTTGTCAGGCACCTTTCGGACAAGCACCTCCGTTATCTTCCTCGGAACATCACTGTCATAATCGACCTCCCTCTCCCGCAGCACCGTAATGTCAGCCCCAACCCTGCCATGAAAACGAAAGGAAGGAGTGAGACACACTTGTACTCCACGGATCTTGCACCTTTACAACAACAGCTGACAAAGAGAGTGGGATAAAAGCTGGTGATGGCAGGCAAGGAACCTCAAGCTTCCAGACAAAAGCCCTATAACTTCCTTCATGTTTCCAGAGCCTTATGACTGAAGGAATTCCAGTCATACAGGGGCTTTTTAGAGTAGAGCCACTGGCCGCTGAGTGGACTCCTGGGGCCGAGCCCCTCTGCTGGAGGCTGTTGATGCTTGTGGGCCCTGCAGACGAAAAGGAACATGTACTTCTCTGCCATGCGGCGCAGGGTCTTGAGCGAGGCACGCATCTCCTCCTCTGAGAGGCCCACCAGCAGCCCGTTGTCCTCCACGCCGATCTGATAGACGGCCTCACCGCGGCCCTCCTGCAGTCGCCACTTCATCTGTGTCACCAGGTGCTCAAAGCGGTACTGCGAGGGGTTCACCAGCTTCAGCTGTTCAACAGAGGGGTAGTTCTAGTCACAGCCTGGATGCAGAGGGATTCTAATTGCCCAAGCCAGCAACTCCCAATACTGTGAAGCAATGCTCCCAGCTCTGACCCACCTCTAGAAAGCACAGCCTGTGTTACTGTCTGCACAGAAGCTATGGTACAGGTGAAAAAGGGTTTCACAAAGGTGCACACATGTGTTAGAAGAACTTTTCTGCATTGTGACAAAGGGATCTGGACCCTGCCTGCTGTGGGGGTAAAGGCAGCACTCTGGGACCCATCTGTGACACAGGAGCCAAGTAAGTGCAAATGAGAGCAGCCACAAGGAAGTGACAAATCATTATGAGGGAGACCTGCAGCTCTCCCAAAACATGTAGACTTCAGGAAAAACACAGTGGGCCTCACCTTCTAAAACAGATTACTAAAAAGGAGAATTGAGATCAAACTCTTCAAGCTCAGCCTACTGGGTATTGCTAGGCACAGAGACACAGAAGATGACTGGTCGTTCCTTAGTACAGTGTCCACTTTTCTGTCTCCTGCTTGTCCATGTTACCCATAGGCTGTCTTTGGTGAAGTTACTCACAGCAAAATAACCCTCTGGGAGGAAGACCTTCTTCTGCAACCTCAAAATGACTCACCTTGTACTCGATGTTCCCATCTTCTGCCTGGTCAGAGAATGAAACAAGACAGAAGAGTTAGATGCTGTGCCCATGAGGACTTCCTTCTACAGGCACCAGCTGCCCAGATATTCTGCAGCTGGTGCTGATGATTTCAGAGAGAGGGGAAAGTGGTAGAAAGAGACTGTGTTAGCTCCACCCTCTTCTGACATTCCTTCCTACACTCAACCAGAACTTCCCTTATGGTTTGTTTTTGCTGTTTGCATCCCACATCATGAACACCAGAGGACAAAACTAGAGTGGAACACAGGGGTAATACTGTCAGAGTAGGGAGGATTTTTTTTTTTCACTGACAGTAAAGAATAGGGCTAGCCTAACAGTCACACAGAGAGAGAGTTCCAGTTTCAAAAAGGCCAGCATATGATTCAAGGTCTCCCCCCTCACCCATCCATGACCCACAAAGTGCCACTGACAGCAACCCACTCCCACCCTATCCAGCAGCTTCTATTCACCCAATGTGCACAGAAATAGGAGACTGGGAACAAAAGTCACTGCCTCCTCTCCTGCACACTGATATCCTCCCTCACTCAGTTTTTCACTGACTCCTTTACTGACTCCTTGTGTCTCTTCTCTCTTCAAGAAAGGACTACGGACATAAGGAAGCAACCTAATGATTTCTTTGAAGTACAGAAACTAGTCACTGGCCCGGCAGTTCTGGAGTACCAGACCTTATTGGGACTGTCTGTATGCAATGTGCTCACAAAAACTTTCCCAGGAAGGGCTGAAGCCTGACTGGGTTGTTACAGAGAGGCCCAGGTACTCCTCAAGTTCACTCCAACCACAACACACTCCAACTATCCAAAAACAATGTCTAGCCAATACTGAAGTAATTTTCCCATTGATTCGGTATAAGGGAAGGGGCTGGAGAAAGGGCTGGAGCCTGGAGGAAGCCACGTACTTTGTCAGACTAAATGGGGTTGGCAACAGTAAGCACTTCCTTTTCCTCTGGACACCTATTTGCATGTGTTTGCAGAGGGCAATAGCCCTCTCCTTGCCTTCTAGCTCAGCTCCTAACCACAGCGGTGCTTATGGTGGCAAAAGGCCAACAGAAGTTCTCAACTGTCAGCTCAGTCTCAGGCAGCAGAGCTATGCAATGAGAAAAGGGTACTTGTGGAAGGTTTTCCTCTCTTAACAGCTTTCCAGTTCTAAGAAAAACACAATTCACATACTACACTGTCGTGTAAATAAGGAGGTGGGTCTCCTTCAAGGCTGCTGAAGAATAGAAAAGCAACAAGCCTAGACTTGCTGTGGCACACACTGCAAGGGTAGCCAGGGACAGGAAGCTGCGTTGAAACCACAGGGGACTGTCCAGCCTCCAGCTGAAAGGAACAAGAACTAAACTGTGGCTGCAGGGCACAGTCCTGCCCATGGAGAAGATCTAACAGTAGCAAAGCACTGTTTTCCCTTCTTACCAAGCATCACAGACTTGCCTTGTGGAAGGACTGCTCCCTCCCAGCACAGGCTCTTATATATTTTACAGAAAGCTCACTGACTGGGGCTGAGCAATGGAGTCTGGGGTCACGTAACTCTCTCCACAACGTCAGTCCTATTAGTTCGGTGCCAGCTCCCTCACCGAACCACAGACCCGCCTACGACCAATGCACCTTTTCCTGCTGCAAGAGGCAAGTGCCTCACACCCTGTCAGTACCACCTGCATCCCCACGTAAGAAAACAGTTGTCAAAATTAACTAGGAAGGGAGTCACTAGAACCTGCTGAGTTTGGCAGCTGGAAAGGGATTTAGACCCACAGATCGTTCTCTCAGGGAGAAATGTGAGCGGGATGCTCGGGACTATGAGGCGCACAAAGCTTTATTTCCGAAGCTATGTCGTTCCCAGGCAGCAAAGCACCCACAGACGGACGCCAGGCAGTGGGACACTATTCGCGGACAGGGTCTGGCGGACTCCGCGGGGAACTCGCTGTCACCGGAGGAACAAGCACTGCGCGCAGGAGAGACCGAGGCAGGCGGGCACACAGTTCCCGGGGCTCCTGCCAGGGCTGCTGCCGGCCCGACCCCCGCACGGCCCCGCACCAGCACCTCCAGCCCGACCCGCGACCGAACCTGCGGGGCCCGGGCACCGACCAGCCCGGGGGGTGTGTGGCGGCACCATCCCTCCGCCCCGGGGCCCGACCCCGCTCCCTCCGCGGTTGACGGGACGCGGCGGCGTCGGAGCTCACCTCGGGCGGCAGGTACGGCGGGTTGTTGGCCTTGCCCCCCCGGCTCCGCCCGTTCTTCTTCTTCGCCTTCGAGCCGCCGCCGCCGGGCGCGGCCCCCCCGCGCCCGCGCAGCGCCCCGCCTGCCCCGCCGCCCGCCGGCCGGCAGCAGCCCCCGAACAGCTCCGACACCCGCGAATCCATGGCGGCCAGTGCGGCCCCGCCGCCCCGGTGCGGTGCCCGCTCCGCTCCGCTCCCCGCCCGGCCCCGCCGCCCCGGCGTCACCGACCGCCGCGCGGCGCCCCGGGAAAGCGAGTCCCGCCCGCCTACAACGCCGAGAACGCGCCGCGCGCCGCCCACTCCAAACTACAGCTCCCAGCGTGCCCCGCGGCGCGGCCCGGTCGCTGCCGTACGGGCTCCCTCCGCGAGGGCGCATGGGAGTTGGAGTCCGAGGGAGGGAGCGCCGCCTCCCGGCCGCGGCGAGCAACGCGCAGGATGCCTCCGCTCCCCGGGTCCTGCCCGCCGGGGCCTGTCGGCGGGTTTCCCCCTTGGCACTGCACAGCCCCAGATTCCCTGTTCATTGACAGCGAAGGTCGGCACCCGACCCAGCTGGCATCGGGACATTGGTGCACTTTCGAACCTGTGTGCCATCGGAGATGCCTCATGACTACGCAGAGGCAGCAGCTCGGTGCGAAGCAATCATTATGCTCCTACCGGGGGCGGCAAGAACAGCAAAATACCCTCCTGCTGTGCGCCGCACCCCCTCACCGAGTGTTTTCCCAGTCTCCAGTTCCACTGCCACCGCGCCTGCTCTTCCTCCGCCGCATCCGCTGGGGCGGGCGGCGCTGGGTCAGCTTTTGTACATCTGCCACGCTCTGTGGCGCTGTCAACAGGCAGCCAAGGTCCCTGTACAGCAGCCGGGGAGCGGCTCCTCCCGCAACCCGCTGCGAGCGGCGCCCGCCCTCCCCTCGCCGTGTGCTGGAGGCGGCACCCAATGGGGCAGCGGGCGCAATGTTTCCAAACACGGCGCTCCCGCGCGCTCCCCGCCCCCCCGCGGCGCGGCGAAGGCAGCTCCTCCGCAAGGGCTGCCGGGGAGGGGGCGGAAGCCAGCAGAGCGGCTCCTGGGAGTCCCCCGGACAGCGCTGCCGCCGCTCCGGACACCGCCTCAGCCGGGCGGCCCCGGGGCGGGACCGCGGCCGGCGGGGCGGGGCCAGCCCGGTCGGTCACGCTCACCCCGGGGGCGGGGCTCCACCAGGGCCCCGCCTCCTGCCGCGCGCCCGCTCGCGCCGCCGCCCCGCTCTCTACCAATCGCTGCGCCTGCTCGCCCGCGCGCCGCTCCCGTGAGCCCCCGCGGCGGCCGCGGCATTTAAAGGCGGCGCGGCCGTTGGCGCGGGCGTGGTTGCGGCTCTCGCTCGGTTGTTGCTGCCGGATCGCGGGATGAGGCCTCGGCGGAGCGCGTCGGTGCCCGGCACACCCTCGGTGTCCGTGGCGTTCCCGGGCGCCGTGCGCCGGGGTAGCGGCTGCCGCTTCGCCTGCGAGCTCCTCAAGCACGTGCTGCACCAGCGGAACCAGCTGCCGCTGCCCTACGAGCAGCTGGCCTACTTCTGCCGGCGGGCGCCACAGGTGAGGCGGCCCCGGGGTGCGGGCGGGAGGGAGGTCGGCGGGGTGGCCGTGGAGCTCGAGTTCTGCCAGTGAGCTGCTGGTCGCACGCCCTCGTGTGTCGGTGCGTAGAAAGTAAAGTGTTCGTTGTAGCTGCGTCCCTAAATGTTACATCTTCCTCTGGAGAAAAAAAAAAAAAAAAAAGAAAAAGGTAAGGACAACGTTAAGGTCCGGCTGTTGCAAGTCTCGGCAAGTTGCTCTCTATTGCTTGTTAACGCTACTCTGTGCTGAAGGCATGTCGCTGCTTTGGCTGATCTTTGAAAGACGGGGCTTCTGTTTCTTGTGAGAATTTATCTCTACTGCGATTTGGGTTCAAACTGAGTGTTTGTCGAATAGGGTGTGCTTTCGTGTTCTTCTTGTGTCTCTGTCTCTGTAAGTACCTATAGCTCTCATAAGGACCACACCCGCCTTGCTCCCTCGTGGAATGGGCCATGCTTTCTGCAGAGCATATTGGGACTAATACATCCTTATAACTAAAAGTATTAACGGGTTTGTTTGTTTTCCAGAATGGAGATGAGATTGAGAAGCCACCCTCCACGGGCCTGGGAAGCAGCAAGTGCCAGCAGGTGCTAATGGAGCTGGAGGGATTGTTCCAGCATCTGGAAGTCATGTTTAGTTTGACGCTGGTTCCTCGGGTTCTTTTCCTGCTTGGAGGAAATGTCATGAACCCCAAGGAGCTCTATGAGCTGAACTTGGAAGGGATCTGCGAGGGCAGTGCTGAGGAGAGCCTGCAGACTGCCCCCTGTGTTCGCCAGCTCTTTCACAGCCTGTTTGTTGCAGACATCTTCAGTGAACTGAAGGCTCTCCCTATCACAGGCACGCTCGTCCTGGTCCAGGGCCACCGGGACTGTGGTGTTGAGTGGTTCCGGCCCAAGCTGAACTACAAAGTGCCAACACGAGGGAGGAAGCTGACTGTTAGATTGTCCTGTGATGGAGACCCCCACCTGAGTGCCTCGCCTCCACAGCACACAGCGCCTGACTGGGAGGACTACATCTGGTTCCAAGCACCAGTGACCCTCAAAGGCTTTAGTGAATGACTGGGCTCTGTAGATGTCCAACTGGAATATTAATTATCCTTTGTTAAGTGTTAATTTTATCCAATGTAACCATGTATCTTTTTCTGTCTGAATTTTTTTTTTCTCCAGGGCGTTTATTGTCTTCCTGTAGCTTGGCTGCACTCATCTTTTGTCACTTCCTGATTTCTTGTTGAAGGCAAATCCCCTTTAAGGCAAAGGTGCAGTAATTTCTGAGGGACTTGAGCTGTGGCAGAGCAGATGAATTAGTGTGTTGGGATGCACCCTGCTGTGTGCTTAGGAGCAGCTGCAGCTCTTGGTATCCCCTCAGCTGTTGTGGTGCCCACCCCACTTGAGTAATCAAGTTATTATCCATCTATTTGATAAAATTAGACTTCTACAGACCTCGGTTTCAGGTCCTTAACATTCCAAAGAGTGCGATTTCTCGGCAGATGGGAGATCTTGTACCTAGTGCTGTTCTGTACTGGAGACGGAAAGAGCTTGACCAGTTCTGTGGAGGCAGGGTAGCAATAAGCAATTTTTTTTTTTTTTTTTTAAATCCTTAGTCCAACAGCCCTGACAATCAGTTAAACATACAGATACAATTAAAAGTAAGCAGTTTTTGCTAACCTTCTTCAGAAAAGGAGTTCTGCCTCAATATTGTAACTTATTCTCGCTAAACAACAAAGTAAGCAAGTTTCTTGCTTACTTTTATCTCTTATAAGTCTTGAACCTAGACTTTTTTGGAATGTGTAGAAGTCAGGGGACTGTGATGAAGTTCAGCACTGTCTTTATCTGCCAAATTCCTGTTCTGAGTCATATTGTATCACTTGGAAGCAGATTTGAGCCTGTTCTTCTGAGCTGTTCTCTAGTGCAGAACAGGACAGGATGTGTTATAGAACTAGGAGGAACTTGATATTTTTGAGCTTGGAGAACACTAGGAGTGGTGTCTCTGCCATATTATCCATTAACAACTGTTTACAATGTGCAGTAGCTGCTAGAACTTGTTCTAGGGGAGAAACTGCTAGAATGAAGAAAGCTGCCTTTTGTGCAGCTGCCCACTTGAATATGTAATCACAGGTTTTTGAATGAAATATCACTTGAATGTATGAGTGTTTGTGCTCAAGAGATCAAAACCCTTTACACTTCCACCAAAGCTGCTTGTAATACATATTTAAGAATGCTAGTGCCCAAGTATTTAAAACTTTTGAACACAAGCCTTAGCCATTTTTTTTCACCTCTCTGTCCCAAATGAATGCAATGTTACTGCAATAAACTGTTTACATATTTTGTTATACTTGAACTATGAATTCAGCAATGATATGGTGCTGGGAATGAAAGAACACAAGGTGCTTTGGGTTTTTTTTACTATTATTTTTGTTTGGTTGGTTGTGGTTTTTTTTGTTTTTCTCCTTATAAAAATCTTCACAGCTCGATTAACAAGTATAGTACTGAAATTATCAAAATAAAATGCTTGTTTCTATATGTGATTACATTGGATTTCTTTAATCCTTCAAAACAAAGGTTCTGCTGGTGCCAGAACAATTTGCTTCCATTCTATGCATATATTTAAACTGCAGGTTTACAGCTGTTCCACTTTTCTGACAAACTGCATGATGTCTTGTGCCAGAAGCTTTGGTTCCTCAAAGGCAGCAAAATGCCCTCCACGTGGCATGTAAGAGTAAGTGACGATGTTCTTGTAGACATCCTTTGCCCAGATACGTGGTGTATGAATTATCTCCTGAGGAAAAGCTGCAATCCCTGTGGGAACATGTACACCAATCCTAGAAGACACAAGTTTATTGCATTTTTGAAACAAGTCTCAGGGAAAGTCCATAAAAACTTTCTGACTGGTAACTGCCATAGTTTCATATCAGCAGCACACCTTGTGGCCTGCACTCTGCTGAAGGGCTTCACTTCTGTTTGGATATCCTTGAGTATAAACATGTTATACCTGAAACTGTGTAAAGGAGAGCCAACTTTGCACACAGTTCGATCCTGAAATGTTTCACTCTGAGCTTAGGTGGTTCTGTAATTTTGTGCTATGTGACAAGATGCTGCACCTCTGTGAAAATCAGAAATGAACCAGCTCACATTTGATTTAAACTTGTGGTACCAAATGTGTAATAAATGAATCTCTGGGGAGGGAAGGTAGACTGGTTCAGTCACAAAGAAAAACACTCCTCCATTTGTTTGTATGATCTGTTGCTTGGAGAAATCCATTCAGCAATATTTTTCTGGTCAGCCTCTCTTAAAGTCATCTTAAAATACCAGCTGTCAGGAGGTGCTTGGTTTCAAGTACTGCTCTCCAAAATCCTTCCCCAAGTTTGTGCTTAACTGCTGTAGTTCTTAGTTTATCCTCCAGCAAGCCATATCCTTCCTAATTCAGTTTAAACTTCTCTCTGGGATATGCCCATGATTTTCTGTTTTGTTTTTACTGAACTGAGTAACGGATTACATTTGTTTGGCAAAGAAGTATATAGACCTGTATTTTGAACACAAGACTGCATTTGATGCTTTGACTAGTACATATTGCCTTGGTTGCAAGCCACCCTGTGTGAGTTATAGGTTCAAAAGAAAAGTGACCCTTAACTATATTCATCAAAACATAATAAGAACTTTGATTTATTTTTTTTCTGAGTTAGATTTGCTATTGTAAGTGATCTAAATGTTTATACAGGCAAATGTTTCCATCTCATTTGCAAATCTGTCTTGCACCTACCACTTCATTACCTGTTACGAGCAGCTTGAAAAGGGTCCTTGGAAAAGTTCTCCTTGTAGAATCGCATTGAGGACACAATGGAGGATGTCACCCAATAAATCATCACATTGGTCAAAAGCTCATCAAGAGAGTATTTGCTGTTGAGAGAGAAGGATGAAGAAATGTAACCAGAAGCTATTTCTCAATGCACTGTATTGAGCTCATGTCCTGAAGTTGTTCCTCTTGTTCTCTGCTCATTTTCAAGTAGCAAATTAATTGGCACCCATGTGCCCAGAGCAAAACCACCTTGTTCTGAATCAATGGTTTGCAGGCAGTCTGCTGTAAGTTTAAGCTACTACTTGTCATGTGTGGTCTTTCATCCTTAAATTTCAGATTTGACTGGCCAATCTTTTACCTGAATCCTCATATTCGTTATTATCGCTCATTCTTTTAATGAGACTTTGCATGGAATAACATCTGTTTTCTTACCTTTCCAAGCCTCCATTATCTTTATTTAGAAATGATTTGTCTGTCCAGGTGGAGAATTTCTCCAAAATATATGCAGCAAGCCCCACCGGGGAGTCATTCAGTCCACAACCTAATTCAGGAAAATAAAAGGGTTATTGCAGTTGCCCAGCATTGCAATACTTCAGTGGGAATTAAACTGGACTTTCATAAGTGTTCAGTTTTCTATGAGAATTCAGTAATGAGTCTGTATTTTAATACCCCTGATAGTACTTTATTCATGACAAATTCCCCCCAAAGTAATTCCAGCTGTAACCGATGGCACTACAAACTCAAGTAATTCCTATACAAAAGAAGCCAGGAACTAAGGAAGTCCTATTGGCTTCTTGGTAATGTGTGGCAGGAGTAAATTCAGATGTAAAGGGATTACACTCTGAAAAGAACCTTCAGATAAATTATTTGGGAGCACTGTCCTGTTTTGAATGGGCAACTAGGACTGTTAGTGCTGTTCATCACGTTTTATCTAATTTAAACAGTGGAATGTTGTGTATCTGTTATCTCTTCCTCCCTTGGGGAACATTAGCAAACATCATAAATACAGAAATAGAGTATGAAGAATCCTAGACTGTGAGCAGCTTCCATAGAAGCACTGTACAATCACTTCAGCCTTTCTCCCCTTCATGTATTCTTCTGATTCTAAAATACAATAATGAAACAGGGTTAACAGGCATGCAATAGATTCAGAATATCATGGATTTAGGGTTTCCTTTTTTTATTTTCTTTAACAGTTTGTAAGATTCTCTTAAACTCTGAGCAGGCTGATGTTTCTCATGGATTCTCTCATATGGCAGAAGCCAAACTTGACCTCATTGTGATTTTTTAACTTTACTTAAACTGCTTTGGACTTTGTTAACATCAGTTTCTATTGGCTGGTTTTGTCAACCAGTCACTTAACTGTAGAGTTGCAAAAAAACCATTTATCTTTAGATTAAACCAAATCTTGGATAGCTGTCAATTCTTCAGCTAATCATTAACTTTTATTTGAAGAGAAATCAGGATCATATTGAAGTGTACAAGTGCCAGCACAGATTTTTGATACTCTCTCTCTCCTGGAACTTGCTTATTTATTCCTGTGCTTGATTCTCACATTGACTAGTTTAATCCTTTTCTTAAGGCAGTTTAATTTCTTAAGGTAGTTTAATTTCTTAAGAACACTGGAGGAATCTCAACAAAGTATTTTCTGGAAGTTATGTAAGTTCCATTACTGGACTCACAGCTCTTTGATTCTGCCAGAGCTCTGATTTTTGAAGTATGGTTTCCCTGTGATATTATCATCTGTAAATCAGTTCTTCTCTTTAAAATAGCTCTGCTAGTTTTCTGATCAGAGACTAGACATACTAGTCTTTATTTTTCTCAGGCTACCTTCACTGTTTGGCCCTTAAAAAAACCCCAAACAACCAGAAATGCCACCACCACAATCCCCCTCCAAACTGGTATCTCTTTTTCTCCTTTTTTATCTTTGGTATTGTGATTACTTCAAGCAACAGACTAGACATTAGCAGACTAGACATTAGCTGACATTTCAGTTTCAACTTTTTCTTCTTCAGTGAATTGCCAGGATGGGGTGCTTGTTTGTTCTGTGGTCTCCATAGCTGATAGCTCTGCTGTCTTTCCTGATGACAGGCTATTTCAATAAGGCAATACCGCAAAATCCTCTCTAGTGGGGACTGATGTAAATAATTTAACTTTTATGAAACAGCCCTATATTTCTTCATACTCCTTATCTACTGGATCCAATATGTCAGGCTTCTGACACTTTTTCACGTGTTAGGGCTGTGTCTACCTTCCTGCAAGTTTCTTGTTGCACTTACTTGCTTTGGATATTTTTCTTGTTTTCAACCACATTTATTTCTAGAAGCTTCAACTTCAGGACTCTGTGCTTTATTTTAGGATACTTTTTGGAAAGGGGTTCTTCGCCTGAGAGAAGTGGCATGCTATCCAAAAGGCCTTGAAAAGTGATATTTGAAATCTCCATCTTTTTTTGAGCTGTTCCTTTTAATTTTGTTTTACACAGTTCTTGTCCCTGTGAGCTCACTGCCCACATGGGTCTTTCACTCAGTTACCAAAACTTATTGCTTCTTAAACTTGATTGGCCTTTGTTGCTATAAGATTGTATATACTATAAGCATTTACTATACAGTGCTCACAGTGATAGAGAGAAGGTAAATTACCTGCAGTGTCTGGTTTGGTGGACTGGATATGTAAGTACCCAGACTCTCTCAGAAGGTCATACACGTTCTTCTGCATGAAAGGGTAGATACGTCGAGCATCTTCCCTACTGAGGCCTACAAGCCATGGCACATAAGCTCCAAGCATTGTGGAAATCAACCTTCCCAAACCTTGTTTGCCGATGAAGACGAGATTCAGATGAAGCCCTCTCACAGATCTAAAATTAAGTTAATGAATAGAAGGTTAAATCAAGCGATTTGCTGTCTTCAGATTTTCTAGAAAACACACCTGGAGCTCTGGTAGAAGCATTTCACTGAGTCAAATACACAAAGCCCTTCAGGTTCATCACAACTCAAAAAATGGGAGTTAGAAATGGTCCCATATCCATCCAGCTCTGCAACTGCTACTCAGTTTCTGGATGTAGCATATCCATGCTGGTAGCTCTGGCTGTTGATCTTGTGTTGTTCCATGCTGTAGGGAACAGGCTGTGCTGGGTATTTTCTGAAAAGCACGAGTAGACCACATGTGGCCTCTGTGTTCTGGGCGTTATGCAGCACAGCCGCAACGGGGGAGAGTGAGCTCCCCGGCCCGTAATCTAACTGCTTTAGGAGCTTTCCCACTTTATCTATTCTCTGACCCAAGTGTGGCTGTGGTGCCTGGAGAGCATTAAATGCCTCTTCAGCACAAAGCTGCGATGCTATCTTCTGAGGAAGGCATTGTGCTTCTTTTCCAACCAATCTCAAGTCTGCATTTTACACAGGAAACTCCTATACTTTGTGTGTTTAGCTGCTGAAAGGCTGAGCTCCTCCCTTCTTTTTCTCTGTGCTGATTAAAAAATCTCATTCCTCATTTAGAATGATGATCTGTCTCCTTGACATCTCAAATCAAAATGCAGCAGAGTCTAGTGAAAGAGAACCAAACACTGAAATTTAGAAAGCACAAGAACTGTGCCAATATCAATGCAAAGCATATGAATACAATTGAATATGCAAGGTGGGTTTGTTCCTGAAGGAAACAACAGAAAGAATGAGATGTAGGGCAAGCAGAAGGCAGGACCACAGAGCCAGAAGGTAGGGTAAGAAATGGAGGCAGCTTTTCTGCTCTGATTTCCTTTGCTACTTACTGTGGCAGCATCTGGGCCATGTCTGTGGTAATACGAGATCCCCAGTCTCCTCCCTGTAGGTAGTATTTCTTGAAGCCCAATCTGTTCATCAGCTTATGAAATATCCGAGCAGCTGCTATGGAGTCAAAGCCTGTAGGTAAAGAGAAACACGTGAGCTCTGTCCTGGTGTTCGTCCCCTGGCCAGAGATTGTGGCCTGACAGAGGCATGTGAGTATGGGGCTGTGGGAAGGCACAGTGTGCCATGCTGCTCTGCCTCACTCCTTGGGAATAAAGTGAGCACAAGATGCTAGAAAGTCAGTGGGAAGTGGAGAAAGTGGAAAGTAGACCTGGATTCCAGCTACCATTGTGCTCCAAATCTCCCCAGCGAGCGCCAGAGCCTCAGCCACGTGGGCGTTAGTGAAGAGCCAGGCATCTGCATTCACAAACTGCAGTATCCAGGGGGGCTCAGTATGGCTGAGGTGTTACCCCAAAGACTTTAATTCTAACAGAGCCTTTTCATCGCTTACCTTGCTGGTGAGGGGCCTCTGAGAAGCCATAGCCTGGGATGGATGGGCAGATAACCTCAAACACCACGTCACCCTCATTCAGGCCATGCTTGGCCGGCTCCGTGAGCAGAGGGATGATCTTGTAGAACTCATAGAAGGAGCCAGGCCAGCCATGGACCATCAGCAGAGGTTGAACAACTTGACCATGAGGAACATAGGATGGCTTCACATGGATAAAATGGATATCAATCCCTGCCACACATTCAAGAAAAATAAATTAAAGCTCTGGGTCCATCACAGCTTCTGCTCTAGACTCTGAAGAAGGAGGGTGGCAAAATTGTAATTAACATCTGTAGCAGAAGAGATGATTACTCAATCAACCCACGGCAAGAAGATGCCAGATTAAAAGGGATGCCTGTATCTATGTCTCATCTTTTATGTACAAACAGAGGTATTGACCCCAGCCCCAGATACTGGGGTCACAGGAGATTGAACTTTCTCTCCTGAGAAACTGGTCTCACAGTATATAAGCTGAGCTGCACTTAAATGAATAGCATAATGCAGGTAATAGTAATACGTGCAAAAACATGACAAAATTACAAAATATGTAGGTGATTAAAAGAGAAATATGGAAAAGGAAGTGCATGAAAGAAGCTGAAGAAAACCTCATCATTAGTTAGTGCATGTTCAGAGCCAGAAGCAGCTCATCCGGAAGCAGACCTAATCTTATTGCTATTTTTAATGGACTAAATCTCTACAAGGTTATTACTAATAGAGCCTTCAATGATACTTCACTCGTATCACTAAGCTGTTATGCATACTGTTACCTTATTGTAATTTCTTAAATCTCCCCCTTCTCTCTGTGCATTTCAGAGTGAGACCTGCTCAAGCCACAGAGGTTGCCTCACCTTCAATGGTGGTGTGGAAGTGGGGGTATTTGTTCAGGACTTCCACTTGCTTGCGCCAGTCGAACTGGTTCCTCCAGTAGGACACCACCTTCTTCAAGTAGCTGGAGTTGAAGCCATAGTGGAAGGCAGCCCCCTCCACATGTGGTGTGTAGCGGGCCTGATCCAGGCGCCGGTGCAGATCCTGTGGAAGGGAGCCCTTCTTGAGAGGTTTGTCAGCTGCCTACACGTGCCTTATGCCAGGGCAGACGTGGACAGGCTCTCCTTGCTCCACTGGCTTTTGTATTGCTCTCTGGGACACCACAAGCCCTCCTGAAGCAGTGCTATACTCTGCATGACCTCCTGAATTGTTAATACGGGGAATATATTTTTCTACAGATTATGAGTTCCCCTAGGGTACCCAGGAGTACTGGGTCCTACTTTTGACTTAGTGCTAACTCACTTCAGGGTTTTTGGCACTAGCAGCTTGCCAGCCCTGCCAGCTGGGATAATGAAAAGCTCAGCCTGAGCTGCAGAATGTTGACCAGATAATTAGGGACAGGCATGCAGGGACAGATGTGCTACAACTCAGTCAATACCCCCTCCCTCTTCATTCTAGCCCTTCTATCTACAGAAGTCCCTCAGTCCTGCCCTCCTGGTGCTGCTGCTGTCCCACCACCCTCCTGCCCCTCCCCACCATCCACAGACACTGCCAAAGTCTGCTACTCAAAGTGTGGCCTTTCTGCAGGAGCAGCCACAGGTTGCATGGAGGGTCTGTTGTCCTTATTGGACATTGGAATGGATCTGAGCTCAAATCCTGTTCATAAAGGATGGTGAGCCAGAGCATCATCTGATGGAGCTAAGAAGCGGCACTGGCACATATAAGTGCGTTGCTGTCACCCCCAAGACATCTCCTCAAAGCAGAGAGGTGGGTGATGGACTGCCTCCATGTGCCTTGCAGCTTTCTGCCCCTCCTAACACCCCAGCCACCGGTACCTCGATTTCTTTGTCAGATGTTTGAATCTTGAAGGGACGGATACTTTCATCTTCTCTCCCTTTTAGGAGTCTTTCACCTGAGCCCCACCATCCATCGCCCATTTCAAGAGTCTTGATCTTGTGTCTAGATCTCAGCCAGTAAACCAGCATCCCTCCAACCCCCAGGGCAGCCACAGGGACTAGGACTGCGTTCTTCTGAGAATATTCAAAAGATCTGAAGAAGCATAAAATTGTTTGTGTTCAACAACAGAAGTGTCAAGGGCAAAGGGATTATGCTGAGGCTTGTAATCACATCCATTGGGACTGAGCAGGAACAAATGCCTACAAATCCCATGCAGTCAGCAGGGACTGGAGGTTTCTATTTTTTCTGAAGACCACAGGCAAGATTTGGGGCAGAGTTGTATTTACCAATGCTTCTTAGTGATCTCAAGTCCTTGCTAATCAGGACTTGCTGATCACAAGGCTTCATTGTCCCTCTCCTCATGAACCAGGGTGCCCAGGGGGACAAGGTTCAATAGCATATGGGCCAATCTATTTTGAGGCAGGTACTGGTGTGAACTAGATAGTAGCAGCTGGACTTCTCCAGGGATAAAAACTGCATGGACAGAGTGGGCTGAGGAGCAGGAAGAGAGACAAAAGTCTTCAGTTGCTGAAGAGAGCTGGATGTGCCGGACATGCTTCTCTTGCCAGTGCTTTGTACATAACGATCTCTTAGGGCAGCACTGGCCCTCCACCATAGCTTTCCAGTAAGGCTTGTGTGCTGGTGCCTCTCTTTCTGTTCTAAAGAGCAAGGTTCAGACCTGAGGTGCAGGAGCTAAGTTACTGGAGTTGGGTTTCACAGACATGCAGTCCTAAATGTAGTGTACCTTCCCTCTGACCTGTGCTCCAAGTTCTCCAGCTTCCTTGGGGGTATTAATAGGGGTGTCTGGGGCTATTGCAGGGGGCTACAAGGGGACTGTGAATGAAGATTTTGTTGTTGTGATCCAGAGAACGAAGGGACTATCACCTGCACCCCAGTTAGGGAGCTGATCAAAAGTGGAGACCTCAGCATGGAAGAGCCGTTTCACTCACCTGATCCGGGACAAGACGCTCTCCCTACAAAAAGGGAAAAAAAGAAGGATCCTTATAGTCTGATAATGTTGTCTGATATCAGCCCTTGGGGATGGTGTGAAGAATGTCACCTGCCAGCACATTTATTGCCCAGCCACGCAATCACAAGCTGTTTAGCCAGCTGGCAACATTATTTTTCCTACTTTTTGGATAGGATGGAAAGAGAAGGGCTCAGAAAACGCTATCTCTGCACAAAGAGACAGTGTTCCTAGGCTGTGTTTTAGCTAGATAATTTGTTGCCACAATATTTCCTCCTTCAGCATAAATTGGATAAAAGGCGCTAAACAACTGGGTAGGTGTCCTTGCAGTGTTTCATCCTGCGAGCAGCCGTGTTACTTCAGCCAAGAAAATAGTTTATTCTGCTTGCTGTGTAGCAATAGGTGCACAGCCTTGGCAGGAGGCCTCCGAGCTCACGTGTTACTCTGCTGTTCAGTGTGCTACGGGGCTGGCATGAGGAGAGGCTTGTGGGACACTGTCCTGTTCAGAGTTCAGTGAGCCGATTTACCTTTGCCACTTTTAACTACTCCTGATTAGATACCAAGCTTTTAGTCCTCCTGCAAGAAAAAGGAACTATCCTCCTTGGTTCTCTTTAAGCCTGGTAGATTTTGGTACAAAAGCACAGTCTAAAATCTAGCAAAATCAGGTGCAATAAGGGAAAGTCTTATTACTCTGCCTCGTGGAAGGCAGCTAGATTAGAGAGTTCATTGGTGTCATAAGTGCAATACCTTGAGAAAACAAAACAAAAGCCAAAAAAGAAAAAGCATTGAAAATCTGTGAAAAACCAACTCCACTGAGTATTTTCTTTTTACCTAATACCTTTTCCCTCTGCTGTCTGGGATGCAGAACCTGGTACCTGTACTGGATATCCCAGTAGTCTCCAAGGCAATTTGGTAATAATCTCTGAGACAGCCTATATGTGATTTTTAAGGACATAACTCCTTAAGTTGCTCCCAGACAAGGAAGAACACGGTTCCTGAGAACAAATAGCTTATGCAACAGGTACTAATATCCCCCTGTACTTACATCCTGGAGCTTAGTGAGCTTTAGAGGCATGAAACCAGTTATGGCAATAGCACAAACTCTGCACTGCTAACAAAGCAAGCAAGTCCCAGAAGGAGCTCTCGCAGTGACATAAAACAAGGCTCAGTCTATCAAAACCTCCTCTGCACTCATGCTCAGGAGAACTCAGCTGCATGTTCCCACTCTCCGATGGCTTGGTGACCCTCCTGGGGTTTTCTCCCACCCCCAGCCGCAGGGAGCCCAGTTTGGAGTCCCTCCTCCCCGTGCCGAGGAGTTCTTACCAAGCGTTTGGAAGAATCTCCTGCCACATGCCTGCTTGTCTTTCCCTGGACGCTGCTCCAAGTGACGCAATCCAAGTTTCTCCTCTGCTGGCTTTCTCTTCCGCAGTGACGCCGTCTCAGGGACAATGCGATCTACATCATCCATCAGTGCCACCTATTGCTTAAGTGTGCAGTTGCAGATTGAGCTCAACAGAGGCAAATGCAAAGTCCTGCGTGGGGTGGGAGCAGCCCTGTGCACCAGCACGGGGCCGATACCAAACGCACAGAGAGGAGCCCTGCGGAGGCTCTCCTGAGGTCCTCAGCTCAGGTCGTGTAAACGCTGTGTCCTTCCAGCAAATGCCAGCTGATTGCAGGGCTGCATAGCAGGAACGTCAGGCAGCAGGCTGAAGGAAAGGATACTTCACTCTCTCACTTTTGAGACCACACCTGGACTGCTACATCCTGTTCTGGCCTTGCTGGTAGAAGAAAGACTGGAGTGAGCCCACCCTTGGAGGTACAGGGCCACGAAGCTGCTGCAGGGCTGGAGCATGTGGGGTATGAGGAGAGGTAGAGAGATTGTTCAGCCTGCAGAGAGAAGGGTAAAGGGTGCAATCTTATTGCTGTCCACAGCTAACTAGTGGTGAGTGGTGAGTGTAGGAAAAATGGACCCAGAATCATCCCGGAGTAGCAGCAGTTGAATAAAAAAAGGCAATGGACACAGATTGCAACAAGGGAAATTTGGGTCAGATATGATAAGAAATTACTTTACCATGGATGTATTCAGAGCCTGGGACAGGGGACGAGAGAGGATGTGGGATCTCCATTCAGACATTTGTCAGGAACAAGGCACTGAGCAACCTGATGTAGCTGCAGCTGCTCAGAGCAGGTATTGAGATGAGCTCACCTCCAGGTGAGCAACCTGTGTATCACCGGGCTCTGTTCCAGGTGCACCTGTGATTTGCAGCAGCCAAAACAAAAAGTTCAGTTTTTCATTTTCCATGGTAATAAATGCTTTGTTTTAGCTCAGGCAACTAGGGTTTTTTTTCCCTCATGACTGGTAAAACCTTACTGGATAAAGGCTTTTCCTTCCTAAATTGTTGCAGTGTCCTTGCTGTGTTTCTCTTTAGGAATAACTGCATTTTACCATCAGAGGAAATGATTCCTATTTTTGTGCAATGCTTAAGGTGAAATACCATCACCAATGAGCTTTGTGATGGTTAAATCTCATACTGCTCTGAGTTCACATACAGCCACTGTGCCATCGCAAAGAGCCATCAGGAAGAAAAGTTTGTTAAATCCTTCATCTGGTTGAAGTTCAATTTATTGCTGCACCATAGCTATTTCTGGTTATATCCATCTGGGATTACTGAGCTCTAAGGTTCTATTTCCCATACAAACTCAGCTCTCTTGAGGCTTCTTGGAAGGTGGTATCCCTGATTGTGGAAGGACTACAGTCAGAAGACTAGAGAATTACTAACAACAAGAAGAAAGAGTTACAATCTGGGTGGAAGGTAGCCCAGGACTCAGTAAGGTGCCAGGCTGAGGTACAACAGGCTGTGATGTTTTCAGGAGACAAAAGAACCACAGGAAAATTCTATTTCTTACTGGGCACTAGGAAAAAGCATACAGGCTGGTGGAGGAAGGTCTGGCTTAAACATCTGAGAGTAAAATTATCTGTGCCAGGAATGTGGGAAAAGAGCCAACAGAGCTCGTTATCGCTGCAGAGAAAAGATACAAGTTGCTGGTCTCTGTCTAAAAGATTTAGGAGAATCAAAACAATTTTAATTTAAGATATGAGGGATCACACTAAGGCCATTAATGCCCTGGGGCTAAAAGGCAACAAACTGACACCGATAAATCTGAAACAGCTGAGATGCCGGGATCCTATCTACTGCAATTCAGGGTATGAGCAGGAGTTTTGTGTGAGCGTTGGTGGGCAAAGATCAAAGGGGCCCAGAGAAAATCCTGATCTGGGAAGCTGCTGCAGCTTGTCTGGTAGAAAACAAGATTTTTTTTTCCCCCTCTCTCTTACAACCTCTAGTGGCCAAAATGCACATACCCAGGCAGAAACTGCTTGCTGGAGTCAACAAGTCTGCCTCCCACGGGATTTTGATGCATGTGCCATAAACGGAAAGGGGAATCCCACACGAAAAAAACCACAAAAGCATCTCAGAGCATCTTCCTGCACTAGAGCAGGATCCCTATTTGACAGAAGTCTCAGGAAACCCATTTTTAAAAAGCCTTCTTGGAGCACTGTTGGAAAGTTTTCTGACTCTTTCCCGGGGCTGTGATTTTGCTGTTTTAGCTGCTATTCTGGCATAAGAAAAAAACCTCCAACTCAACAACAACAACAACAAAAACCACCCAAACCCAAAACAGAAACACAAACAAAAAACCAGAAACCCGTCCACCCTTCCCCACCCCCCAACAACAAAAAAACCCACCAAAGATTGAGAGAGATCAGATCCTAGATTGACAGAGAACATTTGATACACTGTATCTCATTGTTGCATCTTTATCTAAACGCCCAGTCGTTGCCACCCCATGGTCTATTTCAAACTGGCATAATTTTGTAAAGGGATTTAATGTGTTTCCATGGCACTAATGACATACTAACAGAGAACTTGTTTCCTATGTTTTTATCTTGCTCTTTTCAGAGATCTGCAGGATCACACCTGCAGCAATGACAGAAAACGCTCACACGGAACTGTTACCACAAGGTATTTTTTCAGCTGGTTTAGCAGCTGTCTATAGTAGGGGGAGCCAAACACAACATAACCTGCCAGCTCTGCCAGGCCCATTCACTGCTGCTGCAGAAAGCGCTCAAAGGCCAAGCAGCAGTTCTGCAAAATACTGGATGCCCACTAGTGTGAGTGAGGAGCTTGCAGTATGCATAATTCCAATTTTTTTTTTTTTAATTTTTCTATTTGACCTAATTTTTTTTCTCTTCTGGGCTTTTCTTCTTTCTTATTGCCAACTGCAAAGCCTCATAAATACTATTAACACCAAAACCTGAGACACAAGAAGGAAAGTTGGTGATTTCTGGTTATGAAATGAGGTCACGAATAGGGGTAAGAGAGGACGACAACAGCCTTGAGCATAGCTCTTCTATAACCTGAGATGCTGTGGCAACTTGGAAATTATTACTCTGAGTCATCGCAATGCTCTCGTTGGGTTTTATGGCCCTGGTTGCAACATGCTGCCCTTTGCCTTACAGCATGAAGGCTTTGCTGCATAATTTTCCTTTTTTATGCACAATATCACTTTCACTGTCTTGAGAATATAACTAGAGAGCAAATGGTGCTCAGCAACAAGAGATTTTTTTAATATGGTCTCCTGACTTATACCAGGTACCAGCTCTCTCCTTTTCACCTGGTCAGTGGCTGCTACCAGTGAGGTGCTGGCCAGCGATGTTGCAGTGCAGAGCAATATCTGAAAGATTATCTCCACTGTGCTCCTCCAGGCTTCTGCAACCCTGCCCCATGATTTCACTTTGTCTTTGAAGTTCACCTTCTTTGCTTTTAAGGAAGGTCCTTAAGGCTAACGAGGCTTTCCTTTGCTTCACTGGATAGTTGCTCCCACAGGCCAAAGATGCTGAATGATGTATTTCTGTTCATGACTTCTGAAGGAGAACAGTCCCCATGGTCAAATGGGTCCAAGCTGGGGCTGTCCATACTCCCAGGATACTTCTCAATTGGTATTGTATGAAAAAAGCCTTGTCCAGAAATGGAATTGCATGTAGCTGAGTCCTGGGGATTAAGGAATAGCCCCAAGCATGTTACCCTACCTTCAATGGATGAGCAAAATTTTCACCTTCTTTGTAAGGTCGCAGGACATTCAGCTGGTTGGTGGGAGATTTGTTTTGCACCAAAGTCTGCTCCAGTCCTGAATGGCAAGCTCTGTGCTCAGCCTCAGAGATCACATCCTTGGTGGAAACACTGAGCTCCTAAGCACTTCCAAGCTGTTAATTCCTTATTCTTATTAACAAGAGCCAGCTCAAACATCTGAGAGTAGACCACAGCAACACCTTGCTCCTGGCAGCCAGCCCACAAAGCCTCTGTGTTGCTCCACGGTACCTTATATAAAACTCAGATTGCAGGAGCAATGGATAACTTGTGAGTGCCAGGGATAGTCTCTCCCATTCCCTCCTCCCCCTTCACAAATGCTCTTTTCTTGCCTAGAAAGCCCAATATAACTTCTGCAACTACCTTTCCTCCAATAGTTTCTCTTCAGTCCTCTGCTCTGCACTGTAAGTTGAATAGAAGTTAATGTTTTCCCAGCTGGAAAAGGCCCCTTCTCTGCCTCCCTTATTGTTAGGAGACCTCACAAATGTTTCACTGCTGCCTCCAGGACTGGCCCCTTCTGTTGCTAATTAGGGAGCTAAGAGGCTCCCCCAGGCACTTCCCAGTGAAACCGAGCCCATTAAATGAATGGCAGGCAACATCTCTGCTGGCGGAGAGCTGAGTTACACAACAGCTGTTTGGAAACAGGCAGCTCGTTACGTGTGCTGGTTTTAAAGACACGACATCATTAAAAACAAAAGCAACTTTCAAGTCCAGACCAGTGTATTTAGGTCACTGATACTCCAGGGATAATCTCAGGGATATTGGTGAAGGGAAGCAGGCAGCAGGCGCTGTGAACTTGAGCTCAGTGCCTGGATGTGCAAAACGTGATGGTCCCTGCATGTGCACCCTGCCACACACTGAAAGCCGGGTGTACAGGTCCTTGCTGCTCTCTGGGATATGGGTCCTGCTGTGCTGCACGCCAGGAATGTTGATCCTGGAGCATGATGTGAGACAGAGCCCTCTTGGGACAGATTGCTGGCATTTTCGTAAGTAAGTGTGGTGGAGGCTTGCAGGTTTGGATCAGCTATCCCAGGTGCCCAGGAGCCTGGACATGAGGAATTTCTTATACAGAAGGAAACTCCATACAATCAGTACAGAATTATCTTTAAACCCTGGTCACTTATACCATTTTTATTATCTTACAATCTTAGGAGTGTATTATGTCTCTCCTATAACCATTACTCCAAGCCATGTAAAATTATCACCTTGCAGAGAAAGCAAGAATCTTTAAAAAAAGAGGATGGGATGCAACTGGTCAAAGGCACCTGAGGGAGGGACTAGTATAAAGATCTGTGGGACAATATAGGTATCAATGCCTTATAGAAAAATTATCCTGCGTGATTTGTCGTTATAGTAATGACAAGCATTGGTGGTAGAAGCAAAGGTCTTATATTCAGCAAAGTGTTGCAGATAAATCATTAGGTGTAGGTTGTCTGTACTCCATAATTTATACAGTTAAAAAAAAATTAAAAAACCAATTATATTTGATTGAGGCAAAAAGAAATGGCAGAGAATGATCTCCATCCTTCTCAATAGCAATCACAAGAGCTAAGGATCCTGTAAGAGTGACTATTACCACAGGCCAGATCCCTAGTTCCTTTTCTCCATCCTTATCTTGGCGAAATCCTGCTCCTCCTTTCACTGAGCATTAGTGGGATTTGTGGCATATGAGGAATAGGTTCATTGCAGGAGTGGGGCAGGTTGTCTCCGTCCCATTGCTCTGCCATAACTCTGCATTGCCAACTTCCCAAAACTACTCCTTACAGAGAAGGGCCTCAGAGGGAAAAGAAGTCCAAGTCTAAACATAGGTTTTGCAGAAACATCAGCTGAGCATTAAGCACCCACACAGCTCCCACAATTGGTATGGCAAGCAGACAAGGGGATGCTGGAGCATGAGCTCCCCTTTGCAAGCCTGAAGAAAGAGGAGATCTGTGTTTTGAGAAGTCAGTCTCATGATGTCTTCAGCTCACTGGAAATTTTGGAGACTTTTCTGCTCTGCTCTTCTACATTATTTCTTCCCTTTTTGGGGAGTAGCTATTTGGAAACACTTCTGTGGCCTCCTTTATGAGTAATTATTCTCTTTGTGGTTTTTTCCTACCAGTCCATTATTAGTTGTTATGCCTACGTTGTATAACAACAACAACAACAGTAATATGAAGAAACTCTTCATATCCAGAAGAATTAAGAAAATGAACACTAAATCAGCTTAACATCTAACATAAGGATCTGATTTTCCTCTTTCATTAAAAACAGCTAGTCTGGAAAACCAAGGATATATAATGAATAATTGAATATAACAGCACTGCAGACATTTCACCTGAAGAAAATAGCACTATGGACCGTGAGTCTTATACAAGGACCCACAAATACAGGTGACAAAATAAGCAGGTATTGTTTTTTAAGATATCTGTCTGAATATGGTAAAAAAGACTCTATCAGCAAGTCTGTAAGTGTATTTTTTCCCTCCATCTTTTCAGCATTCATGCAAAGACTTATCCAAACAAAATCCCTGCACATGTAACTGAGTGGCCCTTCCCGAAAGGTACAAGGTTAAAGCCCTTTGCAAGTGGCTATTAAGAAAACTTGGCAACAACAGCTTGCAGGATGAATCCTTGCCAAAGATTAATAATCAGTTCCACAAGCAGCAGAACTAATGATCCCTCATTTGCTACGTGTATTTGCAAAATACGGCTACTATTTGCAAATACAAAGACTTTGTATTTTGCAAATACAAACATAACATCTTTCTAACTGAGTTATTCTAAGACTTTGTTCTCTCTACGTGTGTTCATAAAATTCCCCTGCACTTCCCCAAACAATCAGTTTTCCTGAAACGTGTAGAAACCACTTTCAGAACTGTTCTTTAAACCTCTGCTTGCTGAAGTTGTTGAAATCAGCAAACAGATCAAAACGTTACTGGGAGGACACACCTACAGACACACCAAGGTATTGCACAAGCATTTGTTCTGCGGGAAGCAAGGAAAAAAAGTGAGATGGTGAAAGAAAACATGGGAGAAAGCATCCATTTCTTAGCAGTGTGGCACTGATGTGATTTGCAAGGCATCCCCCCATGGTCAGCACTGAGACATACAGTGGCTAAGAGTGATCCAGCTCCTTTGGTTTCAGTAGCAAAAGGTTCACTGGCATTAGTGAGACCACAGCTTAGTTTTGTACCATATCCAGAGGATGAAATGTTCAGTGAGGTGGACAAATCTATGTAAGATAAGGATGATTGGTAAAACTTACATAGGATTTAATAAAAGCTGCTCCTTTTAAACCAAGTCAGAGTTTTGGCATTTGCATTCAATTTGGCCTTTGCATTCAGTGGGAATGAATCAATGGTTAGATAAGTGGGAGCAAGTGGTGGCACATGGAGCCTCAGTGTGTCAGTTAAGGAAAACTTGAAGAAAAATGTTTCAGTTATCTAATATTTAAATGAAAAAGATTCAGAGTTAAAGCTGATCTCTGGGAAAAACTCTGGGCACCTCTGTGGATAATAGTGCAGTGTTGAGAGTGCAGAGCAAAGCAAAATCAAAATAAGTTGTCATGTATTAAATAGGTCAAGAATGCATACAGTATCATAATAATCCTTAAATAAATCAGCTGTGTATCTCTACCTTGAAATCAGTGTTAGGTATGATCACTTTCATAACAAAGGGGCAGAGAGGAATAGAAAAGGCAGGAAAAAATAAAAATGGCATGATAATCAGTGAGACAGTGGAGGCTGTGAGGGAGAAGGGAAGGAGTGAGCAGAAAGTTTTAGCTTTGTGAGCAGAATGGTTTAGCTTTGAGAAGAGCTAAGTTAGGGGAGAGATGACATGATGAATTTGTAATATGACCTTTAATAGAGTCTCTTGTCACCTTCTGAACACCTTCCATAACTTCATATGAATTGTAATCTAGGAATTACACAACACCTGGTGTAACGAAGAAAGAAAATATGATTTTATAATGCATAGAATTGTGAGACAAAAAGAATTGCTGAAAAATGTGACCAAAACAAGTAGCTGTAGTAATAAAACTAGATGCTGGAAGTGTCTCAGTTCTTGTCTTAGGATTCCCATGATGAGACTCTTCCTGCTGCTATTTAAGCACAGGAGTATCCACATGGGGAAATACACTTGAAATGCAGAGAGCTGGATGTGAGGATGGACAGCCAGAAAAAGCCAGTTCAATCTTGGTTTCTGTCTCAAAGGCATAGCTTAAGAGAGCACAGTTATCCTTTCTGCAACTCCCATGCAGTTACAAATCTCTGTCCTGAAATATCAACAGTTTTTTTAAAGCTGCATCTTCTCACTGAAGTAACCACCTGAGGGCAACATCACACACGCAATGGGACAGGCAGGGCTCCTATGCCTGGAATATTGTGCTTACTGGAATATTGTGCTCATTTCAAGCAACCCCATTACCAGAAAAATCATGACAAAAGAGAAGCAGGTCAAAGAACAGCAACAAAGAGTGGCTGGAGCCACTGTGCAGAAAAACATTACAAAAGCAAAATCTAGTTTGCTTAAGGAATGTTCGATTAGGAGCAGAATCCTGACCTCCAAGTATTTGAAGAGTGATGAGATATAATTCAGCATAATAAAGGAAGATAGATCTACGAGTAATTGGTGGAAAGGAACTACTTATCCACCTTCCCACGCCTTTCCAAGGAAGCAGGTGTTTGAGCCCTTGGTTGGAGGCAGCTCATGGGACCATCATTTGCTCTGACTGGAGAATTATTTTTCTGGTGGGGAGGGAAGGAGGGGTGTCCTGTTCTGTGCAAACACTGAGCTGGTGCCTAGAACAAGGCATCTGTGCAGACAGGTTTGGCTTCCTTGCTGCATGGATTTGTGTACTATAGCAGAACTTTGGCAGAGCCTCATGGCAGTGGGTGATGAGATGTTCGCCATGCTGATGAACCCAGCTGTGGGCTGGGAAGGCTGTGCCACAGTGGCCCAAAGGGATTGAGAACTGGGCACCAGGCAGTGTGGACAGAACTGCCCACCTCTAACAGCCCACAGGATGGCCATGATGGAAGTGGTCCAGCTTGGTCCCTCCTCAGGGGCAGACAGCCCTTTCCAGATGCCTGGCAAGGTTGGAGAGAGGTACAAGGAGTCCTCCAGTAAGGGACTGAAGAGGATAGGACAGAGCTAGCAGAGCTGTGGCACTGGAGACCCTGGTGCTGCCTGAGCCTCTTCGAAGAGCAGAGTTAGCAAACTGAGAACGTACAGAGTTGTCAGGATCACACTGTGCCAGTGCTGAAGGCAGAGCAAAGCTGCAGAGCTAAAGCTGTGGCACTCAGCAATGGGTTAGCATCCATCCCCTGCTCAGAAAGGTAAAAGCTTACACTGTTCACGGGGGCTCTGAGTGTACCTCTAAGTGCAGCACAAGAAAATGGTGCTAAGACAGAGGCACGGCCCATCATTTGACAGCAGCTGCCAGCCTGCCCAGATTAGCAGTGCTCAGTAGAGCAAGCACTACAAACCAGGGCAGTACAGGGGTGACATCTCTTGTCTGCTTGTCTAAGCCCAGCCTGCATGCCTTCCATATCCAGCTCCCTTGTGGTACTGAGTGGGTGTTTTTGTGCAGGTCCTGGACCTACTAGCACTCACTAGCTCAGCTATCCTGCTCTATTCCCCTCTCAGTATACCCTGCTGGTGAGGTGTGAGAGACATTGGTATAGCTGAGGACCGTCTCTTTCCAACCTTTCCCTCTGCCGCTGTCAATCATCCACCCAAATTCAAACCACCCCATATCATGCTCTCCCCTTCTTCCTTCTCTGTGCTTCCATCGGCCTCCTTTAGCTACTGGTGGGATCACACCAGCCCTTGGAACACACTAGCATGAAAACCAGCTCTTTGCACACAGCGTTCTCTGCATGGGTTTGGGATTAATTTGCTTAAAAAGTGTAGAGCTAAAATCTTCAGGGTCATCTGGAGCCACTGGAGACCCTTGGCAAAGGGGCACTTCTGGACCTGTCCAGTGTGCAGAGTGGCATGTTATAGCAGGACTTTGAAGAGGAATCCACAAGATGTTTCCTTTTAAAATGCTATTGGAGAAGGGAATGCTGCACTGGCAGATTCATCTAGCTCCAAGTAGCCAAGCTGTCAACAGCAGTGGAGCTGCAGGATCGTAGTCTAACAAGCTTCCTCAAGTCCCTGGCTGGACTTAACTGGCCTCCCTGGATGTCTGTCTTGTCTGTCTGACTTCAGTCCTGTTAGAGTTTATATGCAGTTTCTATGATGCATTTCAACACTGATGCTGGGGTAGGCATGCCCCATGTGTGATGAAGCCTGAAAATCTGGGAAGCAAAACGAGCTTAAGTAACTAAATTGACTCCAAACAGAAAGCTATAAAATACAGCAATTCCCCCTTTCCTTCTTAGATTCCATATTTAAGAAAGAAAATCCTTACTCTATGAACAGCCCTGTTATGGGACTGAAGTGTACCAATGATGACAGGTCTTCAAAAAAAAGGGGGAAAACAGGAAAATCTACTGTCTCCTTTTAGATAACTTATTTTTAAATATGGCTAACCACATGCCTTTCCTACAGTCTGCAACAATATTTTTTTCCCTGAGATTGAGAAGTCAACACTCAAATACATCAGTCTATCTCAGATTCTGGAGGCACTAATGCACCACCTCTGCTACAGTCCACTGTTTTCAGGTTTCTGTTAAAGATTAATAATCAAAGAGCAAACAGCTTTTGTTTTCACTCTAATACTAATTCAAGCCTGCATCTCTCTTTAAGTAAAAGCAAACCAAGTGAGTGTTCAGTTTTTCTGAGAACCACTGACTCCCAGGAAAGAGGACAAATTACTCTTTCTGTCTTCCAGATAGTTGGTATGGGCAGCTCTGTGCCCAAAAGGCTTTCATGCCTCCATGGCCCAGGAACCAGGACCTGCAGCAAGTAAGCACACAAAACATGTCCCTATCCTGCAAAGTTAGAAGAAATTGTTAGGAAAAAAAAGGCAAAATGATTTTCCAATAGAGGGCACTAACCCATGGCCTTTGTGGTAAACTAACATCCCATCTGTTCTTTATCAGCATCCTCTGCAGGTTCCCAAACTGGGTATCTATCAGCGGGGGATGAGAAGGGGAAAGGAACTACCAGAACTGACGTGCTTATTGCTCTGATTGTGTTTGTTTCTCCTACCCTTATGTTCTACTGTTGCAAAGCAACATACAAAAGGCAATGCATCCCAGTACCTGATCTGTGCAGTGATATGAAGAGGGAGATACAAACTGTTCTGTTATGGGAGACTGCGGCAGAGGTTCCCCTAGCTGGAGGGGAAGTCACTGCTAAGAGACTATTTTGTTTTTCCTGGCAGTTCCTTCCTGGCTTTATAGGGTCCTTCCCCGGAGGCTGTTTTCCTGGGAGAAGCAATCAGAGAGGTTCACTTGATTTCATCATATCCTCTTTTCACTGGCTTCTGGAAAATAAAGCTGCTGTGAGCATGAAAGAAAAAACAAAGAGTTGAGCCCTTGAATAGCCATCCGTGGAAGAGCAGTAGCTTCCACAGCTGTATGTGCTCCCCAGCCGTGGCAACTCCTCCCTGCTGCACAGAGCCCAAAGGAGGAGGTGTGAGGAAGTTCAGCATCCTCCCTCCAGCACAGAGATGGGGACAGGAAAAGGTGTCCAAATGTCTGCTGGTGCATCACCAACAGGTCACAGCCTTTGATGGCTCCTGCCCCTTGGATGTATAAGCAGGTGTCATGGTTTAACCCCACATGAGTGAAAAACTTGTGGACTGAGATAAAGACAGTTTAATAGGTAAAGCAAAAGCTGCACACACAAGCAAAGCAAAACAAGCAATTCATTCACTGCTTCCCATGGGCAGGCAGGTGTTCAGCCATCCCCGGGGCAGCAGGGCTTCATCGCGTGTAACAGTAACTTGGGAGGACAAAACACAGTAACACCGAACGTCCCCCCTTCCTCCTTCTTCCCCCAGCTTTATATGCTAAGCATGACTCTGTAGGATATGACCAAAGGGAATGACTCTGTAGGATATGACCAAAGGGAATGTGCCTTTGGTCAATTGGGGTCAGCAGTCCTGGCTGTGCCCCCTTCCAGCTTCTTGTGCACCCCCAGCCCCCATGCTGGTGGGATGAGGTGAGAAGCAGTAAACGCTGTGACGCTGTGCAAGCACTGCTCAGCAATAAAGAAAACATCCCTGTGTTATCAACACTGTTTCCATCACAAATCCAAAACATAGCCCCATATTTGTTACTATGAAGAAAATTAACTCTATCCCAGCCAAAACCAGCACAGCAGGACAGCAGCTCAGCTGTCCAGGGCTTCTCTCGCTCTTTTACTTTAGCTGTGGGGTATCATTATCCCACCCTTTCCCCTTCTGACTTCAAGAGGAGGACATATCCACCTAAGCAGTGACATGCTAGTCAGAGTGATGTTGGTCTGGAAAATGTGGAAGCCAGCAGCTCCCTCTGCTTAGGGCCCCATGCTTTATTCATCCTCCCTTGCTCTGAGTTTTGGGAATACAGATCAAGCCAGCTTTGTCTTAGAGCTGGACATGGAGAAGGGTCATTTCACAATGCTTTGGAGCTGCTCTGTGTTCACTACCCGCCAGTATCTGTCCCACTGTGTATTTCTGACATCCCTTTTCCATCTGGACTGCTCGTCCACATGCAGTACTGCCATCATTACTGCTCCTGACTGCAGTGTGCTGTCATGCAGAAGGTACTTCAGTTAAGTTCAGTTCTGTGTTCCTCTTGCTGATGCTTTCCTGGAAGACAAATATTTGCAAGGATCTTGGCCCTCATGGGATGGAAGGCAATTAACATTATCCTCCTGTGTTTCCCGACCTGTAGGAGCTGCAGGCACACCGTCAAACACCAAGGCAGAAGGACGTTATCTAGAGTTTCATACACTGCTTGGAGAGAAGAGCACCTGCCCTCCCAAAGTCTGTCTAAGTCCTTTATTTCACAAGAAGCTTTCATCCTCTAGGCTGCTGCCCTGGAAGCTGCTTTGTGAGTTCCTCCAGCAGGGGAGTTAAATGGAGAAGTATGCCACAAAGTACCTGTTACCACTTTTCTCAGTGGGAGATCACCTCTAGCTCATTTCCTCGGGCCCAAATAAACTTCTGGAAGCAGTGGTGGAAGCTGAAAAAGCACAAGGCCTTTGTGGAAGACTGTTAGGACATTATTCCCCTCTTTCCTCTCATTTCTCTTAACTCAACCTTGTCTGTTCAATGGCATCTGCACGAGGTTAAAAGCATTGGTGGCTCCAGGCAAGTGGACCCTGCAGGCATAGACAGTGTAAAGGGGTACGAGTGGAAGGAAGCCCTGGAGGCTGTCCTGATTTGCACCACTTGTAATCAAAACAACTGGAAGCAGTGACATGAAGGGGACCAACTTGCATGGTTCAGCCTCTTCCCAGTGGGATCTGGTGAGTCCTGAGAGTCATGCCAAGCCTGGTGGGGCAGGAGGAGCTGGGCCATCAGAAACACACCAGAGTCTGTAGCCTGTACCACCTCCTGACACATCCCATCCTTGGAGAGCTCTTCAGTCCCAGCAACACTGCCTGTCTGAGGAACCACCATCCAGGACAGTGGCTAGGCATGTACCAGAACACGCAATTCTTTAGGCACAAAAACACTACACCAAAACATAAAAAAAGAGATTAAAAGAGAACAGATGTTGTCTGACCTTGTCCACCTTGCTTCTGGGAGGCAGTCTGGTGCAGCTGCCGTCTGCCCCAGGTTCTGTTAGCAGGGCTGGGATCCTTGTAACCTTGCATTGCTCTTCAGAGGACAGTGCTGAGTGTGGCCCTGCTGGTACCCTACTCTGCTCTGGCAGCTTGTTTGAAACACTTTTTGTAAAAATTCACTGAAATGAACCCCTGTTTTCACTGTGAGATGCCGGTCTCCACTAGAGCTGAACTGTCCAATCCATAATGGGAAAGCAAATCTGAACCTTTGGGTCATTAGTCCCAAGCCACATTAAACCATCTATGATGCAAAGCTCGCCATCAGACAGCCTGGAAAAGGCTACTGACACTGTCTGACTGTATACACAGTTCAGCTGCCAAAACTCCTATTTCTCACTTAGTGCATAAGCTACATTATTCCCCATTTTTGTAATTTTTTTTCCTGTCTTCCTTTCATTGTCCATAGCTTTCCTTTCAATACTCTGTCTATCCCCACTTCCCTTATTCTGCACTCTGTTGTACCCATTCAGTGGTGGATGTGGCGGTGCTGGGTTAACAGTTGGATTCAATGATCCTAGAGGTCTTTTCCAGTCTAAGTGATTCTAGGATTCTGTATAATGACTGGACTCCCTGTCCTCTTATCCTTCTTGCTCACCTTCTCCTGTTTCCTAAATCCTCAGGGAAATACTGCCACCCACAATGATACCCCTGAGGGATTTTTGAAGGTGCATCAGCCAGCTCTGGAGAACTTATGCTCCTCTGTCACTTAGAGAGTACAAAAAGACCCAGTTTCTGTAATTTAAATTTCTTTCCCTAAAGGGTCCCGATGGAGAGGGATTAAAAAAAAAAAGCTTAGAACAAACAGCCCAAACTGAACAGCTTATCCTTTTCTGAACATTCATTCTCTCTCAGTATCTCTAAGCCCTTTCTGCTGTTTACTAATCCCTCCCTTCTGCCAGTCCCCACCACTGGGAGCTATTGTCCACCTAATACAGAGCAGAACATGCCAGTAAGCCTTGCCAAATTCAAACCATTAGTTGTAATGTGTCTGCCACTACAGTATCTGCAAATAGCTGTGAAATCCCGGAGAATTAAGCTTGAACATTTAATGTCAGAAACTGGCCTCTTGAATTTATTTGCATATAATGGCTCACTCAAACACATTTGATAACTGAGGAACTGCAGCTGTAACCCTGCAGTGGAGCTCACTGCCTTCCAGCCTGTGATGGTACCTTCTCCGCAAGTGTATCCTTCATCCTGCCTTCTCCATCCCCTATACAGTCAAAGACAGGAGAGGGGCTCAATCTTGCTGGTGTGTCTCATGGACTGTCTTTCCCCCTCCTTGCTTTTGCAATCACAAGGCTCTGCTGAAACCTCAGCCAAACAGCTACAGCTCTGAGGTGGCACCGTGCCTTCCCCATGAGAGCACCTTAACAGCTCCCTGTGCACCCCTCCTCATAGCTGGGCCTTCCCCTGCGCCCAACACCACCAATAGCACCTTTCCCATGTCTCTCCTGATACAGCACCGTAAGCTACCTGATCTTTGCAAAAAAAAAAAAAGAACATCTAACATCTTTCTCAGCAGGTGTCCTGAACCCCCCAGGAAGTGTTTGCTGTTCTCTGTTTGCACATCTCTTCTCATTTATCAGGCCAGCTTGGTCACTCATCACCTCCTGATGTTAATGCTGGAAGATAGGGCCACTGAGTGCAAGAGTGGCAAAGCTGTCATGCTCCAGCTGGGCAAAAGTGGAGCCTCACTCGGTAAATATTGACACATCTGCAAGCAAATAGAAAGCAGCTTTCAGCAAGCAGCTCTCTGGCTCCCTGAGCTGATGCTGGACCAGAGACGCTTGATGCTTTGTGGTTATGAGCTGCTATTTACAGAGGGCAGGATACAGGAATGGATCTCCAGCAGCTGTGATGACAGTGGCAAATTGATGGGCTCACAGGAGCCAGCAGCTGTATGCTCACTGCCCACCGCCCACCTGCTACACAAGAAGTGGCTGCAACCACTTCAGCTTCTGGAAAAACAAGCTACCTTTTCCATCTCTCAGCAACTTCCAGACAGGCTTTCTTCAAGAGGATATTCAAGACAGTCTCCATTAAAAAATATGTAGCACAAACCAGATTTTTGTTCCAAGTCTTTAGTTTCCCTGCTTTCCTGTCCTAAAACATTGCCCTTAGTATTTAGGTGACTATTGCAGCTCCTCTAAGTTTTCAGATTAAAGCAAGTCACAGATGCAAGTGAGTATAAACACAGAAATAATCTGAGTCCTTCTCATGGATCTATGGAATTGAGCAGCCAGTCACTAGCAGCATCAGTTCTTACAGAAATACTGAAGTTTAGTTTTTATAAATCATAAGAACTACAATTTAACTTACATCCTAAACTGTGAGTTTTTTTCCCCCACTCAGACTATCGCCTGCTAGCTACATGACCACATTCCCTGCACAGGTGGAGCAGAGTCCTTATTCAAAGAAGAGATGGGATTGCAAGCAAAGGCTGGTGATGGATTGGGTTCACTTCCTGGCCCACCCCCTCTATGACTTTGGGCAAGCTATTTGATCTCTTAATGCTCTATTTCCCATACATGAAAAGGAAATGATAATGCTTTCTCTCTCCAGCTCTTTCTTTTATCTACTTAGTCTGAAGGCAACTTGGATTTTTTTCTGTCCTTCTGTGTTGTCTGTTTGTTTGTATTCCTAGAACAATTAGATTCTGATACCCACACAAGTTCCCTAGTACTGCAGTAAATGCAATTAATTATCTGTTCTCATTTAGAGTCTGTGGGCACCATCAACAGCCAATAAACAAAAGGATGACGCAGATCCTTAATTGACACTGTATGGATCTTAGATAGAGAACTAAGGAGTGGAACAGTAAGTTCAGAAGCAGATTCCAGGAGTTACCATGCATTTGGTTCCTTTCACCTTTTCTGAACATCCAAGTTAATTCTTTAAATTTCTTTTCCATTCTCTAGTTTGTTTCTACTACCTGATGCTTGCCCGTACAGTAAAGATAACAGCTAATCCCCAGCTCCTTTCCCCTGCATGAAATAAGCACTCTAAGTAACATGCATTCTTTGGAGGAAAGGCAGATCTCTGCCATGGAGCACATCTTGTCTCTTCTTCCTCATGTCTCTTGCTGTTTTTCATTTCCAAATCAGACTGACAGTTTCTTAGGAGCGGGGATGTTGTCTGTGTCAGGGAGCAAGCACAGCATGTCCCCAGCACTGCTGTGTGCTTGACAGGCCATTGGTGTGGATGGTACTAGGCAGAGTTTCTTGTTTATTTATTACCTAGAGTAAATCAGTCACTGAAAGTTTTCTGACAGATAGCTCCTTTGCTGAACCAAGAGTTGGGTAATGACAAAAGCATGGAAAAGGTGGGTGGAAACTACAGGCCAGGGACAGTGGAAGGAAGACCAAGGATTTGGTTGGTGCAAGACCGAAGGTCTCACTGTTACAGTAGCTGCAGCCCAAGCACCAAGCAGGGCTGGAGGGCACCTAAGTGCTGCTTCAACAGCACTGCTCTTCTGACACAAACCTCAGCCTTGACAAAGAAACCATTTGGTAGCAAATTATTTCAGCTGTTCCTCTCCCTCTCGCATCCCTGCTCTTTGGGGCCTCTGCAGAGCACCATAAGGAAACGTACAGCTCCAGGCTGGGGTCAGTTCTTTTGCCAAGATCACTGGAGATCATGTCAAAGCCAGTGCCAAAACTGCTGTGTGCCTCCAGCACTGGCAAGTCCACCAGTACAAATGAATTGCAGGGAATGAACATTACGAGGCATATTTCTGGAGAACCAGGGGAGGGACAGAGAGAGAAGAGAGAAACACAGCAAAGGACAAACAGAAAAAGAAAGGGACATAGCAGACACAAAGTGGACCTATGGGTAAATTAGAAGGGCAACTGGTGATACCTTTTGTTAAATACTCACTGATGAATGGTTTGCACAATTACAGCCAGAAGCAACATTAACAGCAGGCATTGAAACACTGTGCTGGCAAGCTGCATTCCTCTTCTAAAAGACACCCATTCTCTACCACTGCAACAGTATCAGTACAGAGCTGTCAGTATATATGATGCTGAAAATTATGCCAGGTAAGGTTTTCCTACAAGCTGCTTCCATTATGAGAACATACAGGCAGAGAAACTACACTGTGTGTCACCTATACATTGAAGACAAAATGAACAACCCTGTTATTGGGTGGCTGGTCTCTCCACTCGACACTGCAAAAAGTGGGACTGGACTGCACCTCTGCCTTCTGTGTCTAGAAGAGGATGAGCAGTAAATAGTTTATTTGGAGGCTTTTTCTGGCACAAGTAGATGTGTACAGACACAGAAAGGAAACATTGCCTGTTGAAAGGTCAGCAGATATTGGTTATGAGCAGGGGAATGTTCTCACAGGAAACACTGAAGACTGTGCAGAAGTAAACATACCTCCAGTGTGGAGTGGCATGGTGATCCAGCTGAGTCCCTCTCTGGGGACTGGCTTCCCAGGGATGATGCACAAGGCCCTTGGGGTATTTACACAGCCTGTTCTCTAAAGACCAGCTGCCACTCAGCACAGTTTATCTTCTTTTCCTGATTATTCAGTGTGTGTTTTCTTTGCTCCTTCTGGCTGCCTCTTCCTCCAGTTCCTGGAACTGAGAGCAGCTGAGGCCTCAGTAGCACCTGTATGTGCGCCAGGCACGGCAGCTGCTGCATCCCCAAATGCCGAGTGCAGTCTGTCCACCACACGCATTCCCACACCACTGGGCAATAGGCTACTTCCAGATCCTTCCCGCGAAGGTTTGTTTCTAACTCCAGAAGCTTTGTGTTTTCCCAGAGTGTCAAAACTCAGCCTCTGATACCTCTACATTTTGTGTTTCTTTCAATCAGGAGGGCTCTCCAAAAAGACCCATCCTCCTGTTGCTACCAAAATTAGGAGAGGAGAGACAGTTCCACTTGTGACCAGCCTGGCTGAACTCTTGTAGAGGCGCAGAGAATGTAAAGAGCGAGGATCTCACTGGATCTCTGCATTTGGGTCCTGCAAGTGCTCCAAATTCCGAAGAGTCTTTCAACAGAAAGAGTGTTTGAAGCAGACACAGTTCTGGTGCTCCTACAGAGGGTCAAAGCCCCTCTTCTGCTGGCAGAGGCTTGTGTGTCCCTGTCTGTTCGATCTCTCTGCAGGGGCACAAATGTCTAAGCTCACATATTTGTTGTGGCCTCCACTTTGGGCTAGAGGAGCCCTGACTTGCACAGGATTTCCAAACATACAAAGATTAAGAAGGAGGCCGAGCTGAAGAGCTGGCATCTCTTCAACATACTTCTTAGCCAGAACTCTGCTTCTTGCAGCAGCAGTGTTCAGAGGGATGCACTCTTCTTAGAGAAAGAAAGAGGGCACTGTGTACCAAGCTTTTGCTGTACAAAATCAATGCAGTAGAATTCCCATTTGCTGTTTGCCTGCTCCCTAGGCTGCTCACAGGCCTGCTTTCTCCACTACCTTCACTATTTTTTTGATCCAACCACTGTAGCAATAAAAGAAATCAACAGGTTTCCCATAAAACATAATTCCCATTTGTTTCTGAACACAGCATCTAAGAGAGATATTTTGTCATTCACTCTAGGTCTTATCTAGTCATAACCTTGCAAAGCAAAGATCCTTATATGATTTATAAAAAAGAAATACTTACTAAAGAAAGAAACAAAAGCTTCCCTTGCTACCTTCAAGTTCTATTAGCATTAAATTTCTCAGTTTAAAAACAGCGGAGGGGAGGAGAAATTATGTTACTACGCCTGAGTTGTTCAGAGTACCCAAGGAGGTGTTGTTTAAACTAAACAAAAAGAGATTTCTTGCGTGCTGCCCTCTTCCAAACCAATGAAAGGGTCGGAATCGGTGCCTTGATGTTCTTACTACTGAGGGAGCAGGGGGGCTGCTCTGGTGGGTATGAAGTCAGTGAATGTTTACAAGGTAGGATTTCTACCTCATACAAGGGAGTCAGTCATCAGACAAGGTTACTTGCTTAAGGAATCGGTTCGATGGACTTTAGCATTGTTATATAATTGCAACCAGAAGTCCTCTGGGAGTTTGAACCACGCTGTTGCGCTCTCACAACAAGTAATTAGTGAGGAATCTCTCCCCTTAGGAGTCCACTGTAGTCAGTAATGTGAGGCAGCTGTGAGCTTTCTTTGCGAGAGAGGTGCTCCCAATGGCCAGAGCCCAGGTCATGTTCTAATCATCTCCCATGATGTTATCTTACAGCTCCTCTTGAGAACATGTAGGCACTTCACAACCACTTTAAATTTCTCATGAAGTTCATATTGTAGGTTTGTAACTTTGTTTCTCCATGAGAAACATTGACCATCATACTTGACCTTACCACAACTCTTTTACTGCTGTTTCTGCAACTGCTGTTTCATTGGCTCCTTATTTTGCACTCTGCAGATGAGATTCTGATCCAACAAAATCTATGAAAGCTTTCACACTGACTTCTGCCAGACATAGGCTTCAGCCAATAGCCTCTGGTTGTTGCTAAACTGGTATTTTAACCCATTCCTGATTCCATTTTTTTTTCACAGCACCATTCTTCCCACCACTCAGCAACACACACATCTAACAGCCTACCTGAGCTCCAATTTCTGTTTACATCGAGTAGATGATGTTTAGAAATAGGCTGCATTCACCTTCCCTCAGCGAAGTTCATACAGCTGTGGCCCATAATCTCTAAGATAAATGATCTCAAGCTGACAAGATGTGATTCTGGGTTAACGGGGGCAAATTTGACCACAGTTAACAGCTGTGGTCAGATGAAAAGAAAATTTTTAAGTCGTTTTGTATTTTGAAATCGTTTAAGCATTTGCACACAGACACCCACTGAAGTCATAGAACTAGGCATCCAGATGACCCAAACAGCACTCTCCCAAAACAATTATACCTTAACTCATCCCTGCTGGTAGTGGCAACTGTAAAACAAACAGTGCTTGAGGTCACCTCGTGGTGGTTCTCAGAGACAGGAAATTTGGTTCAAATGCACCTCCATAGTCCAAGCTGGCATGTCTTAGTTGCTCAGAAGTTGGCGACAGCCCATGCCACAGTGATTCTAATGTGTCAGGTGAAGGTTTGTGATGTGTTGTTATTAGTCTGAGGTGAACTGTGGGAGATTCTAAGGCAGTTTAAACTAGGAGTCCACCAGAGCACTCACCCTCCTGTTCTTAATCCCAGTTTCCTTTCCAATGGAAAGCCGGAAGAATGTTAGGGAGGAGAGGGAAGAGAGGGCAGACAGTTACACGCCCAGGTTGCATCCTGACAAACAAGCAGGATGTGACTGCAGTGCACATCTGGGCCTCCAAGCTGGAAAACAGTCCCAAGCCTTGCAGTTCAGATGCACCTCTATGCCTCAAAAGTTGTTTTGAGCCTGAAATTGCCCTGTGGCTGGCTATGGAACCCAAATAACTGGCTCTGTGACACCCACATCATTCCCAGTGGGCATAGTGCTGTGCTGCTGCGTTGACAAACTCACAGCAGGGACTTGGGCATGTGATTTCTCTTATTGTCATTGAGGAAACTTCCCTGGCTCAGATCTGCAATGACCTCCAGACCTTGCTGGACAAGGTAACTGTGCTGCAGGAAGTTCTGAGGTAGAGGCTGGTAGAAGTAAAGGCAAATAGAACAGTTACTGCAGGAAAGCAAACTGGTACTTACTAGTGTTATTACGTGCAACACTATTTGTATTCCTATGTAGACTAAAAGCAACAAGTGGGAGTGGGAAGAGGATTAATTCTGCTGGGTGCCAAACAAACCCAGAGTGACCCTCCACCCTTGCAGGTTACAATTGTAAGCTGGGCTCATGTCAGGCAAAACTTCTAAAGTTGCAGCATTCACTTGTTTACTTTTTTTGATATAAATTCTTCCACTTGTTTAAGGATCAAAGAACTGGAGAAGAGCTTAACCCAAATAAGGCTGGAGTCTGCAAAGAATGTGTTGCTCAAGTCTACAGATTATGATTTTATAGAGTTAATCGGATTTTGGGAGTGAGGTAGACAATGACAAACAAATCAAGGCAAGATGGAGAGAGGTAGGAAATAAACTTCAGAGAATTAGGACTCTGGATCAGGTTATTAAGAAGAGTCTTCATGCATACTCATGAAACCACAGACCACATTCTCTTTATAGATCAAGTAGAAGTCTCTGCACAGACAAGAAGGTAAAATTTATCCTACCAGAACTTTGTCAGTAATGAAACATCAATAAAGGTTCAGTTGTTACAAAAGTTTCCCAATGCAGAGGATAAAATACATTTTACAGGATGATCTATTACCTCTTTCAGTGGCAACCCTATCATCTCAGTTACAAATGATCACTTAGCTTTTCAATAGCTATGTTGGAGGCACACATCCATTTAATATTAGGAATTTTTCACATATAATTCCTTTCTGAATGGGCAATGTGTGCCTAAGATTTTACTAAATGAATAGGGACAAACTCTGCTCTTTGAAAATTTGATGTAAAGTTCCTGCTCTAATATGGATTTACACTTGTAGTTAAATCAGTGTAAATAAGAACACACATGGACCTCATGATATTCAGCACAGTGGCAGGAATATAACACAAGAAAGGGTTACTTTCTAACTGCTTGTAGGATTTAAGGCAGATAAATAAATAATAATAAGCCTTTGTTTCTGAAAGGAGATATTCAGTCTACCCAAAGCACCATCCAAGTCATTAAAGGATTCCCAGGTGCCAGTATTTGGAAAGGGTATTATCTATTCAAACAGTTTAGGCAGAGGTCTCTGCTGCTCTCTCTCCTGGGTCATCTCAGATTTCCTCAATCTCTGCCCTGAACTGAGTAGAGGAGGAAAAGAAAGGCTGGAAATTTCAGAGGAGTAACATTTTTCTCCTGAACTAGGCAGAACATATTTTTCAGTCTTGCAGTAAAAACGAGGAAAGCCCTCCTTTGTTAGTGCAACTGCAAGGCTGGCTGACCGAGGGGCACACACTGCATGTGGAGGGACAGACTCTGCAGCAGATGCTGTTCAGGGAGCCCTCCTTTCCTCCTCTTTTCAGATATAATTCACCCAGCTCCACTCTATTAATGGAAAAAGAAACCACATACAAGTGTCAGCATAAACCACCTGGGTTTTTAAAACAAAGTAATCCAGCAGCAGGTGGGAGAGTGAATCCATACAAAGGCAAAAGGCTTGCTGAGGGGATGGCTGAGCTTCGCTGACAAAAGTCAGTGTCCCAAAGAAGGGGATGCACACTCCTCTCTGGATGCTGGATGCTTGGAGGGCACAGTTATCTGAAGCCATGCACCCCACCTCAGTTGGTCTCTGATTCCTACACATTTTTAAAGTTTAATAGACCTAAGCAGGTGCCTGAGACTGAGCAGAAATTTCATACTGGTAAGTATTTTCCTGAGAGAAAAAAAAAATGTTGAAAATAGCAATCACTGTAGAAAGTGACGTGAGGAAAGGCCAGTGGCCTCTGACTATCTGGCAAAGAGAGACACTCAGTTGTCTCCAACAGGAATAAACTCTGCCTAGATAAAAACAAGTTGCATTATAAGGAAGATATTTTCTGAAAATGTCATCTTTAGTTCAAGAAATTTGCCCTGTCAATTGTTTTTATCCCAGAGCATCCCTGGATCCATTTCCCCACTTCTACTCTGGGCTCTTCAGTGGTAGGCCAGAAACACTCATCTCATCATCAGTTTGCCACATGCATCAGGCATAACCTGGGTTTCTGTTGCTCCTTTGCTTAAATGCTTTAGAAAGATTCTGCCTGGAGCCACCTGAAAGCTTCAGACTTGCTGAGCTCTCTTCCAAGGACAAGTTGATTAAACCTTGTTACACCAAGACTGTGAGTACTTGATGGTTTCTGATTCATTCCTCTCTGTGATATGCGTTCTTCATCACGGCTCTGAAAAGCCTAAATCATTCAGGTACCTGTTCCATAACACATGCTCTTCCACCATTTTGTTGAGATCTCTTGTAGAGATAGGATGAGCGTCAGTCCTAAAAATTGAACTCGTCAAGACCACGGATCGTCGTCAGCAAGCTGCTTCCAGGGAATCACCAAAACAATTCAGCAATCTTTCATGCAGTGCCTATCCTTGTAGGATGTCTGAAAAACCCTGTATTAGTTATTTGTTCTATTAAATCCTAGTTCAAATACACCAGGGCAACAGGCAGCCTGAAATGTGAATAGCACCTACACCAGTGCATTAAATTCTCCTGAAGCCGAATCACAGCCGGAACTACACTGACGTAGCAGTTTCTCACTGTTCTGTTTCGTCTTTCCCAGGGTTCCTCAACAGCATCTTCCTGCCCAGGCTGTCGGCACTCTGACTGGCAGCATGGTGTGTGCAAGGTCACAATGCTGCGTCTCACCCCTCTTGGTACCTGAAAAACAGCCAAGACATGTCTGTTCAAGTTGCCAGCTAGAAGAATCACAACTACTCATGTAATGCCCAGGCAAGATGATATAACCAGCACAATGGTACTTCTTACCCCAGTAGACTCTTTACCTGCCTGCTGTGCCAAGAGCAGTCAAGATGACAGGTGCTATTAGGGAAGTGATGAAAGGCATGGAACAAACGTTAAAGACACAGAAAACTTCATGTCACAAAATGACAAAGCTCTTTGGCTCTTGTGCCTGTCTCTTCCTGAGTAGGGCAGGATAAACACTTTTTTTGGGCATATTGCCTGCCCAGGATGATGCCAAAGAGAGTCTCCAGGGAAGGCTTGTCACAGTCATCCTGCAGATTTCCTCTATATTTTAGCACAGCTGTTCCCAACCTGACCTACTAGCCTGATTTCTTGCTGATTTGTTACTTTAGTACGGAGTGCTATTCCAGAGTGAATTCCAGAAGTGGGGGAGTCCAGCCAATGGCACACACTGCACTTTCACCCCTTCTTCTCCGAGTCTCTTCATGACTGCACACAGCTAACTCAGGTCTCATAATGGAGAAAATGGCATTGATCCTGTGGAAGCCAAAAACCCCACATCCTTTTCCTTTGAACAGTTTGCAGTCAAAGTATTCCCAGAGTTTTTCCATATTTAGTACAATTTCCAAGAGAGAGGAAAGTGTCTGTACTATATCAGGTAGGGACACCTCTGATCCCTTCTGTTGCTGTTAAATCATTACTTGGCTCTAGTTCCTTACTTTTTGCTCAGCATAGCTCAAGGCTTCACTTTGCAGTTCTTGAATTTGTTCAGCTATTTGTCTTCCACAGTCTCCTCCCCTTCTGACAAGCAGCCATCTATCACTCCTTCCTTATTCAGAAAAACTCTGTACTTTTCTCTCTTGTTTACTATCTTTTACTATCCTTATACAGTCATGACTTACATGCAGGGAAATGATTCAAAGCTGCAATGTTTCTGAAGCCAGAGACAGTCTGAATTTTTGAGATAATTTGTAGGAAAATCAGACGTTATATTCAACACACCTGGGAGGAATGACCCCTATCTATATTTTACTGCACCAGCACCAGCTGCAGATTATCCCTACAACATGAAAAAGTGGATGATGGATAGAAGTATAACCTGTGATCAGGGTCAGCCCAATGGATGCCCAGGACAGTGAAACAGTTGTCCTGCAAGAGTGTTTTGAGGATAGCCATCTGTACCAGCAGAAATTGAAGTGACATGGAATGGTATCTATTTTTGTTTCTTTTGAGATAAGATATACTGGATAACATGAAGGAAGATGAGCTCACTTCCTACCACATCACTAGAAGTATTTTCAAATGCTTTATGAAGTTGTGCAAGCATACACGAGTCACTGTGCACACAGCAGCAATTTACATAAACAAATAGTTTAACTCTGATGCTGCTCTGATGTTCTGTACCTTGCCCAAGGCGAGTGGAAGAGAACCCAAGTTTGATTTCTCATCCAAAAGGATGCCAGCTCTAAAGGACAGAGCTGGGAGGAGCTGAAGCTGTTTGGCATGCAGGTATGTGAGTGTTCTGTGCAGAGGCAGGAGAGCTCAGTCCTCTGATGGGAGCTGCTGGGCTGTGACTCCTTCCCTCACTGAAGCAGGTGTTCAAGGAAAGCCACCTAGTCAGCAGCTGGCTGAATGATGCCTGGTGCCTCTCTTCCCTCCTGGCTGCCTGATTGCTGAGCAGCTCCTTCTTTGGGATGGTGAGGAATGGGAGAAACTGCTTTCAAACTGTTTAATAACAGTGATGGTAACCTTTGACCTTACTGAATAGCAGCGCTTTTGACCTTTCATTTGTTAAATAATGCAACCACTTACTTCACGATCCTTATCGGTGTTTAGTAATTGGGGTCAAGACAAAGGAAAGCAGAGTACAGTTACCCACCAGACTTTACTGAACCAGGAAGAATTTCCTTAAGCTATAGATTTCCTTTTTGATAATCTTCAGTCAGGACAGGCAAAGACTAGAGACTGGGTGGCTTAGAAGATCCATAACAGGCTAAAGAGCCTCTCAGCTGTTAGCATCTGGTTTGAATCCAGCTGTGGTTGACAGTGGCAGAAATTCATTATGGTCTTGGGTTGCCTCTCTGACTTATGTGAAATGAGTTTGGTCTGCAATTCTGCTGTTACTGGTCAGATCATAGCCTAACACAAAATATTAACACACGGTTCTAGAGAAATCAGTGATTAATGAGCCTACAAAGGCTAAAAATTCCTATTCCATTGAGCAAATCACAGTATGGTACAGGTAAGTGACAGCATGGACCAAAAGTCTATGGTCACTCCTACATGTTCTGCCTGATTCATGTCAAAGAGAGGTGGTTAACCTTCAGGAACCTGAGTTGCCTTTTCTACAGCATAAGTAAAGCTAATGGGTTAGATTGTGTGCTGTAAAGCTCATTAAACATCTCACTTGACAAAAATCCCCAGGTGACAACTGTTACAGGCAGTGGTCCCAGGACCAGTGTTTTCCTTAGAAGTTAACAGGAAATTGATGAAAAAGAAAGAATTTATGACTTGACAATGGATTTAAATGTAAGTGCATACACATATTTATTTATATAATGCACACATATAAAAGCTTAAACTTCCTGAAGACGTCAAACAGAAATTCTATTTGTCTAAGCAGCTGCACAATCTCATTACTTATTTATTGCATTTTGTGTTAAGCCAGACTGCAAGATTTTTAGGGCAGGAGCTGTTTCCTGGATGTCTGTCTGTATGTGATTCAGCAAAAGGAGCTGCCAAGGAACAATCTAAATGCAGTCATTTATAAATAAGCCATTTATTTATAGAGGTATATGAGGTAGATAAGATCACAGAATCAAAGAACGTTAAGGGATTGGAATGGAGCAACTCTGCCTGCCATGGCCAGGTTGCTCAAAGCCTTATCTGACCTGGCTTTGAATACTGCCAGATTTGGGGCATCCACAACCTCCCTGGGCAACCTGTTCTAGCGTCTCACCACCCTCACAGTAAAAAATGTCCTCCTACTATCTAACCGAAATTTCCCCTCTTTCACTTTGTACCCATTACTCCTTGTCCTATCACTGCAGTTCCTGACGAAAAGTCCCTCTCTGGCTGCCCCGTAGGCCGCATTCAAATACTGGAAGGTTGCTATGAGGTCTCCAGGCAACCTTCTCTTCTCCAGGCTGAACGGGGCCCTGTCTTCACTGGGGAGGTGCTGCAGTCCTCTTATCAACTTCGCGGCCCTCCTCTGGATCTGTAAGAATGGCACTGTAAGCAGTGAAGCTTCAGCAGGTGTGGTTTTTTGTTTTGGTTTGTTTTTTTTTGTTGTTTTGGTTTGGTTTTTTTGTTGTTTTTGTTTGTGGGTTTTTTTGTTTATTTTTGTTTGTTGGTTTTTGTTTTTGTTTTTTCTTTCTGTTGTTCATGTAAGAAACTAGGAAAATGTGGTATCCTAGCGAAGGTGCAATGCAGTTGTATGCTCTCCTGCTTTGTGGACTCCGCTTTGGGTGTAGGCCTCTTGAAACCGAGGAACGGCGTGTGCAGCCTGCCATCCCTGGCTGCATCCTTACCGTGCTTAGCAGCATCTCTGGGTGCCGGGCGGGGTTAGCTGTGCACGGGGCCGGCACAGGCAGCTGCCCGCAGGCTGCCAGGGCGCTGCCTGCTCTCTCCTCGCTGGCGGAGGCCCGGCGTGACCCGCAGCCGTCGCTCGGCCTCCCCGCCGCGGCCCGGGGCGGGCGGGCGGTCTCCCGGCAACGGGGCGGCCATGGAGGCGCAGTCGCTGCCCGCGGCGCTGGCGCTGGTGGCGGGCGGCGGCGTGGGGCTCAGCCCGGAGAAGCGGGCGGCGCTGGGGCTGTCGCTGCCGCTGCTGCAGCGCGACTACCGCTTCGAGCGGGTCTGGTTCTGGGGCTGCATCCAGGGCGTGCGCGGCGCCTACTACATCGCCGAGGGGCTGCGCCCCAACCGCGCCGCGCCCCGCATCCGCCTCTACAGGTGCGGGGACCGCCCTGGGCAGCTGGGGCCTGGGGGTCTGCCGTTTGGGGCGGTGGGGAGAGGAGGGAATCGGGGGGTGCCGTCAGGATCTCCTGGAGGGAGCCTCTCCGTGCCCGGAGCGGCCTGTTCGTTAATGGGCTCGGCAGGTCCTGCTTGTCGTTGGCAGCTTGAACTGCTTGGACTGGAGCCTCCTGGTACCGCCGACCAAGGAGATGGTTGCGCAGGCCGAGCAGCTGAAGGGCCGCTTTCAGGGGGATCCTTCTTTCGAGTACAACTTCGCCGAGATAAACCCACAAGCTGCTGAGAAATTGTTTGAAGGTGGTAAGGAGGTAAACACAGCTAAACACTTTCCAACTCTCTTGGCTACGGTCATGCCACTCACGACAGGTGGTGGCTCCTCCTCCTTGCTTGTAATTATCAGCCCGAACCTGCGGTCAGGCAGAAGATGCACAATTTCCTCTTCTTTATCAATGTGTAGCAACAACTTCTTGATTGAAACCTTACTTCAGTTATTCCTGGAGTTCTACAGGGCTCAGAAATAGTATATATTTCTTATGCTTTATTATGCGCAATTGGTACAGATTCTCACTTCAGTTTCTGAAGCTTTAATAGTAACTGCAGGCACCATTCTTTATAAATGAAGCGACAAGTCATAAGTAGCTTAATTGAGAGGGAGGAAAGAATGGATCCAGAGAGGGATAGTTAGCTCTCTGGTGAATCTAAATTCTCTGCCCCTAGTCAAATTTTCTGTCATATTTTATGAGAAAAAGCCTCTGATTTGTTGTTCTCGTCTTAGTGCCATTGGGCTTCAAGCTGACGAGTCCATTGTGGTTTCTACTGTCACCTCCAGTTTATTTTCAGAAACGAAAACAACGAAATCCCTGCCTTTAAATTTTCCATATTTTTCGTTAAAGCCCGTGATCAAGGAGGAGGCCCGCCTCATAGCTACGATAGAACTGATAGACAGAGCAGTTGGTATCGTCCCCCGGGGGGCATTTGTGAAGACTCCTCTTGGGTCCGTGCATGAAAACAGACACTTTGAAGGTAAATTCTCATTGTCATTATCAGTATCAACTGTAGTATCATAAAGGCTGTAAATTAAGATGACTTTCTCCAGCTGATGTTTGGGTTTCAGGTTTGTGGGGGGTTTTTTTGTTGTTGGGTTTTTGGTTTGTTTTTTTTTTTTCGTGGGTAAGATGGAACAGGGAGGAGAGAATCTAGTGCCACTTGTGTCAGGTGCATGATTCAACTATGGACAGTGAGAGGAGAATCGGTAATGGCTCTGAGTCATTAAACCTGTAGTTTCATATGTCTGTATAAAACTGTAGTTTATGTCAATGTTTAGCAATTTGGTGCCCATTGCTTATCTGGACTACAGTCAGTATGGTCTGCAGTGCACAGCATCAGGGAGTGCTGACACCTCCTTCTGAGAAGCCTGTGGTCTTCTGCAGAGTCTACTGGAGAAAGATTGTGATTTTGGCCTGTGCTGTGGGCATTAGAGAAACAATGTTATACCTGATGGCATAATGAACGTTATCATAGTTCACTGTATTAATGGTCACCAATGGCTCTTTGCAGGTCTGTCTTTGGTGGAGGCAAAAAAGTTAAGTTCCTATTTCCATTTCACTGAGCCTGTTAACCTGAAGAATAAAACCCTGCTGGAAAAGGCTAACCTGGACCCATCCATTGACTTTCTAGATTCTTTGGAGCATGATATCCCAAAAGGTAAAGGGAGGAAAATCAACAGATGCAATAAAAGGGAAGGCAGTTTGAGTATTCTAGGAAACACCGAGGTTACTGGTTTGGATTACTATATAGGTGATATGCCTGGGAGAAGCTTCTGTGAATCTGTAAAAGAACTTTAGCCTTTAGTAAATATTGTAGTTAATTCCCATTCTAAGCAATTCTAATTCTTACAATAGTAAGATGTAAGTGTGCTAGGGCTGTCACATCCTCACAACACACCTGATCACACCAGCAGTTTTAACCCCTCTGCCTCAGTGTCCTATTCTCTCCTGACTTCTGTAAAGCCAGGAGACAAACTGGTATCCCTATGGGGAGAGATAACTCCACCTGTGATAGAGGGAATTTATTTGGTTTAAAGTATTTCACACCTCTTGTCCCACCCAGTATTGCTCTTCTTTATCTTAATGGACTCTCATTAACACCAAGCTGGTATCTCTGAGAGGCTGCATTCAAAAGTTCATTTGATAAACTGTTAGAAATGCTGTAGTGTGGAATAGTCTGTACTCTGGTGGGATTATAAATTGTGGAAGGAGAAAAAATGATAGCATACTGGAATGTGTTTTCAGTTCACAACTCCACTGTTCTGCTGGACAACCATGAAATATATTTAAAGCCTCTTCCAGGGATTCTTCTGGCAGGATATTTCTCTGAAGAGATGGGAATGGCTTGTTATTTGTTTCTAACTGCTTTTTGCTGATGTGCTGCACTTTTTTTTTTTTTGCATTGGACCAAGTGTTTGTACATCCTGCTGTCTAGGAAGATTCTACGGACACATTCAGAACTTTAGGTTTTCTATTTTACTCCTATCCTGGAGTAGTAGGATAGGATAGCAGATGACCTGTGCCAGATGGAACTGAGTGGAGGGACAGTGAATTGCCAGTATTGTAAATAGCTTTTCAGGCAATCTCTCTCTCCTCCTCTCTCTCTTCCCTGCTCCCCCCTTAAAGGTTAATCCCCCATTACAATCTTCCCTTTGGCAAAAAAGAATTGAGAATAAACCTAGTGAGCTTCTGCCTGAATTCTGAACACTTTTGACTGTACAGAGCATAAACCACTAAAATGTAAACCACTATTCAATTTACTGGGAGTGTCCTTGATACAATCATTTTCCAGAGGTGTAGTCTGGAGAGACTACACATTTTTACGTAGAGTGGCTCACTGAGGTGACCTTTTTGACTCAAAGGAGTACTGCAAGGGGAATTAGTTCCTCAGTATCTCCAAAGAAAATTTTAGCTGCTCTTTTGTATGGTAGTTCAGGTGTTGCTATTGTTTGCCTTCCCCCTGCTCCCCCCTTTATTTCCTCTCTCTCTTTTGGTAGGGATACATGTTATGTGTTAGACACGCCAATGACGGTTTTGTTGAAGTCTTCAAATTAAATTTGACTTGTAGCTTTATTTTACCCAGTGGCTGATAGAAAGTGGGGCTCAACTGTGCCATTGTTGCATTTGTCTTCCTGTGGCAACCTGAGATCTATGTAAGCATGAACCTTCGCTCCCTTCCCAGGAGGGTGTTGCTGTTAGCACAGATCTATCCGTCTTCTCAAAAAAATCTTCCTCTCAGAGACTACCTGAGCTCAAGTGCAGCTGAGTGTTTCTTAATGGAAAAGATTCATCATGGTGCCAGTGCAGCTCTGGTTGTTCTGTCCTGCTCCTTTTTGGACTGAACCTGGGGATTAATGGAATAAGCTTGTCAGGTGAAGGAAGTAAGACAGGAATTTGTTACAGGATCAGCAAAGCATGTATCTTCTCTAATTGCACTCTATCACATGCAGATAGGAGCTCTGACATTAAAGAAAGATCAACTCACCCTTCTTTAACAAGCATTCAGGTTGCCTAAAAGTACTGGTTGCTTGTGAAAATGTGTGTGTGTAGGGAAAGAACAGAGGGCAGAGACAGGCTTTCTGCTGATTTTACCAGCATGGCTCTGCCAAAGTCACTCACTCCTGGTTGTGAGGCACTCAAAGTCTGGTTCTTGGATTACTTTCCTTCATCTTTGCATGTTGGTTCTGACAGAGCAGAAAAAGCAGGCAGTGATTTTTCTATTTCATGATGTGTTGTTCATAGTTCTGGCAAATCCCCTCATTTTGACCTGAAGTTTTTCTTGCCTTTCCTGGTTAGATCCTCTCTGGAGCAGTTACTGTCAGAAGTAGGAATTGCCAAACTTACTGCATCTACAATTGTGACTGAAGCCAGAATTGTCTCTGTCCTCAACAAATACACAAGAAGTGGACTGTGGATATGCAACATGGGAGTGATGTTCCCAGCCTGCAATAGCTGGAATTCCCCTACATTTTAAAAGACCTAAAGAACAGGACTGAGAGATTCAGGGCTGATTTTAACCTGTCTTAGAGTAAGAACTCTGTTGAATAGTTTTCTCTATTAATTGGAGACTTAGCATCTGTGATGGCTGTCAAGGGGGTAACTGTCATAAAATGTATGGTGTATCATTACTAGGAGAGCAGAGGTGTCTTACAGAATGGAAAGTTGGAGGCAGAGAGAACATTTTATATGACAGCTGAGAAGTGGGAAGAAAGGAAGTTAAAAGTGGGTTGAATAAAGGCAACAATGGTAAAAGCAGAGTTTAGTGCAAAACTGGAAAACCTGGAGGTTTTTAACAAAACTGTCTGCCATCCTTATCTTTACCAGTGATATCTGCGGTGTTTGCAGGTTCCAAATTCTGTCTGTGTGTCTATCTATCAGGTTATCTGTACACTTTTAAGAGTTCAGAATATATCGATGCTCCTCCTTTAATCATTCAGTGGGTCTGTCTGTTTATTCTTGATGTCTCAGCTCCCACAGACAAGTGATGGTGTGACTTAGCTTTTATTAAAAAATACATTTTTAAAAATGATTGTAGAGAAAAGTGTCTTGCCTCAAAAGCATGAACGTGAAGGGGTTGCAATGCTGATCTTCTGACACTACAGTATCAGATCATGTAAAGCTTCATTCTGATCCAAGTGGCCAGCTGGCCAGGACGTTGCATGTTGGGATCTGTAGGTTTTGCTGGCCATATGTCTGCATTAAAGATAAGCTTGTTTGCTCTAGTCTAAGCAGACAATCTGCTCAACTTTATGCACAATTAGATGTGGCCTTTCAGCTGCTGGCATGTTGCCAGCATGGTCCTCTCTGCTGCATGCAATTTGGAACCCTAAACATACTATTTCAGGAACTAGGCTTGTGGCAATTTTACATCTGCTTGTGGATAATGGAATGGCAAAGCAAACAGCAATAATTCCTATCATGCCTACAGTATTTTCACTTGATGACCTAATGTTGTGGAGATACGAAATAACAGTCACTTGTCAGGCATTGACATGATGGGGAAAGTGAAAATAGAGGGTGAAGGTTGATTTTACTGTGACCGTGGTATCAGATCAGACTGTGTTCCATTCCACAAGGTTAAAGAAAGGGGGTGAGACAAAGCCTGAGGTACTAGTGTAGAGGGGAAAGCTTGGGAGGATGTGAGACAGGGGTGGAGAATGCAGTTCTTTGGCACTTTCAAACTACAGTTCAGAAAAGCATTAACTTGACTCTGAGGGTTTGTTACAGATTACTGACTCAGATCACTTTGATATGGAGAGAAGGGATGCCAACAGGACACTGTTAAAAACTGATGTGGGTGGGGAGGTATGTCTAGATAGGAAAAGATATGAGTGGAATTAGGTTTTATACGAGAAGACTTTCTTCAAAAGCCATGACTACCAGTCAATAAATAGCTGGTTTTGGCTGAAAGCCTACCACAGTTCACTTGTAGAATAGGAGCAGAAATTAGAATTTAAAAAGACACATGAAAGGAAATGCAGAAAGTTTGGAACAATTAATGACAATGATATAAATTGGAATTTATAATGAGTAGAAAATGACAAAGGGAGCCAGAATAACCTGGAGTAGTCCATGACAACGGTAAGACAGATTTATTTCAACTATATTGAGAAGAAAAGAAAGCATAGTAATGCTATTGGAAACTGTCACTAAATGGTGACGGTAAAAAGGCTGGTAAGAATGTGCAAGGGCATAAGTCCTCAATATTTTTTTCTGGTTTGTTTTTGTAAAGAATATGGACTCACATTAAACAAAGACAATAAAATACTTTTTCAGACAGCTTTCAGACTGTTTGCTAAGAGAGGGAAGAGTTAAACAACCTCGCCTGTGAGTCAAAAGAATTAAAATGGCAGTCAAATTAGTTACTTCTGAAATCATTATCTCAGGAGACTTGGGGCATACTAACCTTTAATAAATCCCAGCATTGCAGAATTTCCCCCCTAAACTTCATCTTCTTTAGTAGTTGAGATTCAGAAATCACCAAATGGGTGTATTTCTGGAAGGGGTCAGAAGGGGCTTCAGCTGGGACCAGTGCCAGTATTGATATTCTTCAACTTACTTACAAATGATCTAGAAGTAAAGGACTGATGGAGAGAGAAATAATGACAAAGGTAGGATAGATACAGAGATCTAGATGTAGCTACCTGCAAAGTCACATATGTACAGGTAAGGACTGGAAGCCAGATTTTTAGATTTATATTCTGGAAGCTGTAGCTCTTAAAAGAAATCCAGGCACAACCCACTGAACATCAGGTCCCAGTCTGATCCTGAGACATAAATGGTTAATTTGATCTGCAGATACATAAACAAGGGCGTAGCAAAGAGGAACAGGGAGGTGACTGTATTTCTGCATATAGTGTTAGTGGAATCAGGACTGGATTACTGCACATTGCAAAACCGGAGAGTTGCAGAAAAGAGACATAAAATGATTCAAGGGCTGGTGAGAGACACAAACAGTTCAATCTTTATCTTGCAGAAAAGACCACGAGAACGGCTGTATTGCACTGTGTAAATGCTCTGTGGAGTTTCAGTATTGGGTACTGAAGATCTAATTATTATAGCAGAGAAAGGCATAACAGGGATCAGCAGCTAAATATTATAGCCAGAAAACCTAAAATGAACAATTAGATAAAATTTTTAACAATGAAATTATTACCAGCTAGCAAGGGTAATAGATGAGCCTGTCTCTTGGCATCTTAACATCATGCTGGATATCTTCCTGGAAACGGTGTTTCAGCCAAATGAAAATATAAGTTGATAGTCCCAGACATGAGTAACTGAGTTCAGTTTAATGGGCAGAGTTTTAATGGTATGTAGGAGTCCAGATTCCTGGTATGCCTGGCCATAAACTTGATGACAACCATGGAGAGTGATGTTCAGCTTGGGCTTCTTCACTGTCAGTGACAATAACACAATGGTGACAATGGGTTCCTGAAACAGTGACTCTGCTTTCTGAATTTCGATGCATGAGGGCTCAAAAGAGGACTAAAGAGTTTGCTGATTTGCTGCTGTCAGTTGTGAATGTTAATCTGGGGAGCTGAGACCCTTCAGATGTAATTGCTGACTCTAATGCCAGGAGAAATTTTATAGCATCAATCTAAATGGGTATACAGTGGCAGGATGCATCACAGTGAGTCTTGTCTACTTGCTGTTTAAGATTAAATTAGAAGACAAGTGCTTAGACAGAAGATCATTTCACCTCCTTTACCATTTTGACTGTGGAGGAAGTGATAGCCACTTGGTCTGTAGCTCTATTTCTTCATCTGAAAGTACAGTGGTTTTGGAGCATTCCTCATACAGCATTACAAAGGGATTTGTGGCCTTTTCCTTGGCTGAATACTTTGGGCACTAGCCTTTCTGTAAACTTGCTGAACAGTAGTGTGAGTTAGAATGCTAACCTTCTGTCCTCTAAGCTTCATTGGCACACTCTTTATCGGTTTAGCAAAAGCTGGTGCTTAATGGGCCCTTGAAGATGGAGGGGTTGCATTTCTAAGTGGGAGATAGTCTCCGTGGACACTCTCAAAGGCCATTTTGGCAGCCCCACTTGGCTGTCCCAAAAGCCCGGGTGCAGGATGGAACAAAACCAGGAGGCAAAACCCTGCTTTATCTCCACGCATTAACACAGCTAATTAACTCCCTTTCGGCCCTTCCCCCTTCCTCCCCAGCCTTCAAGGCGATTAATCCCCTATCAGCCTCGGACTCCAGCCATTTGAAGAGCCTGTGTCTGCAGAGGTATTTACAGCCCCAGCCCGCCAGCAGAGCGCAAGGGCCCGTTATCAGGGCTGTAAGACAAATGGCTGCCTATCTCCCCAGTGGCCTTGCAAAATCCAGCAAAGTGCTATGCTGTGCTGGCCACCTACTTTCACCCAGCCTCCCTTCTCTGCTAACATTTCACAGATGTGACCTGAGCCCTCCCCTTTCATTGCTTAACAATAAGCAGCACCTCCCCAGCTCTGTGAAAGCCGAGAGCAAGAGCACTTTACTTCTTAGCCTGCCAAGAGCCACACGGGGACAAGGCTTTTCAAGCTGTCTCGCTGAAATCCAAACTAAAAGACTCATAATAAATGAGAGGGCAGTGCTTCATGTCTGCAAGGATAAAAAGAGGTAACCAAAATGTAGACTGAAATATCTAGCATGGCTCACAGCTATCCTCATTCCTCGTTGGATTTGTCCTAGGGCTTGGTGTGTGTGTGAAACTGAACTACAGTAATCTCATGGAATTACCTGGCATTTATACAAGTGGTTTTGACAAACAAGCCTTAGAACAGTGTTAGAGAAGAACAGATTAGTGTGTGCCTGACAACAGTCGGATTTCAGATCCGAAAAGTGAACCCAGAACCTGGCCCAGTGGGTTATTAGTAAAAGCATTGGCACCTGGAATTCTCTCTTAAAACTGAAGTCGGCCATCCCTAGAAATAATTTCATGATGGCTCTAGCTGCTATCTTCCAGCAGGGTGCACTATGGTGCCAGCAATGTCAGTGAGCTCAGAAAGGAAACCACAGAAAAGTAAAACAGAAAGAAAAGCACCAAGAGCAGCATCAAACCGAGAAGGTATGGCCTGAGTTTCTGGACTGTGTATGATATACTGGCCTCCTGCACTGCAGGTATAGGGAAGATACTCTCTCCCTTCCAAACCTAGGCAATTTCTGGAATTGTCACTGGGTTTTTCAGTAGCTTTCTTAGCATCATTAGCAATCACAAGCATGCAATGGACATGCACAAATACATAAGTGTGTCCCCTACATACTTCAAAAGTAGAGGCACTCTTCATTTTTGCTAGCGTTGTGTGGACTGGGAAGCTTTAGAGGCTGTTAAAGCCATTGCTGTGGTGACCCAAGAGAGTTACCTGGAAACAAGACAATATGTCACTCCTAGAAGCTGGGGTGCTGCCAGCTCAGGAGTTCAAGATCAGATTGGAACCTCTCACGTGGGAGCACAGCAGGAGGACTCCAGAGCCAGCCAGTATTATAGCTTTTGACTGGCTGATCATGGTCTGCCTTGATTTCTGGAAAGGAGTCTGCTTTCCTTGGGCTTTGTGTCTATGGTTAATAGAGCAGTGCATTCACTGCTTTTGGGTCCTAGCTCTGTATCACCTCAGGGGTCTTGTTTAATCAGAGATCTTGGACCAGTTTATATCGGAGTAGGGCTGCCTGTCAACTGAGAGCTGTGGTGGAGTCCTTTGCCCTTCTGACTGCTGTAGTGAAAGAATGAGGACAGAAGCAGAGTCTTCGCAGCTAGTATCCAAGGATTGTATTTGAAGTTTTTTTTCTCCTCAGTGAAAGAAATCATGACCCACCCTGTCTCCATTTCAGCTCGGGGTTCGTTGGACATGAAAAGGAGATGAACTTCTTGCTGAACTGATGGGAAATGCTGGTAAAGCCTCATAGAACCAGAAGTTGTAGTTTTATCACCACATCAGTCAGCCTTGGCCTAACCCTTTCTCTAGGGAACAATGAAAAATTACTTGTGGGGGAAATCCTAGGACAGGCTGTGTGTCACTGAAGTCAGAACGAGGTCAGCTTTTGCTAGGAGTGATCTGTCTCTGAAGGGGCTCCACGTAACGAGTGGCAGCTCCTGCCTGTGCAGCCGTTGGCATTGGTGCCAGCCCGAAATACAGCTTTGCTTTGCTGTTTGCTGCTCCTTTGGCCACGGAGCTCTTGCAGGGAGGAAGTCGAGTGGGCATTGTCTTATTTCACTGTACACAAATATCATATGGATGGAAATTGTGCATGCTGAAGGGGTGTGTGGCTGTGTGTGGAGGGAGAAGGACAAGGGACAGTTCATCTATGGGTATATTTGTAAAGCAGTTGTGCTGTGCAGAGATGGCTAGGCTATCCCAGGCATTGAAAAATGCTCAGCCATCTTTAGTGTTCAGAATTAGCTTGAGTATCAACACTGCACTGTGCTGTGTGGATATGCTCCATGGGACAGTCTTCTCAGAAAACAGTAACTCTTGGGGTAATTTGGTCCAGAATTCATATCTAGTTTAGTATGAAAACATCAACAGTTTATAATCTGTGCCATCTGTTCCTCATTCCAAGTTCTTTTAACTAGCCCTGCTAATTTGATGATGAGGTAGGAAGTACAACTGGGGGACTGACAGGGCTTGTGGCCTTGCCCCTCCTGCAGGAGAGCAAATTGGATGTGCTCTAAGCATTCGGTGGGTTTTGAATACCAGCATCGACTGCTTTGTGTTCTCTCAGAATTCAGAGATCAATGTGAGGTTCTTTGCCCCTAATCCAGCCCCTGTTCATCATTATCACCTCCTCAAAGTGGCCAGTGCTTTGTTACCAGGAGAGTAAAAATCTTACAAGGTGGCCATAATCTCCTCTGAGAGTCAGACAGATATTCTCCCGTGGGTAAGAAAGTGACAGTGACCGAAAGCTCTAGGGGGAAGCAGGCTAGAACAAAGCTGTCCATTGCATCCTTTCATCAAACTGTTAATCTTTCTTTCAAAGACATCACATTTGTTTGGTGACAAAGGCCCCAAAGAAGCTGAATTGAGCCTGAAATCCTGTAGCAAGATTTAGAGGAAGCGTCTTTCATTTGGAGCAGGGAGGGGCGAGAGACTCCTTTTTCTTCTTACCAGCCAATGGGCTCAGAGAAGCCCACGAAGGTGACGGATTAATGCAGGGGCTCCCCAGGTAGATGCTACGTGACTCCTGGCACGCTCCAAAAACGTTTCCACAGCGACCAGCTGAACAAGAAATATGGAGTGTGATGAGATCCAGCATAAACTTGCTTTGGAAGGAGAGTGATTTGCCACTCTGAGCAATTTCTAAATTTACTACAGAAGACCCAAGACACAATGATCCGTACTGTAGTTGTCAGAATACAAATAGCAGGGATTTTAATCAGTTTTTTGTACTCCTTATAAGTTTTGATTGCTTATTGTCTTGTTGTTTCCTCCAGTGCACAGCCCCATTCCAAATCTTTGTTCTGGATGCTTTCTGTGCAGTCTACATCTTTTTCTTAATTAGAATAATTTTGGTTTTGTTTTTTGTTTTATCAGTTGGATTTAGGACTAAGGAGCAAACTAGAAGGGCTATAAGGGAAGATGTAATTTGATGTGTATTCTGTGCTAGCTTTTTCAGTCCTTCCCGTCCTCTGCTGCTCATTTATATCTGTGTATTGTCCCTTCTTTTGTGTTGGCATTGCTGGCTGTGCAGCCAGATTCCAGCTGGAAAAACAACATTATTTTTGTCTAATATATTTTTTAGTCAGATCATTTCACTGACCTGGCTCACTGAGCAGTAAATAAACACTTCTGTGGTCTCTGTAATGGAAGAGTGATGAGGGTGGGAATAAGGGTTTGAGGGCAGAGCCTGCTTCAACTGGATTAAGCAGCATTGTTGTCAGATTTCTAAGAATGGCCTGAATTTCACCCAGTACGTGGAGGTACCTGAGTGCCGTGCATCTGGGATAGCATTGCAATCTCTTGTCTTCCTTGTCAGCAGGAAACAGGTTCTTCGTGTATAAATGGAAGGTCCAGGCCAGTCTTAATCATTTCTACTGCAGACAGGTTCCCAGTGGGAGAAAATAATGGAGAGGAAAAGCCTCTGAAGTAAGATCATTTTACTTTGAGGTTTGGGAATGGTTGTATTTGTGTGTCAAGGACATGGCAGGCATTAGGACCATGCAAGAGCCACTTGGCAGCATCTGACTGTTTGTAAGCTGTGCTTTTCTGGCTCTGGAGGCTTTTAAAAATAGTACTGAACCTGCAACCAGTCTGTGTTTTTATTTAATTATTATTAAATAGTTATATGGGGAATTGGAAATATTGACAGCAGCGTTAACATATGGGGTGCAGGTGGTGTGTCAAGCAAATGAAGGAGATTTAGTTTGCAGCCAGTAAGTGGCATGAAGGAGTTTGGGCCCCACATAGGAGTGTTTGGATGTGTCCTTATGGCTGATAGGCTGTGCACGAAACGTCCGTGTGGCACAATTTGTTGAGAGCCAAAGCACAGTGACCTTTTCTCACAGCTGCTCTGCTTTGCAATTTGTCTTTGTTTCTTACAGACACCAAATTAGAAGTAGGAAGCTCTTCCCAGTTTAGGATTTTCTGTTGAAGTGAAATGGAAGCTAAATCCCAAGGGTGTAGCGAGGCTTTGTCAGAGCTAAGTGCTTGGGGTCACACAGCCAAGAGGAGCTGCTTTTGCAGAGTGGAATGGTTATGCCCTTCTCTGGGTGTTAATATTTGTCCCATAACTCTGTGCTTGACTCTCACTCAGGACTAACTGCAGGAACTGCAGGAACATACATTGTAACTTGCTCTTGTGGCAGCATACTGTGTTAATAGTAAGAGCAACCACGCTGTAGCTGCTTTCCCCTTGAGACTTTTCCTCCTTTGAAGAGGAATTGATAATGTCACTTTTATGACCCTCTGTGAGCTTTTGCAACGTGGAGCCTCTCTATCAGGCTGTCTAGCTCTTAAGGCTGTTTCTTCTCAAGCTTGCAACTGAAATGAGGCATTGCTGAATCACCTCCAAAGCAGCGTTATAAGAGGTCATACTGAAAGTGGACCAGTTACGGCAGGAAAGTTCTTCTGCAAACAGCCCTCCTAAATGGATTTTGTTTAAAAGCTCGTGTCTCACGCACCCTATTGCCTCTGTGAATTACAAGGTTCAGCCCATAGCTGAGGCAGACATGGGGGATGAGACAGGGATTTCTATTGGCGACTGGAAAGGAAGAAGCAGCTGAGAAGGAGGTTGACTTTTGAAATTCAGCCCTGGTGTCCTGGCAGCTGTTGAAGGGCCATAAAAAAGGCAGTGGTTTAACACTGGGTGAGCATCAGGATCTTCAAAGCACTTTCTTGTTTGGGAAAGATGTAAGGAACTCCTCAGAATTCCTGCCTGTGTTTGGAGGGGTGGAGGCTGCAGCCTAATCCAAAGAGGGAATAGGAAGCTCCAGATCTTCATCCAGCGGATGCTTTTCCCATGCTCTTTCCTCCCACACAGCAGCTCCCTCCCTTCCCTTCTGGAGCAGCAACAGGCAATAGTTTCAGCACAGACAGTGCTTGGTTTTCTTAGGTTTGCCGGGTGCAGCCTAAGAATTAACTTGCTCTTTTAAAAAAGTGTATTTTGAAGATTGGGAAACTCACCAGAGCAGAGTTACTGGTAGAAAACTCTAGCGTGAGAGCAATGACCTCCAGTTCCCTGCACCTCACTGAGCTTTGCATGATGAGTTAGCTCTGCTGCCTGATTTAGGGGCAGCACAGGCTACAGCTCACACGTAGATACAAGTTAAAATCAGTATTTAACTCTAGGAAATTGAGATTTTACTTGCTGGCTTCTAGTTCTAGTTGTATTCCCTCCAATGCAAATAACAGTACTTTAAAAATATTTTTTCTAGACAACTTTTATCTAGGAGTATTGGTGTACCTTACAGACTCATGCTTTGAGCTTCCCAGACTCCCAGTAAGAGACATATTGTCTGACACAGGGACTGCCATGGGATATTCTCAGCCAATGTTAGAAGGGATTTGAACCCAGCAGCCTGCTTCTGCATTTTTATAGTAATACAGACCTACAGCTACCTATGCAATGATTTTACTCCAAGAACCATTTGCAATAGCAGGGAAGTTTAAAAAAAAAAGGAGAAAGAAAAAAATAAGGATAAAATCAGCATTTAATTTTCACAATTCTCCTAATCTTTTAATATTGTATTATCATATCCATTTTTAAGACTTTCTCTTGAAGGAGAAATAAGGTATATTCATTTTGAGCTATTATTTCATACTGTTCATTAGGTACTGATTAAAGTACTTTTAGAGTGATTTATGACATCTGTATTTCAAACTCCTACAAGAAAGGTGGGCCTGAAAAAGCATCTTGTTTGAATACTGTGAGATTTGAGCTGTGATGGAAAGAATACAAGTGCTTTGGATTTTTCCAAGAGAACAACTTTCTCCATGTTTAGTGAGTTCAAATTTTGTTTTCTGCACCATTTCCTCAAATACTGTTAAAGTGGTGAGGTATGGGGGGAAAAAAAAAGTATGGAGATAACTGGCTCTAATTTCTTCCTTTAAAGAAAAGGGCCAAAGAATTCAGATATGTTCCAGAACTTTAATGTGCCATCTACTAAGAAGACACACCAGCATTTTGTATCAAATGCAGTTTCTGAATGGGTTTTGTGTGTTGCAAAAGTCCAGTTTGGAAAAGTACATTGAATAAATCATCTTTGATAACTGGGTTAGAAAAATGTCCCCAGTGACCTGGTTAGTAAAAGGTGGAAGGTGGCACTGCTGCTACTCTTTCGCTCTGCAGAATAAAGAGCAGCTCTAGGACTAAGGATCATTCTGGCTGAAAACAGGAACTGAGTGAAAATGACATTACAGTTCCCAGCAGCTTCTTGTAATTTTTTCCTGTTCTCAACCTTTGTTGTGCTAGTCCAGTTGGGATTGGCCTTAAGTAACCTGCTTGTTTTGTTCAGGTCCTCATTTCACAGGAAGACCTATGCAGCATCAGCAAAACTTAACTGTCCATATTTGCATAGAATTAGATGCAGAATGAATGGCCAGAGAAGAGCTGAAAAGTGTAACAATAATAATATTCCCCAAAGGTCTCATATTTATGAAATGACAAATATGAGCCCTTTGAGATTTTGCAGCTTGGACAGACGCTGGGGAACTACAGCAGGTGCACATGACAGACATCAGAGATCTAGAACGAAAGTGAATGGAAGTGTCTTCGATTACATCTGTCCATTTCTGTCAGGTGTGAAGGTGCATGGGAAGTTCCTTTGATCAGCAGAGTTAACTGCTGATGAATATTCTGCTGAGATTGATAAGCCTGTGTGCCACTGGGTAAATGTTCTGAGAAAATCATGGATCGGTGTACTCTCTTGCCTCAGAGCACAGATATGGGAATTTAATAATGTTGAACTTGATTTACTCTACCTCCCCTGTGAATTTGTCCAACAAAAAGATGTCTGAATGTAGATATAATTACAAGAGCATTAATATCCCTGTTTGCCCTCTCACCTTTTCCATTTGTCATGCTCCAGGCATCTCTTTTTGTTCTTTGTAAATAGTTTGGGGTACAAGGTTCATGTGTGTACACAAACATATACAAGTTATCACATGTACCCCAGACTGTTGGATGCTTCCAGTATGTTGGGAGGCATCAGCAAATTAGATAATCCCTAAAGGCTTTCACCACCCAGCAAGGCAAGGCACAGTCCTATTCTTGACAGACTTGCTTCTCAGAGGACTGGTCCTAAATCAAAGACAATGAGAGTTCCTCATTCCATTATCTTTTTGTCAGAGAAACTTTTCCAAAAGTTTACAATGTGTCATCCTCCCCTTTCCCGCAAACCAATCTGCAGCAAGAACTACCAGTATTTAGATAAAGGGCTTGCAGATCGTTTCTCCAAGTTCAAGCTGCAGGAACCCTGCACTGGGAGCAAAGTCAGTTCACAGGAGAAATTGAGAAAGTTATTGGTCACTACTACATTTAGACCTATTTGCTTGCCACTTGTTGCTAAACACTGCTATGCATAGTCACGCTACTACCACTGGCAAATGCTGAAAACTTCTAGAAACAAAGTTCAAGAAACTGAAAGCTTGTCCTTTGACAGCAGATGACTGTTAGTGCTTCAGTCACTGGATAATCTGCCTTGTAGCGAAGTGATCTTCATCTGGGTTTCCATGCTATCCAACTGGTGAAGTTTCTCAAGAACATGCAGATTTTGTCGGAGACCCACTCAATCAGAATTTCTAATCCTAGTGGCTGAACCATAATATGTATTTTTACTCTAAGTATGAAAAAGATCTAGACTAGTTTGTGTCTGCCTGTGTGGCACTGGAGAGACTGGATGGGAGATTTGGGTTGCCTTGTATGTGAAACCACTGCTTATGAAGACATCTTGTGTTTTAACTAGGACATGCTCAAAGAATGTAATAGTGCAAGTAATGCTGAAAGATGGCACACACCTGTATTGACCCTCCCATATTAAGTAGTGCTCTGCTTTACTGGGATCCCAGCTCTTTGTCTTTAGTGGAAACGTGGAGTGGAGTGAGTCAGAAGTTCTCCAGAGCAGAAATCTCCTGTGGAAGTCTCTTTTGTACTTCTGTCTGGCAGCTAGTCAGTCTGTCAGAAAGGAGATAGGCATTCTTGCTCTTCACCGAGTTCTGTGTTTGCACATGACTGAAGAGGGTACTTTGACAGGTAACATAAAGGATGACACAGGACTTGGGCATATTATAGTATAACAAACCCGTGTAACTTCCTACTGAAGGAGACATGGGAAACAATGGTGTCCGAGAAGCTTTTGAAAAGTACACAAATACAAAGAAAAGAGACAGAGTAACAGGTGAGCAGCACAAATCACAAGAACTGGTATTACAGTGCTTTGAATTGTGTTGCTCCTTTCTGATTCTGCAGTTACCACATAAACATTTCCCTCAACTTCTCATCTTCCCTCAAGCCCTCACCTACTGTAGTTTGCCATGAACTGTGTAAGAGACTACATGTACCACGAGCGAGCACGCAAGAGCCCAACACTACACAAACACGGATTGCCCAGCTAGCTGCTGCCTCATGGCTGCCTGGCAAGCCTCAAAGCCTGCGCTTCCTTGCTGGCAGACCAAACAAATAGCTTCAGGAGCTGCAGTCAATCCTTGGACCTCCTGGGGGAGACCTGTTGTAGGAACTTGCGGTGTTAAAGCCTTTCAGCCCTTTGTCGGATGTGACTAAAATTGGCCAAGAGTCACAAGTGAGTGGGGAGAACTGGCAGCTGACAGCAATCACAGAAGCCCTTCCCCAGGCTAACCATGACATGAGTAAGCATGAGTCATAGCACAAATTGATGAGCCTAAAATTATCTACAAGGATGAATACCGCCTAACTGGCCCAGCACATTATGGACTTTCTGCTTACTCTGGAACTGGCAGATATTGGCTTTGGGTGCAAGTAGGCTGACTGCTTGACTCTGGGCCTGACAGCTCAAACTGCAATTTTTTAAAAAATCTGGGCCTGCTCCTTTTTCTTTTAAATGGGTATTCAGCAGGAACCTTCTTTCCTACACTGTAGCCTCTAGGCATTACCGATTTGGTGCTGAAGCTGGTATTTTCTTCTCCTGGAAGCTCCTAGCCCTCCAGCATTGAATCCAAGTTGATTCTTCATCCCCCCTCCCCTCTGGCATAGTTCCCAGGCTGTCATGTCAGATGCAAAATAAATACTCAGTGGCTCAGAGCTCCTTGCATCCAGAAGAAACTGCATTTTCACACTGGCTCTGAACCTCCTCTGCGGAGCCAAAGCCAAACTAATGTGGAAACTAATCCCTTTGCCCCTACCACGCACATCCTCTTCAATGGTGGAGCCAAGAAAGACTGAAGAGAATTAACCTTTTCCGTAAATTTCTCAGAGATAGGAAATACCCTGCTTTTCACTTTCTCCCTCTTTGCCAATCACTGTATCAGGAAAGTACCTTCTTCCTCTCCCCACTACTAACGCTAAGTTAAGTTTATTTTAAGGACAAATTTCATACCTATGTAGGATTGCTATAGCTCATCTTGGCTCTCTATAGCTATTAGCTAGACCAAGTAGGTGGCAGAGCTTGTTAGAATAACTGCTGCCCACTCAGAAACAGCCAAGAATAGCTGGAGCCTCTCCTGGGAATCAACTATACAAGTCTGGAGCGCAAGGGGTCCCTTCCTGTGACGCATATGACATTACCAACTTAGCCATGGGAATATGCTACTATGTGAACTGAGACACAGACAGCTGGAAACAAGGGCTGTCTGTAGTGCTTAAGTGACAAAAAAAGAGCATTGAGGTTTCTGGTCTCCCTGACTTCCCTCTTTTCAGGTGTCACAAACTCCAGTGCAGCCTCGTGCACTGTTCACTGGTCAGGCAGAACCCATGGCAGTCCTTCTTTCAGCTTAGGGACAACTTGTTCCAGGAACGCTGCCTCTTTCTCTTGTCCAGTGATTCACTTGCACATCTTCTCGCACAGGCTGCTGGAGTGTCCAGGTAGAGAAGGGAGGTGCTGTGGTGGTGCTGCGGAGCCTGCTGTGGCTGGGACTGACGTTCTACCATGTCCCAATGACCAAGCAATACGGCTACATCTACTTCGGCACTGGTGAGAAGAACATGGATCTACCCTTCATGCTGTGACTCTCCTGTCTGCCACAAGGACTAAAAAACTAAAGAACATTTTGATTTTATTGTTAGTAGATTTTTGTTTACTGCTTGTTCTAATAAATGTGTGAAACCTCTGCACTTTGAGCAGGATTCTTTTGTGCCTGGACTTTGGCCCTGATTCTTTTCCTAGGACTTCATTGTATGCAATCTTCCCTCAACTCCAGATTGAATTCCCTGTAATGTGTCACTGCAGATCCTTTAGATGGTAACAAATGGGATTTTCTTCCATGACAGGTGAAGCTCTAGGTCAGAAACAAAAACTAGGCCATCTGTCTGATTACAAAGACACCTTGTTTATGCAAGAACTAATTTGGAGACAACATGAACAAATACCTGCTGTAACCCACGAATGACAAAAACAGAGTTGGAGCCAGAGTACAAAGCAGATGTATATTGTAAGGGATCTGTACTAAACCCTGAACTCTGGAAAAGCATATTGAAGAGATGAGAGTATTTAGTTTTTCAGATGTTAGGTTTCACCAAAATTAGAGGGATCACGGAGTCACAGAATATAATGAGTTGGAAGGGACCCACAAGGATCATCGAGTCCAACTCTTAGCCTTGTACAGGACCATACCCAAGAGTCACACCATATGCCTGAGAGTATGATCTAAATGCTTCTTGAACTCTGTCAGGCTTGGTGCTGTGACCACTTCCCTGGGGAGCCTGTTCCAGTGCCCAACCACGCCCAGCCTAAACCTCCCCTGACACAACTTCAGGCCATTCCCTTGGGTCCTGTCACTGGTCACTACAGAGGAGAGATCAGTGCTTGCCCGTCGTCTTCTCCTCATGAGGAAGTTGTAACTGCAATGAGGTCTCCCCTCAGTCTCCTTTTCTCCAGGCTAAACAGACCAAGTGATCCCAGCCACTCCTCACACGACTTCCCCTCAAGGCCCTTCACCATCTTTGTTGCCTTTCTTTAGACGCTCTCTAGCAGCTTAATATCTTTCTTACACTGAGATGACCAAAACTGCCACAATATTCAAGGTGAGGCTGCCCCAGTGCGGAGCAGAGCAGGACAATCCCCTCCCTTGACCAGTTGGTGATGCTTTGCCTGATGCCCCCCAGGTCACGGTTGCCCTTCTGGCTGCCAGGACACTGCTGACTCAACTGCTTGCCATCAACCAGGACCCCCAGGTCCCTTTCTACGGCACTGCTTTCCAGCATCTCATTCCCCAGTCTGTGTGTACATCCAGGGTTGCCCCATCCCAGGTGCAGAATCCAGCACTTTCCCTTGTTGAACTTCATATGGTTGGGTTTTTCCAGCTCATGGCACTAAACTGTAGGAAAAAAAAATAGCTGTGGGCATCACCTGGTCTTTTGTAACATGTGCTCATTTAGGTTCATCTCAAGGCAATGATTTAATCCAGTGATTTTTCCATTAGCAAAGCTTGCTGAGCAGAGATAGGAGACATAGAAACTTCTGTAGGTAGGAGAATAAAGAAAAATCTTTTCCTTTCTGCAGGGCTGTAGGTTTCAAAGCTTTATAAAACAGAGACAGCCACAGATTTTATCTCAATATACTTAGTGAAGTCTTGGCTCTGTCTCCCAAAGCACAAGGTCCTGACCAGCTCAAGGGGCTGAATTTAGGGCTTCCATTTTGCAAAATAAGGCTAAAAAGAATCATTCTGATTTCCTGCATAATATGGGTTTATCCTTATCTTTTGTTCCTGTCCATGATGTTAGGTATTAGCAGATGATTCTGATAAAAGCAATTCAAGGTTAAGTGGAGTAGTACATAAAAAGCTGCGTTGTTTTGAGGCCCCCAGATAAATACTGAAGAAATGGAACCAAATTAATAATGACCCTGATAAATTTAATGAGCCTTTCATACCAGGCCCATAAGTAGCAGTGGTCAGTAGGTGGAAGGTGCTTATGTATACTATACAGGAAGAGAAATGGTGCCACCTTTTACTACTAGATGGACAATAAGGCACATCTATCAACTCCAAGCTATCCCAGGAAGCAACCATATCACTCACATGGAAGACTTATGACAGATGTATTTGCAACGGGGAAAAAAACAGGCCAAGTCATCAAAGATGTCAACATTGTGTATTTGCCAGATCCAGGAGTGAAGCACAAGCCAGGAATCCTTAAGGGGATATGTAAGACACACATTCCTGTCTGCCATGGCCACAGGTGTTCTGCTGCAAATGATGGATAGTACAGATAATAATAAAAAAAATTAAATTTCAGTAGTCATTAAAAATTTCTGTTCCAAGGAAACATAGTGCTGAGGGGACTTTTTCTTCTATCAGTGTCAAACCTCAAATGGTGCAAATCTGAGTTGAAACACATGTTAATTGGGAAACACCATTCACTGATAGAAAAAGAAGGAAAAATCCTTTCCCAAACCCATTTGTGGAACATAAAGAAACAAAAGCCTTCAGATCTTTTCTGGCTTTGAGGTAGAAGTCTTTGCCCTTTTCTTTCTTCAAACCATTCTGCACATTGAACTTTGCTTTGATGGATCTTGTATTCTAGAGGAACAGATCACAGCTGGACTATAGAGTACTAAGGACAATTTTGGAATAAGAAAATTGGAGATACTGACAAACTTGGAAAAATAAAAAAGCAGAACAGTGGAAAACATGTGCTTACTAATTATGCCAGTTCTGGCCACTAGTGGTTTAAATAGATAGGCTTTTGTGTATATTTTACATTATCCTTCAGCAAAGGGTGTCCGACTGGAAAGGGCTTTTTGCACCATTTAGGGCCCCTCTTCCAGATGGGCTTTGCAGATCTGATGGACCAGCGGGTCAGGTACCTGTCAAAACAACACAAACATGTTTCAGTTTGCAAATGATCACTGTGAAAAGGTTTCAACTGAAGCAGAAGCAGGCACTGTAGCCTCTGCCTCCCCACATGCCTATTTATAAAAGGAATAACCATAAGCAGAGCTCTCTCAATTCAGAAGGGACTACTGGAAAGCAGTTTTTATTTGTTTTGGAATTTCTAAGCTCACCTCTGTACTGAACCCACTGGCACCTGCTTGACTTTCGGTCTCACAAAGCAAATCAGGTGTAGTCTCCAGGCTGCTGGCAAGTTGTCCACCTGCAACTAAACTGGAGTGCCAAATCCCTTCATTGCAACTAAGTCCAAGACTGAACGCATTCAACCTCAAGGGGAAGTGTTATTTCAACAGCTGGTCTCAATAAGGTAAACTAATTACAAAGGCTAAATGCTGTCAGAAATAAAGTCTCTAAAAAGGGATTAATTTACTTTTGGGGGATAATTGGTTATTTGTTATGCCTGAAATGGATTTCTGGCCTAGTCTTGTATTTTCATATGCCCAAATTTGCTCTAGAGTTCTCTGTACAATAGTATTGTTGCAGCTTGCTGGTGCAGGAAGTCAGCACCTACAGTGTAAGAGGTATTAGAATGAAATTATCATCACAACTACAAATCTCTGTGAAGAGTAATGTCTGGCAAATATCCTCTGTTTTTTAGCATTTGAAGTTTTAGACTTGGCTTTGCAAACAGGCAGGGGATTTCAGATCCAGAATCAGTTACTGGAAATCTAACCCTGTGACTGGGTGGCCTGGAGTTTTGTTAGGCTTTAAATCTTTTGCTACCAGTAGAGAGGGGAACAGAGGTCCTTAGAGAAAGAGGAGTCTTTTCAGACAATAAAGATCCAAAGTAAAACCCTAGCATAATCTGCACAAACAATGCTCAAACAAATTAGAATTTGGAACAGACTGATAAACTTTGTCCAGAGATGTTTGCATGCCTCTGTTGAGTAATCCCATGGTCTTAATGTAACCTCAATCAGTCATCCTCTCCTCAAACAGCTTTGTTACCTTTTATTTGCATCGTGCAAATTTGAGATATTAAGAACTTTGGACAGAGACCATGTAATGCATTTGTTTGAAGGCATTTGGGACATTCCTGAGAACTACAAAGAAAGCTTACTATGCCAGGCAGCTACAGAGTGTGTAACAGCCCATCTTCCTAGCCCTTTTATTTCTCAGCACTCCCAAACAGCACAAACTGAAAAATGAATCACATGTGCAGCTTCCTGCCTCTGAAATGAAGCCACTTCCAAAATGCTTTGCTTTTGCTTTGAGGAGTTTACCATAGTTAAAACACATAGAAGCAACAGCAGGAGCGGTCTGGGTGACGACACAGAGCAAGATCCAGCTACTTCTTCTATCTGTGCCTTCAATTAGTCCCTTTTGATCTGTAATGCTATGCTCATGCATTAGTGGAATCCCTTACATAACAACTCTGGGACAGGAAGTAGGAGAGACTCTCCTGTCTCTAATTTCACATGCAAGGAGAGTTCAGAGAGACCAAACACGGGCCCCCAGTTCAGAATCTAGCAAAGAACCACAGCAAGGCAACTCCTTTGGGAGAAGCTGTGGGGGTGTTAGATGGGCACATGGGCTAGGTCCTTCTTTTCATATTCCCCTTGCAGCAGGGGGACAGCTGTAGCACAAGTTTTGGTATTGCAAGAACTGCATTTACAGCAAAGGAGGAAAAAAATCCCAAATTGTTTTAATGTATCAGCGTGCCAAGTGCAGTTCTGGTCACGTGTCCACACGATTACGGGAAAGTGTTCTCGTGATAATAAATGATCTCACTGGGAGAGAAGTGAATGTGTGAATGTGAGATACACATCAATGCTGTGTGCAGGTTTAGACAGACAGTGGCTTTTTAAGAAATCCCTCTGTTTCTGTGTGGGGGCTGGAAGTGCACACCCCAATTCTGCATAGGAAGGAGGATTTAGTAATGGCCTGATTTTAAAGCTTTTGTTATTTCTCTTTTGAGCAGGTCTAATCCAGCCCTCTGGTCCAGGCTTTTGGCTTCCTTTGGGGACTGCAGGCTGGGGCTTTTCATTGTTAACTGAAACAGACATTTGGACGCTTTCCCTTCCTGGAGCACATTTGGTTTTAGGGCTTTTAATACTTGCTTTGTCCCAAACTCAAACTTGTCCTATTTTGTTTGCTGCCTCTTTTTTTTTTTTTTTTTTACCTTGATTCAGCAGTGCAAAAGCCTGATGCCTGAGAGCAGTCAGTCTACAAAGTTCCTTTTCCTCTTTGACTAACTCCAGTTCCTACTGTCTCACAGAGGTTTTTTTTTTTCCCAGAGAGTAAAAATAATCCACAAAACTCACATATGAGAGCCTCAGAGCCTAGCACATGGGACTTTTTTTGCAAACTCTGCCATTGACATAAGGTAGCATACCCCCTTTCCAGCCAAGTCTCCCAACTTTTCATTGTATCCAACAACACAGCTTGTCTCGGGGGGTTTTTATAACCACCTACAAACACACACTGATGGATGGTCTGAGGGTTGTCAGGACAGACTCTCCATGTGGATGCCAAATGCAGCCAGTCCGCTGTCTCCTAACCCGCTGTCGGCGTGCAGAGCTCCCACTCTGGGCGCAGGGCGACACAACTGCCAGTCTCGGGAACTGGTGACTCACCTCGGGCTCTGCTTGCCCCTGAGTATGGTAGGGTCCTGAGCAACAACAAGAATCCCTACACTCCAGCTGCAAAAATGAGTAGTTTGGATAAAGCGTGACGGAAATCCTGGTGGGATTTCCCTTATGGGAAAAGGTGAGATATACGCAGGATGGAAACAACTGTGGTTAGTCCCCTGCAGTCATTCTAACAGCCTAAAATCTCTGTAGCATGTGGAAGTCTGTGGCCAGGAGGGCCCCAAAGTCTTCCACCTTGGAGGCTGCTGCTTAACACCCAGGAGTAGGCACAGGGCTTCCATGTTCTGGGTAAGGGAAATGGGGCAACCACAGTCCTGCACACAGCCCAAGCAAAGGGCATGTTGGTGCAGTTCAAAGCTGAACTTCTGAACCCTCACTGAACTTTTTCAATATGGCTTTTGTTTGGATTAAGAGCAGAAGGCAGAGGGCTACAGACTGCAGGAAGCACTCGATCAAAGTGCTGGCGAGACTGCCTCCTCCCTGCCACATCCCTTCCCACGACACCTCTTGGCTTTGCTCACCTGCAGCCGCTCTGGCTCTTCGCTTTTGAATTCATATGCTATGCACAACACAGTTTCCATGCAGATGAGAGAAACCACATGCTGCTGGAGTGAAATGCTGATAGCAGTGAAACCAGATTCTGCTCCCAGGAATGAGAGGTGTCCACAGAGCCTGAGAACCTTGTAATTCATGGGGATTCATATGGAACCTGCCTCTTTTCTAACACACAGCAACTCCTCCAGCTCAGATGATGGAGGAGGGATTGACTTGGATGTTACCTGTGCCAAGTTATGCTCTTCCAGCAGAAAACTGAAAATGGAGTGGCAGCTGAGCACTCAAAATCAGGTACTCCATAATCTTACAGCACCTCTTACTGACAGAGCTGAGACTCGGGGAACCTGTCAAATCCCCTAGTCCTTTTGGAAAGGGAACAACTTTTCAGCGTTGTGCTTTAACCAATTATTTTGGACTTGCCAGAAGAAAATGAGTGCTATATTCACAATAAGAGAGCATCTAGACACTGTCTTGAATTCAGGGACTCTTCTGGACTGAGTGTTAGTCCACATTATCCACGTGACAATGTCCATGGTGAAAAGAAAATCACTGAGCTATTCAGGTTTCCATTACTTAAAGGAAGAAGTCTGACCTACAGCTGAGCTTGGCTGTTTCCCAACTGGTTCTAGTGTGTGGTGTCCTGCACACACAAGACTCTGGAGTATGAGAACAGCCTGTCACCCTAAACAGTGCTGGTGAGATCACTGAGAACTCCCTCAGCCTCATGGGCTAGAGAAAATATTTTGTTGCTGCAGCACTTAACTGGAACATATCAGGCTGGAGCATGAATGGATGCAGAAATAACAGCAAGAAGTTATGAAAGGGAGAATTCAATCTGAGGATGAGGGGTCAGTCCTTGGCAAGACAAATTTGCCTGTGGAACCGTCCCTTGGAAACAGTGAAAGCCTGATACTGCAGAGAAATCTGGGGCATGCAGAAGGGAATGTCCAAAGTTCCTACAATTGAGACAATAAGACCACTTCAGAAAATAGAACAGGAATCATGCTTTTTGGAAAACATCATTCAATAAGCACCAGAAGAGCACCTCCTCGAGAAGAAATGTGATAAATCCACACTTCACAACACTAAATCAATGACAGGTCAGCATGCCTGAGCCTTGTTAAAACAAGACAGTTTGCTGATAGTTCCATGTGGTGGCATGATACCTTTTAATCCCAGCTAGGTGCTAGCCAGTGCATGCCAGATACTCTGGATTTGAAGCAGGCTCACTTTAATCAGGGTGACCATGACATGGGCCAAACATCCTGGCCAAGACAGTCACAAGTGCAGCAAATTAATAGCTGAGGAGCAGTTTTTCTGGTGCTTTCAAAAGCATACATTAACACAGCTCCCCAGTCCTTCTTTGTATACTTTCTTAGCACCTTTGCCCAGGAGCCATAGGGCTCCTCCTTTGCAGATGGCCTCTATATTGTCTCAGGGACAAATCAATTTTTCATCAGGCTGGTTTGTCTGTCTTTCAGCAACAAATGAAGCTGCTCTCAAAAATACTGATACAGCCCTGGAAGAAGCCTGGCCAAAGGGAGCACCAACCAGAACTTTGCAAGATTGGAGAGAAATGAAAGGGATTGCTCATCCAAATGAAGTATTCTGCCAGACTTCAGCCAAGCAGGAGTTGCAGCTCTGAGTCTGTATGCAGTAAGTGAATGCTCAGATCTGTATTACAGTAGAGGTACTGGGCTCTTGACTCCCACTCCAAGTTACATTTCCCATGATGAATCGCCTTCAGTCTCAGGTGGTGTGAGTGGAATCAGTCCCAAAGGTTATCTTCAGCTTTCATCTTGGTCCTGCCACTCCAACAGCTGATGCTATAGTCTACCATCAGCAAAACATTCTTCAGCTCAGTGTGACTGTAAGGCAGGCAGTCCTCAGATGGTAGGAATTCTTATAGCATTATGTGGGGTAACATCTGGAGTAGACAGTGACTTCTCAGAAGTCCCTCCCTTACAAAAGTGAAAGATTTCTCAATTCAGGGCAAAGAGACAAACAATTGCTTACAGAGGGGGGCAATGAGAGGCATTTCAGGGGAGAAGGGTGAGAACACAGAAGTACAGGTAAGACTGAGAGAAATGCTGCCCTTCAGCAGGACAAAGTTTATTGTCCCAGTCTTGACACAGAACACACCTTTACAGTGTTCTACCTATTCTTTTCAACTTGCACTTCCTTATTTTAGAATGGTATAGCAGGAACTGTGTCTTCTGTATGCAAAGTTTTCCTCCATGTGCAGTGCAAGCTCTGATGGCAAGAGAGTAAGTGTAGATAAGTGAGGGAAAGCAGAAGGGAGGCCACATGTCTGGGAACGACCTAAATTCTCAGTATATTAGATATTAGTAGCCACCTGGAAGGACTATCCATCTCAGTTTGCTACCTTGATCCTAGTTTATCTTCCTCTCTGTTTTCTGGCTTGGTGCTGCATGACTACTTCCTTTTGGCTAAGTAGGACCAGGCTCCTGCAGAGCCAAGGAAACAGTGTCTTTTTTTACTTTTGAGAGCACCAGTGCACAGCACTGGGCAAGCTGCTGTGCCAGGATCCCTGGTTCCTTCAGAGATCAGGTTAAAGATTCCTCAAGCAGCTGGTGGCAATTCAACACTTCCAGCATCTACAGCATGGGAACCTCCATCTGCTCCTAAATGGTGAAAGTTATTCTGGAGGGGGAGGGGTGTAACGAGCATATTTCAACACCACACACAGAGTAGACGCACTAGTGGAGTGAGAAAAAAAGCCATCACTGCAGGCAGAGATGGAAAGTGCAAGGGCTGGATAACTTGATGTTAAGGAACGTACATTACCTGTGTTCCCCTCTTGGAAAAGCTTTAACAAGGGGCCCAAGTGTATTATGAGGCCCCTCAGTTTCTTCTGTTGGCATTCCCAGGGCTACAGCAGCACTGCAAAAAGGCACTGCTACCTCTCATCTAAGCAGAGTGGTAAAGATGGCTAGAGCAGCCAATATAGCGATCTCAAAAAGCGATGAAGCTCAAGGATTTGGAAAATACATCACTTAACTGTGTAATAGTTGCTATTACACTATAGCCTACTACAGCTATTCCTGTAGCCTACCTGCTGTAGTAGGCTCTCTGTAGATCCTGCTAATCCCTTCTTGAACTGGCACTTGAAAATCCAGCAGACACAAACACAATGAAGGAACAAGCTAGGTTAGGTGAGCAGCTCGATATTATGCCAAACAGGTTTAGAGGATGACCCAGTCATGTTCTCATGGCACTGAACAAAGCAGCTTGTTCCAGTCCAAAGTCCGAGCCCAATTCTGGCCCTGTTCTTCTCTGTCAGCTCACCCGCATTTGGCAGCACCACAGGTTGGGTGCTTCCCAAGTTACTACAGGCTTACAGGAAGCTTTGGAAACAAGTACAGAGGCAATGACAAGGTAAGCTTGGACAAGCCATTTATGTGGGAAACTTCTGATAAGAGCTCTGGCTTCATTCCCAAAATAAGTACTGGTTGTATGACTTCAGCATGTAGGTGCCCTTCAGGCTAGAGGAAGGAAGCAATTTGTAACTCCTGCCTCGTGTGGTGCCAGCTACTGCTCCAGAGAGTAACGAGGGAAGTAGAGGTGGGGGTACACACAGTCAAAACTCTTACAGAACTGCAAGGGCAAGATTTTGCAAGGCTCCAACACACAGAGCTTTCCCCTTCCATCTGGCTGAGAAGAATCAGGAGGGACCAGGAGAGTACTCCTGAATACACTCTATCCTGGTTCTTTGACTCATTTGTTTAGTTTCAGGCCCACCATCAAAACTTTCAGAGATTGCCTATTTCAGAGCTGTACTGTATCCTCTACAACAGCTCTGCTCTCTTTTTGTAAACTCTGCTTCCACCCTGCTTCCTACATTCCCTCACCGGGAAGAGAAAAACAAGGATGGTGTAGGGAGGGCCTAGCAAGGCAATAAGGAGGGCTTGGATACTAATTTCCAATTTAAATATCTTAATTTAAGAGGTGTAGCACACCTTCTTGCATGTAGAATGTATCCGGAGGTATTAATTCCTTGTTCTCACTAAAAGTCTATGGAACAATTTGTAAGAGTCAGAGAATCAGACGTGGAGTCCAGCAAGTTACTGCACTTACCATTTCTAGTCTCAGCCTGCTAAGCAGGGTTGCGGTGTGAATGCTAAGAAGATAACATGCTCTACCCCACAGCTACAAGACAGACAACAACTACTAAAGAATCCCCAAGGCTTGTAAGACACAGGAAGGAAGCTATCACAGTTGAAGTATCTGATGGCTACATTATGCAGCACGCCAGCACCTAAGGGACATTTCCAAGAGTCTATCTCAAATCTCCACTGCAGAGAGTCAGACTTGAAATGCAGGACTCTCCAGCCACCCTCAGCCCTGCAGTCTAAGCTCTCCCAGCAACAGACCCATGGCCTCTGGTAACCCCATGGCTTGCTAATGTGAGGTTCATACACTGCTCTGACATCCCCATGGAAACAGAGTGTGAGGTTATAAACAGGGGATTAGCACCTCCAAGTGCCCAGCAAAGAGCAGGAGGCAGCCACAGGCTTTCCCTTCGCCCACCAAAGGCCAGGGGCCATTGAGGCTGCAGAGGGGGAAGAGACCCTGTTGCATAGGAAGGGCAGACAGAGGGCGGATTGCTGACTGGGGGAAATGGGGATGGGGCAGAAGGCAACAGGCTTGTGATGGGCCCCTGCTGGCTGCTCAGCCCCCCGCTCACTGCTGGTACTCTGCCTGGGCACCCTCCTCCTGTTGGGGGGCTAAAAAGGCTAAGAGAGAAGGGACTGCTCAACCTGGAGAAAAGAAGGTTCAGGGGGGTCTTACAAATGTTCATAATACCTGAAGGAAGGGTGTAAAGAAGACAGAGGCAGGCGTCAGTGACAGGACAAGAGGCAATAGGCACAAATTGAAACAAGAAATTCTGTTTGAACATAAGAGAACACTGTCTTACTATGAGGGTGGTTCTCTGGAACAAGCTGCCTGGAGAAACTGTAGAAGGTCTAGCCTTGGATATACACAAAACCTGCCTGGACATAGACCTGAGTAACCTGCTCTATGTGACTCTGCTTGAGTAGGGAGCTCGGACCAGACAATCTCCAGAGGCCTCTTCCAACCTCAGCTAATCTGCAGTGCTGTGACTCCACCTCTGTGGTGTCCTCCTGTGACTGTCTTACTGATTGTTAGTGATGAGGAGGTGAGCATGGTTGAGGAAGGGTGGGCAGACCCTAACATGTGTGGCAGTTTTAAAACTGTGTGGATACACTGTTTGTGTGAGATGTGGCTTGTCCTTAAAAGACTGGCTAGGGAATATCGTGACAGATCTTACTTCTCCAAAATACTATGAGTACTCTTTATAAACCCTGTTGCCTGAGGCACGTTTTACCCCATTTCCTCTTCCAATCTATTCCTGAAAAAAAGAAATGTAGAAAGACAAGACTACTCACCTGTTGAGCTTGGGTCTCTTGGGAATATGCCCTTCGGGAAGTGGAGGCCTGTGGTTTGGCAACAAACCTGAAACGGAAGAAGAAAGGTGTGAGAATATTTTGCAGCGCCTCTTTGCTTCTACATCATTCAGAAGTCACATTACACCTTGTAAGCCAGGCAACCCAGACTGCTACTGGGACAGCACAGCAAAAGCTCAAGTACAGTAGAAAAAGGTATTTTGTCTTTAGTCACTGCTGAACCCGCACCTCAGCCAAGACAAAGCTGGGAGGTTCTGCTGGGTATAGGGAGGAAATACAGATCAAAGGCACTGTCACTTGGGCTCACTGCAGAGGATTTTTCAGAGGACACAGGGCACTGGTGTCCAATTAGATTCCATCTCCAGGATGGAAAATGTGACTATTAATATTCTCAGTCCATTTAACTTGGATACAACTCAGGTACCAGGCATAAAGATCAGCACAATGTTCTGACTGTGTCAACCTGGGTCCCAGTCCCAGGGAAAAGTAAAAAAGCATGGCAGATGGTAGAGAGTTGTGTGTTACTAATGGGGTAGGTCAAGCTTACAGTAAATCACGTAATTTCAGAAGCAGGTGTTTAATCATTAGTTACCAGAGACTGAGCCACTTCCCGGATCTTTCTGCAGTAGTAGTTTCATCTGCAGGGATAAATGTCTGCTGCCATGGTAGGAGTCAAGACACACAGTAAGCAGAACAAGTAGTCTCTGTTCCGTCGCCCTGTGCCAGTATTTGGACAATAACGAGTTTGCTGGGTGACTGGGCAATGACATCTCACTGAGTTCTATCTACTGGGCAGGAGACCCCTCTCAAGGGGTTCTATAGGTACTCCACAGTAAGGGGTTGTCTCAGGTGGAGGCTAGGTACCTGCACGGTGAGCCATCTGCACACATACAGCAACCTTCTTGTGCTCCTCCAAACAGAGGCCTGTGATCCTTCGTGGCAGCATCCCTCCATCAGAACGGATAAACTGACTCAGCAGCAAGACATCCTGAGGGAGGAAGAGAAGAACCATCAGTGCTACAGCTACCTTAACTGCTGGGACTCAAGGTGTTGTGCTGACCCTTGTGCTGCGTACAGAATTCAAAACAAAACAATGATTCCATCCTACGCATTTTGTCTGCAGCTTGACAACAAGTGGCTTTTGCTTGCTGTCACTGCCTGCCAGCTTAGCTAAGTAAGGTCACTCAGATGACTTGAGTCTTCCCCTGACTTCATTAGTGTAAACACATGATGTCAGCTGCAGTTCCTGCTCCTTCACTGTTTCACTACTTGCTCCAAGATTCTTGCTAAGATAATGCGTCCTAGGTACTCAGGCACAGTTACACAAGACCCACAGATGGACAGTGTTTACACAACTTGCAATGCCATCACAGCTGCTATCCTAAAGGTCACAGATATGTTAGACCGCTTCTGGTCCCCTCCTTGTTCCCTCAAAGCAGGACTGTTCTCTGCTATCTACTCCTCAAACTTTTATCCAGTTTCCCATAGTAGAGCTTCCCTCATGTCTCTCTGGAGGGTGGAGAGCACGGAAATGATCCAGTATCTTGTATGAGGAAGCTTTTTGTAAGAAAAGAATGTGTGCTGATGATAAAGGCCTAATAGGATAAATTGTTTCCTTCAGTCCTTCAACTGTGCATGCATTAAGATGGGGCTGTGTCAGCCATGCTGGATGGAAGGAGCACTCAAAACATGCTGAGGGTTCATCTGTGATTCAAGAACCATTTAGACTACACTGCTCCTGACCTTTCCAATTAAGAGCTCTAGAAATGTAAAGCATTCTTAATAAAAACAAAATTAAAGGGATCTCTAGGATCAGATAGCATCACAGGGCTGGAATGACAAATTTTTAAACACAGCTGTTGCACGAGTGTCCCATTAACTGTACACAGTACAACAGCCCAGGATTCAGATATGGGCTCTCCATTTCCACACACAGCACCAGTGCAAAGGTACCCCTCAGGCCAATGTAGGAAAGCCCCCTTGATCTCCTGATGTCAGCATAAGTTGTCCCAAAGGGCCTCTAGAGACTGCTTGTTTTTTCCCCTTCTGTTGACAGACTTGTTGCTGGTGAGAGTTTACTTCTCCATCGCTGCTGTAAATATGTTCATAGCTGAGGCAGCAGAACCATGCAGAGGCTGCCTGCAGGCTGAGGGGACCTGCCACTGAGCGCCCGGACAGAACAAGAATTCAAACGAGGCATGTCAGAACTTTACACCCCCTGTCTAGGGCAACAGGCAAGAACAAAGAGTACTTGTTGCTTTTCACGTTGGGTGACCCTGAATCTGCCTGTTCACAGATTCACAGACCTGCTCCCACCCCCCATCTTTGCTCTTTTTCAAAGAGCTCCCTGGAGCATTCCTAGCTTCATTTACTGCCCTTGCAAAAGCAAACAATCACAAGTGAATATAAAATGAGTATTCAGTAATCTAGCTAACTAGGAATTATTCATCCACCCCCACTGCACAAGACCAGCTCAGCTGTGAAGGGGGCTGCTGGAATTTAGGATGGCCTTCTGGTAATGGCCAATTTTGACAGATGCTGTCATAGAATCATAGAATTGTTTGAGTTGGAAGGCACTTTAAAGATCGTCGAGTTCCACCCCCTCTTGCTATGGACAGGGACACCTTCCATTATCCCAGGTTGCTCCAAGCCCCATGCAACATGGCTTTGAACACTTGGAGGGATGGGCATCCACAACTTCTCTGGGCAACCTATTCCAGTGCCTCACCAACCTCACAGTAAAGAATTTCTTCCTGATATCTAATCTAAACCTCCTCTCCTTCAGTTTGAAGCCAATTCCCCTTGTCCTGTCACTACATGCCCTTGCAAATACTCTCTGTCTCTCTCGTAGTCTCCCTTCACGCACTGGAAGGCCACGATTAGGTCACCCTGAGGCCTTCTCCTCTCCAGGCTGAACAATCCCAATTCTCTCAGCCTTTCCTCACAGGAGAGGTGTTCCATCCTTCTAGTCATGCTGGTGTTCCTCCTCTGGACTGACTCAAAAGGTTGATGTCTTTCCTGTGCTGGCTTCCCTTCTACCTCTACTTGTTTAGAGTGAAATGTGTTCAGGCTGATTTTCAGATCCAGCTCCTTTGAAAACATGGTGCATTACGAAGGCTCACTGACATTTAGACCCTGATTTAGTGTCTCACTGACATCAAATGGCTTATCAGGCACCCCACAGAGTGATGCTGCATCCAAAGAACGAGAAAAGCACAGCTGAGCAACAAGCAAAAAGCTCCTGGGAGGCCGTCGATGGTTAACATGGAAGTGGCGTGTCCTTGCCCAGCTGACACATGGCCTTGCCGAGGAGAACAGTAACCAGGGGACCAGATGGTGCCAGCTGCATTGGTAGAAACTGGATGCAGGCCAGCCAAACAGTCCAAGGGCACTGACTTTCAACCACTCCTGAAATACACTGGATTGGATTCAGGAAACCAGGGCAAAACTTCATTCCCTTTTTTTGCTCTTTTTTAGCCATCTGGTTCTTCAAACGATCAACAGCTCAATTTGCCATTTAGCACATACCACTTTCCTGAGTGAAAAACGGATGTTCAGCTCCAACTGCCTAGAAAGAAAAAAACTTGCTAGACTTTGCTACTAGCCTGCTGCATTACTCTGTAGAGAGGAGGCAAAAGGGAGCTCATGGCAAGTTTGATGCAGTTCCAGTTTTTGTACTCATGAAAGTCTAAGTAGGCCACAGACTCTTGTGAAGGGTGTGTGTGTGGTCCAAGTGATTTCTCATATTACTACCACACCTCATGGAGTCACAGGCTTGTTATCAAGTGTTTCCATGCAAAGGGGAGAGGTGGGAAGCAAAGGGACATAGTCTTTCCTTTTCTCTCTGTGGGAGAAAAAAAATCAAGAAAGTCTGTTCTCTGTTATCATCTCTGACCAACAGCATCACCAGCTGACCAACACCCTGGTGTGGCAGTCATTTCTTGACTGAAATCATCTATGGCCCAGCTGCTGCAGCTCCAAATCACACTCACGCCATTTGGCTTAAAATGCTGCACACCTGACCGAAGGTTTGTCCATTTCTGAAGATCCCCACAGAGAACAGGCCAGGTGCCTCTCCCAGAGTACTTGCACAGATGTATCTTACCACTGGGAGAAAGCAGACAGGTACAGCCAACTTCATTGGGCAGCTGTGAAGGGAAGTGAACAAGTATGTGGAGCGGTCAAAGAAAAAAATGTCTGGCAAGTTCTCACGGTGCCGTCATGTTCCATGAAAATCACATTTTGTGCTAGTGGACAGCCAAGCCTGTAACCACGGATTTGCTTTAATCACTGGACAGCTCCCATGAGGCTGGACCCAGATTCCCACCCTTGTGATCTGCAGCATTTGATGAAAACAACTTGGATTGAATTAATCTAGGGCTAATAGGCAAAGCTTAAAGTTTGGTTTCCCCTAATTGTTGCCAAAGCAAGATGACAGATTTACTGCCTACTCAAACTAATGATGTTTGAAGTGGATAAGGGGGGAAATGAAAAACAAGTCTAGCCTTCACTTCTAACAGGGCTGGACAAACTTGCTAAATGGAACATTATATACTGCATATTCTTGTGAATGGATGGCAACCAAAATGCAGAGGCATCTCTGCATTTTAATGTCTGCAGATACGCTGAAAAGCAGGATCCTTTACTGCTTATATGTAATTTATTAAAACCTTAATTTACCATGAGAACAGTTCTGTCTGTGCAGCCAAATTACTACTGGGCTGTATCGGACAAGTCTGCCAGTCATTATTTCCAGTTATACAAGAGTCTACTTTTTCCTTTCTCCCTTACTCCTGGGAGCTGCACACCATTCTCCAGGCATTTCATAACAGGATCGCAGTTTTCAATCCAATTGCATCCTTACAATGACCAAAATAATTTTATCTCAAATGGATGTGAAAAAAAAAAAAATCAACTGAGATCTCAGTTTCACTGGACGGACACACACAGACCATAAACTATGGGAATTTATATCTTAAGCTCTGTTATCCTGAGCCACAGGAGAGGCTAAGGATTGAACTGGCAAAGACAACTGCAGCCCTCCACACCACAGCTGAGGCAGGTTGGAATCACGACCTGCTAGTGCTCACAATGCCTGTTCAGTTGATTAATAACTTTGGAGACACTGGTCCCCCAGTTCTCTGACAGCCAGAGTAACTCATTATGCCACTACTTTAGACTGTGCTTGTTGCACATGACAAAAGGAAAGTCCTGTGAGGTCATATTACTCAGCTCCCTCAGGGGCTAATTCAACACTTCCCTTTTCATAGTGCCTCATTCAGTCCAATTACAAGCGTCTCAAGCAAAAAAGCTCACACTTTCCCTTCTGTGCAACCGACTGATCTCAGCTTATCAATCTCAAAGGAGCCACTGTGATCCATCTATTCCGATCTCTTACCAAGCACAGCTTATAGGTTATGCTGTATGAACCAGGCTATATCTTTAACAAAAATAGCTGTTGTCAATTTACAGACATTTAGGACAATTAACCACCAGTGAGTAAATTGTGCCACTGCTTAAGTGCCCACACAGTTAAATGCCCGCACTTTAGTATTTAAAGCATTTCAAGATTCTGCTGCTCATCACTGCTGCTGCAAAGAAAACAGCAGAGATCACTTTAGTGCAGAAAAGGGAGATTTTTATTCACCTTTACATTTAAAATCCTGAAAAATCTGCGACCAATACAAAGCATTCAAAAACATAAGGGACTTACACAAGCAAAAGAAGTGGTCTATTCCAGAACTGAAATTTCTCCTAGTTCTCATCAGCCCCACAGAGGGATGCTTCTAAATATGAGGTAAGAAACTTCTACAATTACAAAATACTAGTTCACACTGCTCTCTTTAGCTTTTTGTCCACGTTCTGCTCTGCACTACAGGAGTAGTACTGGATACACTGATGCATATGTATTAAAAACCTGTATGGCAGCTGAGACGGACATGTTTCTAGATTGTCTCTTGGGACCACAATTTCTTAGAAATTATCTTAGCAATGATTCACAAGACTCTGGCTGCAGGATTTCTCCTCACATTTGGTTTTCTCTTGCCTCCGTACTGAATTAGATCTAAGAACTGAAGTGTGGAAGAAAACTCGTAACCTTAATTCACTCTACAAACACACATAAAACTCATGTTTTACAGTGTCTTTTGGGACCCACTTCTAATCCTGGAACTCAGACTCTACAGCATCACATTGTCTAAAACTGCTTCTTTGGTTCTTGATGGCACTATTATCTCTATATGCAACAGAGTCTTCTACCACATACAGCACTAGAAACTGCATCCATATATTAATTTCCAAGTTTAATCCACTCCCACAGCTCATTTTATCCCTGAACATCAGTTTATAGTTTCTCTTGAGTTGATAACATGTGGTTCATGGAGCACTTTCTGTAAATCTCTAGAATTACCCAGTTTAATGATGCTGTTGACTTCTTGCATTTAAAAGTTGCATAAAACTACAGTAACCTTAACAAAGTATTTTCCAGTGTGATTGGTTGGTTTTGATTACACTACCGTTCAGCAAAAATGAAGAAGAAAAGAGTTCCAAGAAAATGCTGTGTTCAAACACGGGCAACACAAAATAAACATGATCTTTTTGTAGCACTTTCCAAACCTTAAAGTATTTGCCATTTAACCTAATTTATTATAATCTACAAATTCATTGTATTTTAAGTTTCCTAGGTTGTTGAGAAACCAGACCACAGAACACTAAATTCTCTCTTGCCCACAACTAATTTCCCTGTTTTATATTGCACCCAGACTGAGTCAGAATCACTGACAACACTCTACTCAGATCCTAAAGCCTTGATTTCTTCAACAGAGGCTTTGAAAGATACTAAACATATTTCATTTACATCTCATATCTGCTGTTTCACCTGTCTGGAGTAATTGCAAGTATTTTGTCTTGCACTTACTGGTGTACTCATGTTCTTCATAATTCACGAGTCATAATTAGTCCTGTTCAATCCATTTTTACTCCTAGCTGATACCATTTTACTTGGAATTTGCAACGTTTTATTTATCAACTAGTAATCATCAGCATCATTCTCCTTTCTGTCTCAACTATTTAGTATTTCACTTGCTCTTTTCAAACCATTTGGTGATTTCTTAGGAATTTTTTTTTTCATGCTTAAAAAAAATCCTGTGAATGAAGTCATATATTTGTTAGCTAATTCCTTTAAGATCCTTCAAGATCTTGGGGCAACATGCAATCCAGGCCTGTTGGTCTATACCTAATTCAACGCTTAAGTAATTTCTATACCTATTTTTTCCTGTTATTTTACATTTTGAAGATTGCCACTACTACAAAGATATTAAAACATGATTTTTCTTTTCTGTGTGTGTGCTAGGACTACATGCTTAGTCTTTCTGCAACAAATGCGCCTTTCAGTCCCCTTCTCTCTTTAATGGAATTTCTTTCTCACCAACATTTCTTTTCCTCCAATGTATTTGTATCTCTCTAATCCTATTGACATTAACTTATTCTGAGTTCTCTGTTGCCTTATCTTAGTAACAGCATGTTCCTGTCTGGTTTTCTTCTTTTCTAATTCCAGTGCTGGGTTTTTAGCTTGCAAGGGGGGAACTTAGTCCTTTTGTAAACTCTGTGTTTGAATGACCTCTTGTAAAGTTACATTCTGCATCTTCTATCTCACGCTTCTTACTCCAAAGTGTTCTTGACTGTTGTACTTTTGTTTTAAAGTACCACAGGATTTCCTTCCCATATTCTCGTTTTAGTGTTAGTTATCCCCTCATTAGTTAATGAACCTCTCATTAGCATCTTATTCAAGCAAAAAGCTTGAATAAAACCTGTTTTTTCTGTTACAAGGTATGTAAAAAATGTATGCTCTCCTTTGTACTCATCAACACTTTTAAAAGTTATATGAAACAGTTATTAACTTAGTGGACAATGACCCAATGAGAAATTGTAGTGCTTGAAGTCATATAATTGATCTAGCCAAGTCTTTTGGCCTCTCTGGAGTTAGAACACGCCTGTATCCATTGACTTAATGCTGCATTCCAGTTCGATTCTCCTGGAAGTGCAATGCTGAAAGGCAGCTGAGCACAGAAGAAATATATGGCCTTCCCAGAGCAGATGGCCATTTGTATAATTCCAATTCTCCTGTTTGATATGAGCTCATCCTTCTTTTTCCCAGGAACACCATCAGCCAAGGCAAACAATTACTACGTAGAAAGCTCTTGTTACACACAAGAGAAGCAGAGATGGAGTTAAGTATCTTTACTACACCCAGCAGAAGATGAGAGGGGCAGGCTGTGCAGTACGCAGATCTGAGAGCCATCTGATCTAGCCGTGAGGCTGAGGGAACTCCTTCATTAAACTTACCACATAACTGTACTTATGCTTCAGGTTCCAGCGACAGATGGGACACTGGCCAGAGGGGTTTGGAGGAGTTGGTGCTTCAGCATCCTCTATAATTTTCCCTTCAATCTAGGAAGCAATTTAAAGGCATTGTGATCAGGTACAGCTTAGACCTCTACCTGCACCTGTGATTCAAGGAATACTTTCCATCAAGCCCACAACACGTTGACCAGTTCTGTGCAGATCTAAGGAAAACAGTATCTGCATTCAACTCACTCTTATATAGGTATACCAAACACTTTGGTACATCTATGCCACAGACTATGGGGAAAAGAACAAATCCAGAAGGCATAGAAAACCCTTTGGTAAATTCTTGTGTATGTTTTACTAAACATAACCTAGTTGACAGTCAGTGTGAAGTTCTCATATTCACCCAAATTCTATTTATTGCAATACTCTTTTGAAACACCATGGCTTGAAGTTGTAGTGTCCCTTTATTAAAACCTTTAAAACTATTTTTTTCTGGGAATACAAGAATGTCACAGAATAGCAGATGCACATTATAGACAAAAACATGCAGGAGTTTGCTAGATTATAAATCCCAAAGGGCAAATTCTGAGCAAAAGTTGAATTTAAGAAAGGACTGCTAGGACACTGTGGAGTTCTGTGTTTTTTTTTTTTTGTTTGTTTTTTGTTTTGGTTTTTGTTTGTTTGTTTTGTGTTTTGTTTGTTTGTTTTTGTTTGTTTGTTTTTCTCCTTTTTTTTCTTTTTTTAAAAAATAACCAATATTTTATCCTGTTTAATTCGCTGGACAATTCTTTTAGGAGATTATAAAATAATCTTATCTACATCACTAAAAAGTGGTGATGTCTAACAACTCAAGTTTTCTCCCAAGTAACATGCAAAGAGATGTAGAAGGTGTGTAAAGGAAGAACTTAACAAATTTGTTTTCTAAAAGTAGATATGCTAGGAATATTGGAATATGAAGTCTATCAACGTGTACACTTGTCCTTTTTTTTTCTTGAGGACTTACTAATAGAAGCAAGAGCTATCTCAAATTGCAGCCAAATGGACAGAAAAAACCTATAAAACTAAGTCTTTTTTCTCCAAAATATTTTGCAAGCTTCCTCTGGTTGAATTAAGATTAAATGCAGATTCTGAGCACCAACTGACAGGCTCAAACAGGGCAAGCACCAGAGAGTTCAAAAAGAAACCCCAGGTGGAATGCAAGGTTACTTTTAAGAAACCATCAGGTTCTGTGCAGGAAAACCTGGGAAGAGAAAAGCAAGACATTTTCTGTAAGTGTGCACAGCAAACTGGCATCCACCTGAACTGGCAGAACTATTTCATACTCTGGGTTTGTGTCTTTCTTGTCTGATGATGGTAAAATGGAAACATAAGTTATTTGTAGTTCAAGCATCTTGGTATCTCAAAGAGGTAGTATTGTTAAATTTTAAGTAAGACTCCTCCCCCCCACAAGTAGAACAGTCAGTTTTACAGAAACAAATACCTAACTATGAATATAAAATGTAGGCCAGTATCTAATTTTTTATTAATCGGTAAAATTATTTTCTGGGAAGCTGGTGTATTTGGTCTTGATTCTCGCCAGTCTGGCTTCAGGCTGTACTTTGATGCCACACTGTGTTGCCAGTCTATGATGGAATGACAAAGTCACCAGACCCTCTTTTGTGCCTGTACTTGAGAAAATGTCGAGTGTCACCAGTTTAAGAAATGAATCCTCTGAAGAACTGTGGTGTTTTGGGTTCCGAATGCCTCTGGTCAGGGCCTCCAGCTTCACCAGGACCGTAGTGAGGGGTTTGGTGCTCACAGGTGGCTCAGAATGGAGGCCCCTGCCACCAGCAACAGCGTGACAATCCCGACCCTCGGCAGCCAAATCCTGCATTGCCTACCTGCACTTGAAACGCACTCCTACCTCGCATTTACCTTCACACCCCCAGAAAAAGTGTCTCTTTTGCCCTTTTTTTCTTAACTTTGCTGGAAGGAGAGGGGGAAAGGGGAGGGGAGAAGGGGAGGGGGGAGAGGGAGGGGGCGGGCATGGACACACACGGCCACACACATGACTGGAGGCTGAAGGAAAGAGAAGCGACAGCAAAAGCAGCTACTGAGGAAAAGGGGTACAGGGACTTACTGTGGTCGTGTTGCCTTCAGTCACCTCCACAACTGCAAAAAAAAAAAAAAAAAGAAAAAAAGAGGCGAGAAAACACAATGAGAATCATTCAGCCTGAAAGAAATAGTATTTGGGGGCTGGGAGACGGCGAATTACAGTAACCGCAACCATCTCTCCGCGACGGCGGCGAGGCAGCGAGGCAGCGCGGGGCCGCTCCAGACTCACCCTGGCGCAGGGCCCGGGCCGGCGGGGCGGCCCAGCCGCCCCCCAAGAGCCCGGCAAAGAGCCGCCTCAGCCCCCCGCACAGCAGGCTGGGCGCCGCCATCTTGCCGCCGCCGGCGCTGCCGTCACTCCGCTTCCGCCGGCGGGAGGGCGGCGCTGCCGCCGCCATTTCGGGGCGCGTCCCCCCCGCCCCCGGCCCGGCGGCGGCGGCGGGGCGGGAGGGTGTTGTGCTCCTGCCCGGCGCCTTCCATCGGGGATGCTTTTCGTTTTCTTGAAGTGCAGCGTCCTGTCCGTCCTTGACCACCTCCCGGGAATCTGACTCCGCCACTTCCGTGGGCATTCCATTCCCATGTTTAACCACTCTTTCTGTTAAGACATTCCTCCTGGTGTCCAACCTAAACTTTCCCTGGAGCAGCTTGAGGCCATATGTCTTCTTGTCCTGTCGCTTGTTGCGTGGGAGAAGAGACTGATAACCCAGCTGGCTACTACCTCCTCTTAGGTAGCTGTAGAGAGCTATAAAGCCCTCTGAGCCTCCTCCAGGTTAAACAACCTGAGCTCCCTAGGCTGCTCCTCATAGGACTGGTGCTCCAGACCCTTCACCAGCTCTGCTGCTCTTCTCTGGATGTGCTCCAGCACCTCAATGCCCTTCCTGAATTGAGGGGCCTAGAACTGGACAGGGCGCTTGAGGTACAGCCTCAAGAATCACTTCTCTAGTCCTGCTGCTCATAGTATTCCTGATACAGGCTAGGATGCCATTGGCCTTGGCCACATGGGCACACGGTGGCCTTATGTTCAGGAGAATGGAGATGAATTTAGACATGCTGCTGCCTTTGTGTTATGGAAACCTGAGCTATGCTTCTGCCACAGCTCCTGAGTCTCTGCTGGCTCTCCAATGAGAGGAGTACCAAGGGGTGGTTTTGCTTGAGCTTTATGGCTGCCCTATTTGGATGGGATCTGGGGTGACTCTCATATCAAGGAGTGTTGGATGGTTCCACAGACCATCTGTGGAATGTGTGGAAGGGGTTGGTTTTCAAATCACCACATTTGTATGGATCCCAAGGTCCCTGAATGTTCCCGTGAGGGTTTGTGTATTTCATCAGGTGAAGATTTGAAGCAGCATGTTGCCAGGATGTAACTCTTACAACCAGTCCGTCCAGTTTAAATGCTTTCCATTTTTTTTAATATCACTTGCCGTTGTCAGGCCTTGGGCAGCTTGTAGGCTGCTGAGAGGTCACTTTTCCCATCATCTTTCTTAGCACGCCTTCTCACCTGTTGGCTCCTTACACTTGCCTTTCGTGGAAGAAAGAGCACCTAGAGGTGCCCGCTTAGGGTCTGCTTAGTCTGCTGGAACTTCAGATACCAACAAACAGTTCATCTTAGATGGTAATTCTGCATCTTCTTAAAGAGAGTACTTCAGTTGAACTGTACTCGATGGGAAAGGTCATTCATGGGGTTTCTCCAAGTGCTTGTTTGCATTCTGTCACTTCAGCTCTTTAAAAAAAGTCCAGGAAGTGAAAACTAACTGTGTAAATTAAAATCACTTGGGGGTCACGTTTGTTGATGGACATTCATGCCATTCAATTGCATCAGTGGTCAACAGAGCTCATCCAAGGTCCTTTGTACATTTTTTGAGTTTATAGCTAAAGTGTGGTGTAAAATATAAACTGTCACATAAATGTAAAATTTATTGCAAAATATAATTTGCTCTTCCTGTCACAGTGGGTCTTCCACCTCCATCCTCTTGTGTGCACTTGCTTCTTGTTACAGTTTAGTTTGCAAATCTCTTTATGTGGCAGATCTAAGCACTTAACTCGGGGACTTTCCGAAGAAGTGGGAATGAAGGCAGGGCTTCTGTCCAGGCTCTTGTGCCTTATGCCAAGTGATGAAAACTGGGCCATCACGGTTATTCAGAGAACGAATTGAGTAAGAATGCTTGCTGGAAGACATCTCTTCCTTTCTTGCTGCTTTATGCTATATAATGATTTCTAGAAGCAGGGTGATCTTTAACTTGTCCAAAATCTTAAACATAAGAGCCAAACAAAATATTTACTGCCATCCAGTCTGGGAATAACATCCTTATGGGGAGAAGGAGCATTGCTATGCACAGTGGTGTAGTGATGTCACATTTTTCTGAGGGTTGTTTTTTCTTTTCTCTCTGTAAAGTGAGTTTTATCCAAGTGGAAGGAGTTTGTCTGCAACAATGTGATAGAAGAGTTTGTTCAATGTCTTAAAATAAATGCAATTTCTTTTGCTGGCTTGCTTGCCTCTTGTGGCTGAGAAAGCTAAGTGGGTGGCTTTCTTCATGGCATAGAAACCAACAGTTGATAAGCACGGTGCTGGCTCATCGTGGTAAAGATGTGTAGACAAAGGGTTAGTGGCTGTTCAGGGGTTTCTCCATGTCATGGGACTTCTGAAGCAGATACTTCAGCAGCAGTGTGGCTTTTGGTCAGACAGAAGGAGGCCAGCAATATGGTGGTAGTTCAAATACAGTAAGTACTCCACTTGCTTGTCTCACCTTTAAAGACACGCTGTCTCCAAAGGAATTTAAGTGACACATAATTTCATGCAAACAAGAAAAATAATTGCTTTCTTAAAAACCTGCTCTCTCTGGATTGAGTGATTTGTGTCCTCTCCCGAGATGTGGTGTGTTTTTTTTTTGTCTTGTGAGTATTTTCTACAACTGTTAGCAGTGCAGACCATCAAGTCCCAAGAAGACAAACAAAGCATGTGCCAGTTTGAGTTGAAGCCCATAATCTCTTTCCAAATTTGGAAATTTGACATATTTCTGATTTCTTGCAGATAATTTTTGAATGTGTTTATTTCATCAAGCCCTTGTTTTCAAGGGAGAAGAAATACAGTTCTGAATACTATGTCCATGTACACAAGAGAGAAAATAAAATTATTTTGTTTCTGTAAGCCAGTTCAGCCGTGGTCTGTGATTTGTCAGCACTGTGGAGGGTCATCCAGTTTACATAGAACTGGACATTTCCAAGGAACAGAACAGGATGTCAATGGCCATTAAAGAATTAGTCCTTTTCCTTTTGAATAAAAATGAAACCTGTGCTCCCAAGTGTGAATGTGCTCAGGAGCAGAGAAGTTTCGTATTTTAGATGAGAAACTTAGGTCCACATTGCTTATGGCCTCCAGAGATTTTATGGGACTGTTCTCAAATAGATTGTGTTCCCTTGTTTGAGATGCTTTGGGATTACACGCTGTAGATGTTCTCTAAGGCTCTGTTTCCTTTTCATACTAATTTGTGTTCTGTCCTTGTCTGAAAATGGACTGTGTTTTGCTGTTTTTCTTATAATGTCTTACTATTTTCTGCTTCCAGCTACAAAGAAACTTTTCTCGTCCTTTGGGCCTTTTCTGGTCTGCTGGATGCTAATGGATGACATGTATATCTGCTCCAGAGCCTTACCCGTGCAAATAGCTTGTGAAGGCTGAGGCTGTTCCAACCAAACATGATTAAAAGTCATAGGAATAGAGATGGAAAAAGCTATTAGGTCAAGTAGTTCCCACACGCACCCCCTGAATCAGTACAGGTTTGTTTCCAATGGTACATTTTTGGTGCTTTCCAGAAGGGGTCAGTGCAGGTCAGCGCTCACTTTGAATCCAACAGCCCTTCCCCCTTCTTGAAAAATTAGGAAACCTGAATCTAGTGACGAATAGGTTGCAAAACGTCTAGAATTTATGTTATAGCCTGTAATTTGATGTTGGGTGATCAAAAGCAGAAGAAATGTGTTCAAGTCCAACAACTTGTCATCCAAGATTTTAAATGAGGAAAATTACTGAGCTCTTCAGAATTAGTTGTTAGGTATGTGTGTTTATTAGAAGTTACAGATCCTGAGAACTGTTCTGGCAATGCTCAGTAGTAGTGAGAGTAGCACAGATTCACAGGTTTATCCTGTTGGGTTGTCCATACTTAGAAAGCACATATTACAATAATATTTTGTAGTTACATAAACAAAAATCTGGACAATTCAAATGAAATTTCTGGTCATAAAAGACCAAAAAAATGAAAAAAACCCCTGTTAAGTCTGAATAAGGGAAGAGAATAACAATCATGTTTCACCAAAAGTACAGTTCATCCTACCCAACTACTGAGATAAAGGAACTTCCCTGAAGATTACCCAGTGTCACGAGTGCGTTGGGTCATGGAGGCTCCCGCAGGGTTCACTGCACGCATGTGAACTGGGTGTCCTGGTCGAGAGTGGCCACATTTCATCAACGGGAAAGCTTAGCCCATTCTGCACAACAACAGTGTACCCCAAATGCCTGTGTCCGTGAAGAAGTGACAGCTGACTTCTGGAATAGGTCTTAAGAGGGTGGAATGACTGGTACTGGGGCAAAAATTAATAATTGGAAGTGGGGAGGGGGAGAAAAAGGTGGCTGGAGATGGTAAGAAGGAAATGCTGGAAAGAGAGCAGAGAGAGATGGCACTCTGGTAGAGGAACGACCGACTCACTTGAATATAACTTGTTTATGTTTTTAAGGTTTTCTTATTTTCCCAGTGGATATGGCTATTTTTCAAAGTAAAATAACCAAGTAATAATTTCATTACGTTTCCTTCCAAGATTTCAAGCTAAGTGTAAACAAGAGAAATCCATTGGGAAAATTAATCCAACTTCCTTTTTCAAGAGCACTTCAGCTCTGTTTCTCCCCTCACCACTCTCCTTGTGTATTTTTATTGCTACTGTTCTTATACCCAGTATCTGTGGCATTGTTGACATCAGCTGAAATGCCTCAGTGATGGCATTTGTTAGAGAGAGAAGCCTTTAGGATCACTGAAAAGCACTTCTGATACAGAAATGGTAAGTTCTGAGGTTTTCAGTGTTTAAAAAATACTAATGACTTTTGATGCTTTGGGAATGTTCCATATGGGCAAGTCAAAGTGGTGGAAAACAACTGAAGCACTTGCATTGGATTTGATCTCTGACAATTAATATTTGGACTGCATGGGAGAATCATAAGGAACAAAAACTCCGTAACAACACCATGGCAATCAGACAGGCAGACTTCCAAAGCTTTAATTTTTCCAGATGTTAAGTGCCTTGATTTTCCAGCTCAGGTGAAGGAGGGATTTCAGAAAAACAGACAATAAAAAACATCGAATTTGTAGGGGTTGGTTGTCATAAAGACCACTGCATCGCTGAGTGTTCAGATACCAGTGTGCTGAAACACAATCAGTGCTAATATGCATGAAATGAAGTCAGAGGCTTTATCTGGGACATAAATCAAGATACGTTTTATAAGTTTTAAAATACGTTTGTATGTTTTTACAATAAGAATGCTGCAGCTTCAGATGCTTCCAGGCTGCATTTTAACAAATGCTGAGTTTGCCTTCAAGAACAGACATGTTTGTAAAAATGGTGAGGATGAGCAGGAGACTCAGAGTCCTCTGGTTCATTCACATTAGGAGAGCCCTGGGGTGGTCTTTCACTGGGGAGCCGTGGAAGCCTGAAGCCAGCTGTCTGCATCGGTGTTCTGTGCTGTTGGCTGCAGAGCGTAGAGCCTTGACTCAGTTTCTCTCTTGTTGTCACCAAAGCTTGAGATTTATTAGAGAGGCCTTGGGACAACGTAGACAAAACCAGTCATGTTCAGTCCTTCCTTCTGCCAAACGGATGTATCGCTGTAGAAACTGTTTTACTGAGTACTTAGTGTGGACATCTGTAAGCTTCATATCCCTGTCTCTGAGAGCAGGAGGATCCACAAGCTCAGCCATCAATCACTCTGGTCAAGAGTTACATGAGACTGGCTGAGTGCAAAGCAGGCTCTACAGCCCGTTTGAGCCAGGGATCAAACACCTAGACTTTAATGAAGTGGTGTTTTTGTAACCAGGCATAGAGTCAAGGCTGAAATAGTTTGCAAGAGAAAATGCCAGATGGGTTTACACTTCGTGAAAAGACTAGAGGCTTTGTAATAATGACAAACGTCGCAATCCTTCTTGCTCATCTTCCCATTTTTCACTCCATGAGATTGGAGTGGGGGAAGCCCGTGCTGTGCTCTGATGTTGGACCATGATGGGACGTGATGGGGAGATCTCCAGCAGGGTTTTACTCTTATGGCTCCTCCAGCCAGATGGCTTCAATCTACTGACCAATTCTCTGTGCTTTGTGTGAGGTCTGCATGCAATTTAAATGGAGCCTGTTCTCAGCTAGTTTTGCCTTTTCTTTGCCCCCCTCCCCCACATGCACATATATTCCCATCTGACCCTTTTCATGCTTCCCCCTTTCTTTAGCCTTTCGGGGAAATTATGCTGGCACCATATAACAAATATATCAGCTGGATTCGCCTCAAAGTCCTTCAGTTTTGGAGGCTTTCAGTCATCTAACTCCTCTGAGTATTTCTGAGAAGAGTGCTCCCTTAGCCAACTGTGCTGTTGATGTAGTTCTCAGAGTGGTATTTTTTTGTGATGCTGCTGTTTTCCAGCTGTTTAAAAGTTTAGAACATGGCACTTCATGTACACACCTATGTGTGCCACCACCAGGAGTCCCAGCAGATTTTTCTAATACACAAAGCACTGTTATCTGAACTTCTGTTTATCTTTGCATTCTGCAAATCTGGAAAAAAAATGCATTTGCTCTCTAGGTTGGTTTTTTTTTTTTTTTTAAATTTTCCAATATTGTTCAGCATGAAAAATCTCAAATATCGTGACAAGTAAAAGCAGGGAATGCCCTTCTCACTGCATTTTTATCACTTAGCACCAAAATTGCACAGAGTAGTAGACAATAGGAGATAGTCTTATTAGGCAGTCTTCTAAAGAGAAGACAGTAGAAGACAATAGAAGAGTGATAACTGTACAAACCAAATCTCTGTTTGTTTTGTTTCAGTCGTCATCAAGCTTGCTTTCTGGACTGACATGTCGGAAAAAAAGATCAGGTGGGCTGGAGTGATGATCGTTGGTCTATTAAAATCAGTTTTACTTCATCCCTAACTGTCTGTGCTTTCTGCTTTGCAGTCTGTTGTGCTGCATTTTTAGGGAATTCTTTACTTTTATTAATCATCGACCTGGAAGAGACTTGGAGGCTGCTGGAAAACTACAGTGTTGTCCTCCTTGCCATCAGGTGAAAACACAATATACTTTTGCATTTCCCTGCGGCTTCCTCTATGAGTTGTAGCTGGCTAGATGCCTTATCTGTTTAGAGACAGATAAGGGAAAAAAGGATTTCCCTTGTAGAAAGAAGGACATGGTACTATTTTTCTGACACTTTCCAAATCTCCTGGTACATTGGACTGTAGGGTCTACATGGGTCATGTTGTGCAGCTCAAAGAGCTGTTTCACTGGTGAGGATTTGCAAAGTGTATTGCGGTGTGGTGCTTCTTTTAATTTAATTTCTGTCAGTTCTTTCTGGGAAAGGCATTCTGTGTCTGTTTGTGTGAGTGGCAATGACAACCAATTCTCATTTTGATATCTGAGACATGGAAATAAAATCCCCTCTTGAGCCCAAAGATACTTGTTTCTGGTACCCTGCAGATCTAGTATATAAACAAGAAGGACTCTGCTTTTGTGTGTGTCCCCCCCAAAAACCCCAGCAAAACAAAACTGTTAACTGTAATCTCACTGAGTGAATCAGAGAAGAACATGAGCTTGGCATGCAACAAGAAAGCTGAGGCACTACTCGGCAAAGATGAAAGTGATACTGATGACCATAGTTTAACTGGGTTTTCATAAAACATGCTGTTCTTCACAATTTGCCTAGCGCTTGATAGTTTCTTTTTATGAGTCTGGCAAGACAATGAAACTTCAAACCATTTGCTTTGCAACTGGAAAAATGAACCAGAGAGATATTCAGAAGAGCACGAGGACTCTTTGTCTCTTTTATTAAGGAGAAGCACTCCAGCAGCAAGGGAACAAGAACCTCCTGCAAACATACAAGCACAGTTTAGCAGTAAATCAGCTCAGCTGCAGTCCTCACCACATGATACTCTGTAGTTGCCACTGGGGAGAATTCTGCTCATCTCCAGACAAGATTGTGACTTGAGTTAATATTTATTTCCGTTTTTACAGATGTGCTGTCCAGTGATGGATGGGGTGTGTTAACCTTCTACTTTTTCACACCTGGTCCACACCTGTTTGGGATCTCATTCCCTGTCCTACTGGGCAGCAGCTCTTGAACTTTGTTGGATGCTGGATCTCAAGCCAGCTGAGGGTGGTGAAAAGCTTTGAAACCCTGGGCCAAAGGGCTTTTTGTTTTTAAAGTCAGAGAGGTTGGTAGGTTTTGTTTTATTCTTGAGTGAATATTCATTCTCACGACAAAAACATTTCACAATAAGCTGTTTTCATTTGACAGCTCTTTGGCAGTACATGTGTGAAAAAAATTGTGGTTTTTTTTTTTTGTAGTCCAGTTCCTAGTGGTTGAGAATATCCCTGTCTCAAAAAGGCTTTGGACTTTCATTGCGCTCATTGACAGTTTAATCAAAAAAGTTTTGGATTAAGTATTCCTCAGAGTCTAAACTCTCTAGGGAAGGTAGAAGTCCATCCTCCAGCACACTGTGAAGAATTTTGTCTTGCCTGTGCAGCTCCTTTTGAGTAAGAAGGGGACTTTGGTCTCCAGGGCTGTGGATTCAATAGCATGAAATTCAATACCAAAATTTTAAAACAAAAAACAAATGGTATTGTTTTGAATCCTTTTATAGCATGTTTTTCTCATTTGCGCTGCGGGAGCTTTAAATATTAGTATGCAAGCACTAGCCAAATTTAGGCTGATCAAGACTAGAGAAGAGTTCAGAGAGACCCAGCTAAACTTATTGAGGAGGAGGCTCCATGGCAAATGAAGTTCCCTGTAGAATGCCAGAAGAGAAAGCATGATCTGGGAGAAAACTAATTTGCTCAGACGTCTTGAATTGCTCTAACTTAATTCTTCTAGTTTAGGAAAAGACCTGAGCAGCACTACTCAGTGCACTTACAGTATTACTGTCTACTTGACTGGGCAGTGTGTGAATGGCAAATATGTGGAAAGTCACTGTAGTTATTAATAACATAATTGAAAGCCAGAATAAACATGATGTTTCAGGCTTTAAAACTAATGTCAGTTCAAATTTGGACGGTGGACAGGCCTACTAAGTGGATTTTAAATCCTCCTCTGTCTAGTCTGGTAGCTTTTTCAGGAGGTAAAATACTGAACTGTGGAGACCTTGGGACTGCTGCAACAGATCGACTCACATATTTCCACATCTGCTGGTTTCTGTCTGTATGGACTAAAGAAGGTGGTGAATTGGGACTGAGGTACATAGAAGGAGCTGTGCTGTGAATGAGGGACAAGAACAGTTGGGGTGTTATAAGCAAAGGCCGAGGCATGCAGCAGAGATGAGTTGTGGGATCACAGAGCTGAGTTGTGTTTAATTTGTGAGCAGATCAGCATGTCACTGTTGCATTGGCGGCTATCGATCAAGGCTCAAAGACAACTCCTGGGCAATATGTTGTGGTTCCAGGGCTGAAATAGTAGGAGAGATGCAGGTCAGCAGAGATTGTTGTGGTGACACTGGGGAAGAGTAGAGAAAGAAAAGGATTTACCAGTCAAGAATGAGGGATACTGTCAAGAGCTCAGTATTTGGAGTAACTGGTTAGTGCCAAGGTGCTTTCTTCTTCCTTGGATGCCATTATGTGTCAGTTTTTCCTGGTTGGGTTTCTGGTTTTGTTTTTTTTTTTTTTTTCTTTCATATTTTCCTTTAAGAATCTGAATCTCCCTGAGCAGCAGGTGATCTTGACTATAATGTAGAGGAATAAGCTTGGGAAAGTTTTGTCAAAAGAGAGTGGGTTATAAAAACAACCCTCTCTGCACGGCTTGAACCTGTCAGCATGACGCTGCTGACGATGCAGCTGGAAGGGAATGCGACAGGCTCCACGGCCCTGAGACAGAGCAGCCCACACAGCCTGCAAATGTTATGGGCCCGGCGTGGGTTAGGGGAAGGTGTGCCTGCTTTGCCAGGTGGGCCATGCATGGAAGTCAGATGCTTAAGTAGTCGTAAGCCTCTAATCAAAGCAATCATTTTGAATCCCAGTTCTGCCAAGAGCTTGAGAGAGGTATGGAAAGTTCCTGAAGTCCTGCTGGGCTCGTCTCCCATGTACAGAGTGCTTTTGAGTGTCTGCTTTGGGACTTATCTTTTGGCCCCTTGCAAGACGAAAGGACTCTTTGTAAGGATAGTCCTCTCTGCACGTGGCTGCAGCATGAAGTTGTGCTGGTGTCCAGGCGTGGGGCAGTCAAATAAAGCTAGAAAGAAAGTGGTCAATGGCTGGGGAAGTTTGTGTGAAGTGGCATGGGATGCTGGTCTGCCCAGGATGTCTTGCTGTTCGGTTCAGTGTCAGTAGCCCTAGAGCAGGGGTTGCTGGAAACATTTCCATCCAGACAAATTGACTCTGTTTGTTCCTGTTGGCTTTGTTCCTTTCTCTTTTGTGTTCCAGAAAGGGAGAATTTACCCTCTGCAAATGCAGGGCTTACACACAATTTTCCTGGAGCTCAGTCAGTCAGCCAAATCAGCAGGAGCTTTTTGGAAATGACAGGAGCCAGCTGAGGTCAGTTTTGATCTGGTAAGAACTTTACTGAACCAGACTCCCAGGTTGGGAGTCACTTTCATTACACCAAGTCAGTAGGAACTGCAGAGAGCTGGCTGAAAAGGTGTAATTCCTGGTGAGGAGTTCTTGGATGAAAATCACTTCCTAGAAGAAGGAGTCAGGGCCATGCTGAGTTATTTGCTGCTTTGTTCTCAACCAGATGAACTAGACTAGTCCCTTTAAGTTTTTTTCCAACTTTCCTCATTGTATACTAAGACTCTTTCCAAACAGGCAGCAATGGACCTATAGCTTTTGCATAAGGAGCATCACAACTTATTATGCCTTTTGTGGGTGTCCAGAGGCCAGGCTGGAACCTTCTCTGCTCACAGCTGCTGTCTTAGTTCCACTGTGTGGTCCTCACTCCAGTTGTATGGAGGCTTCTCTTGATCTTCAGAGATACTGCAGGAAACTATTTTCTCTCACTGTCCTCAGAGCTGTCTATTTGGAGAAGAGGTGTCATATCATAGCATGACACACGAATGTATATGGTGCTATCTTGTGGAATATTCAGCATGCCATGTCTCTAGCCATGCAGTAGCGTATGTGAGCATGTCCTTGTGTCTGTCAGTTGACGTAGCTCACCCTTTCTTCCAGGATGATTTTGTGTTCTGTTTTCTATTTTCTGTTACACCCTGATGATGGCATAAATTTTCTCAGGGTGCTTCCAGGCTGTCCTGCTTCTCATGTGTTATCTGATCCCTGTTCTTAAGTGACTAGCTGGAGATGCAGATCTCAGCTGAATTCTCTGCTTTTCCACAGACTTTCTGTGTGACTTTGACAAGTCATGAGGTGACTCTGTCAACATGTTTTTCTGGTGAGACAATTAAGGGGAACATTTTTAGAAGCAGAAGTCAAACTCCAAGAGAATAGCAAGAATAAACTTTTGCATGCTGGCCATTCATGAAGTACAGAGTGCCTACTTATGGCCTGTGTGTTTTTATTTGAGAAATAACAGCTTAATTACGGTATGATCAGGAGCATAGCTACATTGGCAGAGCCACATAGGGGGAATATGGTCTGCATGTCTAGAATCCTTACTGTGGACTGGGCATTGTTTACTGCCTCCTTTTCCCAGCCTAGGGCCATTTCCTTGTTTACCCAGTGACAGAAATGAGGACACTATAGAGTGCATCAGTTTGGAAACATCTGCATGAGGGGTTTTGCTGGCACAGTTACATCAACAGCCCTCTTTGGCTGGATGAGCTTTGCAGTGTGGGACAAGCCTTAATCTTTGAGTTCCTCAGGGACTTAACCAGCTATGGGACATAATTTTGCCTCTCTTCCCTATAGGTCTGTATGAAGATGGAATACATTAAAATTAAGAGTTGCACGAGTTGTAGCTGAAGGGACCATTGAAAAACTTTGATAGGTACAGTATCATTCAACTAAAATTTCATAAGATGTTCAGTTCATAAAATGACTTGAAATGTGCACTTAATAAGTGGATGTGAAAACATGCAGAAGGTGAAGAAATAGATCAGTTCAACATTTCCCTAATTCTAAATGTCCTTTGCAATGGTACTAAAGATACTTGTGTTTATATCCAAGGAAGAAAAATGTAAACCAGAAGAGCATTAAGGTGATCTGTTTACTTTTAGCTACTCACCTGTCTTGCACAGTGTTTTGGTTGTTGGTACTCAGTGTTGTCTCTCAAACAGAGTAAAGTCATTGAGTTGGGGATTCTCAAGAGGCAAGTGTGGACAGTGGCACTTTACTCTAAATTTGAGGCCTTTCAGCTAATCTTTATTAGTCTCTGCTACAGGGCTAGTAGTTCTGAGACTTACTAAGCAATTACGTTTCTTTAAAAACAAAATTGTGAAATGGGTCCAACTTTATGCTTGGAAGTTAGTGCTGGTGGAAGCTCTGTAACCTGATCCATTCCTCCACAGATAAGACTGTTTTTCCAGTGTGGCCTGTAAAAGCAGCTCTTTCTTTTGGCCTGAACACTGATGGCCCAATTGACGTACCACCTTTGGATTCAGGGAGAGGCCCTGATCTCACTGTTTTCAGAAAAAAACCCCATTCCTCATGGCTGCTTCTCTAAAGTCAGCATTTCACATCAGTGAATATTTGGCTTTTATATCTTCAAGGCATCTTTTTTTTTTTTTTTTCCCCCTTCCAGATACTTGGGAACAGGAGGTTCAGAATGTTTGGTGATGAAAGAGCAGTGTGATGCCAGGGGCTGTATTGCTAGCAGCATAGCATAAACACCCTTGACTTATAAGCTGGTGCCAAATGAAGTTCTCAGAAAGCCACAGAAAGACTACCTGGAAAATCAACAAAGGTGTTACATGCAAATGAGACACCTTTCTTTTTGTAGCTCTCGAAATGAGTCCTTCTGCTGCAAGGTGGTTTGGGCATTTTAGGGAGTGGTAAGTGAACCACACCTCTTCTTCCAAATTCTTCTCACTGATCCACTACTGGGCCTTAGTTCTGCCAAGGAAAAGTCTTTTAAAGTTCAATGTCAACAGTCAAGTGTTGTCTGTTCTCTGAAAGGACATGATGTATCTGAGGGATCTAAAAATATCATTCAATTTTGAGAACTAGAGAATCTATGTACTTTGTAGGGACTCAAATTACATAGAGCAAATAAAATACAAAAATTATTAGCTTTGCCCAGTAATTAATTGCTGATAGGATGTGAGGACAGTTTTCAGGAAAGACTAATTTTCATTCTTGGTTTCCTGAATTGATATATTTCTGTCCACTTACCTGCCTACCTCTACTGGACAAGCACAAGATTATGGTGAGGAATACAGATCCTGAGTTAGATTTTGAGTTAGATTCTTTGCATATCAGCTATGCCATGCACAGACAGCGGAGGGAGATCATTAGGAAGCCAAATGCAACTTTCTTGTCATATTGGACAGTCACAGAGTAAGTTACAGTATGCTATGGGCAGTTTTCTCTTATGCTGTTGATGGATAAACTCCATGGACTCTTAATTTATAAAGAATCAGATAATAAAAACAGAATTCTGTCAAAAGCTCTGCTCCATTAAGTCATCTCTCCCCCACCAGGAACCACTCCACTGTCCCTTTGCACTCACAGTCCTGACAATATACATTGAATTATGCAAAATGGCAGGGATGGAAAAAAGATTGATAAGGGGTATATAGTTTTCAGGCCATTTCTTCCAACCCAGGATTCTTTCCATCCCATCTTACTCCCTGTGTTTTTATAAATGGCAGAGAGAGACTGGGCTGTAGCATACAAGTCGTTACTTTTTGTTGGTTTTAATAGTATACATTAGACACTGAATTGTGGTATAAACTGCAAATGCTCTGTAAAGGGCTTTTTTGCCCTTCAGTACAAAGATTTCAGTCTGTGCCCCTTGTACAGCTCTGCCTCTCTCTTCTAATGGGAGGCCTCAGCGTGGGGAAACACATCCTAAGAAAGCAGAACAACAGGGCGGGAATTAGTCGGATGCAGAGGAGAGCAGCTCGATACTAACGGCCAAATAGGCTCTGACAGCCTCACACCAACGGGCCACTCTCCTCTATGGGGAGTTTACGAGGCCTTGGCTTGTGTGGCCACCTCCACTTACGGATGAAAATCAAAACCAGATTGATGTCCCCCTCCCAACAGCAGCTGCCTGATTTTTTGCATAAATCGTGCTCCCCGGCCCCTCTCCAGGGGAGCTCCATAAAATAAATGGATTCATTACATGCGGATTTCCTTTTCCTTCTTCTCTGGAGAAACAAAGAGCCTATTAGACGCAATATGGAAATGCACATATGCATGCACACACGTGCAGACAACATGAAAATGTGCACGTGCACATGCAGCGTATAAGCTCCCTCCCATCTCTGTACCCAGACAGTGCCATAAAATATATGGACAAAACCCCCTTCTCCTTCACATGCACAGCTCTGCCGAACACACAAGCCTGTGTATTCATTCACACAGATCTGCAGCTTAAATTCTAAACTAAAAAGGACAGGAAAGCCCAGGGCAAGTTGCTCCTTCCAGAAGGTGGAGGACTGTGGGTGCACTGAGTGGGGGTTATTTCCTTTTGCCAGGAGCTGTGTTTTTACCAAGAGCGTAAGGGCCCCATCCTCCGCAGAGCAGGGCTCACAACAGGCTGCACGCTTGGGACACCATAACCGCAGGAGCTGGGAGGCTGCCAGCTTTCTCTCCAGCTGAAATAGAGGAGAGTGCATTGTGGCTGAGAAGAGGCAGAGGGATGAAGGTAAGGAAATGGCTGGGTGCCCTTCGTTCCTCTCATCTCCAGGTGGCGGCAATACTGGCACAGGAAAGAACTGGAAAACATACCTTCCCTGGAAAGCTCTGCCTGTGTGAAGCAGCCACAGATGCAAATCTCACACACCTGCATATCAGGGTGAGGGACGCGCTGGAAACCCCTTGCTGAGCAGGTTACATGAAGTTAGGAGGTGTGTGTTCACCTTCAAAATGATACCCTAAGACACTGGCCCCAGGACAAGACTAGTACGTGGGCATGTTCACATTGTATGCTAAACTTGGGTCAGAGCCCGAGTTTGAGCATTAACTTGCTTCCCATGCAAATTGTGAACGCCCTAACCCTCAGGGCCAACTCCCTACATCTTCAGTCGGAAAGCCTTTGGGGCTCTAAAAGCCCAGCCTCAACAGGGTGCTGTGCTATAGAAACAAGAGCCAAATTACAGCAGCAGTGGGAAACTGGTTGTAACCTTTACCAGCTTCTGGCTACCACCTGACAAGGGGTGAAAAGGGAGAAAAGGGAGGAGTAAGAGGAGAGCTGTTTTTGCTCTGTGGCACCAAGGGATGCTGGCACCAAGGGAGAGAGACACAGAGCTCAGCTGGAGGGTGGGAGGCAGACACGATGGTGACATTTGCTGGGACAAAGCTCAGGACCATGCTAAGGATATGCTACTTGCGCCTGAGCTGGACTGAGTTTTGGTGTTCAAGGGAACACCAATCGCCCTTTTAATCCAGAATCCATACTGCTGTGGAGCACTTTTTAGTCTTTTAGCCTTTTTAGGAAGCAGCAGTGTAAATTTAGGAGGGCATAGCATCAGGCTGGAGGCAAGAGAGACCCATTCAAAATCAAGGGGTGGGGAGAGCAACATAGCCAGCAAAAGGACTTCAGATACACAATCCAAGACCTGAATCTCTCAAATCATAAACATCTCAGTAGCGTAAAAAGATACTGGTGTTTTTCTCAGGCCTTCAATATTGGGCTTTAAGGTTACAGTCAGGCTCCATTGCTAGCTTTTCCTGGCAGCTGTGAAGAGTTTCCCTTATATGATGTAAGTTTGCACATAAATGAGTGAGTCTGGAAGCTGGAGCTTTACGAAAAACAGTGACTCGAATGGGATGTCTGATGAAATCTAGAAAGTCAGCAGCACGGGGGAGGCAGACCCTGCAGAGGAGGGCTTCTGAAGAGCTGCTGAGCAGAAGCCCTACAATTGAGAGAAGCTAGCAAGAACTGAGACATGAGGGAGCTTAAAGCACTTCACATTGCCTTAAATTCAGTATCCTAAACCCCAAGGTTTCAGACATTTTAAGCTGGACCACAAAAATTTGTGATAACTGTAGAATCATGGGCTTTTAAAAAGAATAAATGCTGCATTTTCTTTCTTTGCCTCTTGGTTTTTGAGCATTAGAGTTGCCTTCAAATAGCATTTTGTAGTTTTTCCCTGCAGTGAAGACAAAATGTTGCATTAATTAGTATCAAAATTTTTGGTTTTCCCCACACTCAAGAGGACTAGAAACTTATCTTATGCAGATAACACTTTTCTCATCTAATCATCTGTCATCAGGTTATGGAGCTTTAAGGAAAAACAGGATCAGTATAACGAGATCCACAACCCATCACAAACACTGGCAATGCTACTTCAAATGGCTTCACTTCACTGATGTCAGCAAGGACTTTGTATACACAAATATGGAGATTGCAATCTTGATCCTGGAAACACTGGAACCTTGAAATGATAAAACTAGGTGAGCCCTAAAATCCATTTATTCCCGGATCCTGTCTCTGATTATCTGATGCTTTCTCTGATGCCTTTGCCAGATGCTATAGGGGAAGGTGCAAGAACCTTGCAGCAGGCAGATATAACATAATCTGTTCAACACTTACAATCATTTTCTGGTTCCTATCAGAAACCAGAGATGGAATTGGGACCAGGAATATAAATTTTAGCATCTTTTCCAAAAGCGTTGTTAGTGATCATTATTATGCTTTTTTTTGTTTCTTCTCATCCACGTCATTGTCCAATCTTTTTGTAAAATTATTCTTGGCTTTTGCAGCTTCTTGTGTTCAGGACAGCTTAGCCCAATTCCAGATGAGTGAAAGAAATTAGTTACTTTGATGAAGTTTGGACTGGTTGCTTCTTCATCTTATTGAATATCTGTTTACCCTTGTGTGTCCAAGGACAGCAGCAAGTCTTTCTCTCTGTGACTATTTTCATCAGGATGTCTTGTGGTTGCAAGAATACATGGTGCTGGGGATTTGTGCCAGTGAATCTCTTTGCTTGAGTCTCCCATGTAGTTTATCTGCTTGCTTTTACAGACCCTGCTTCCCCTCATTGTTTTTCTTCCCCTACACGTGTTACCTGACAGCTGAGTGTTACCTGAGCACTGAGGTTGGACTGAGACAGCCTCCAGTCTATTTCCTGCTGTGACCTTTTGCATCAGCATCTGCTCCTCCTTAGACTATAAGGTCTGTGACAAGAATGAGCTTCTGTGTATGTATGTTTGTGTCTGCAAACCATGATTTCCACTGGAACCTGTCTGTTCTGATGTAGTGCATACAATGATCAGTAATAACGCCTAATTAAACACTTAAATAAACCCTGCTCTGCCATTCACAGGATTGAGTTGAGAGCTCTTTCTTTGTGACCTTGGGTCCAGTCTTTGTGGTGGGGCTCATCCCTGGAGCGCAACAAAACCAGTGGCTTGAAAGGGATGCAGCACTCCTGATTCTCCATGGGAAAGCAGAGGGTACACTATTCTCTCTAGAAACAATCCTGTCTCTGGTCTCCCTGTTTTGCCCTTATCTCCAAGGAGATTTGTAGGCAAATAGGATCAAAGGCTCAGAGATGCCAGATAGACTGCCTGAATATTCACTGGCAGGCACTGATAGGTGGTGCACTTCAATCAACCCATCCTCAGCTCACAAGTGAGCAATGAGGAAGGATAGAGGCAGGGCATCAAGCCCTGACCCTTCTCTGACAGTCACCCTTCTTTCTTACACTTGAGAGGCACTTGCTGCAATTTCTGGAACCAATACCTCCTCTCTGAATGGAAAATCCAGCTGGAGATGTGCCTGTGATATCTGACACTTACAATTCACGGTATGTTGGTTGCTTCTGCAAATTGGATTGGGAACACAAACATCCCCTCATGACTTGCCAGCCACGTGTGAAGTTCAGTAGTCACACTGTGTGTGGGCTCCTTGGAGAGGAGAAAACTTTCCAAGCAGCAATGGACTGTGATGAGGGTGAGAGGTGGGAGCAGGTAGGGGTGATGACTCCCCAATTTGGATCTGAGGTTTGATAACTTGCAGATAAGAGGCAGGAGCTGGTGGGGGATTTGGAGGTGAGGAGCTGAGCAGCTGGCAAAGGAGATGATCTGATGGAAGGAGGAAGGAAAATTTTGTCTGTGCTTGTGTGGGGCTTTTTTGGCTTACTGCTTTTGTCAGTCTGCCTCCAGGGACTGGAACTGCGGAGTTCAGCCTGGGCCTCCTCCTGGAGAATAGCTTGCGGCTCTGATCAACCATAGCTATGTGCCTCCATCCCTGCCTGCTCCCTGAGCATGGAGTTTGGCTATTCAGACAAGTGGCAGCTCTCTATAGGCCCTGCTGCTGTGACAGTCCTGCCAGAGCCAGGACTTGCTCCCTGGGCAAAGAGAAAGATGCTGGCAGGCCCAATTGCCTCTGGTATGTGATGGGTTTTCAGCTTCAGTATTTCAACTCTGCTGCCCAGACCACCCCTCAAGTCCCAGTGTAGCTGGAAGGAGCCAAAGGAGCCTTGGAGACAGCAGTGTCCTGGCTCTCAAGGGAGACCAGGCAAGTTTGTAGGGAAAGGACAGAGACAGAAATAACCAAGGCAGTTGGAGGGGACCATGCTGCATCTGCCAGCCTCTGTGTTCTATGCCTGGCCTACTGAATGGAGCAGAAGGCTCCTCCTGTGGTTTTGTCATGTCCTGGCAAATTATCTGTGTGTAGTCACTCCTTCCTCAGCAGCTGAGTTGTGCAGCACTAAAATCTGTCTGCCCTTCAGACAGTGCTGTTTTCAGGTTTATCTATTCCCCGTTCTAGCAAGTGATCCCTGCAGAAGAAGGATATTTTAATTATGGGAGGGTAATATCCAGGCTGCCCTTCACACCCATCACTTACACTATGCCATGGGTTAGCTGATCTCAGGAATGCACGTTGGAAACCAGCCCCAGGTTGTCTTCTTTGGGCTGCTGCGCCCATCGCTGTGATACTTGGACACTACTCAAATTGTTGAAGGCATGAAATCTCAAAGCTTAGAGCTCTTACTGGCCTCTGGATGGGCCCACCAGCCCAGCCTGCATCCAGACACAAAGCCACGTCTATCCTCTGGTTTGCAGACAGGATGTTTTTTTCCCAGTAGTTTTAAGGTAGACTCAGGTCTGGCAGTCTCCACGGCCTATTAAAAACCAGTCTTATAAAATGTGAGCTAGGAAGCAAAACTCAGCGCCATAAGAGAAAGAGGAGGAAACCACCAATTAGGAACAGCTCCCGAGGGGATGCTTTCTTAGGAGCCAGGAGGCACTCTGCCAACAGGGCTTTTGGAGCAGGGTGGGGCTGGCTGGGGAGGGCAGAGCCAGGGGTACCTGAGCCTTTCTGCACTCAGGAGGGCTGGTCCTGCAGCCCAGCAGCTGCTGCACCTGAAGCAAAGCAGCAAGATATTGCACCCTGGCTGGGCAAGAACTAGCACCCAGGAGTAGGGAGGAAGAACGGGAGGAGCACCGGAAGGTACAGCCCTCCTTAGCCTATGGCAACCAGCTAGCAATGAGGAATTCCTTCCTCCAGAAAGCAGCTTTGCCGTGGAGTAGCTGGGAGTAGCTTTCAAAGTTCTTGTGATAGCCAGGTTTCCCACACAATGGTAAACGTGCCTGACCACAGGGCAGCTGCAGGCAGGCAGAGGCTCTGTGGCCCTGCAGAGAGCAGAGAGAGGTCCCCTCGTGCAAAACTAACCCACAGCTGGTGTCTAACTCCAGAGGTGGCCTCTTACACCATCAGATGTAGGTTGGTAGAGAAAAAAGACACAAGGTCTGAGCTTTGTAGTCAGTGCATCCTTCCTACAGTTTGGTAAATGCCAGGGGATTATTTGTTTAGGTCTTGGTCTGTTGGGCTGTTGTGGCTGCCTGGGAGTCAAGGTTATTGTTGGTGGTATCCGAGTGTGGTTGGTGGTGGGGGCCACACTCCTGATAAGGAGCGTTGAGACACTGAGGGCTGAACTGCCAGGATGTGGTTTGTTGACCACGTAATTTCTCCTGGAGAGGAGTGGGTGTGCAATGTGGCTTTTATTTGCTCCAGTCTATCTTGTTTCTCAGTTTTCCTGGAGACGACAGCTTCTTACCAGCTTAGGCAATGGGGTCTGTGGGGACGTTGAGGTAAAATACTTGCTTAAGGTCACTGGGTGCTGCCTACAGGGACTATCCGTGGCCTGTGAGGAGAACAGCCTCCAGTGGGCAGCCTGAAGCACCTGAAATCCCATCTGCTTTTTGGGGTGCCAGTGGAAATTTTGTAGGAGGTTTAGGTCCCACTGTTTTCTCAGCAATGAGGTGGCTCATCAGCTGGCTTCCCTGACAGTTTTTAGTATTGCCTGTGGTCACCATTTACTACCCTGTAAGGGTTCATCACTTTGCTTCAGCTCTTTAACAACTGGGTCTGTGCTTGGGAGCAGCTCAGCTGTCCTTACTGATCCCCCTGCGTGAAAGGACACATAAGCAGTGCTTCGGGTCAGATCTGCCAGGCACAGGTCACTGCAGTGGCCACCCAGAGCACCATGGGCAGTGCTACACAAAGTATTTTGAAGATGCTGTAAGTGAGAGCTGCTTAAATATTTGCTTGTATTGAAGCAGAGACTGAGATCTGAGACTGGGACACTCAGTCTTTTCTGTCCTAGACATTTTCCCCATCCTGAAAGTTTCTGTGTGGAGGTGCTCTCTCTCTTCCCAAGGAGCTATTTCATGTTGTGTGAGGATTCAGTGCTTATTAGGTGAGTGATTTGAGTACAGGCCTCATCCTGTCAGAGGAATCACAGCAGTGTAATGAATTAGTCTCTCTGGTCCATTTGAAGTAGACCATGAATCTGGGTCTCCTGCATCCTTCTTGCAAACCTAACCTTGACCCTTTTTGTGATCTGTCAGCCCTGATAAGTTTCCACAAAGAGGTTAATTTCCAGTAAACTGATATTTTTGTCAATTAAAAAGCTAACAACAAAATTTACTGAGAAATGTCAGGTAACATCTAGTCCAGACATGTTAGCCTTCCGCCCAGGAAAGAATCTGTACCAGAAATTATCTTGTACTGATGAATCTCGAAGATGTGTTGCAAAGTTGCCAGTAAGCATTTTTCCCACTATCACAAGCAAGTGAAAAAAGGAAACCAAAAGGCAGCTTTAGTTTGACACACCAGGTAACAGAAATCAGGCTGTGTAATATTTTCTGCCTGACTAAATTTATCTAATATGAGCAGCATGGTGAAAAGGGAAGCAAGAAGCGGGTAGAAATTAGAAAGATATCTTCTGAGTCATTGCAGAGTGAGCAGGAAGTCCTGATGATTCAAGATTTGGCACTTTCCCTTGCTGAACCCAATGGCACGTCCTAGTGCCAGGAGAAACTAGGCTGTAGGAAGTGCAATCTTTTGGCTGAGGTAACAGACCTGTGATTTTCCTCTTCATTGATAGGGAGTCCACTGATATTTTTCATGAGAAAGTAAAGCTCTGTTCATAGTATCAGGACTGAGGCTGTGCGTGGAAGTCCTCAGCATCTCACTTTCCAAAATGCCGTGAAAGCTCTCCTCATTTCAAGCACATCTTCCTCAGTGACAGTGCGCACATACATCAACTTGTTAATCTATTTGAGAAGGAGTTATCTTACTCATTAGAACAACTTATGTTTATTTTTTTTATTATGTTACTTATAGCATTTATTTTTGGCTATCTTTGAAGTGCTGAGATGCACAGCCACTCTCATTGGCTCTTTGCGGGCAGCACTGTTGTTTGGTGCGTGCATATTTTGCTCCAGATATCTGTGCTTTTCTAACATCCTTTTGGAAAGCAGCATTACTGGGAGAAAGGTTCCTGTGGCCCCTGGGCTGCCTTATGGATGCTGTGGACCAGCATGGGATGTTATGATGCTAATTAATAATGGAAACCATTATTCTTTGTCTGCTGGTCATTTTCGGAGCAATGCTCTGCTATTGTGCTTCTCCAGCTGTCTCTCCTCCTCTCCCTTTCTCCTCTGCCTCCTCTTTGTCATATGCCTGTACGTCTCACTTGCCCACTGTCCAGGTACCTTTGGGGAAGCACAGATGTGTCTACATCTAAAATCCTGCTGTGAATGGTGGAAAGTATCCCGGCAGTGATGAAAAGCTTACATTTCATAGCCAACTCAACAAAAAGGAAGGGCTGTGCATGGATGACTCATTTAATTTCTACAATCCTGCTAAAGGATTTGCAGTTGGTTGCCCCTTTAGCCAAGGTGTCTTGCTGTGGACCTGTTGAAATTGCATACGTGGCAGCAGTCACGGTTGTTGCACTAGTGAGCTAAAGAGGGCACTTGAGGCTTTTGAGCAGCAAAGGTAGACTCCTGAGAAAGAACTAACATATGGAAACCATGAAGACCATCCCCAGCCTGCTGGCTGTTGTGGGCCTCATCCCCATTGCCTCTGCCAAGCCCAGCCATAGGAATGATGTCAGTGAGTCGCTCTGTGGGGTTCTGGAGAGCAGTGAAATGTGCCCAGTGAAGTCAGTGATGACATTTCCAGTCCTGGGGGGTTACACGACCATGGGTTGCCCCCACGCCTGTTCTGTTGGATGCAGATCTGGAAGCAGGGCCCTTCAGCTCCTTGAATACAACTCATTATATCTGGGAAGAGAGCCAAAGGGGAATGAAGGAGACCTCAACTGGTGTCAATCGCAGCTGCATGTCTGCTTAGCAACACAGGTTTTTGTAAATACATTGTCCATGACCCTGCAACCTCTGCTGATTTTCTTTTGCTGAATTAAGAGGCCTGTGTGGGAGCTGGGGCCACCCCTAGGACCACTGTGGACAAGAAAGTTTTGGAAATGCTAAATCTATCAGGCACTGGGCACTACTGGACACCTCCCAGGTGCTGCTCCTCATGACTGAACAGCAGTGGTTGCTCTGGGTCCTGCAGCAAGAAAGGTAACAAGCCTCTGCTCATCTTCCTAAGCAGCCACCCAGTGTCTGGTGCACTCTGGCTGCATCTGCTGCAATGTGTAAATGTCAAATGGTGAAGACTTTAAGATCAGACAAAGCTTTGAAGAGAAAAAAAACCTTACATTAAGTCACAATGTTACTGTTGATTCAGTTTGGGACAAGGACTTTCTCCATCCTTCTGAGATGTACCTGATGTCAGATCCACCTGGCACTGAGCTGGGCATGACCTGAGGACCCTGTATCTGTGTTTTGAAGGGGCAACGTGTATGGATGAAGTCAGCCACACTTTTTGTTTTATCCCTAGGTGCCTCCACAGCCCCCTCTGGGTTAACTGAGTGGAACAAAAGCTATTCCAAATACTGATGCCAAATATCCAGAGCAGGACTCCAGAGTTCCCCTTCCAGCTCTAGGAGATGAATTGACCTAATGGATGAAGCAGGTTCCTGAGAAGCAGGACTGCTGAAATCATGTCCTGGCAGTGGGAGCAGTTGAGATTGGGTGGCCAGGAAAGGGGACAAGGAGCCAGGATTCATAGGCTGTAGCTCTATCCATAATGGAGAGTCTTTTTCTGATTGTAGCAGCAGAGAAATTGGGTCAGGACTTATCAGTATTATGGACAAGCCACCCATAAGCTTTGTTTGCCTTTGATTATGGTCTGGGTTCATTCAACTTTTGTCTGAGGTCAAATCTGAACTCACTCCTTTCCCTTTGAAACTGTTTTCCGTTATTGGTGAAGAGGAGAAAAAAAATTACTTAATCGCCTCGCTGAGTACAGTTCTCACTCCTTCCTCAGAAAACAAAAGCTGCAGATTCATTTTCCTCAGGACCCGTGGCAGATGAATCAGAAAGCTGGGCTTTCTGTGTATGTGTCTGGGCTGGGCTGACAAGAACAAGTGACCCAAATGGGGATGACAGAAACGGTGTCAGAAGCTGGAACCTCCATGTACTGGGAAAGCTGAGGAGGAGGGACATCTCCAGCTCCGGGCCTCTGGATAGTTCAGCTGTTGAGTCAGATGGGTCTGGGGCTTTACAAAACAGCGAGGGGGCAAGGGTGAGCAAAAAGCCAAGAGCGTGCGTGCGCGAGAAAGACGTCTCACTCCTGGCAGCGGGCCAAAGGAGCGGTTACTGCAGCCCTTGAGACACGCTTGCAAACACATATGCTGGCTTGCACACAAGTGCTCTTGCTCACACACACGTACCACTAACAGCACATGAAGGCTGCTCCCGGCGGCCAGCCCTGCTTCACGCTGGTCCCTGTTAATCACCAACATCTGGCGAGGAAGCTGGGGTGGAGAAACAGCTGGGGCCAGCGAGCCCTTTCCCTGACGAGGGGTGAAGGGGAGGGCTGAGGGCTGGGCTGGGGTGGGCTCCACTTTTCTAAAAGCATCCTGCAAACACTCACTCCTGCTTCCTCTGTGGAGAGCAGAGGTTGAGCAGCTCTCTGCTTTCATGTTTTGTCTGTTAAAGATCCATCAAAAAAACGATTGTATGAAACCAGAGGTCCCTGGCTGCACCAGGCCATAATAGCCAGGGCAGGTTTTGCCAGCCCGGACTGGTTTTGCCAAGAGGACTTAGCTTTGATGCAGAGTATGGGAGCACAGATATCCTCAATATATGTTGTTAGTAAGAATTCATTATCCTGATGAAAGGATTTTTCAAAATGAATATGGGCTGTTAACAGATTTGGGTTTGTCTGACCTTCCTGTTGGCAAAACTGGAGAGGAGACAGCATCTATCTCACGGTCCTGCAGCAGCCCTCCTTGCAGAAAAACAGTGGTGTTTTGGCCCCTGGGGAGGAGCATTCACTGGTGTGAACTGGTGGGGGATGCTGACCATGCTAGAGGGTGTGTGGGTTTGCCCTGCTACTGCCTGAGTTGGTCCTGTGCCTTGTGTGCTCCCCTAAGTGATGATAACTGAGGTGGAGTAGAAAATGCACTGGTAGAGAAATATGGGGAAACTGCATTGTTTGAACTACAGCTATTCTTCATCTGGGAGGACTCTGCTGCCAAGCTGGGTGGTTGCCCCCTCCCACCTCCTTAGCAGCTGCACCCCATCTCACCCTTGGAATTTATCTGCAGGGGCCTAGGGTGGCAATTGCTCACATCTTGCCCAGTCTGGAAAATCCTCATCCTCCCCAGTGGAGCTCTGGGCAGTAGAAAGCCTCCCCTGTGTGTCAGCCTGCCTGAGCCTGGACTGTGGCTACCCTGAGATGATGCTTAGGAAACATACCAAAGGCTTTCCGGGCATCAGAAAGGTGATCTTATCCAGCTCTACTGTTATCACTGCCTCCTCCTTTGGAGTACAGGAGAGCTAGCATAGGTGAGAAGATAGAGATGGGGGGTACAGAACGGTAAGGGAAAGGGAATGGGTCTTTTACAAATAAAGAGCAAGTTTTTGTGGTTGTCATCTCTGCCTGTCCAGCATGGGACTTCTGAAGAATGAGGTCTTGTTTCCTGTAGCTGAGCATGCCTGTGCTTCCCACTGGTTGCACCTGCTGGAAGACACCCTGCCTGACATGCCACTGAGCTGAGGGTCTGGGGGGAGTGATGGGGCAGTCAGGGCTGGGAGTGGTTCACCCTGGGGACACGCTCCACAGAATGGGGTGCTGGGCCTGGGGAACTGACAGCCTTGCCAGCATCCTTTCCCCTCTCATCATCTCCTCACCATTCACCCTGTCTGTAAGACACTGGCTGGCAAGGGCTGAAGTGAACATCAGAGTATCTTTTGCCCCAGCAATGTCCTTAAGGCAGAGCTCTCCTCCCAGTGGGGTCAGCGAGGCCACACTCTGCCCTGGATCTCTGGCTTCCAGGTTGAGTGTGAGACCACAGAGGAAGGCTGAGGTTAGAGCATGGCCATGTATCTAATTACTCCCCCAGATGTGTGTAAGCACGGTACACCATCACCGGACATAGTCCACACGTCCCCACTTGCTCACCACTGAGTCACAACAGACTGGAAAAACACAGCCTACTCTGATGCTGCGATAGAGATGTGAGTGCTCTCTAGTAATACATGAGTAGTGTACGTGAGCAGCCAGTCAGGACAGTCGGCATCAGACATTTCCAGCTTGAAGACTGGGATGTTTACTGTATGACTGCATTTGGTTCAACAGGGAATGACTCAGGGGAGACCTTCATGACATACTCAAGGCTGTTTTGGGATGATGCTCATCAAGTTCTGAGAATACTGTCTTGGCCTCCCCCTTCCTTCAAGCCCATCAGACAAGCATTGGGCAATCAAAGTCCTAAATCACAGGTATTGAGGGAACCAGGGAAGTCCTGTTTTATCATGAGACATTTCTGCTAAGAGGGAAGGAGTTCATCCTGGTGGGTGTTTGGGAGGAAGCACTCATGGGAGGTTGATCTATCTGGGGCACCGTGATGAGATAGTGAGTTGGTGATCAGGAAAAAGGCAATGCCTTGCCACCATCCTCCCTTCTCACTGGATAGTATCCTATGTGGTGGCATCTGGACGCAAAGTCCTGCTGAGGGAGATCCTCCACAGAGGACCAGCCAGCTCCTGTCTCAAAGGCTGGGAGGGGGCACTGGCTCCTCCCTCAGAGCTGGAAGAATAGCCCATACCTGGGTTGGCAATTCCTCTCCCCTTGGGAGGCTCAGGGTGCTGCCAGTGCTGCCAGCTGTGCACAGCTGGGTCACAGATGTGCTACTGTGGGGCACACTCATAACATGCCCATGTCTTTGCTAGTGGGCTCTGGGGAGAGCCCACAGTGATCTGAAGTGCAGGCAAGAAACTGAATATTCCTGGGCTCCATGGCCTTTTCTTCAAAAGCCCATCTGTCGAAGGAGCTGGTGCTGACCCAGCCATGGGATCAGCAGGAGCATTCCTTAAACTTTTACATGTCACCCCTTTCGCACCTGCACACTTCTACAGCAAGGGTAAGATGGCCTGGTCTCCTGACTTATTGGATTGGGAGGATTGGAGAGGCAGAGCCTCTACCTGGTGAAGAGATGGATCCCTGCCATGATCAACTGGTGGAAACCCATTCTGTAGCCCATGGCATTTACATGGAGTAGTTAGGAGGCTGCAGGGTGTTGCTGGGGTGTAGTAAGTACTGTGACTGAGGCTGTTGCACCCCTGTTCTCTCCCCTTGGCCTTTCACAGGCAGAGGAGACAAGGCAAGAATTCAGTGAAGGGAAAGGGGAGGGAGCTAGGTGAACACCCTGACAAACCCTTGATGGCACTGAGCTACCGTGCAGTTGGAGCAGCGAGTAGGAGTTTGGTGCTGTTCTGTGTCCCTTTGAGACGGACCATGGTAACCCTCTGGCTCTGCACCTCTGACCAGCTTGACCACAGGTGCTGACTGTTTGTCTTCAACCAGCATGTCCTACCAGATGCTGCTTCTTCCTTGCCACTGATTCCTGTCTCTTACTGTTTGGATCCATCCACTGCCAAAAGCAGGTCATAGAATAATAGAATTATAGACTCACGGAATGGTTCAGGTTGGAAGGGACCTTGAAGATCATCTAGTTCCAAGCCCACTGCCATGGGCAGGAACAACTTGCTCAGAGATCCATCCAACCTGACCTTTGACACTTCCAGGGATGGGGACGCTAAGTCTGTGCAGTGCAGCAGTGCAGCTGAGAGCCTCAGTATAAGGTCTAGGGAAGACTTCCAGCTGCAGTGCACTGCAAGGCAGACCCACAGGGCAATTTGGCATCTAAACTGCTGTTGAAACCAACTCACTTGTCTCTAAGGTGGAGCACTGGGGTATCTGGTCTGCTCAGGTCTGCTGCTGGAGGACAAGACCAGATAAGACTGGGTCATCTTTCAGGGAAATGGTGGAAGACAAAATAGTGTAGGAGAGACATTGAAGTTTACAGAGATTGAGGGAAGATAAGAAGCACAGGGGTCCAAACAGTTGGCACTCAAACTCAAAAGCCTTATGTGAGAGCATAGCAAGAGACGTTCCCAGGTCAGCTCCTGACCCTTCTGTTTTATGTAAGGGCTTTCTATGGTTTGCCACACTGCTAAGTTGCTGACCAGTGGGTTGCTGGCTCAAAGGTGAATTTTACTGTAGTCTCAAACAATTTGTGAAATGGCCAGTGTAAAATTTCTCTCTTCCTCAGGATTGTAAGGAAGGACTTCATCTTGTGGGGCTGTGGTCACAGGTCTGAGGGCTTGGTGGCTTTATTAGCCACCGGCAAGAATAAGCCCCTGAGCGACATCCAAATAGCTGCTGATGGGATCCAGGGACTGTCCTGACTGGTGTGTTTTGTCCATTGATATCCAGGTCTATCCTGAGCATCTGGATGCAGTGAATGATAAGTGAGAGAAGAGAAACCTGGAAAATGTGAGAAGGGGAAAAAAAAGGTGGAAGGAGGCATGGATTGGGGTGAACCGATAGCATTATTCCCCCCCTCCCCCTGCCCTAGGTTATTCCTTAGCAAAAGGGGGCAGAAGCTTCAATGCTGAAATGTCTTCCTCCCACCATGGTGTGTCAGGCTCACGGCCAGAGGACGTGCTAGGATTGTTTCTAGCCTGAGAGCCTTGACGTAAATGGTTGTCTGCATCATGGATGAGTGTCCAGGTGTGTGACTGGGTAGGAGTGAATCGGGCTGCTGGGCCAGAGTGGTTGGTTTCATGCTCTCTTCACTGGTTATGAGCTTGTTGCAGAGTCAAGATCGGCATGTCAGGCTCTGGGAGCTTTGGTGAAAGCACTTGTGAGGGCAGGGGGCTGCATTTAACCCTGCAGGTGTCCACAGCATGCTGGGAGGCTGAAATCTGCGGAGACAGCCCCATTCCCAGCTCAAAAACCGCCTTCGGTTTTCTGTCAGCGTGAATAGGTCTGCGTCTGCACGGGGAGGAAGGAGGAGGAAACTGCACGATGCTGTTCCTTACGCCTCTTAAGGAAAGGGCGAGACAGGCAGAGGTTTCCCCCGCGTCTGTGATGCTGGCGCGTTCCCCAGCTGCAGCCCAAGCCTGACGCCGGGCTGGCGAAGCTGCTCTGAGTCACAGAGTGTCTGCACGCTGCTCCGGCGGCTCATTCCCGAGGCGCACAGCGGAGCGAGCGGTGCTCGCTCCCGCACGCCTTCACCGGCGCTCGCACGGAAACTGTCCCTGCGGCCACCCACCTCTGAATCACAGGGTCCTGGCTTGGAGCAGGGGGGGATTTCCCAGCACCCAGCCCAAGGGTTTGCGTGCGGAGAAGCCTCCTTGCAGGCAGCTGGAAATTGTCTCCAAACGCACATTTTTGGACAAGTCAGGGCTGAGAATGTCCCTGAGTGGGTTCCCTGAGGAACTTTGCTGTGTTTTGTGAGCTCCATCCCTGCAGTGAGCACAGGGACAGAAGGTGCTGGCCTTGATGCACCCCCTGGTGAGGTGTCTTTTGCTCAGGTGCATCCTTACTTTTTCCTGCAGTTCAGGGTGTTTCCAAAGCCATCTGCCTCCACAGGGTGGACAAGCTCTGACACTGTTACTCTGCCGAGTGGGTGCATGAAAATATCCTGGGTTACTGGGGCTGTGTGGGGCTGTAACACCCTGACACGGGCCACTGCAACCCCTTTGATGGAGGTTTGCTTGTCTAGTTGCTCTTGGTGTGGGCTGCAGGATGAGCAGAGTGAGGGCTGGAGGCAGTTTGCTTGCTGCCCTGTCCTGACTGTGGCTGCTCCTTTCCTGACCTTCTGCCCACTCCTTCCAGTTCTGGGCCCTCTTTCCCTGCGTTTCCCAGGGGAGAAACTCCTTTCATATTTCCTGTGCTTTTGTGGGAGATGCCAGGGTTGCAGATGAGACATGGTGGCAGCAGGGACCTGTCTGAATGTGACACTGAGCATTTGAGTAGAGGATGCCTACTGCACCCCCTGAGCTGCTTCTCACTAACTGCCCTTGGGAGGAAAGAATATTTGAGCATCAGCCAGGCATGAATGCCAAACAAGCAGCCTTCAAAAAGGCAAATATTTTGGCTACCCCAACACATCTGTTTAGAAGCAGCTCAACCCCAATTTTAAACAAAATGGGGAAGAAAATACATTAATTCAAGCCATGCCCTTAGGAATGCAATCCCTTGGCTGAGGCCCAGCAATGGCAGCCTCGTTGGGAGATCATGTGTCACACAGCCGAGACAATCACCCTGACTCTGTTGTGAGCCCTAGTGCTGCTTTTGGGCAGGTTGCATGAGCCCTATGGAAGCTGAGGGGGGCTGCACATGGCTGTGTGAATGCATGGCACGCTTGCAAGCGGACATACTCTCGCAGCATCACACCTCCCCAGTGTGTTCCCCACCTGCCTGCATAGCAGCCTCCCGTTTCTTGGGAAGGACTCAATGTCAGGGGTTGGCCGCTCCTGTTCTTTTTCATCTTTTGTGGGAAGGATCCAACCCTGGGAGATCCTAAAACAGATCAGCTGTTTTACCAGCAGCCCTTGGCTTCGTGTGTGGGACTTGCTTTATCAGATTGGGAACAGCTGATCCAAAGTCTTTTGACAAATCCATGAAGATTCAGTGAAGCTTAGACACTGCTCTCCTAATGGCCTACTTTGGTTGACCCTAGACCTTGTTAATCTCTGATGCACCCAGAGGCAAGCCTGCAGAAACAGCTTAAGATGGGAAATTGTTGTGTGGAGTGAAAAAGGGAGGTTCCTGAGCTTCTCATCTGCTTCTCTAGTGAGCTCTGCAACCCTTCCTGAGCTTGGTGGTCTTGCAGGTATCTGAGAGGTTTAGCCTGATCTCACAGGTGAGGAATGCCTGAACTGTGGTTGCGGCTGGGTGCACAACCCCACTGATACACCACTGCCAGCATGCTCACTGTTGTGTTACCTTATGCCCTGTGTGCCCCACACCACCAGTGTCCTCCCTTCCTTAGAGTGGAGGCAGCACAACCTGCCCAGCTGCCCCAGTCTTGCATGTGGACATCTGTGGGATGGGCTGGAGGAAAGTCAGCCCCCCCCCAATTCCTGAAGCAGGGGGCTCTCCTCCCTCTCCATCTGCCAGCAGAACAAAGCACATGTGCTCAGGGGTCACTGGGGCCTGGGAAGCCCAGTCTACAGAAATGAGGATAGGGAAGAAACCAACAGCTCCACAACCCATGGGATGCCCTGTACTGCAGCATTCAGCATTGGGTGAAGTCCCAAGGGACAGGCAGTGGCTTCTAAGGAGGGTTGCACCAAAGACCCTCTGGATGCCCCTGAAGTGGTGATGCTTGGTGGTATCATTGGGTCTGTCCTAATGTCAGCTGGGGTTGACGTTACCATGGGCTCCCTGTCTGTGCTGGAACTGGCCATGCTCTGACATGAAGAAAGGCAATAGTTAACTTCCATGCCATAATTATTCTTACACAACCTCCTCCATAATGTGCAGCCAGCCTCCACTATGTAATAAGTACTGATGTCGTCTTGGGCAGAGGCGATGGGGGCAGGGAGTGCCTCAGAGGAAACCCTTGGCTCGCGTCAATCAGTACAACTTTTTATTTTACAGATCAGGCTGCAGAGTGCTTCCAAGTATGAACAAACCTAAATGAAGACAGCTGGCAGAGGCTCTTGTCATCTAATTCCTTCCAGATGTGCAGTCATATGCTGCAGTTTCTGGCTAATGACATGCCCGAGGAAAGCCCTGGGGATGCAGCAGTGATGGGGTGGGCGAGGGGCATGCCAGGAACCTGTTGGTGGGCTGATAGCACCGACTCCCAAGGAGCTGCTGCTTGGAGACCCTGGGGAGGGATCCTCTGCTCTCCCTCTCTTCCCCTTGAGATCAGCAGGGCTCAGCGGGTGGCATGGGGCTGCCTCTGCCATGCTTGGGCACCCAGACAGCTCTCCACAGGTGGGTAAAGCTACTTAATCCAATAGCAGTGTCCTGCAGAGATACTTTATGGCTTGGAAGCCAGAAAACCACACTTAGTAGGGTTGTGCTGGAGCAAATTAGTGATGTTTACTGATAATGAATTGAGGTTGAAGCGTTTATGCTGCTTCCCGCTTGGGAGACCATTCAGATCTCCCTGCATGATGCCTCTCTCTGCCAGAGAGATGTCTGAGAAATCAGTCTGGGTGGGAAGATTTGTAAATCCTGCTGTCTCCCCCTGAAATATCTGCCCTGCGTGTCCCCATTTTATGTTCCTGCACAGCCTGGATTGTATTAGAGCTGTGCACATTCTCCAACGGGTTTAGTTTCCTCACCCACTGTGGGGGAGACCATGCTAGTTTTATCAGCTGGGGCATAGGAGACACTTAGTGGCTTGGAGATGGGTCAGGAACTGGGGAGGACCAGCCCTTCTGACCCCAGGAGGGAGATCATGTCTGCCCAGAGTATTGCCTCCTTCACACTGTCTTTCAGGAACTGCAGTCCGCCTGGGTCCCATGTTGATGCTTAGGAAGAGGAGTCATTTTGGGTCTTCCTGTGGTCCCTGTTCTCCCCCTCTTTCTCTCCACACCTTTGTAATTAACCTCTGAACTCTGGCTAATCCCAGGATTAGCATGTCATGGGCTATTGGTTAGGTCTCCCACCACCCCTTCTGTGTTCCAGCATCCCTGACAAACTTGCAGGGGGGTCCGGAAAGCTGGGTTGCCCCTGAGGAGGGGGGAGGCTTGTAATGGATGTGCAATGTCAGGAGCCTGGCGGGTGGTGAGAGATAATCCAGGGGTTACCTGTGGCTGATAATGATCTCCTGAAGCCTGGGAGTAGGGTGGAGGGGCACAAAGAGCCTGAGGGGCTGTGGCAGCCACTTTAGCAGCCTCCCTACCTTGGTCCCTTCTGCCAGGCAGAGTGGGCTGCAGAGGAAAGGAGAATCCTGGTGGGCTTTCAGTCAAGGTGTAAATATCTACTCTGCCTACAGGTTAAGGCAAAGGATTGCTTTTGTTGCAGCATCACCTTCAGGACCTAGTTATGCATGTGCTTTCCCTCAGGAGGGTGTCCTTGGGCAAAGGGAGAACTTGTTCATGGGCTTTATTCAATATCAGTGCTTGAGATGCACTCCAGGTTGGTGGGTGAACTCTCTGTCTCTTCTCCTGGGCAATCAGCAGTAGGACAAGAGGGCATGGGTTTAAGCTCTGCCAGGAGAGGGTTAGGTTGGATATTAGAAAGAAGTTCTTTACAGAGAGAGTGATCAGGTATTGGAATGGCCTGCCCAGAGAGGTGGTGGGTGGATTCACCGTCCCTGGAGGTTTTTAAGATGAGTCTGGATGTGGCACTGATTGCCATGATCTAGAAATCACAGTGGGATTGGATTAAGGGTTGGACTTGATGATCTCGGAGGTCTCTTGCAACCCAGTTAATCCTATGATTCTATAATTCCTCTGCCTTGCCTATGCCTCCCTGTGGGCACTTCACAGCTCGCAGATGACTGATTTTCCAGAAGAGCCTCAGAGAAATTCACGTTTAACCTAGCAGAGGCAGTGCAGTGACCTCTGTCACTTCACTTCTCCTTCAAGATGAAAATTCCCATCCCTGATGAACCATGCAGCAATACACTCAATTTAGCCATGAGAACTGCTTTTTACGTCCAAGACATCCAGCTGTGTAATGGAACAGACGGTGGCAATAACAGAAGTAGCAATGGACTTGTGTTGGGGTTGGCCCAAAGAAAAACAGACTGCAAGGGAAAACCCCACAGATAGTGGTCAAAACATGAAGAAAGGACCAGGTGCCAGTTTCCCTTAGCTGAGGTGTTTGTGGCTTTCAGTGTCTCTTAACTCCCTAAATGCCTACGCCCTCTTCTTTCACTTCTCCATGAGCTTCTCCAGCATACCCCTGGGGCTGGGGAGAAGGATGAGCCCAGACACTGGAGCAATTCCTTGCTACAGCGGTAAGGTGCTAGGAGCTGAGCCTGGTGGGTGCTGCCTGGAGGGGAACAAACTCCTGGGAAGGCACATCGGTTTGCAGCGATGTGGGCTGCAGGTTTCCTTTCTCACTGGGGCAGAGGAGCAGCACTTTCTGCTGCTTCCATTGTGCCTCGAGGAGAGGAAGAGGGTGGGGAGCTGCTCTCTGGAGGCCCCCTGGGGTGCAAAGAGGTCGGCATGAGCTGGCAGTTTGTTTGCACTTCTCATTACATGAAACTGGGACTGGGACTGACTACTGGGAGCAGCAGGCACGCTCACAGAGGAAGTGGGTGATAATCTCACGTCCCTGCTGCACGGTATGCTGTGTGTGTACAGGATGTTTGGTTTCCTATCAATCCTGTCCAGAGGTAGTGGGGATGGGGAGCTGCAGAGACAGGCTTTGTGGTTTCTTTAATCTGATCGTTTCCTTGCCTCTTTCTTCTATTTGCAGGCAAGATCGTGTGTGAGGCATCCAAAGTGACGAGTTGCTGTGCTCTGCCTCAGTACTGGCTGTGTTTGCAGGGAGGTAGGGTGAGGGCTGTTTGTCTCAAGAGTGACTCAGGCTGATGAACCCAATCCCAATCAAGCACAGGAGCACTTCTCTGAAAGGTGCTATTGGCTTCTGGCTCCTGGTCTGGCCCTGCTGCTGGTGAGCTCTCTGCTGGATGAGCAGGATCAGTGTATAGGGCAATATGTACTAACTGGACAGAGGAAAGTGGTTTCCAGCTCCGTATCACAGCATCACCATATCTGGAATGTCCCGGCCAAGCCTGATGACAACGGCCCAACTGCAGCCATGCTCTGATGCGCGTCAGACTGAGCCACGGATGCCCCAACCTCCCACAGTCCTTGGCAGCGTTCCATTCTCTGGTAGCACTTCTCCCTGTGGTGTCTTTGCTTCTTCGGCCCCTGAGCTTCCCTCTCAGCTCCTGCCCCTTACCTGGGCCTCCCTCATTCCTGGAGCAGCACATCATCCTGCCTGAAGCTGCTCTTTTAACACAGGGTCTTCACCGGCATGGCCATTTTGTCCATGAGCTGCTAGTGAGGGAACAGCCAGGGTGAATCCACATGAGAACAGGACCATGCTGAGGGCTGATGCTAAAGGTGCTGTCTCTACACTGGGACATGCTGAACTGACTTTTTCTGCCTGCAGGATTTCACTGTGGGGTGGTGTACTCCAGGTGTGATGGGAAATGGAGCATTACATCATGCTTTGCTGAAACAACACACCTCCTGTGGGAGATGCAAACTCTGAGCATCTAAAGGATGCAGGACTGTGTTATGAAGAGACATGAGGGATGTGCTGGAGCACTCCTTCTGCTGTGACCTGTGGGACACCTGCCAGAGTGGGAAGGGTAAATCAGTGGAGCCCTTCCCTCAAGCTGAGCAAGCTCACCTGAGTGGAAAGATGCCAAAAAGATGCCAGACAGTAGCCCAAGTCAGAGACAGGTGAAGACTAGTAACTAGGGCAGGAGAGCTGTGATATCCAGCAGTGAAGCAGGACAGCTGTAGGGAGAAGAGGCACCACAGAGATGAAGAGGCTGGACTGGCAGCATTTCTTAGTCCGTGGGACCTTATCCCCAGGAAGGGGCTGGCTGCTCTCTGCTTACCATGGGTTTCAGTCATGCTCCAACTCCCTGGCTGGGGAATAGTCTAGTGGGAAATCTGTGGGACTTTCCAATCTCCTCACCCTTCCTAGCAGTGCTGAAGGGATTACTAGGGAGGGGGAGTTTAGGTAATACAGTTACAAAGGGTGAGTACCTCTGAGGACATCAGACCCTGCCCCATCTGATTGCTGTGATATCCAGGGGAGCCTCAGGTGTGCACTCTGAGCCTCTGAGCGATGCTTTGTTTGTAAACACTTGTTAAGAAAACAAAAAAAAAAAAGAGACTTTTGAGATTATCTTGGTCCTACCACATCACCAGGTGCTGGAAGAGCTCTGGCTGCTCACAGTATAGGAGCTGGATGAGCCTCAGGGAGGGTAATGCCACTGGGGAATCCCTGGCTGCAGAGAGGAAAACTACTGGGAAGAGACACCACCAGCTTCTGTGAAACACCTTCATTCATTCCTTGCTGTCCAGTCAAGAACTGATCCTGGCAAAAAGTGGCGAGGAGCTGGTTTTGATCAGAAGTGATCTGGCGCTGGACCCTGGCACAGCTGGTATCTGCAACCTGCAGCCCTGAGCGGCGCTTGGAGCTGAGGAGGTTCTCTTCTGTTTGCATTTGAAAGAGCCTCCTGTGCTTGAAGTTGAACGGCTTCCAAGGAGGCTTACTCTTATTTTTTTTTCCTCTCTTTTTATCACCATTGTTACTTTTTAATAAAGTTCCCTGATTAGCTTCTGAGGCTTCATGGTGAAGCAGCCTGGGCAATAATTTCCTCTCCTTGGCCACTCACAGTGGTTTCCAGGCCAGCTCAGTGCTGCTGCGAAGGGAGACTCAGTGTGGTGGCTCCCAATGGGGCGAGAGGAAGTCCAGGACACTGACTCTGTCCTGATGCCACAGTGCTCTTTGGGAGATACCAGGTGGGGCACGGCATGGTGGGGAGCAGTGGCGTAGGGGCTGAGTGTGGTGCGGGGAGTGCAGGTGTGGGATATCCACCCATGTTCGTCTCCGTGACTTCATTCTCCTCTGGATCTTCTGTAAGGCTTTTCTCCAGTTCTTAGAAACTACTGTTTATCAATATTGACTATGTTAATAATAACAATAATTAAAACATTGGCATTAGTATCAATGCATAGTATCTGTTTCTATTTGCAGAACTGAGAACAGAAGGAACCAAAGTCTGCATAGAGAGATGACACTGCAGGTACCATCAGGTCTTCTCTTTTTACCACCTACTCCAGTTTTTTCCTCTCTCCAGAAATGAAAAAGCTTTTCCTGCTCTCCTTTATGTCCTGGGGCTGCTGAAGGCCAGTGGTGTGGGATTCCACAGGGAAGGCAGGTAGATTGTAGAAGCTTAGGCTAGGTTGTGCCTGGGTCCTGCCTTGGCCAAAAACCTCAGTGACAAACATAGCTGACCTGGGGAGACACTTCCAGTATATCCCTTATCTGGGGGAATTCAGTCACTGCAGGAGGACAGGACAAGTTCAAGGCTCATTTGCCCAGAGTACAAACTGAGAGGGGTGGAAGCAGTGGTGTAAGTGGGTCAGAGAGACAGAGAGGCATGAGCAGAAGAGGCTTTGGGTCCAAGGAGCATCAGCCAGCCTGACTCACCCAGAGCCACTGGCAGACACAGAGGAGATCCTGGTTTAGGGTGAGCAACAGCCAGGGAACTGAAAGGAGAGGCATGCCCCCAGCCACGATGCCCTTTTGGGGCAGCACAGAACATGGCTATGTCCCTGCTGGCATTTTCCTTTGTAGAATGGTGAGACAGAGGCACAGACAGGAAGGAAACATAACTTGACTGGAAAGCGTCATGTATCAGGGCTCAAGTGTTGTAGTTGCTGGCCTTCCCAGAGAGAGAGCCAGTGGTACTTGGAAGCACCACAGGGCTCTTGGGTTTATGAACTTTAGTGATCAGCAAGTTCTTTGCAAGCCTGCACTACATCAAAGTTGTCCTGGCCACTTGTTCTCTACTGGCTGTTAATCCTCACTAATATGCTTGTCCAGAGCCTAAAGACTCCTAGATACTCCTGGTTACTAGGAGTCTCTGGGGTGGATGGAGTTGCTTTACACCATTATTCACCTCTTCCCTCTCTTCCTCTGCCTTCCCTATTGGGGTCCTTTGCTCTTTGGCTCTGTTTCCCTCACTGCAGCACCTCACCTCCCTGCTGACCTGGGGGAAAGGCCATTCATTGCTAGCATATGTTGCTTTGCTTGCCTTCATTTGCTCAGGCCCTTCTTTTCCAAGCTGATGTTCTGATGATAGCATATCTCTCCCTCCTTTTGTCTTTCTCCCCTTTCCCCTTTATTGCATGTATTTCTCTCTCTCTCTCTTCATCCTTGTGAGTGAAATTTGGCAGCAGATTCAGAGACATGCTCAGTCATTAAAATGACTGCCCTGAGAAAAGGCCAGAGCACAGCCTGAAGCAATGGAGATGGGGATGGGCTCTCAGATGATCCCAACCATTTCCACATCAACAGGGAATGAGATCACTTCTCCCCTTGCTAGCAACAGCCCCTGGCTGGCTCTGGTAAACCAGCAGTGCTTGCCTACCTGAGTGGGAGATGGGTTCTGCTGGGTCAACATCCCTGATGCTCCCACGCTGCCTTTTGGGTTGGAAGATGACTGGCAACAAGTGCTTTGGGTAGTCCCTGTAAGAGGAGATAAATGGGAAGAAGATAAATAGAGGGCAGTGCCTTGGGTAGTCCCTGTAAGAGGAGATAAATGGGAAGAAGATAAATAGAGGGCAGTGCCTGGGTATGTGTGTGCATTGCTGGTGTGTTTGCATGTGTATGTCTGTTCACACAGACACAGTGGGATGCTGCTGAGGCCAAGTTACATGTACTCATCATGTGTGCCTTCCATGGGCAGAGGTTTTGTCTTTCCTTGCTGCTCCATCCTTCCCCATCTCAGTGCTGTCTTTCTGTTCAGGGCATCATGACCAGCTCTGAGCCCCAAAATGACAACACAGGAGGCAAAACAGGGAGCAATTTGCTGGAGCAAGTGCATGCCCTCAAGCAAGGGAGCACTGTGGGCTTACTGGTAGCTAGAAAAGTAAATAAATACGCTGAGATAGTGGAAGGAATGTTGCAGGAAAACCCAGAGAGGCTCTGGTGTGTCCCAGTTTTCAGTCTCAGGTGAACGGAGCACAGGCTGAAATGCAAAGGGGTCACACTCCAGGCAGATAAAAGGGGTGATTGTGCAACCCTTGACACCAGCTGAACAATTAAGTGCAGAACATATGAAATATTTCTAGTGACCAAGGAGCAGTGTTAGCCAACTGCTTTATAAAGTGCCCCAGGTGGTGCTGTTTAGCCACTGCAGCCAGGATCTGCAAACTTTGGCCAGGGTCAAGTTCTCAGGGCTGAGTGTGTGGCTGTGGCAACGGTGGGTAGCTGGGCACATGCAGTCAGGAGAGACCTCACACAGAGCACGGGGTACTGTGGGAGCAGAGGTGACGCTTTGCTGAAACTGATGCTCTGACAGTGACCCTGCTACTGTTTTCCACTGGGACAGAGAGGCAGGACACCATGATAAATGGTAGGACACCATGATAGATAGATGTTTCTGTTTGTCAACAAGCAGGCTAGCAATCAGTGATGGAGTGTGGCACAGCAAGAGAATGGTTTGTTGTAGCTGGCTGGACAACTTCTTCACTTCACCAAAGTGAAGCTTCACTTCACTTTGGAGCAGCTCTGGTGGCATTTTTACTGCATGGAGTCTCTGGATCCGGATGTATAACAGCTCTGGGCAAGGCTGGGCTTTAATGTGCTGTGGTTTTGTTCCTGCAGCTTCCCCATGAGATGTCTTTCAGGCAACATCCCAACTTCCCCATGGAACAGTGCAGTTGCAAGACATCGTTAGTTCTAGAGCAGATGTAAGGAGAAGCCACAGCTGTTCCCAGCAAAGACTGCCCTGTCTCAGGCTTGATGGGAGCGAGGTGATGCAAGCAACCTGTTCAGAGCAGGTCTTTGGATAAGGCATCCAAAGACATCCTTATCCTGACTGGATAAGGCAGATCTGAGGAATACCAGGAACAGGCAGTCTTCATAAACCATCCTGCTCCCTTGTTCTCCAAACACATGGATGCTGGCCAAACCATATGAGGTTGGCTTGTCAATACTCTTAGTGTAAAAGTGCCTTGTGGGTTCTGTTAGGAAATCTCCAGTGTCCCCCACATGGGATCTTGGGCAGCCTCAGCTCCCTCATTGACTTCAGCCTACCACCAGCACACTTTAAGGGAAGCCAGACTAAAACGCTAGCTGAGATGGCCCTTGGAAGTCACTGCCTCCCAAGCGGAAAGGAGCTTTATGAGCGTTACTGGAAGCTGCTGTGGCTGAGTTACCAGAAATAAACCACTTGGATTTGAGGCCAAGTGCTCTCAAACCACTGAATTTCCCACTCTGGTAGCTGGGCCACCTTCCTAGTGCTTTTGCTTCTCAGCAGGGACATATTCTGTAAATGCCACCCACTGCTCTTGCTGATTTGGGTGGGTGGCAATGAGGCAGGAAGACAAAGGTGGGTGCCTTGCCGAAGGCTCCTGTTAACATAGATTTTTTTTTTTTTTTTAGGTAGAAGTGCCTTTTCTGGGAACTGGATTTTAAAAGAAGTAGCAAGAATAACTCCTTTTCATTCACAGACAATTGCAGGACTGAGGGGCAGGAGGTAGCTGGAAAGAGAGAGTTCTGCCCACAGTCCGGGTGCAGAGGATGTGTCCCTGGAGAGGCACAGATGCCTCAAACGGAGGCTTTGCACGCATGGGGGTGGCAGGATAAGTGGCCCTTAGCCAACGCATCCCTGCTATTCTCCTGCCTGTCTTTGATTTTAAATAAACTGCAAATATGACGCACAAGCTACGTGTTCACCTGCTCCTCATCAGGAAGCATGGGGGCTGATGCCTACACAGACCTCAGCAGATGGGATTTCTTTTCCCATCACCCCAGGAAAAGGGGGCAGAGACCTGCCAGCCAGGGCTCTTGGAGTGGGGACTGAGGCACGCTCCATGCAGAGGAGGGAGTCCTGAGCCCAATGCTTTAATCTCAAATTAATTTTTTCTCCTCTATGGCAGTTTTTTCTCCTCCATGGTAAAGAGGCAAAGGCTGAGAACAACAAAGATTCTGCATGACTCAGGGCAAAAGCTGTGACTGGTACCACCTCTGTGTTAGGATAGAGAGTCCTCTGACAGTTTAGGACTCCTGGTAATTTCCCTTGTTGAGTCTTTGAGCTTTGTGGGGACAAAGAGCTTGCCACCAGATCCTCTTGACCAGTGCTGGGAGTTGCCTTCTCCACCAGGCTTCTTCTTCAAGGGTAGGTTTTTTTGGTGGAGAGTGGCAAGAGCACTCTGTGGCTGAGGCAGGGGACCTATTAGCAGCACGTTCTCCCTGCTGCACTGTGAATGCAGCCAGCACTGCCTGCAGCATGGCCAATGCACTGAACCCACCAACTTGGCCAATATCCTAAACCCAAATAACACAGTCAGTTGCCAGGCAGTGCCTGGTTTTCTTCCCTGGAGTCAGGGAGAAGGAATGTGGGTAGCTCTGCATGCTGAGGCTATCTATGCCATGGTGGTGGTTAGCCACTCTTGGTGCTGATTTCCAGCCTTACTGGGGGTTGGGAACCAGTACAAACCCTTCCCTGGAGTCCCATGTAGTTCGAGCTTGGATGCAGGGGGCAATGACCCCAGCCTAAGGCAGTGCCCAGCTATGGAGTGGGTCGAGGTGATGCTGGAGGGTATTACCATGCCAACTTGTGTCTCACACTTGGTGTAACATCTGGTAGCCTACCATGCATGTGGTGCTGCCTTACTTCATCATGTTACCCCGTGGAGCTGGGATTACAGTTCCCAGCCCAAAGTCTGCCAGACCACATTCTCTGGCACAAGACCTGTTCCTTATTATATATAGCCCCTCTTTTCTGAAGCCCTTGGAGGCCTGTGAGGAGCAGGTCGCAGACTCTGCAAACTGTTCCTGCAGCCAACAGCCTGCTCTTTGCCATCCCCAAGCCTCTCCTTGTGATATGACCAGCAGTGTCATTGGTGCATTATCAAAGGGCTGGTTTTCTCCATTGCATGGGGACTGCAAGCCTTGACATGGTGGGAATGGCTATGGATGGGATGCAGGATGATTTCTTGTCACAGAACAAGAGGAAGCCAGGTCAAGGAGGGATTTCCCTACCCTTGATCCAGCACAAGGCATCAGATGTTTTACCAACAACCCAAAATATCCTGGGATATACCCAGTTATCTTTCAGCAAAGGACATAGCAACTTGTTGAAGGGACACTATCCACTTAAAAATGCACTTCTCTTGAATAGTTATTTCCATCCTCTTGCTGAGCTATGACATTCTCAAGAGCCAAGAGCAGAGGAAAACACTCATGCTTGGTTCCCAGCTGGGCCGTGCGATGCGTGTGTCAGCACTTTGGGTGCAATCAGTTTTCCTTTGGTCAGTGAGTTTCTTCCGTTGTTTGGGTGGGCCTTGCACAAGCCTTTGGGGGAGAGTGAAAGCTTTTTTAGAAAGTGGAATATATGACTGTGAAACCACAAGAGTGATGGAGGGTCTCTGGCGTGGGTAGGAGAGCCAAAACGGCTCCTGGCTTTCAGGATATTAGTCACCATCACTATCGCTTTCCTGGCCCACTGCTCCCTGCTACCCACCTTTTGTCAGTGTCCTAATTCTCCATGAATCATGTAGGATTTTGGGAAGACCGTTCTTCCCTCGCCATCTGTACAATTCATAGTGCCTTGTGGCTGCTACTGTGACATAAAAAAACGTTAGTAAAATAACCACAACACACTCATTTTGGAAACACACGAGAACTCAAATTGACAGTTTCTGTCTATACTTAGGAGTGAAACCACAGGTCCTGGAAAAGCTCCAGCTGGGATGAGGCTTAGCACGCATAAGTATCCATGAATATTTGAGATATGATATTAGGAAAAGTTTTCTGTCAGACTAGTTAACACTGGGGCAAGCAACGTAAGGCAGATCGTTCCAGTGATGTTTTCAGAGGGGCTTAGACTAATATCCCTCAGATAGCGCTGATGATGCTTGAGCAGGGTCCCTTTCATGTCTACACCTCTACAACCTATCCTACTTTCTCTCCTGGAAGACAAAGTTCTGTTCAATATGTCTACTTTTAGACTTGAGAGCTCTGGGAGGGCTTGGGAGCTGTCTGATGGTTAAGCTGAGCCCAAGCAAGGGACTGCACCCATCCATGTCCATCCTCTGTGAGAGCTGTGGCATGACAGTGACTGAAATGGCTCCTGAGGGAGGGCTGCAGAAGATAAACGAGGAGAGCAGCGTAAAAGTGAGAAAAATGTGGCTGAATTTGTCATGCCATTTGTATTGGGTCTGGCTGAGATGGTGTTCATTTCCCTGTAGCAGCTCTCACAGGGCTGTGCCTTGCAGTGGTAGCTGGGAAGGTGTTGATAACACACTGGTGTTTTGGCTACTGCTGAGCAGCACTGGCACAACATCAGCACTGTAACATTCCTTCCCCAACTGAGGGCAAGATCCTGCAAGGGTACACAACCAGGCCAGCTGACCCAAACTGATCAAAGGGGTATTCCATGCCATATGATGTCAGCTCAGATATAAAAGCTAAGGAAAAGAGGAGGAAGGGGGGGCATTCATTGTTTACTGTGTTTGCCTGCTGAGCAATCTCTACACATGCTGAAGCCCCGCTTCCCAGGACGTGACCGGACATCATTCGCTGATGGGAATTAGAGAATAAACCTTGTTATTTTCCTTTTCGCTTTTGCTCACGCAAACTTTCACTTTTGCTTTAGTAAACTGACTTACCCTACAAGTCATTTTCCATCTTATTCTCTCTTCCCTGTCTGGCTGGGAAGGGGAGTGATAGAGCAGCTTGGTGGGCACTTGACATCCAGTCAAGATTAACCCACTACACCACTGTATGCTGCAGGAGTTCCTAGAAGATCTCACTGTCAGAGGCAGGAGCTGTCACATACAGCTAAGCACAGTATCAACACCAGGAACTGCAGCTTTGGCATGGAAAGGCAGCAAGCCCCACCACACCTGGGCATGATGGAAAAGACACTGCACTGAGCTCACTTGCCTGGGCATCCCATTACTGGGTGGGTGTATGTAGCATTTACCAGAAGGGTGGGGTCAAACAATCTGCTCTGGCATCCCAGACATCATTATGTTTCCAAGAAGGAAAATTACCCATTTAATGTTTATTTTTTGTTTATTTGAGATGCCAGGGGAAGGCAGTATCATGTACAGTAGGGGAGTTAGTCCTTCACACAGCCTCTGGGTAAGCATCAGTGGGTGCTAAAAATCTGTGACTCCTGAAGATGATTAGTCAGACTCAAGGAGTAAAAGCCCCTCAAGGATCATTAGATAGGAAGACAGCCTCTGTCTTAGGAAGTCCCGAGCTACAATCAGCCTGGGAGAGCATGCAGAGGCAATATCACTATTGGCCTGCTCTCTTCTCCCTCAGGCATCTATCAGCCAGCGTTGGAGTCGTAGTGCTTGGCCAGATGGATGCTCACTTTGACTCAGCACAGCTGTGCTTGCTCCTTATGTGTGGATCCACAGGGAGGCTGCTGTTGCATGTAGAGTTTTGCCCATGATTCTCTCTGTCACATCGGATCATAAATATTTTGTGAGGGAAAGTTTCACATAGCCAAAATGTCATCCTCTTCCTTTTCCCCTGTGAAAATGTGGATTGCGTCCCATTCCCAGGCTGTTGATTGGTGCTGTCCCTGGTCACACAGCTGATGCCAGTGTGTGCCTTGTCTGCTGTCCCTGAGGGCACCCTGAAATGGGGCCAGGTGAGAGAGCTGGTCCTTTTGTGCAACTGTGTGTAGACCCTCCTCGGCACACAGCAGGAAGCATGCCAAGAGGGAGGTGACCTGTGGGAGGTCAGAAGTGAGAGGACGGATGGCCCTTTGGTATCTTTAGCTAAACACTGCATGATCTGTGCACTGCAAATTCCCCTGGGAAGAAACTGCACAGAGCTCTGTGGTGGGGAAAGGAGCAAGAAAGCATGTGCTCAGGGCTGTGGAAAGCCTTATGGGTGCCATGAGGGAGCTGGCGTTCATGCCAGGTGAAGGATGAGGGGACTACTGAAACGAGGTCCACATTATGCTTTGAGAGGTAATATAGCTGATGCCAACCCCCAGGGCAATGCCATACCAAATCCCAGTGGCACATGAAGATAATCCCCCACCTTGGTGCTGCAGTATGTGTCAAGGCTGAGGGTCTCACCAGAAGCTTCCCCAGAAGAATCTGTCAGGGATACCTGGGACTTGGTGTAGAGAGGCAGGCACAATGCCTTGGTTTTGGATGCTGCCTTGGAGAGACCCTCCTGAGCAGTGGCTCCTGCCCTGCACAGAGTGTGGGGCTTGGATCTGCAGATGGAGGGTCCCTTTCTAAGACTGCTGGAGGAACCTCTGCTGGTGGAAAGATCTGTCAGGCTCCTGTTGCTACTTTTTCCTCTTTTGCCTGGCTCTCTCCTTTGGGATCTGTGGCTGACACAGACAGGCTTTTGTTACGCTGCTTTCCTTTCCCCTCTCTGAGGAGCACAAAAGACTGGGATGGAGCTGAGCAGCTTCCCTTTCACACCAGAAAAGATGACTTTGGGTAACAGAGAAGAGAGAGCCGGATGCAGCCACTGGCCAGGCCTCCGAACAGGAAGCCGGGGCACCCCCTGCCATATTTGCACAGGGCTGAGCGCTGCCCTCAGGACCCCTGTTCCCAACCCCGTCCCCCTGCGACCCGCTCCCACCAAATGGCCGCCCCCCCCGGCCCCAGCAGAGCTCTCCACACAACGGAGGGGCTGTGTGACCTGCCTGCTCCCAACTTGGTTGCTATAGGAAAGGGAAGAGGCTGGAGAGAATGTATGGGGCCTATTCACGCCCCCAGCCCTGATTCACGGTGCCCCTGAGGTAATGTTTGCCTGGCTCGCCGTGATCTTGCCTGATAAAGGGGCCTCCTAAAAGCCAGGGGGACACACCAGACTGAAGGGGCTGGGAGAAATATTTGCCTTGAATGCCAGTAACATGTGGAAATGGGGAGGTTGGGCGGGAAGGGGGGTGTAGGCGGGGGGGGATGATAAGAAAGGACCCTTTGAAAAAGAGGGAGGTGGGGAAAACTGTGTGCCGGGTGCCCGGCTGGTCCCACAGGCTCACCACCTCTGCGGGGTCCAGCCACATATGAGAATATTGGGATTCCCCTTCACTGCTGCCAAATGGTGACACCGTACAGGTACAGGTGTATGGACCTCTAAAGTGATGCCATGCAGTGACCTGTATCCAGGGTGGACCGGGAGTCCAAAGGCAGAATCAGCTCTGCAGCAGCATCAGGGGCTATCCAGCTTTCCAGAACTCACCTTTCTTTCCGTTCAGCTGTGTCATCCTGAATGCTCTCATTATTCAAATTATTACTATTATTATAATATTTCTGCTTTTATGCAGCCAGAATACCCTTTGGGCCTATCTTTTTGCAGGTTGTAAAAGTTTTGCTTTGGAAAAATCCTTTGGTTGCACATGAATCCTGGAAATAGAAATGAAATTCCCATCACCTAAAAACAAGCAAAACAAAACTCCGGAGAGCCAGTAAATGTTTCACTGTACAGAGTAGGAAGAGGAATTTTACCACAGGGCAGGCAGTGCCCACCTCTTAAGTTTTCATAGCTCTTCTTGGCAAATGTGCTGTTGGTACACTCAATATTCTGCTTGAGCGGCCTGATCAAAGCAATGAGACAAGTATGTCGCTGTTGTTGGGATACTTTGCAGTGTAGACTGCATCCAAAATGCATTTGCAACATTGCTAATGAGGCCCAGAGGTTTCCTCCCTGGGACAGTGTTATCTCTGCTCTGAAGGAGGTGAGAGAAGGTCGAGGGAACATCTGGACCCTGAGGGTCCAAGACAGGGGAAGGTGCATCGCAAAGGAATGGCCAAACCGTTTGTTCACAGGACTATGTTTTAAATCAGCTGTAGCTGCTTGGCCAGGAGGCTCAGTATATCACTGGGCCTGGCTGCGAGGAGAGCTCTTCCCAGTGTGTCACTGGGGTCAAAAGGAAACAAAAAAGGAGTGGGGTGGAAGGGGAAAAAAAAAAAAAGAAAAATCAGCAAATATTATAATGGCATTTTCTCATGGGAAGGGAATATAGTCTTCAGCTCTGGTAAAAAAGAAATAGAGGGGGATGGGGCATTGCTGTTGAGAAAGGCAGGGAGCCTGGGAAAAGCACTTGTATAATGAAAGAAGGAAAAGATGAGGGTGATTTAGGATAAGAAATGTTGTCGTTGGCTTCAACTAGAAAGAGAGCAGGTCTGCTCCTCTTTTTAAACGGCACCTATCATTGTAGGAAGAGAACAGACTCCAAACAGACCAAGAATATGATTTATAAAAACCTCTACTTATACAGAGAAAAGAGTGCTCAGAAGTGGGTTTCTTAATCTTCTTTTTCTCAGCCTTTTCCTGTTGCACAGAGTAAGCCCTCACCCAGGAAAAAAAAAAAGGAAAAAAAGAAACCCTGTGTATGTAAATAAGGGAAAAGTAAAAGGAGCATCAAAATGCTTGGCTGATGACTTTGGAAAGAGAAATAGTGTTCAGAGAGGTGACTTCTGGATATCTAACGATAGTATTGGGAGGGGGCAGAAAGAAGCAACAGTGCTTTTATTTCGGGTTTAATACACACTTTGGCAGTCTTGCCATCCCCCTAAGCAGCCTTTCTGCAGATGTTAGGCTACCAAGTGGGGAATGCTGCCCCTCAAGCATTGGGGATATGCAGTGCAACAAACAGGCAACGTAGGACTTACTGTAGGTTTTATATTTAATTTCAACAGTTTGACTGGGGTCCTGCCATCGGGTCAGTTGCTGTTAATCTGGTATTTGTATTTACCAGATACATCTCTAGTTCTGTTTTCTGGAATTCCCCTGGAAGGAGTTCTCAGAGGTGATGAAGGCTGCATCTCAGAGAGTTTAGCTTTTGTTTTTCTGCAGAAGAAACAGGAATCGTAATACATTTGCTGTTGCTTAAGCTCAAAGTCTCCTCTGCCCCCTATTTTTGGTTAATTTCATATTCATCAAAGGATGTTTTTACTTTTGGATGAAGCTTTTACCTTAAAGCCTGTGTTGCAAGTGACCTGGTAAGGCTGTGCACAGTTTCTGAGCCCTCTGAGAGCTCCCATGGATAGCATGGATTAAAGGAAATAGGTCAGATTTCTAAACTATAGCATACATGTTGCTGCTGTTCCAGCTGGACTATCTATAAAAGTTGGAAAAGAAAATCAGAGTCCTGGAAAGAGGTTTTGTTGTATGTGCACTTCCCAGAACTCCCCTGAAAAGCTATCCAACTGTGCAGGCAGGAGTGCAGAAGCTTCAAAAGGTTTTTCCTAAATCAACCCAGCCAGCTGAAATCCATGGGAAAGCTTGTAATAATTCTGCTTGTGAGAGGGACAGATAATGCAAGCAAAAAGTGGAAGAAAAAGCATTTTTCTATGTGATGTCATTCCCAGTATTATTTTATGTGAACATAAATAATTATAACTTTGCAGCCCATTGAAACTCCTTCAGGGAGGCAGAGAGCTAGAACAGGGCATGCTGTGATCCTAAGCAGCCACTCTCCACTGACCAGGTAGAGGGACTGTGCTGTCCATCTCACGAACATTTTTGATCCCTGACTTCTGCTAAAGGGCACTGGCTGCTCAAGCCAGGCTGGAGCCTGGCCAAAACAACATCCTGATTTTGTGGCAAGTGCTCTGGGATCAGACCACACGTGATGAGTACCCCAGATTTGCTCTACATTGGGAAGAAGCTATTGTCGTGACCCCTGCTGCGCCCTGGGAAAGTCATTTGGCCATGACTCACAGGAAGGAGAAAGCTTGCTTTCTCTAGATCTAGGATTTCCTCCTCAGCCCTTCCCCTCTCTCGTGTGCTGTGCCACATCTTACTCCACTCCTGCATTCCAGGATCAAAAAACAACATGGAAGCATTGCATGGGCTGCCAGCCTTCCTGTGCCAACAAGAGGGCTGGTGCATGGCTGTCTTGTCCCTGACGAGAGAGATGCCCCTGCTTCTGCCTTGCGCTGCCACTGCTGCCTGTGCGGCGCCAGCCTGCCAAGCTGCCCGCAGGACTGGGCAGCCCTGGCATGGACCAAGCACAGCCGAGCAGACTCCCCAGTGTGGGAAATTTCTAAAGAAGCAGCCTTCTATAAACCACATTTTCATTTAACTAGTCTAAATATACTTCAGTTTCAAAACACACACTTAAAAATAACTTACAGAAATATTTATGTGGACACTGGAAGGAACTTTCCAGCTTTGGGGATTCAGCCTGCAGCCCATGGCAGAGCCCGCAAGTGCCTTCCTGCTCAGTCACTCTTCGCTTGTTATTGAGCTTCTTGTTTTGGGAGTGTTTGAGTCTCTTTTTCCTTAAGTTATCTTCCTTCACTCCACCCTGCCTCGTGAACTCACAGGGCTTTGCTTCAGTGAGGTCAGGGCTGATATTGCAGGATAGTTTTTCTCCCAGCCACAATCATCATAACTCTCTCAATGGCACAAGTTTTCTTTCTGATCAACACTGACTTGGAGAATTCAACTGCTCCTGTGATGGAGCAAAGCATGTATTTGGGAATTCCCTCTATCATTACCTTCCCCCTCTCTGTGCTCTTCATTCTCTTGCCTGTCTTGGTTCATGTGTTGCTTGGAACAGACCTCAGCAAATGTATGTCAGTCTTGCACACTGGGCCTAAAGATGGGATCTTTAGGATGGTATTGGAATCTTCTAGATGGTTTTGTAACAAAAATGCATTAGTAAGGGTGATAATGAAGGCTCCTGCCTTGTGGTTTTCACCATTGCTTATTCACTGATGTCAATATTTTCTTCTGTGACACTGTTAGCTATCTGGAGGTGTAGCAATCACTCCCCCTTGTCTGTGTGGACAATCCCCTTTGCTAAAGAAAGGCTAGGCTCTTACTAAAGCATCACAATTAGGTCAAGTCCACAAGTCCATACTATCTATCATATAGGAGAGAAGCAGTCTGATGGGCTGGGACAAAGGTTGTCTGATAAGGATGTGTTGTGTCATTTGTCTTCATGTGTTGGCTTTTCAAGAGACATCCCTGTAACCCAGGAATGTCCTCTAGGGAGTTTGAAATGTCTCAGTTTTTTATTTCACCAGATTTTATTTTTAGTTCACGATACAATGTTTGTTCAGTACATATTGCAGCACTGGTGAGAATCTGTCCTGTGTTTAGCAGGAACAAACAGCCTAGAGGAAGGTGTGCTCGCTGTGATGAAGAGTATTTGGATTATAAGAGAGGTCAGGTGACTGCAAAACCCATTGAAGCTATATGAGCGTTCAGTCTTGTTTAGTGCTGCAGGAGGAATTGTGCTTAAAACATGAAACTGCTGGAAAAGTTCTGCTACGAGAAACATTTGTGTTGCTGTAGAGACGGTAGCTTGCACAGGGAAAAGCACAAACACTCGATCAAAACTAGTTCTGTGGTATCTTTTATGGGAATAACTTGTGACACTTTAATGTGTCACCACCAATAAGTCTCTGGTTTTTATTTTCAAAGTGAGGTTCAGCACCCTACTGGTTTGTTAATGATTCTGCCTCTCTCTCTCTCTCCCTCCATATTTCTTTTTATATGTAAAGGCTGGAGAGGGGTTTGTGGGTGAATGTGTTTTAGTGTTTTTCATCAAACTATAGCCTAAAACTTCATACAAAGCAGTGGGAACAGACTCTAGGTCACCAATTAAATGCAACTAGCTCTGAAATGTCACACAACATCTATTTAAAACAGTCCAAACTCCAGGCTTGGATTAAGATCCGGGCATTCCTAAAAACACAGGATTAAACTGAAAGCTCAGATTTCCTTTAAAAAAGAAAGCTTCCTGCTCTCTGCCTGCATAGAAAAGATCAAACCCCTGATCTAAAGAGAAGCAATGCAACAGCTTCTTCTGGGGACCACAAACCCCAAGGGCACAGTTCAGTGCTGCAGTTTGCCTGGCAGCAAAGATGGTCAGAGGTTTCTGTCCCCTGCACTGAGGCTGACTGTGCCTTTGGTTTTGCTATTGCTGTCTTACAAACTTACAAGCTGGATCATGGAGAGGGTTACAAAGGGGCAAAAACTTACTTTAATTTTAGAAGCTTTCTTTTTTTTTAAACCCAAACCATTTCAGTGAATGAGCTCTCTTTGTGGTCATGTACAGCGATGTAGTGGCACCACAGGGGGTGAGGGACAAGAGGAAGGAGAAGTTGCTGTGCAGGGTCAGGAACACAAGGCTTGGGTAGGATCTTCATGAGCAGCTTTACTGTCAAGGAAAAATTGTCATCAACGTGCCCTTGAGAAGGCAGAACGTTGCAGCATGGGTTCAGGAACAAGAAGCCAGGCTTGGGAAAGGCAGGAAACTTTTAAACCAGCTTTGGTTTTGGAGAAAAACAGATCAAAACTCAGATCCTGAGATAGCAGCTCTGAAGCAAGTGAGCTGTCCTACTCACCTCATTGGGGTATCCTTTCCAAGGCTCATCCATAGGACACCCAAGCAGGCACTTGTTATGGCCTCTTGTGGTCACAGTTGTTTAGGGCTTCATTTGCACTCCCCCTAAGAAGGTCCCTTCCACAGCATAGGCCTAAAAGTGGCCACACTAGTAGCAGGATGAGGAAGGCCTGGGGTGGGAGCTCCTGAATCACCAGTCCCACTTGGAGGAGGACACCTCTGCCCCACGAAAGTCTCCTGTCTCAGTGTGGCACTCCCTGACCCCATACAGCTTTCTGAGGAGATGACAGCTCAAACCTGGCATGCCCAGGGACTGCAGAAGGATGCTGTTGTGAGGATTAGACACCAGCTTTCTTTCCAGAGGAGTTGAGGGTGTTACATTACATTTACATCGGGAGTGAGAGCAAAGACAGTGCTGGAGGCAGGGATCCCCAGGGACTGCAGCGTGGGAGCTCCAGGGAGCCCTGCAGCAAGGGGACCAGCTCCCACCACACTGGCAAGACAATGCCAAGGAGCACACCAGTTTCAGACCAAGCCAGTAGAGGTCACAGTAGGTCCAAAAAATTCTCCATGCCCTTGTCCAGCTCAGCCTGCCCTCACATCTTAAACAGTTTACCACTGACAGGTATTAAACTCTCCTCCTATTCAACAGCCTGAGCAAACCTGACGAAGCCAGTTTTTGGCTGCTAAGTATCTTCCTGGGCAGAGCAATTAGCTGCTGTAGACTTGGGCCATGGCTTGGTTGCAACTCTTTTCCCCAGCTCCCGCAGCAGCTAATGTATGATATCTTGGTGGTAAAATCAGTCATGAGGGTGTGGATGTGTTTTCTTCCTGTCCTTGCACTAGATGTACCAGCCTGTCAGGCTTCTTTATGTTCCCAGACCTCTCACCTTCATCCTTCCTATGCCAAATTCATGCCCAGCCTGGAGGATGTTCCTGCTACCTGAAGGTGATCTGTTCTGGAGGGGACAGGTTCATGTCTGCTTGTGCTGCATCATCCCCATACCAACAGCTGCTCTAGAAAAATCTGCTGAGCACGTCCGCGACATAATCTGGGTGGATCCCTGTTGTCCTGGGCTCTCTTGGGGTCTTCCACAAGACCTGGGGCGTTTCCCTGTGGAGGGACATGCACTGTTGAGGCAGGTAGGTTTGCAGTCAACCAGTCCATGTCCCTGCTCAATTACAGCTCACTAAGGAAATTGTGGGCATGGCAAATGCAAGATCAAATGTGTAGTTCTGTATACAGAGACATTGGGGATTTCCCTCCTCCTTTTCTAGCAATGGTATCTTGGGCAGAGGAGAAACAGAATGCAAAACCTCTATTTTTCTTAAGTGAATATAGGAGCCATGAAGCTCCATATGCCTGTGCTGAAGGCATGGTCTGTAGAGGATCAGGCTGTAGTTGGCTGAAGTGTCCCACAGGCTACCGGACCTCTTGCCAGGGCACATTCCTTGCAGAAGACTTCCTTGGTGGCTTTGGAGCCCACCATGGCTATGACATGTGGCACTGCCTGATGGCCCCAAACGCCTTCGTTCTCATATGTAAAACTTGAGATGGGTGAGCTGGGCAAGTGAAAGCCGGTAGCTGGTTCCTGAAGGTCTCTGCCACTGGAGGGGGACAGAGGACCTTGCTGCAGAGGTAGGTAGGTCCCCCCATGCCCCTCCCAGAAGAGATCCTCCCATGCTGAAGGGCTTTCATCCAGTTCATCCTGGTGGATGGGCCACTGCTTGCAATGCCGCACCCTGGAGTGGGTCATCGCGGGATTGCGCTTTTAGCAGAGGAGGGGCGCCGTTTGGCAAGAAGGCAGCATTTCACATAATAGCAGTGTGAAATAGCAGGATCCACTGAACACTGCCAAGCTTGCCACCATGGGTGGCCCAGCACATCCAGGGAGGGGTGTTGCACAGGAGCCTGGCAGGGGTGGGGACTAGGAGCTCTCTGGAGAAGAACACAAACCCCTCTGAGCTTCAGGTATGCTCCTGGTGGTCTCCGAATTACAACTGCTTTCTCATCACTCTTGGCCCTCAGAGGGCCACTTACCATCTTTCCCATTAGTCCATGGCTTGAATTGCTTGAGCAGAGCAGTGCTGGTGCAGTGCCCAGTTCCTAGTCAATCTGCAGATGCTGGGGGCGATGTGTAGTGCATCAGCTACACCAGTGTGTTCGGTGCTGGGCTGGGCTGGTCAAGACCACCTGCAAGAAGTGCCACACAGGGACACCGTGGTGAGGTGAGTGCTAGACTCTAAAATGTCATATTTTGCCTGGCAGAGCTTCCTGCAGAGCAGAGTCTCTCCAAGAAGACATGGTCTCAGCTCTGGTCAAGAGGAGGCCACCTAGGCAGCTCATGCCTTGCTCACTCACTGGGCTCTTGTGCTGCCATTGTGCCAAATACCACAGAGAACTGGGTGGCAGCTCCCCCTGCACGTTTTGGGAGGGTGTGGCAAGTTGGGAGAGGCTTTCCCACACTGGGGTACCCCGAGGAACAGACACCTCTCTCCTGACCAGCTTGCTGTGGCCAACGAGACCTGGTCGATGAATGAAGCGAGGTTTGGCATGCTGCCGTCAGGCTGCATTGTGCAACAGTGCATGATGCAACTGAACTTTACATAACCTGACGCAACACCTAGAGCTAGAGTTTAAAACTGCACGTCCTGGGTCATTACTGTATGGTGGATATACCTCCCTGATATATACATGCATGAGGTCAGCCAGTGTATGGACAATAGCACTGCTCTGGGCAACTCTGGCTTTACTCTTGGGTTTGAAATTGCTTCAAACAAACAAACAAACAAACTATGACTCCTTAAGGGTGACTAGACCAAGGGCAGAGGCATGATCCGTGTGCATTGCAGACAGCAACTGTGGAAATGTCATCCGTGCAGCTCAGCTTGTGCCCTCCATTCCTATCTGCAACTCATCCAGCCCAAAGCCTCTTTCTACACTCCTGCCCTTCAGCCCTGGCTCGTGCAGCCCTGGACCCCAGCTCTCTCCCTGTCCTGCAGCCTCCTGATGCCTGTGGCAGCTCACTTCTTCTCTGCAGCCTCTCTCCTTCCAATGCTCCTGAACAACTTCCTCTTCTCATGTGAAATAATGACTTTGAGCTCCATGCTGTGTTAAACAGGTTGCCTTGCACTCTGCAGAGCTGATGATTAGCCTGGTGCCTTTGGAAAGGTGGCAGTACTCCTCTCCTGGGGCAGGACACCAATGCTTTATAAGACAGTAAAATGTAAGATAATTGCTTTAAAACTGCCCATGGCCTGACTTTCACTATTGTCCACCCTGGACTTCAGGCCAAAGTAATTTTTCATCTTTTCTTTGGCATTTATCATATTTAACCTAAAAGAAAACAGAGAGGAGTTGCTAGCCTGTTGTTTTCTGTACAAGCAGTGACAGTTTCCAGCTGTTGGGAGGTCTGGTGTGTGCACGGTGCCTGAGCAAGGCAGGGGAAGCAGGAGCATGTCAGGGAGTAAGGATGAACTGCATCAAATAACCGGTCATGGTACTCCCTTTTCTCTCTGCAGTAGGGGGGTTCTGCAATGCCCCTCACTGCTGTAGCATTGGACCGGTCTAGGCAGCATAACTGCCAACAGCAGTAACTTCCATGGGCTTTTCTGTCTCTCCCTCTGCCTTCCCAGCCTGTCCCCACTGGGGGATTTGGTTCCCATGCAGGCAAGAGAAAGAAGCAGAGCCTGGAAAAAGCCAGGTCTTCTTTTTGAATGAGGATCAGGCTGGCATGACCCCAAGTATCACCTGGCTTTCCCTTCCCCCTCAGGGGAAGCTAATCCCAGGCATCACTAAGCACTGCCAAGTTTGCATGGAAAATGCCACTAGCAGGAGCAGCAACTCTTTCTGAAACTGGACTGGGAGGGGATCAGCTGGTATCCCCTTTCTGATGTGACTCTACCTGTGACTCACTGCCATCTCAGATACCTTTCCAATCATGCTCTTGTGCCTGCAGTGAATGCTTGGGTGCCTGGTGAAGCCTCTTCCTCTTCAGCTTTTCATGCCAGGCCCCAATGATGCAACACCCCAGGTGAATTTCCACATCTCTGACAGAATATACTGCAGTGCTAGAAGGGAGGCCTGAAAACCGCCTTTTGTTACTTGGATGCCTGGATTGTCCCTGTGTATTGATGGACTATCCCTCCAGTTCCCTCCTTCCCCTAACATACATGGACCCCTTTTCTCTGCTCCCTGTTGTGCCCTCCAACATTGCTGAAGCCAAGAAGACATTTGCTTGCTTGGCCATGAGCAGAGACAGTGCTTGCAGAGTTAGCAAGAATCACGAGGCAACTCTGCCCCTCTCATATGGTGCCAGGAGAGATCCCCCATGGCATAGGGAGGGATTATAGGGCACTCACTCATAGCCATCCTGTCAGCTGGCTGCTGCATTCAGCAGTGCATTACAGGAAGGCTGAGTCCCTCCGACTGCTGCATGGTTCTGGTCTCCTTATTTCCATTTCTCTATCAGCAAAATAGGGACTGTGAACCAGAAAGCAAAAGGCATCACATCAACCCTTATGGCAAAGAGAGAAGAAAAGAGGTCAAAGGCCTGAAGCTGTGAGCAGAGACATGTTGGCAGAGGTGTGAGCTATTTGTGTGCTGCGGTGAGGCCTTGGCACCGCTGACCACGTACATACAACAGCCTGGGTGTTTGAACTCCACCCAGTGAGGATTCACTGGCATGAGAGCAGCACCTGACATGGAGATCACCAGGTGCCTGAGATCAGTTCACTGATATTCTGGGAGGACATACAGTCAAAACCATTCTTTACATCGCTAAACTAAACAGCCTCCAGGAAGCAAATAAATGGTTAAGAAGACAGGCTAAAGTGCTGAAGGAGAAAGCAACATTTGCTTCATGCTCATGGCCAAGTTGTAGTGGGAGAAATTGCTGTGTATAGTCAGTAAGCGCTCATCCGTGACCGTGTGGCTCTTTGTCTTATGTCTAAGAAGGAAAGAAAAACACAAAATGGTGACCAAAGTGGGATTATGATCCAGGAATACAGTGGCTGCTAAAAAGATAAAGAGGAAACCACAGAATAGTGGCTTCTGTTAAACAAGGGGGGGGAATGCTTGCAGAAATGATGGAAGTTTTCCCAAATCCTCCCTTCATAAAGGCAATCGTGATGACAATGCATTTAGGATCCTGAAAAATTCAATTAAAAATAAAAAAAAAAAGAAAAATTAAAAAAAATTCTAAATATGAGGGTGGGGGGAAGAGGGGGCAGAAGGCGGATGGTTAAGGAAATTACTAGTGTATTGCCAGTTTGGAGAGAGTTTAAATACTGTGTCAAGGGAGCGGTTAGTGTGTGGTATGTAAAATGAAGCAATACAAAAACTGTTATTAACTGAGTCTGATTTGCCCTTAAAACATGCTCTTGGAACTGCTGTGTCAAAGGATACAGCTACTCCAGAAGACAGGGAGTTGCAACAGCATCAAACAGCCTGAAACAAAACTTTCATTGTTCCCCCTTTGGGGTACAGTCACCCCTTTGGAGTGAAAGTCCTTCAGGAGAGTATCAGAACTGAAAACATTCATGACAGCAAGCTTTGTTGAAACAGAAACATGCTTTTATTTCCGCTGTGCTCCTGAGAACCCATCTGCATGACTACCAGTGTAGGAGCAGAATGACAACATTGACAGGAACTGGGATCCTCTCATGGGTTGCTGAGGAAGGCTGTGGTGTCAGCATGGAGGAAAAAGAAGGCTTTCCCTTCCGTGGTGGTTCCCTAGAAACTAGGATAGTTTCCACACCTTTGTTCTGATGGAGGGTCATGGACCAGCTATTGCAAAACATTTTTAACTTCCAGAGCAATGTAGGCAGGGATTAATGGAAACGACAATGAGGGATGTCTGCAGAGGTACTGGTGAGGTTCTCAAGAATGGCTGGACAGCAAATGAGGGAAAAGTGAATTTTCCAGAGGCTCAGCCGTATGCTGTAGGTCTTGTAGATGATGTTCATAAATCACCAGTAATGCATGAGACTATCCTCAAGGCACCTCAACTACAAGATATGTCACAATTATCTTCCTTTCTGGGGATAGGCAGTTATTACCGAGGGGTCTTACCCAATACATCGACTCTATTACACTCCCTAAATAGACCAGTGCACAAAGGACAGAAGTAATGTTGATCCACATGATGTGCCAAGGCTCCAGATGAAGCAAACAACTTTACATTAACAGAAAATGAAACTCTGCTTGTAAAATTATCTTGCAGCACTTTACCATGGGCCTGAAACACTGATGCTGGAAGCTGGCTGTCGGGGTAAAATACTCAAAAGACCTGCACTTGGGGATCACTGGCATCCATTTACAGTGCTGTGCTTACACCCAGAGAACAGACCCACGCGTCGTCTTGGGAGGTCAGCGGTTGAACCGCAGCTTATCTCAAGAGGAAACAATTTACTCTGGTTGCAAATGTCGAACACTGGCCTCAGTGTTAGCAGTAACAGCCTGGTTAGAGAGAGGGAGGTTTTCTGGGGTATTCCCTGCTCTGGTGGTGTGGCAGGAATATGTAGTGACTGGTACCACAGCCACCTGAAGAGTGACACGTACCTTGACACAATAAGAAACTGAGAACAAACCAAGTCAACTGAGGCATCTGATGGAAGGATGAGGAGATGGGCTTAACACAAAGCATCTTTGAGCCTTCTTGGCTGGAAAGAGAGGACTGAAATACATATCCAGGTTGCCTAACGTGTGGCACCAGAGCAGTTACTGTAATAAATCTCAGGTCTACTGTACTCCAAGAATTACATGATGACCCTCTGGGAATAATAACTATGAAAGCCCTGGCTAGAAATTTGATTCAGTGGCCAGACACTGATACACAAATAGGAGGAATGACAAAACCATGTCAAGGGTATTAATAAAGCTAGTTGGGAAATTTTCCATCAGAATAATTCTCCAATGGAAAATGCCCTTTTCACTAACTCAGCAGTTTCTGTCAAAGTTGCAGATTTCCATTGGGAAAATCAAACTGAAGTATCCTTGGCTCTTTTTTTGCAAGGAGAAAATAAAACTGCCTAAAGTGTTGTGGGCAGACAAATAGAAATTGTCTTTCTGTGCAGCTTTCAGACACCCAGCCTTCCCCTCAGGTCCAGAAATCAGAGATACAGCTGAGCACTCAGAGGTGCAAGAAGTCTGGGAGATGGGAAGTCACCCTACTAAGTTTTTGACAGCTAACCTGCACCAGAAAGCAAACATTTCCCTACCAGATGGACAGCCAGGAAGCCAAAAGTTTTCATTCTGGTTCTTATAAAGCACATTTTTTGTGTAACTCTAGTAAAAACAGCATTTTTGATTTTTCAGTCTAGTATTTTCTTTAAAAAGGAACTCAGCTACTATTGTTTTCTTTTCTGCTGGAAGGGATTTCTATTTCCCAGCCAGCTCAGGCTATCGGCAAACACTACACTTGCTTATATATTCTCCTTTGTATTCTCAGGAATGGCCAGCTGCTCTAGGAAAGCAAACTTAGAAATGGGCCGTTTACAGGACATATGTTTTTGATTGCAGGAAATGCCCCTCGTAAATGGCCTGAAGTGCTGTGTATGAATGCTACTAATTTAACACAGACTGGGAAAGTGTTAAGATCAGTACTTTCATGGACAGGAATTCCTACTTGCATAGTAAGTGATGAAGGGTCACTTTTTTGATGTTCAAAATGTTGTGTGCTTTTATCTTACAATATAGTATCAAGCCTGTCACATAAGCTCCTTGCTGTCCTGCCATAAGAGGAGCAGTGGGAAGATTTGTTCAAACATCCGATTCAGTGATCCAAACCAGAAGTCTGGATAAAGTGGACTTACAATAAAAAGCTATGAATTCTCTTTTGGCCTGAAAAGGACATGTTAATACAGATCTCTACTTCAGTCATCCATGGTTTTGGAACACAGATTTTTCTTGCTTGGACTTGCTAGCACCTGATTTCCAGGGGGGGCATTTGTTTGAAAGTGATAGGATCAAATGGCCCCACATAGTCATGCATGAGTCTGCTGCCTTCAGATTGGGAAAAAAAAAAAAAATCTGTGCAAGAGGTAACTGTGAAAACTTTGATAAATTTTAAGCAAATTATTTGACAACCTTCTCCTCTGTTTTATCAGATGGAAACAGCATTGGGAGCCTTGGAATTAATTAGAAGAATGGAGTAGTTAAATTGGGCCCTCTTATCAGAGATAATAATATTAACTGTCACCTTTATGGAAAGGTTTGTGGTTATGGATGCTGAAGTATGTCCGCTGGTAATTATTCAGCTAGCAGCAGTGGGGTCATGAGGAACCTTGGAAAGACGAGGACCATTTCCAACACGCCTGCAAGGTTTCTTAGACATCTGATTTAAGGCTTTCACATTTAGAAACAGTGGCTGGAATCTCCTGGTGCTTCAGTTTCCCGGTCAGTAAAATGGAAATATCTCTTTTGCTAGAATGTAAAATTTAACTGGTTCTTGTCATGAAGGACATTGAAGTTCTTTGGAATTCCCAATGGAAGTGTTATGTGTTGCAATCAAATGTTTGCTTCATGCTTGTTCTAGCACACTTTTGTGTTGTTTTTTTGGAAGTTCTGCTTCTCTCTGGAGCTCTGAGCTTGGCAATCAGAATTCAAGAAGGAATGATACTCATATGTAGAAATGGCCTAATGACTTGGTGCTCCTCTGCACAGCTTGGTAGCAGGGTCAGCTTCTTCAGCGCTGCTCCTATGTCTTTGTGGCAATGTTTGTCCTGCTTTAAGCCTTTGTTTCAGAACTCCCAGAACTCCTGTTTTCTGTTGTAATTTAGGATCTGTCTCTTTCAGTAGCTGAGCATAGCATGATGGTGATCACCTCGAAGAAGTATCTCAAAGGAACTTTGCTTTTCCTCGCTGACTTTCAGTTTTCCCCTGTTCTCCTGCAGAGCTCACAGTCTTGGTCCCCTTCTGTCTGAGCTTCAGGAAGGCCCTTATCCATCAGGGCCAAAAAATTCTTCATTCTCTTCTCCCCTCTCTGAGATTTCACCTTTTGCAAGTTCCCCACCAGACCCAGCTGTAAATAGATTAATCACTTTTCTAGAAGATAAAGATCAGCAGAGCCATCACAGATGAGGCTGGGCTTGACTTCCTGGTGCAGGGCCAGCTAGTGTATGATCTCACCTCATGCTCTAAAACACACCACCCTCCATCAGCTTCCTCGCTTTTGTTAGCAGAAAGCAGTAGGACAGTGCTGGGTTAATGGTTGGACTTGGTGAACTTAAATGTCTTTTCCAGTCTAAATGATTCTACAATTCTTTGACTTGTGGTGTTGAGTCCTCCATCACAGGCCAATGCCTGAGAAAGTATAGCTGTTTCCCATCTTGGTAGAAGGCCCCAGGGTGTCCAAGAATGGATCATTTACATGAGCTCAGAGGGCCCTGAGGATGTTTTGTACAAGTACCTGTTACATCTAGTGTAATGCAGCCATCATCAGCATCAAATCCATGGGAATGTACTTGTGTATATGTAGTGATATGCTTGTATGTATTTCTGAGTCACGTCCTGTTAGTACTTCCCACACCAGTTACATCTGTGGGTTAAATAAATAATTAAAAAAAAAAAAAGGCAGCAAAAAATGATAGTCCGTAGAAATCTCAAGGACCAAGATCTTCAAATACTCCAAGTTCAACAAACAATCTTAATACAAGACTCATATCAAGTGTATGAGTCTCTAGCCCTTCCTCATGACTGTTCTGCATCTTAACTAGAAGAGCACAGTCAATCTGGGGAGCTCTGGCCGTTTTTCTGGGGTGTGCTATAAGACGTTCTCTAGCTAGGGAAAAAGCAAACGGTCTTAATTTTTGTTCCTCTTCTCATTCCTCATGATCTTGGTCTTACGTGGGGGTAGCAGCTGATGCATAAGACTTAGGACAGCTGCATAATTCATTGGCGGGATTGCTGAATTTATGGAGGGGATCAGGTATCAGAATAACGGGGTTCTGGACTGGAGGAATTAAGCTCACAATATTGAGTTTTGGATGTTCCAGTTGGTGATATTGCCAAAAGGGCAATATGAAAGTGATCTCATTTCAGTTTGGTGCAGTGCAATAATTAATCTGGGTGAATATACAAAATTCTGATAAACAAATCTCTATCTCAGGTTGCCCATACAAACACACTAGCAAACTTTTTTCCCCTTTTGATTCGCTTGAAAACAATGCTGAAAAGACATTTAAAAGCTGGGGGTTATTTTTGTCCTGGTGCATAAGTCACTGGCTACAGCTTCATATAAGATGTGGTAGGGTGTTGTGGTGACTTTAGTCGCCCACAGAAACTTCTCCAAGGCCTGCCTGACATGTCTAATGCATGCATTCCAGCCTTGAGGAAATGCCACTTTTGGGGTCAGGAAAGTATTTCTATCCAAATCAGACTGGCAGGAACAATTTTTTTAACCTGTAGTGCATGGCATAGCCTGCTTTCATTGGCCACCAGGAGATATTCCTGTGAACTGCAGCAAACAATGACATATTTCATGATGTGAGCGATGGAGGGGATGGAGGTGAATGTCATTTTAGTCTCTGGATCAGATTGTAGTTGTAGGAACTGGGACTGATGGCCTTAGTAGTAGGGTAGTATCCAGTACAATAGTTATGTAGGTGACAAATAGCTGTCTGCCTCTTGTGTCTGGTGTTGAAAGGATAGCTTCTGCTTCGCTTTCAAAGTTACCGGCATTGTTTGCAAATTTATTGTCTGCTCCTCTATACAGAAATTCAAATATAATAGAAGTTCAATGTAGAGCAGCATCCCATTCACCCCCAGAAGCAACACTTCTGGGTTTTGCACCCTGGGTCTTGCCTGCTATGGGACACATTCCTACCCCTGGGACTGTGACAGGTGAAAGGAAGTGAATAGCTCCCACATCCTGACACGTCAGTCACTGCTAACCCTGTAGCAGCATGGCCAACATGACATTGCCCTTGGCAAGGGGAAGGGTTTTCCTTCTTGGAAATGTTTCAGAAAGCAGCAGTATCTCTGTCATGGCAGGTAGAGCTCCTCCCTGGCCTCTCACTAAAACAAGCCATTGTCCCTGTGCCTATGAATCACCCCAAGCACACTCAGAAACACAGAGATGTTGTGTCATGTGAGTTGAGGGGTGTGAGAAAGAAACCAGGGGCATTTCAGGGACTGGCTGTGCAAGCGGTCAGGAGCAAGACAGCTACTTATGTGGAGGCCTTATCTGTGCAGAGGGTTGTATCAGTGAGCAGACCAGCTACATGGGGCATGCACTGAGGATTTCAGCAGTGATCCTTACCACAGACCAGCATGCTGCAGTATTCCCTGCTGTTCCCTGTGGAGGAAGTGGGAAGGATGGTTGGCAGGATCCACACAGCTGCATCATGCCTCCTCCAGTTTGTCTCTGCGCTCCCACTGCAAGCTTTGCACTACCCCTTTAAGAAGGCTCTTTATAGCTAAGTCACCCAGTGACCCCTAAGCCCATGCATTAACTGGAGATTTTTGTGATGTGAGGCTGCTTTTGGGAGCCTTTGCTCGAAGGACCTCTGTGCTCCTTTGTTTTCTGTTTCAGAGGAAACCTTGATTGTTTGAACAATGGCATGTGGCTGGGATGACTGCTGGCATGAATTAGGAAACCCTCCCCATCTGCCTGCGAGGTTCTAGATCATGTCCCTGCTCACAGCACATTTTATGGATGGGGCTCCTTTATCTTTTAGTGCAACAAAAGTCCTCCCCGTCTGTTCTCAAGTAGGTTTATACAGCAGTTACTCCAAGACTGAAGCTCTTGGCAACTGTGTTAGGTGTGAACACAACTCGTGTAAGGTTTGCCTGCTGCTTAGCTCATGCCAGCCAAATCCAAATTAGGATAAAGGCAGAATTTTTCAATGGTGAAGGCAACTCTTCACTGGAGCACTCTCTCGTGATAGCATCTTCTCTTTTTCTTGATGTTTTTGGACTGAGACTGGATGACTTTCTGGAAGCTAGGCCTTGCCGGATGCAAATAGTTTGGATCAGTAAGGGAAGAACTGAGACTCAGTTTCATAGCTTTCTAAATGAATGAGGTGCAAATCTGTTTTGGGCTGAACATCCAAATGTGGGCTTTGGCCCCCATCTAAATACAACAGCATGCAGTGCTTTGGAGAGAGCTGCTCAGACAGAAGTGCTTTGGTCCTGCCAACGGTGAGCATTGACACTGGATGCTGTGGGGACACAGCCCGGCTGGGGTACAGCTAAGCTGCAGTTTGCTGTCTGAGTAGGAACTGAGGTCCACTGCATCTGCCTGTACCAGTAACCCCACTAAGCAGGCTGCTTATATCCTATATATGCTGCCATATCCTCTCAGGCTCTTCCTTAAGTCTCTTTTGGATCCCAAGTTTAGAAGTGTGAGGAGATGTGGCTCTCTGTGCAGGGATTCCAGTGCAATATCAGCTCTGACAGCTGGGCAACAGCTGGTTGCAGATGATTGCCAGCATTAATAAAGGAGGCTATGTGACGGATTCCCTTATGTAGGGGTTACTAAACAAACAGAGCTTGAGGAAACCCGGCCTTCTCTAGGAGCAAATGCAGCACAAAACCTCTTCTTGTTCTGACAGGCCAGCAGCGGGTACTTCTCCACTGCGATTTGCAGATAATCCCACGTACAACAGCTTCAGAAACTGATCTGGTGAGAGCAGTTCCTCTGTGCATCCCTGACCAGCCTACTAGTTGTGAGGGAAACATGTGTGTTGAAGAGCAAGATGATTCCTCTGGGGCCTCCTAAATGATTTTGCAGTACCTTTGGGAGAATATGGGGCAGACTGTGGCGAAGCTCCCATTCATCATATACTCATAGGCAGAGATATGTGGATGTAGGGGATGAGAAAACTTGCCCAGGTCTCTCAGGATGGTCCCAGATGTATGAGGATGTCTTAAAAGGGTCGTGGGGGGGCAACAGACCACAGTTTCCACTTTTCTGCATCCATGGGCAGTGCAGTCCTCATACTGCCCCCCAGCAGGCCCCTGTGCTCATGAGGAAGGTGCTACCCATCTCCCTGGGACCGAGGTCTCCCTTGAACAGGCAGGTCCCCTTGCTGTGGGGTCTGAACGACAGCCTCTCAAAATGCACCTCTCTTGAAAGGCAGGCCCCTCCTTGGCAGATGTCCAGCTGCCTCCACATGTGCTGCAGAGCCTTGTGGGCAAACTTAAGGGTACTGAGTATCAGCAAAGGAGGAAGATCCTCTGTGGTCTCCCTTTCAAGACCCCGTTTCTCCAGTCTTTCTGACTCCCCTCCTCTTTGCTCTGGGTTTCCCTGACCCCTCACAGCCTGCTGTCCCTCCCCAGCCTGGCTGTGTGCTGCAGCTTGCCCACCCCTCACCAGGGCTGTGGAGGCTGGAGGCTGAAGCTGGAGGCTGAAGCTGGAGGCTGGAGGCCAAAGCTGGGCAGGGGGTTAAGAGGCAGATGGGAGTTTGAGGCTGTCCCCTCTGTCTGCTGGAGTGAGGGAGGGCAAGTCACTGACCTCCCAGCAGGAGTGGCACAGGAAACCCGTAATTACATGCTTGTGACAGCAATGCTGGATCTTGTTAATCACGCTGCTGCCATGTCAGAGTTGCTGCCTCTTGGGATTAGGGAAAACAAACAAGCTGAAGCAGCGCTGGCAACAGTGGTGAGTCTGTCCAGTGATTACCCAGCACCTCCCAGTGCAGTGGGCCCCACAGCACTGGCTGGTCCAGCAGCAGGGAGAGTGTGACGAGGGCCAAAGACTCAGCAAGCCCATCCCAGTAAAGCCTAATGAATCCGTCACTTGCAGCGGCAGGATGGAGACCTGTCCCTTTCTCAGCAGGTCTCTAAACATATGACAGTGGTGGCTGCCATCTTCATCTTCCCTTGGAAGCTGAGTTTTTTCCCCCTGTGTTTTGAAGGAGTAAGCTGAGGCACAAAGGAGGCTTACACAAAGCCCTGTGGGGAGTCAGGGGTAAAAAGTGGGCTTTAAGTGCAGCAATGCTGCTTAAACACTCTGGTGCCTCGACCCTTGCTCTGTTGCTCCAATGCTGCCTCTCAGCCCTTCTCCTCCACTTTGGAGGGAAGCCCTGGTGTTCCACCCTGCAGTAACCCTGTCTACTATGCTGGCTGTGTATTTTTTCTGGTGATTGCTAAATATCTCCACTTTTCCAGTATGAACTTTGCTTGAGCAGTTTCCTGTCCTCATGAAGTGACTCCACCTCTGTTCCCATCCCCACCTCTTGGAAAAAATTCTGGACATCCTTTTCAAAGACAAGCTTTACATCACACTGACCCATCCTGCAGAGCAAATGGAAGTTAGTAACTCTTCTGCTACCCTGAGCTGAATCAAAGTATTTTTCCTCTTTCAAAAACTGGACCTGCTTTGTCGTCTGTTAGAAAAATAACAATTAAAAAAAGCGCCTGCCCCAGGTTCCCTTTCCCTTTCCCTTTCCCTTTCCCTCTCCCTTTCCCTTTCCCTTTCCCTTTCCCTTTCCCTTTCCCTTTCCCTTTCCCTTTCCCTTTCCCTTTCCCTTTCCCTTTCCCTTTCCCTTTTTGAAAGCTTAGCCCTTTTGTAAAGATTTATAGCCCCTCCAGTGTTTCTTCTTCCCTTCCTCCACTCTTCCCTCCTTGGTGGAAAATTTGCCTTCTTCCAAGCCCTCATGATGTTACTCCAGCACCATTCCCTCTCACTTGGACCTGAGGAGATGTGTCAGCCCCATGGCATGGGTGTGCTGTGGAAGGATTCAATATATTTCCCAAGGAGAGGCAGCCCACTTAAAAATCAGAATGGATCAGGCCCAGGGCGGTGCAAGGTTTGTGGGCATGGCTGCCTCAGCAAAAGCAGTTAGGAAAGACAAGGTTTGGGCTAATTCAGCTTTCCCTCCTCCTGGATAAAAAGACTCTGCCTGGGGCAGCTCTAATGGCAGTCCCAAGGTGGGGGAGACTCTGTGGCCTTACTAAGCTTTGCCAGGTTGTATTGTAGTGGACAAACCCATCTCACGTCCTTGTGAAGCCCCCTGTGCCCCAACAGCCAGCATCCAGGGAAGGCCACAGATGTAGGACAGAACATCCCTCTTGCAGACTGCCAGGCCAGCATGGGAAACAGAGTGTTTGGGACTTGAGGATAAGCAGGGCCCTGGTGCATCTCCAGAGAGTGAGAGGAGGTAGCCTCAGACTGGGGGCTACAGACTTCAGCCAGCCTCTAATCCAGTGTACAGCTGAGAGGATCAAGAGATAAGAAAGGTTGCTCATTGTAAATCCTTTTGAAGTTGGTTCCAACTGTTTTGCTGGGAACTCGCTGGACTGTATGCCAGAGGGGATGCTAATCCAGGCAGCCATGAGGAGCAGGGGTGTGTGTCCTCCATGATGCCTTGGGCTCTAAAAACCACCCACTTGCTTCAGGGGCCACTGCTGCCCAAATACCCCAAACCCAGCAACAAATGATGATGCTGACAGGGATGTGAAAGCATCAGGATTGCTGAAACCCCTGTACTGGAGCCCCACAGTCCCACTGAGAGGAAGCAAGAGGGTCCCCAAATGCCAGGACAGCCTAGCTGAGGAGATGGCTGACACAGGAGCAGCTGGGTGGGCACGGCTCCAGCTCCGACCCTCTGTAGCTGCAGGTTGCAGGATAGCTTGCTGCTGGCTCTGCCTTTACACAAACATGCTTTGCTTCCCTTGACTTTTCTCTTAATGAATCCCTTCTCTCACAGCTGTTGTTTTTGGCCTCCAGCTGATTCTGTGGTTTTCCTTCTCCAGCACGTGATACAAACACTGCTTACCGGCTGCTTCCTCCAGGTGATGGACACCTGTAGCTGGCCCTATGTGCCCATACAGGTTGGAGTTAGTGACACCGGGACACGAAGTCATCACCAAAACTCAGGACTTGCTTGGGGTTTTCTGGACTCTCAGTTGAACACAGCAGGACAATTCATGGAGGTATGAAAGGGGTCTGAAAAAAGGAGCCAGAGCTCCCTGAAGTGAGAGTAGGGAATGTAGGAGTGCAGCACAGGCCACAGAACTAGAGCAGTGCTGCAGCCCCACTGCATTTTCCAGCAAGACAGGGGTGACCAGAGAGAAACCCCCTGCATACTGGCTCTTAAAATTGTACATTGCCAGCTTGAAGTGCACAACAAATTGATAGAGTAAGTAAGAAATATCAGTAAAGCAAAGCACTTGTATTTAACAGCCCTTCCCTTCCTCCCCCACTTCCAACTGCTTACCCTTAAAATTCTTCTTGAGACAGAACTCTAAGCTTTTCTCTGAAACCACCAAGACTAGAAACTGCTTTTTTTTAGACAAGCCCTGAAAATTTTCTTCCCTTGGTGAAAGAAGGGGCTTTAAAGAAAATGCACGCTACCACAAACCCCATCCAAATATGGGTGCCTCTGCCCACTGTCCACGCTCTTCTCTCCCTGTTGCACAGAAGAGGCCCCTCTTCAGATCTGTCCTCCCCAGTTGGTGTCTGTCCCTGCTCTCAAGGCCAGTGCTCCCAAATTGTGGACCACCACTGTCCGGCTGTTGACCCCCGCTGGTGCTGCCCACAGCATCCAGTCTCTCTGGCCTCTCTCCCTCGCCTCCCTACTTTTCCATGAAAATGCAAGACATAGTCCTGTTCCCTCTTATCCCTGTGCTTTCTTCTCCTACAACTCAGCCCCCTTCGTCCTTCCTTTACCACATTTCCTGCAAATGCAGGTTTTGCAGTCTCAGAGCAGATGCTGCAGAAATCCCTGTGCACGAAGAAGCAGTGTTGATTGCAGCTAAATGGTGTAAGCCATAAGGGACTCCCCTGGGATGGGGCAAAGTAGACATAAGGTATAGTTTCTATTCCTGGAGGCACAGAGTAATTTTCCTGACTGGGTGACACTGAACACTTTGTTTAAAAATAGAGAGAGGAACCTGAATCAGCAGGCACAGGAGATGTGAGGTAACCCAGGTAAAACTTTTCCACTGCACCAGACACTGGGCACAGACAAAGGGCCACACCTGTGATTTCACTAAACCATTTCACCTGATCTGGCACTGCTGGTTACGGACTGACTGATGGCAAATTCCAGTCCTGCAAATCCTACCAGGAATCCCTTCCTGCATGAAGCAGCAGTGCCCTTTGATCTGCCTGGGGACAGAGTGGCTAGGGCTTCCAGGCAACCCCTGCTTCTCCCCATCCCTGACAGCCTCCTGTGCTGCAGGAGGGCTGTGAGGACCTATTGGTGTAGGGTCTTCTGCAAGAGGAGCTCAGGCTTGGTGTTGACCTTGTCCCATTTATCTGAGTTATGTAAGATCTTCCCGTATGGGCTGCTGGTTATGTGACACCTAACTATTTAGGCCAGTGTAGTCTGTGACAAATGTGACAGTTTGGGGGAGGAAAGTAAGGAGGCTCGTGCTGTCTCAGACCCAGGCGGGAAGGGAAACAGCTGGATGCCATGCAGCAGGGTCACTCCTCAGCTGACACAAATATCCCTGTCCCGCTGCTTATCCTGCTGTGGGAGATGCCCAGTTTCAGCTGAGCTCAGCAGATCTGCACCCAGGGCCTCTTTTCAGCACAAGAGCTACTTTAATAAATCATCATGTTCCCTCTTGACCATTCTGTTCTGGACAGGACAGGGAAAAGATGAGAGGGTAACTCAGAGATCTGGGTCCTTTGCCTCTCCCTTGTGCATTCCAAGTTGGGTTGGGATTTCCCTGCGGTTTCTTCGGAGACAAAGTAGTTCTTGGTGGAGCCTCAATCCTCATTTATGCCAAAAGAGCCAGTCCAAAGAGAAGGAACTGTAGCTGGTCTCTGGGCTTCGGTGTACAAAACCCTGGCAGCTTTGGAGGCGTGACCTTGGGATGAAGCTGACAGCAGATGGGAAACTGGAGCTTATGGTTAGCATTGGGGTTGTTGGAATAAGAGCAACATGAGGAGTTGTAAGCACAGGGAGCTGTAAATCACAGTAGTGCTGCTACTGGTTTGCCTGCAGAAATTGGTATTTGGCTTCATCTATGTCCTTCTTGCTTGTCTTCCCCATCAGGGAGACATTCATCCCCCATCTGGGCACTGTCATGGAAAAAAACCTTCCAAGGCAAGGCAATGGCTCTTCTTCTTAGGTCTCTCCCTGTGTCATGCTGAGGGTGCTGAGTCAGCAGTGCTTTGGAAGCCAGGAGGGCCAACTGTGTCCTGTGGGGCATCAGGAAAAACATCACCAAATGGTCAAGGGAGGGGATTGTCCCGCTCTGCTCTGCACTGGGGTGGCCTCACCATGAATATTGTGTGCAGTTTTGGGCAACACAATGTAAGAAAGATATTAAGCTCTTAGAGAGTGTCCAAAGGAGGCTAACGAAGATGGTGAAGGCCTTAAGGGGAAGCCCTGTGAGGAGCAGCTGAGGTCACTTGGTGTGTTCAGCCTGGAGGAGACTGAGGGGAGACCTCATTGCAGTTACAACTTCCTTGTGAGGGGAAGAGGAAGGGCAGGCACTGATCTCTTCTCTGTGGTGACCAGTGACAGGACTTGAGGGAATAGCCTGAAGTTGTGTCAGGGGAGGTTTAGGTTGGATATTAGAAAAAGGTTCTTCACCCAGAGTGTGGTTGGGCACTGGAACAGTCTCCTCAGGGTAGTGGTCACACCACCAAGCCTGAAAGAGTTTAAGAAGTGTTTGGATGATATTCTCAGGCACATGATGTGACTCTTGGGGCTGTCCTGTGTGGGGCAAAGGGTTGGACTCAATGATCATTGTGAGTATCTCTTCCAACTCATTATATTCTGTGATTCTGTAACTTTGTTTGTGACTGTCCTATGCTTCCAGTAATGCAGTGGGCGAGTTCCACCCAAAGTATTCTGGACCCTTCTGCACATGTTGTACTCAAATTTAAGAAGTACTCACTAAGTGTTCCCAGCAAGCCCCATTTTATGTGCAGTGTACTTCTGCTGTTTACGTGGCAGTGCCTTCAAACAGCAAAAATATTTGTTTGAGGAAGAGGAATGGAGAAAGCACCATTGCTACTATTGAAGTTATCAAGCATTGAGGGTCCCTGGCTTTCTCAGCCATTGGTGGGTAAATAGGCAATCTTGCACTCTCCTGACCTGGCCATGCTTCAGTGTTCCTGTTACAGTGCGACTGCAAGCCCAGTGCACATGGGACTCCTGATGAGATCACACAGAATTGTTATACCTGGAAGGGACCTCTGGAGATCATCCAGTCCAACGCCTCTGCCAAGGCAGGGTCACTTATAGCAGGTTACACAGGAATGTGTCCCAGTGGGTTTTGAGTGTTTCCAGGGAGGGAGAAGCCACAACCTCCCTGGGCAGCCTGTTCCACTGTTCTACCACCCTCAATGTAAAGCTCTTCCTTATGTTGAAATGGAACTTCTTGTGTGTTAGTTTATGGCCGTTGCTCCTGATCCTGTTTCTGGGCACTACTGAAAAGGGTCATCCATGAATACTCCCAGGTCCTTCTCAGCAGAATTACTTGCTACTAGGTCAGTCCCCAACCTAAACTGGTACTTGTGGCTATTCCTCCCCAGCTGCAGTACCCTGCACTTGCCCTTGTTGAACCTCATCAGGTTTTTCTCCGCCCAACTCTCCTGCCTATCAGGGTCCTGCTGAATGGCAGCACAGCCTTCAGGAGTATCAGACACTCCCCCCAGATGCTGGGGCTGGCTGCACAGGACATCCTCTTGATCATAGGATGTTCAGCCTGACTGGGCTAGAAGAGCTCACATCACTGTGGGCTGTTGGTGAATGTTCCTCCTGTGTGGGGTTTTTCTACAAAGGGAGCATCTTGCAGCACTTGAAGAGCTTCTCTGGTATCATCTTGGAGCTTGGAACTTGATATCAGCTGATATCCAGCTTGGAGCTAGGTCTTCAGTGTCACTGTTTCTCCTTACCAATCCTTTACCCTGCGACATTAGTTTTGGTTAAGTCAGGACTGTGTCAGCCTTTTGTTTTTAAATGGTGAAAAGGTCAGGGGAAGCCTACCAGAAATAGGAAACGTGATATTGTAAAAATTTCATTTGTTAATGTAACTTGAATTTGCACCAATGTTGCCATTCAGTCTTCAAGGCTGCCTGTCAAACACCTTTCATCAGGATCAAATTCTCTTCGGTTGGAATTTGCCTCTGGTCAGAATGAGAACCACTCCCAAATACCACTTCTCCTGATTACACCCTCCGTGTGGGTGACAGTGGTATTGAGGCTCTGTACAGGGCCTCTTACCTCTGTTTCCTTGCAAGGATGCTCACGCAGCCCTCCTTGTTTTTAATCTGGACTGTGGCCCCTCTATAGCAAGTATCCCTGGAAAGTTTTTTTGCCTCTTCCAGATTTGCTGCTTGTGAGAGATGAGGAAGGAGCCTCCAAGCACCCCATGATCAGGGCGGGCTGGGGCTTGCTGGGAGCACTTAGGCACCATCTCCTCGCTCATCCAATTCATCTATGCCACAACCATATGCTGTTATTAGGTGATTATGTTTCAGTATCTTCATTGTGTAATTAGTCATATGCTCATAAACAATGTAAATAACCTCTAATGAGTTGGTAAGTTAATCATTCAGTAATGACTTTTAATGTCAGGAACTGTCAACACAGAGAAGCAGCTACTTTTAAGTATTCTTTTTCTTTTTCTGTGTTGCAAAACCAGCTAACATCTTTGTTCCTTCTTTTTGCTAACACTCTGTGGGCTATTTTGCTCATAAGCTACTTGACTTGAGTGGATTTACTCATCAATTTATCCAGAAAATTTGGTTGCACTGTTTGATGCTACTGCTAATATATTTTTTTTTAAAGACATGTATCAAGTTTCTCTTCTGGTTTTTTGTTTGTTTGTTTTAAATTTTATTCTAGTATTGATAGTCATGGATGGATCCTTGGCTCTATTCTTCTTTGATCTTGTTATTTCTGAAAGTCCTTTTCCAGGGTAAACATTTAGGCCAAAGTCTTACTTAGGCAAGGGCTGCTCTGCATGTAACAGCAAGAATTTCAAAATGGCTGGGGCAAAAAATCAAGCCTAAAAAACTCCCAAATCAGGTATTTCTTCCCCCCACACATTTGTTTCTTTTCTATAAACACACTTCCAGCTCAAAGAGTCACCAAGAAAAGCTTGGGAGTAGGAACTCTGAAGGCTTAAAGGCTCTGTTGTAGACATGAAAACAGCAGCTTACCATGTTGGATTTTAATTTTTTTATTTTTAAACAAAGCTCATTAAGGTTTTTTTGAGTCTGATCTGTGATTTTGGATGCCTAGAATTGCCATTACTGTTTTAGAATGATGCTTTACTGTCCTTCTGTTGTGCTTTTTAATCAGTGAAGTTTCCTTCTGTGGCTGACATCCCAGACCCTCTGCCAGCTTCCCCCAGCACTGCCTGTGCCCTTGGCCTTTGACATTTACTATCATAACATTGGAAAAAGAGCATCTGAGCTCTTTTCAGAGCTTCAATTTATAACCATGGTTAACCATGCTACCACTTTTTTGTAAAATAGACCATGCCATTTTATTCCAGATACATTTACAAATTGCTGATATACATCCTTCTATTTTTGGACATATTTGTGTATTTCTGGAGCAAAGCTGCCATGGTAGGTAACCAGAGAAAAGCAGTTCTGTTTGGGAACAACTTTCAAAGATTTCTAATTAGCTCTCAGTCTGTGTTGGGACAAAGCCATGATATTTCAGCTATTCTGGCAGAGAGTATGTTGTGTCAAATTTCCATTTTTTGTGTGTGAAATGTGATTTTCAGACTGAAACTTACATTTTTCAGAGCTGAAATATGAGGGTACATGCTAGTGTTTGTGCCTAGGGAGAAATGCCCTGATTCATGTCTCTGCCCTATCTCATTTTGAGCAAAATATCCCTAATCATGCACAACCAGCTATGGGATGGAGCCTGATCCAAGGTGTTCGTTCTGGCATTGACCACTGGGAATCTACTGCTTCTTTCTGCCCCCATCAACCAAAAAGTGCATGTCCACAGGGGATGCACAGCTGTGCTGTGTCAGACAAAGGTTCTTGGAGCCCAGCAGCCTGTCTCCAACAGTGGCTGATAACACATGCAAACAGCACTATTTGAAGGTAAATGTGATATGTCTCCCAAATGTTCCCCAGTGGCCGACAATTTGTACTTTGGGGACTTTCTGAGGCAAATCTAGTATCTTTATTGCTTTCCCCCACATACACATTTGAAATCCTGTGAAATTGTGGTATCTGGTGGGTCTTGTGGCAAGGACTTCTACAGTGTAACTACCTGTTGTGTAAACAGACACACCTAATACTGCTCCTTTTGCTTGCCATTTTCATTAGGTGCCGCTGGTTCTTGTAACATACTTTTACAATTTCCTTGGATGAGTTTTCACTGAGACCTTGCCTCTCATGCTTTCGGTTGCAACTGAATACACTGTGGTACATTCTCACCCCAAGGAATGGAAGAATGTGTCCTCAGCAGGCAGAGGTGTGAGTATGTCTCCTTTATGTGCCTTCCAGGCTCTTTCACAAAAATCTGTGAGCATGATGCAGCTGTAAGGGCTTGTTTGTTTGTTTTTTTATTTTTTTATTTTGGTTGTTGTTGTTGATGGGTGTGACTAAAAACCTTTTGAGCCTCTACACCTACTGGGGTAATTCTCTGTCTCTGTACATTGGCTTGATATGTCCTCCTATCAGGCGACCCCGGTAAAAGCCTGTTCTCAGTAGGTGGCATTTTGCATTAAGATGCCTTCTGCCAACAAAGTCTCTGCAGACACAGGCCCTGAGATTGCAGTGGATGTGATCTAGGACAGCACACAAACACATGCTTAACTTTAATCCACACATGCTTAAGTTCCTTTTGAACAGAGCTTTGCTCCACATTTGTTGCTAGATGTCTGTTAAAGGACCAACAAAATCCAACTGCTCCGTTCTTATTTTACGTTTCTCTCCTTGTACAACAAAACCAGCATGTATATTGCTTTTGGGAGTCCTCCACATGGCCACTGACACCTAATGCAAGAGTTGCCTGGATGATAACCAGCTTTATTAGCTGTTTTATATAAGCAACAGGCACCCTGGGTGGTGTCAGATCTCGCCTGAGCTGTTCCACAGCCATCCAGCTGCTGGCCTTCTCCAGCAGGGCTTCACAGTATTCCCCCCAAATATGCTCCTAGTCAGCCCCCAAAGGGTTGCAGGAAGGTGGTTGTAGCTCCCTGTTTGCGTGTCACTGCACTGGGACGTGTGGTGAGCGGTGTGTTTTGGCAGCAGAGGACCAGAGCCGTTCCTAGAATGCCAGTGATGCCTTGTTGCGAGTTGCTTGGCCCAACCTGGTGCTGGTTTGCGTAATAGAAACAGTCTGTATGTCTGTTATCACCAGAGATAAAAAGCTGTGATTGTGGCAGTTGCAACAATGCGCAGCCTCCACTCTCAGGTGCTTTGGGCACGGGGCATTTGTTCATGTTCATGTGCTGGGGACACACAGTGCTTACGACACGTTAGTACACTGCTCTACCAGGAATTGAGTAGTGCCTGCTTGAAGCTTGGGTCTGGAGCTGCTGCAAAGGTGTAATGCAGTGCAGGCTCTAGTACATCTTGATGGTTTGGACCCTTATAAAAGTATATAATAAATATAATGCACAGAGTATTGTTTTTCATGGCATCTGGGGCACATAGACATCCCTGCCTGTGTCCCATTGTGGCAATGCCCTGCTTCCCTCAGTAATGTGTTTCTTGTGACTCAGGCAAGTGAGAAGTTATTCACAGCTTAGTGCCTACCAGTGTTCTCGGCAGCTTAATTCCCTTGCAGAATTTTCCACTCCTTATGTGAGGCAGTTAAAATAGAAAGGGGAGAGATGGCAGCACTGTCTGGGGTAGGGAGCCAGCACAGCTCACTGATTTCGGAGCGTACTGAGAGGTAAGGAGCCAATCGGAGAAATTTTTCTCATTGCTTCTTGCTGTGGATATTTTCCATCTGCTGCTGAGGGTGAGTGGGATGAGTGGGACTTTGGCAGCAGATAGGGCAGGAAGTGTGTATTGCACAGAGGACTTGACTAAGCGAAGGGGCCTTGGAATTGGCAGCTAGGGCCAACTTGGTGAGATCTTGGCTGGGTTTCTGGTGACCATGTGGACCTGAGGAGTCATGCCTGCAACCAAGTGAGTAACACTTGCAATCATGTATCTGGGGCATTTTTCAGTCGTGGTCATGTTTTTAAGGAGCCCATGAGTTTATGACTGATTGTCATCTCTAGTGATATATTTATGTCTTGCCTCCAGATGAACTCTCAGAAGTTTGTTTTGTGCAAATCCCCAATGCTTCAAAATCAGAGTTAACTTCATTTTCTTGTCACGTATTGATCATCTTATTTATGATCTTATTACGAATCTCATGAGTAACCTCTTGTTGCTGGCCTTGGAGAACAAGTCTCACACTTGGAAAGAGGTATCAACTGGAAACAGGATTTCCCACAAAAAGCTAGCAGTGTTACCTGCTATTCTTGCAGATGTTCCCCCAGTAAAAGTCCTTGGCTGGAGCAGTGCAAGTGAGGTGAGCATGCAGAGGGTGAGAGCACAGCCAAAGTGAATTCCAACTTTCATTCAAGCAGAAACCTTCAAAGTGTTTGGGCCTTTCTAAACAGGAGTGTATTCAATTCTTCCTTATTAAGTCAGTGACACAAGAGAATGCCTTGTGTGTTCTCCATGGGGATTCAGCCTTTCCTTGGCCTATTGTCTCAACTTTTATCAACGACCTTTTAAAAGAGCACTGAAATGCAGTCAGACACAATTAATAGATACTTTGCTTACACTTGACAGACATGCAAGGTAAGAATGAGGATGTTAGCATGCCAGCCATGCGAATGAGAATGTTGTCACGCTAAAGTATTCTTGGCCGGTTCTGGTGGTGTCCTAAATCAAAGGACAAACCACAGCACAACCCCCCAAAATGTTCTAATGCTTCACAAATGTTTTGAACCCCTCCATCTCACAGTGGCTCCCATGCTCCGCACTGCACAAGCCAAGTGGCTGATGTACGCACAAAATCCTCTTCTGCAGACAAGTGCTGTTGGCTACTGAGTACTGACACTCAGTAGTCCCTGGAGTAGTACCTGGCTGCATGGAAGGTCTCGGACAGACCTGGCTATGTGACGTCTCTCACTAACTACTAGCAGTTTCCCATGTCCCATGTACGTTGCCAGTACCAGTGACCAGACCAAACACTTCTAGATGTTTTCAGAGAGACTTCTTAAAGTTTGAATACCTCAATTCCCACCCTTTATACTGGGTTCTTTATACATGTGAAATTATATAAATGTATATATACATATACATATATATTCCTTTAGATATACATTATGTACTTATGTATGTATTACGTGTTGATGTAATCTTTTTTTTATTTCAGTAAAGCTTTCAATAGTGTCTTTTACAGAAACCTTCAAGAAACAATGTCCAGCACACAACTGGATAAACACATCATGTAATGGGTGAGCAATTGGCTCAGGGATCGAGTACAGAGGGTAACATCAGACTGGTGACCTGTCACCAGCACAACAGGGCTCCATCTTAGGCCCTTCAACATTCTTCATACATGACTTGGACACAGGACTGGAAAGGATACTAAGTAAGATTGCAATTGATACAACATTGGGAGGAGCTGTTGACTCACTTGAAGGCAAGGAGGCCCTGCAGAGAGGCCTTGGCAAATAGCAGGGCTGGGCAATCACCAACTCATGTGAACAGGGAAAGTACTGGATTCTGTACCTGGGATGGGGCAACCTCAGATGTACAGACAGACTGGGAAATGCAATGCTGGAGAGCAGTGCTAGGAGAAGGACCTGGTGGTCCTGGTCAATGGCAAGCTGAATATGAGTCAGCAGTGCCCTGGCAGCCAGGAGGGCAACCGTGTCCTGGGGGGCATCAGGCAAAGCATCGTCAGCTGGTCGAGGGAGGAGATTGTCTCACTCTGTTCTGCAGTGGTGCAGCCTCACCTTGAATATTGTGTGCAGTTTTGGGCAACACAATGTAAGAAAGATATAAAGGTATTAGATAGTGTCCAAAGGAGGGTAACAAAGATCGTGAAGGCCTTGAGAGGAAGCCGTATGAGGAGCGGCTCAGGTCACTTGGTCTGTTCAGCCTGGACAAGAGGAGACTGAGGGGAGACCTCATTGCAGTTACAACTTCCTCGTGAGGGGAAGCAAAGGGGCAGGTACATATCTCTTCACTCTCATGATCAGTGACAGGACTCAAGGGAATGTCCTGAAGCTGTGTCAGGGGAGGTTTAGTTAGACGTTAGGAAAGATTCTTCATCCATGAGTGGTTGGTGCTGGAACAGTCTCCCCATGGAAGTGGTCACAGCACCAGTCCTGCCAGAGTTCAAGAAGAATTTGGATGATGCTCTCAGGCACATGATGTGATTCTTGGGGTGTCCTGTGCAGGGCCAGGAGTTGGACTCTAATGATCCTAGTGAGTCCCTTCCAACTAAGGATATTCTGTGATCCTATGATTTTGTAATACTTATTTCTCTGCAAGTATTTCTCCAGAAATGAAGACTTGCAAAGTCCTTATCTACTGTTGTGTGCCATTAAGGTTGCCTGCCTGTCAAGTTCATGGCCCCATTCTGGAAATGCAGGTCACATCTTCACTAACGCTAACCTCCTCTCCAAAGAGAAAACAATTTAAACAAAGCAGATGGACAAACTCTGGGAGAGAAAATACAAATGATTCCTCTAAGATCATTTAGAAGGTCCTGGAGAGAGCTGGGAAGGGGACTCCGATCTCTCAACCCTCAGATCAGAGACTGACAAAGCCCTGCCTACCCAAAAGATCCACCAAAATCTCCAGAGAGAACCTTCATCTTCAGCTTGGACTCGAAAAGCTGCAAAAAAGGCCCTGCAAAACAAGTATTTGGCAGACAATTTGCATGATGCATTTTTTTGGGAACATGTTTGATCCTCTTGTGGGCTGCCAGCAAAGCAGATGCAAGGTGGAGTTTTTGATTCATTTACTCATGAGAGACTGAGGAGTTTGATCCAGTGAGGATGGGCCTGGCCAGGTTGCTCTGTCTGCATGCTAGGATGACCAGGGTTAGCACTGCTAGATGAAGGACACGCTTTTACTGAAGGTCAGCACAAACGAAGAAAGTCTCGTTTATTTGCAGAGTATTTTTAAAGCCCATTTTCCAAAGGAAACAATGCTTGTTTGGCTATCCATCCTCCCCTCTTCCAGTAGCTCACATCAGTCAGTTTCAACCACATCTGAAAGGGTGGTAGAAGTTTCAAAAACACTAACTTTTTGGCTGTCAGAGTAGATGAAACGATACAGACCAGTCATTTCTGAAGAGACTCTTAGACATCAGCTTGCCACATTATCATCACGTGTGAACATGACCTGCCTGCCAGCAGGTACCTAGCTCTAGATTATTCATGCTGCTATTGTCTCTTGCATGTTGTGGGGCAAGGATTAATGTAGCTGGTGAGGAGGAGATGTCTGGGGACAGAGGACACCCCTTTTCCCCAGGAAACGCAGGCTTTTTTAGCCCTCTTGCTCAGAGGGTAACTCGTTTCCTTTATGTGTGTGAAGTGCTGAGGAACAGTTGAGCTTGGCATTTCACTGTAAGCCTGTGAGTCCCTGTCTCCTGAAGGAGCCAGTTCCAGTACCCAGCGCCAGCTCCAAGGTATGTTCTGTGTCCCACACATGTTCCTCCCTCCATTGTTTGATGGTGGCCTCAGCCTGCCGGGACACCATTGTCAGCAGCAGATGAAGTGGATAACGAACAGAGAGACAGCTGGGAAGACAGCAAAAGTCTACCAGGAGAGTAAATGGATGATGGCCTCAACCACTCAAATAATAACTGGCTGTTTGAAATATCAACTCAAATGAAAACAGGTTGGACAAGCTTCTGAGAGCACTTGGGCCAACTATACATTGCTTAGGGCATACTGAACACACCGTACACCGTCATTAAGTAAGCACAGGCCGTCGGTGTGGTGGGAGAAGCCCTCAATGCCAGGATGTTCACTCAAAGGCATCCGGGTCATCCAGCCTGTGTCACCACAGGAGCTGTCAGGCACCACTAAATGAGGACACCCAAGGACCTTCTAGGCGAGAGTTACGTGACTGCATGTCTGAGCCAGAGGGACATGTCAGACTGGCCTGGCTACTAGTCTATGAGAGTCTGGGAGTCTGGCTATTATTTCAGGGACCAGGATCAGATCCATGGTTGGAAGCACAAGCTCTCTGTGGTGAAGTGACTGCACCCTGGGGCTGCCTTGTGCTTGGCCTTTGCGCTCTTCATGTTATCTGATTGTTCAGATAAAAGCCCAATTCCCCTTTACACTTTTAAGCACTTTATAAATTATCAGAGGGCTTTAATCTCTCTTTTCATGAGATAAAGGGTCTTCTAAGCCCCAAACTCTAATTGAGTGGCTTTGGTTTTGTTTTAAGCCTGTCTTTGGAGGAAAGCAGATCCGTCATTCTGAGAAATGTGATCTCAGCTAGAGTAGGGTTCAGATGTGCTGTTGGTAATGGGCCTAAGCAAAGACTTTGGTTTGTTTTTGCTGATGGAGGAATGCATGGACAAAGGATGGAGCAAACAGTGGATACTGATTTATTCATCTCTATACTCCTTTAATGTAACGGGCATGGAAGCTGCGCAAGCCTGCTGGAGAGTCAGCTTTTGCTGGCCATACTGTCCAATCTGCCCAGAGATGTTTGCATCTCTGGTTAAACAGTATCCATAGCTACTAATTTATCAAACTCCTTTCGAACATGGCCATCCTGCCTTGAGCATTCACTGTGCTCCACAGGGACATGAATATCAGACAACAGAGACTGACCTCAGGAAACCATTTCAGAGCGTGTCGATGAGAATATCTGCACTGCCCAAAGGATTCCCCTCATGACAAGGGACAGAAGGTTCCCGCGGCACCTGCACATCCACTCAGAGCAGCTGGTATTTCAAGCAGAATTACACAGAGCTGTTCATGAGTGAACTGATGCCCAGGAGCCGTCTGTGGGAATTATCTGATGAATAGTTTCATAGAATAAACAGCAGAGATTAAAAGAGAGAGGGATGAGGGAGTCAGAAAGAGAGATGTCTGAAATGGGGGGAAATGCAGCAGGAAGAAACTACTCCGCAATGAATTATGTGGTGAGGACTCGGCAAAGAGTATTATTATCCCTCAGGCAGTAGGGAAGACTCTTCTGGTCCCATGTCTTTCATCCTCAGAAATTAACCCATGCCTTCTACACAGTCACCCAGATTTACAGCATCCGCTGTAACAAAGTATGGTCACTGTGATGGAAGCTCCCAGCACTCAGGGCAGGCTGAGGATGAGCGTGGTTCTGCCTGTGTTGGATAACTATTTACAACCACTGCAGAGAGGCTGGAGAGCTTGCACAGTGCAAGGCTTGTACTGTATGGAGCTCCCAGTCCTATGCCATTTCTCACAGGAAGACATAGACAGGGAATAGCAGTGATCAAAAGATGGGGATGAAGTTTTGGGTGGCACTAGCATTAAGTCAGGCTAGGAAGAAGCAGCCCATGCTGGGGATTTTACATGGCACAACAAGGCGTTGTCACCCTGAATTCAAACTCTGTTTGGACAACAGAGGATAAAATCACTAAGATGTCCCAAAGGCAACCCAGTGGCGTGAAGAATGTGATACGTGTCCTCCAGCATGCCCTGTGTCTTTAGGGAAACCAGTGCGGGACCAAACCACTCCTGTGCCATGAAAGAACTCCCACAGAGCCTTGATGCACAACAGGAAAAGGCTTGCACAGGCAGGAGAGGACTGTTCACAGAGCAAATAGTGATGCTGTCACAGACTTGATCATCATCCTTATGGGAAACCTGGGAAACACCTTCAAAAGATGAGTAGGGAATTACTTTACTGTAACTGAAACCAAGGATACAGCACCAATACTAGAACAGGCTCCTCAGGGAAGTGGTCACAGCACCAAGCTTGACAGTTCAAGAAGTGTGTAGAAAATGCTCTGAGGCACATGGTGTGATTCTTGGGGCTGTCCTGTGCAGGGCCATGAGTTGGACTTCAGTGATCCTTGTGGCTCTCTTCCACCTCTGAGTATTCCATGATTCTATGATTCTACTGGTTTTACAATTTTCCCCAGCTGCCAACTTTTCCGCTAATCCCTTGCTATTTGCCTGGCAGGAGAACTTCTGCCTCTACTTATTATATGAAAGTGAAAAGTCTCTACCCCTCTGCCTTGCTAGTATTTCCTACTGCTGTGGATGCACTAACAACCCCCTTTTCTTCAAAACAGCTAGCTGATTGACACACTGAAGTTAAACTTGGAATGCTTGTTTGCAGCCTGTACTGAGCTTGAGGTTCGATGTGTCTCTTTCTGACCTAAAGAAGAGCTCAAGCTCCTGACAGCTTGTCTGTCTTCTCCCAAATAAATCAGTGGGTCTAATTAGAAAAACCCCACTACTCGTCCTACAAACCTTTCTGTGCTAATAAATGGGAGAGAGGAGGAAAATGCTCATATTCCATCCCTTACCCCATGAATACTCATTGCTCTGGATCATGATTCTTTTGCCCTCCATTTCCCTTTGCTATATTCATCAGTGTGGCTAGACATAGCTAGGGACAAATACTTAACAAGGCAAGGAAGAGGTGTACATGGAAGTCTTGACTAAAATTAAAGAGTGAAGCATTTCTGCAAGGTAACAGCATGTGTGATTGTTTTCTGTGTGTGGCATTTGCTATTCCAGCTCACTGTCATGGCCAGAGCAGCAAGAAAGGAATCAGGACACTTGGGCTCCTCTCATAACTTTGCATATGACTTATTTGTTATCTGTGGGTAATTCACCTCATGTTCAGTGTCTGTTTTCTACTCTGCGAAAGGAAAAAGTAGTAATTATTGCCCAGTCTCTAGCCTGTTGGGAGGTGAAACTGATGCAAAATGCCTAGGGATCCTGATATGAAAGGTACTGTGTACATTAATACCGTGGTTTACTGTGCTTTCTGCTTTCTGGACTTCTGGTGTGGAAGCTGATTCTGGAAATCTGGATCCCCAAATACCCTGGAGGATGTAGCTCGGTAGCCCTTGGCAAAAAGGGCCATGACCTTCCTTTAGTCAGCTTTCCTCTCTAGAGCTCTTCTGGGAGCAGACATCCGTGGGATATGCTCCCCACTCTGCAACATCTATCCAAAAGCCTAATGCCTGAGATGGGATGCTTCAAAATATTCCCCAGCTCCTCCCCTGGGTGCAGGATAAAAGAATCAGAGACCCAAATCTCAGAGGCAGGATCCATATTGCTTAGGACTAGCTTGGAAACCACAGAGATGAAAGTGTAAGAGCCTACATAGCAATAGGGGTTAAAAATATTGTCAAACCTCTCCAGTGAGGATGTGATGGAATTAAGGCTTTCTTTGCATCTAGGATTTAACTCCCTGGTGCATAAGGAGATCAGATAGTATGGAAATACCATCATGTTACATTTTTTCTGTGTGTTTTTCTTATTTGCATTGGTCTCAGCATTACTGTATATGAATTTAGCTTCTCTAGGGAAGGAAACCAGAGCTGCTGATGATACACAATTTCAGTGCATGGAAGAAATCAAAAGGTGTGTGAAGTGAATGAAGTTAGGGTAGACCTAGCAAGTGTTTTCAGGTAGTGTTTGGAAACTGGGACTGGGTGAAGATTTTACAAGGCAAATGAATATGTTCTTTAGAGAAAGTAAAATTTCCATCAACATGCCCCACCCCAAACACACTGACATATAGAGGTGCAGATTCTGGTGTAGGGCCATTTTGGTTCAACACTTGAAAGCTATGTGTGTACATACTGCATACTCACCTGGGGCAGAAAATTTACAGCATGGAGCCACCAACTCTGTGAAATCTGTTACATATGAGTATCAAACTCATAACTGGATCAAAATTTGGGATATTTTTCTTGGGGACAGTGGAGGCCTGTTCTTGGCAACTAGGCACTTCCCTTGCCTAATTTCAAGATTCTTTCTTTAAACTGTAAATTCTCAGTTAAGAAGTTTTAAGTGTTGATTTTTTTTTTTAGCATGGACAAAATAACCCCTTTTTCTTCTGGTACTCTGAAAATGGTCAAAATCCCTAAATGCGTGTGGGTCCTTTTTTGCTGGGTTTGGTTTTTTTCCTCTTCTTTTTCTTGTAACAGGCTAAGGCAGATGCCTGGCCTGGAAAATGTCAGCTCAAGTGGTGAAAGTGGCAAGTTAAAAGCAAATGAAGCCGGGGTTGTCAGAGACAAGTAAAAAAGGTGCTAGTTCTTATGTTCTGTGGAATGGAGCAGACCAGCCCAGAGCAGGACACACCATGTCCTGGGGAAAACGCTGGGGCTGCTTTCCTCTGTGGAGATCTGTTTTCTCTCACTACTACCACATTAGCTTTGCCTGCATCCCACAACATTTGCAGTTCCTTGCATGTGCTATGACTCCAGAAACACTGTTCCCTGGCAGCCCCTGATGTGGATCCAGGGCTTCTCCACCATCTCAACAGAGTGCTTTTCCTTTCCACTCCTTTACTAGGGTGAGCCTGGTCCCAGAGAGGCGATCAGGGTGTTTCCTCCTGGTGCTGCTTAAGGCTGGCAGGCAGCTCTGACTGAAGGCTGGCAGGCAGCTCTGACTGATGGGCTGGTTTCTTTTTGCCAATCTCATCTCATTGGGAAGGACCAGAGACTAGGCCTGCAGGAAACTGTGATTCATTCTGTCTACAGCTTTTTTAATGAGACCATTTCCACTGTCTATGAGTGCTGGGTAGGAGAGGATGTCTACATCAGAGGCTCCTCTTGGGCCCAGGCTGAGAGTGTGTGTGTATATGTCTGTGTACTCTTGGGCTGTTAAGAGGGCTGGGGCATTATGATCTGGGGTACAGACCAATAGTACACTCTGACCTTGCTGGCTCTGAGCACTGCGTGCAACAGTGCTTGTACATGGGATGAAATGCTGCCACTGACCTCGCTGCTGCCAGGAGGTGGCGAGTGAGTGGTGGGGCTGGGTCCTCCCCGAGGATGCAGTCTGGCACCCACGGAGAGTGCAGAAGATAGGTCACTGCCTCTGTATTTCTGGGCAAGCAGCTCCTGAGGAGCAAGTCATTAAGTAACAGCTATGACTGCTGCTGACTGGTGTCGAAAAGGCTGATGTTCGCAAGGAGGGAGTGATGAAGCAAGTCATCAGAGCAGCAGGAAGCAGCTGGCAGGCAGGTGAGCATCTGTGCACAGTCTGGCAAGTGCATTGCAGTTGCCTTTCCACATAAGGCACTCCAGAAGTGGGATGGCCAGATGTGTATAGATCCATGAGAGATCAGACACTGAATTGCCAGTGGTGCCTATGGGGGTGACAGTCCCCATCTGTATTAGCAATGTGCCACACATACTTCTTGGCATAGCACCAGGCTTTCGACTGCATGGTGCTCTGTCAGAAGCACATCACGTGCAGCCCTGACTTGGGCAATATAAGATCTGACAAGAGAGAAGGAATACACAGTGGGGATCTTCTATTTTCTGTCCGGTAGCTAGAATAGTCTTGCATTCCCAACTTTCAGGTTTCCCCTTTGCCTCAGTTAGATTTTTACCCTGAGATAGTACTGATACCTGCATGGCAGTGTTATTTTTCATTGTTCATAGCCCACCTGTGCTCCTAAACTTCAAATATCTCTACTAAAACTTACATCATTTCCCTGACAGAGTAGTCATGGAGGGGAACCCTCCAAAAATTTCAAGGCCCCCTGTGTTGTGTTGGTAGAGGTTGAGGACATTTTCATCTCCTACTTACCTATGCACAGAGCAGTGTCCCTGATGAAAGACACACATATTTACTTCCCTTTGACATATGCAGCAAAACCAGTTTAAGGTAGAAAGTGTTTGGAATGAAAGATCCTGCTGTCATGGAGCCTCTCCTGCCTTAGAAGGCATTTTCCTTTGGAAGATGTGTTTATAGTATTACAAGGTCCAGGGTGTTGCTACCAAGTGGGCAGATTAAGAATCAGGATCCCCCAAACTCAGCATGCATGTGGGCATCCAGGCAGGCTAATGCATGTGTTACCAGGCTGTCTTTTCTGTCTGTACACCTACCTTGATATCTATCCCTTTTTTTCCCCAGCTCTGCACCTCTGTTTGTTGCCAAGCCTTTCCCTTTGGACACCAGGGGATATCTTCCTGTCCCCTTTCACCCTCTCATCTTCACCATACCATCTATACTATCTCCAGCAAAGAGAGAAGAAAACTTGTGTACGTCTTTCCTGCTCCTCCTGGTCCCCTTGTAGCACACAAACTACCCCATGTCATCTCCTGCTGCATGCAAACCCCATCTCTCCCACCCCACTCCCTGCTTTCTTCTCATAGTCCCATGCCCTTTCCCATGCATTCAGGCAGCCTTCCCTCCTTGGAGGCAATCAGAAAATGTGCCAGAAATCATGGATGTGTTTCAAAACCACTTGGTAATTCCTGGATCCTTTGAAGTCTCACAGGAGCTTCCAAAGAGTCAGATCTTTCTATTCTCATTAGGATTATACGCTTTCAGGACAAACTTAGCACACAGTTACTAGGCTGTCCAAAATGCTTGTCAAAGTCTAGAGTTGGAAAAAGCAGAATAAAACTGGGGGGGAAAAAAAAAAAAAAAAAAAAGCCTAGACTGAGTCGCCCAGAGGCTCTGCTCTTGACAGCTAATGTTACTGTATAGCTTGACTTTGTCAGGCTTTGCCAGTTTGCTTACCACAGGCTCCTCTTCTCAGCATGGGAGCCAAATCAGATGGAAACGCTACTGTAGCTCTATTTCTTCTGACCTGCAGCCTTCACTGTTTGCTCTGGCAGTGGTTTTTAGTTGGACACACATGTATATATAGTGTCAGGGGATTTTTCCTCCTCCTGTGACCTTTTTTCTTCTGATGGCTTATGCCCTGCATCATACAGATTCGGTCCTCCCTCTAGTTTTTGGTGATGGATCCTTGACCCTGTCTGTGCTACTCTTGGTGGCAGAGTAAATTAGTACATGTCTCTCCTTGTTCCTGGTTTCCACTGACCACCGAGTAAAACTGCAACCTCTTGATTTCTAGCCTGAGGGGTTTACTTGGATATTGCTATAAGGGTCAAAACAACAAAATGAGAAAAGGAGAGCTGGAGAAGAAGAGCCTTGCTCCCTTGGCCAACCCCAGTGGACGTTAAACCCTGTTTGGCTGTAAAGCATAAACTCTTTTAGTTAGGCTGAGACAGTATACACTGTTCTACGTGCTCATCTGCATTGATCAGCTCCGTGATTTCACGTTAGGAGGCAGTCAGGCACCTTGGAAAGAGCCTGACCTACCTCATCCAGCATGGCTTGCAGCATGGAAAAGTCTCCAGCAACTGTTCCGCTGCCGGCACAGGGGAGGTGGTGCAGGCATGTGTACTTTGGAGAGGAAGAAGCATGGTGCCTCAGGGGCCAAGGAACATGCCCATGGCACAGACACTCTCCTCCTCCATAAGCAGCACCAGGAGCGGGCACGTTGTGCACGCAACCACCAAAGCTGCTGCTGGGCACAGGGCGGGATCACACCCAAAACTCTTTGTTTTTGCAACACAAAGGTGGAGACAGAGCGTCAGGCAAGGGGAAGTCCTTCTTGCTCTTCCCTCCCAATGAGGTGTCCTGTGTCCACACCGCTGCATGTCTGGGACTGCCACCAGCAGCAGCACTGCCAGCCAGATTTTCAGCACCACTTCTGCTGCTGCCCCTCACAGGATGGGATCCATTATTGTCCTCAGTGGAAGTTGAGCACCATTAAAAATCAAGCTATTTCAGGCTAAACTGGCCTTTATTATTGCCAGCCTCACAGTGAAATTAAGACAGTGAAATGTGGAGGCATGGGGTGGTTTTTTTAAAGGAACATTTCAGAACATAGTCAGAAGCATAGCTACTGTTATACCAGTACTGAAGTGCTGTTACTAATTCATTTCAATCTGCCAAAGTAGCTAGGACAGCAGTCATTTAGGACTAGGGATGTGTGCTCAGTCCTGGGAGACCACTAGGTTCCCCTGACCTCTTACCAAGTGCAAGCACCCAGAGACCAGAGCGCAAAGTACTCGTGAGTGCTTCAGAGCAAGAGGGAGGCTCTTCTGAGTGTACCCAACACTCCTGAGTTCCCCACCTAGCTTAAGTGAGCTGCATGGTCAGATTCGGGCATGAAGGGTGAAAGTTGTGCAAGCAGCTGGGGGACTGTGAGTAGGGGGCAACAAAGCCTGCATGTCTGGGAGGGTGCAGGGAGGAGGCACTTGGAGCAGCTTTGCTCTTGCTACTGGAAGTGTTGGCAATGGTTCTGGTCCCAGCCTGTGGAAACGGGCAAACCCCTCTGGCAAGTGAACTCCGTGCTAAAGAGAGGCACAGATGAGCACTTGCAATCAATCTAGTGGTGGGCACGAAAACTGCCAGACAAATGCGAACTTGCCTTCCTCTGCCAGGCAGTTACAGTGTATATCATCGTGATCCTTTGCAAACAGGGGTGCAGCAGGATCGTGGGCAGAGCACTCAGATCTAAGGGTTGGTGCCAAACTCAGCAGATAAGCATCTGAATGAGGAACCATCCAGAGAAGGAACCGTGCAATAGGAGAGCAGAAGAGCAAGAAGGAGACAGCGTGCCCTGTGGATACCTGTCCTGAAGAGCCTGCTTCACTGTCAAGTCTGGGAGCAAAACTTTGGTGTGTTTGACACAGGAACTTTCACCAGTTTTTTACAGTGCTACTTGAATATAAGGAAAACATTTTCTGCTCTCACTGCAAAGGTCATGGAATGACTGGTTGTCAACCCTGTGCTCTCTCCGGCTGGGACCAGGCAGGAAAGTGTGAGTGGCTGAGAGCAGCTGGGCTGGGGAAACAGAGGAGCCAAGGTTTGCTGCTGAGTCTCTGCATAGTGCAGAAGACAACTCTTCTCCCCTTCCCACCCCCACACCCGCCTCCTTTCTCTGTTGAGCAGAGCAGTGGGAATGGGCTTAAAGCCTGTGTCAGCCCTGCCTTGATCTCCATGTGCACTCCACATCTCTTGTGACTTTGTCAACACAGCAGGCCAGACGCTGTCTCTGGGGACAGGGCTGCCTCCTGGGCAGCTGAGCAGAACAGAGTGGAGGTGAGAAATTCCCTCTGGGAGAGATAAGCAGAGCTCTCCCTCAAGTCCCTTTCTCTGCTCATCCCCTGCTGCAGCTGCTAATGCATGACAGGGAAGAGCTTTGGGGACAAAAGCAGGTATGCTGTGGAAGGAAGGAAGGAAGGAAGGAAGGAAGGAAGGAAGGAAGGAAGGAAGGAAGGAAAGAAGGGAGGAAGGAAGGAAGGGAGGAAGGAAGGAAGGGAGGAAGGAAGAAAGGGAGGAAGGAAGAAAAAAAGGAAAAAAGAAAAAAAGGAAAAATGGAAAAAAGGAAGGAAAAAAGGAAGGAAGGAAGGAAGGAAAAAAGGAAGGAAGGAAGGAAGGAAAAAAGGAAAAAAGGAAGGAAGAAATTTAACTAGCTTCTCTCACTGTGGTGGAGGTTGCTTTTGAGCTGAGGCAGTATCTTGGGGTTGATGAAGGAATTTAGCACCTAACTAGTCAGAGAACTCTGACACTATGCACCAAGGCATGACAGCACTTCAGCACCTCCCTTTCGCCATTCACTGTGTGAACTTCCTTTGCCCTGGCCCCACAGTGCCTGGTTTCTTTCTACTGCAAAGGTTCCCATGTGGTCAAATCAGGACAGGGAATGAGATGGCACCTCTAGAAACTCCTTTCCACAGTAGGTACACACTGTGTACACACTAGGCATGACAGTGAGGCTGCCTTTGAGGCCACTCCTTGAAAGTCTTGCTCCTTGCCTGGAGCAACTACTACATACAGTCCATTGCACCTGTCTGTGATCCAAGTCCTCTTTGTGACAACATGATGGAGGTGCCAGTCAGGAGTGTGGGCTTGAGCTCCAACACTTTCAACATTTGCAGTCCTGGTTTCAGTGCTTGGAAAAGCTGGTCAAGAGGGCGTGCAAAGACTTTCGTCAGTATGGCCTTTTAGCAGCCTGAATGAAGGAGCAGAGTTTCAAAGGGCAGTTCTCTGGGTGGGTCCAAATCCACACTGCTACACTTTGTCACCAGGCCCAACCTTCAGCAAGCCAATGTGATCCAGCAGCATCCCGTGAGCGCCAGCAATGAGATGAGTGTGAGGTCTCCCCAGCTGGGGCGGGCAGGGTCCAGGACCCCAGTGGGGGGTGATCATTCCTCATTGTCCCTGCAGATCGCTACCTGCGTCACGAAGGACGTCAGCTCCAAAACCGCTGATAGGAGCAGGGATATTTCTGCATGGAGGAGTGTGCAGGAGGGAGATCTGGAAGAATATACAGACTCAGCAACCCTCCTATCCCCAGCCCTCCATCTGGAGCCCTGGGCTGTGTGCAGGGATCAGGGAGCTGGCTTTACAGCACTCATTAAGTGGAGATGGTAGAAACACAGTGGAAAAAGACAGGAAGGGATGGCGTTGGGCTGTGGTCTTCCAAAGTGGTGGGAGAGTGGGTAAGCTGCTTGGAGACAAGTCTACCTGGAGGCAAAGCCCTCCTGTGTAGCTGGGACTGCTGGTTTGACACTTCAGGACCTCACCTACCTCTGAGGCTTATTTGTGACTTCTGAAATGGTTGCACCTTTCCTAGAGGAGTGAGGGAGGGGGACAGTATTTGTCACACTCAGTATGAAAAGTGCTAGTGACAATAATAAAACCATACTTAAGCATGGACTCAATCCCATTTTAATTGCCCCCGAAGTCATAGCTTATGTGGACTAGCCATGCAGTTAAAGACTTCTCTCCTACCAGCTAATTTATCTGTAGTGGACCCTTGAGCAATTTCTCATAGGTGTTATTTTAAATATGCAGATGCAAATGATCCCTATTGCTTGCCACCTGAGGTCACTGAAATTGCAGCAAGGACGTCTTTGTGTGCTGTGTCCCCTCAGGGAAAATGGCCAGCTGGAGATTGCCCACCATGGAAAGTGCCATCTTTCTAACTCCATCAAAAGGGAGTGAGCCTGATGTTCAAGGCTTTGGTTTAGGCATTATTGCCTCTATTTCGCAGGCAAATATATCCACGCAGGCCTCTGAGTGCTTTCTAATGAGGTCAGTTCCTTCAGGGGTGAAAGGAGACTGGGTGCCTTCCAAGCTGAGATGCTAATGGTAGTAAGCATATGGCGTATGCATGTAAATTATAACCCAGCTACGTGCTAACATGCCAGCACCTTCCTGGCCCTGTTTTCTGGAGTCTCCCTGCTGCCCCAGGGGTGAAGAGCTCCATTCATCCTGTAGGCCACCCAGCTCTCCTACAGAGAAACACTGAATTTTTAAGTGATGGATTTAAAGCTATCGAAAGGAAGCAGGATTAGCAGGGCGAGAGACCTTTCAACCAGTTATCTGTGCCTGGTCTCAATGCTGTGAATCACTGGCACTCCCCAGGCACTTCCCTCTGTGCCACATACAGGGAGCTCTGTCCTGCCACACAGGGACTCTCCCCGCACTGGCCCTGGCTTCTGCTTCCCAGCCACCAATTGTGGCAGGACAGGAGTGAGCTGCAACACACTCGGTTTTCCTCTCTACCCCGTGCTGGTTGCTGGAAGATGCTCTCCCTCAGACTAGATTTCCCCCTCTCCCCTGCCTGCAAATGCTACAGCTGGAAATTGTCACTTCTGCCCTAAAGGTCATTGAGCTGGGGGAGTGAGGGGGTGTGGGAGCCCAGCACACAGAGGGCACATTTCCCTCTCAAGGCCTCCTCTGGTCCCTTGGCCCTGGCCCTGAGTGGCTCCAGACCCTGCTGGTTGCTGGCAGCCCTGCTGAAGACCTCTGCCTTCTCCTGCTCTTCCCTGCCTGGACTCTGCCCCTGCATCTCTTTGCTCTGCTCCCTGTTTGTCCCAATTCCTTGGCCTCTTGTGTAGCCCTGCAAGGTGGCAGCTGTGCCACAGTTTTTGGAGCCTGAGCCAAGGATCAGGCCTGCAGTGTAAGACTTTCTGCTACGCCTCTTCTCCTATCACAGCATTGCTGGAGTGTGCAGAAGCTCATTTGTAAAGTGATGGCATTGCTTGGGTGCTGAGGGAAAGCATTTTGCAGCCAGAATGGCTGCAGCCCCCGGTGCTATCAGTAGCTGGGGCTGGGAGTGGGGAGGAGGATAAGACTCCTGTGCCAGGCCTGCTTGCCCCAGAGGTGTGGGTCAGGCAGCCACCGGCCCGTGTGCCTGCAGGGTCTGGAGGCTCCTGGGGAGCCCTTATGTCTGCTGGTGGCCCTGCTCACATACCTCTTGTAGTGTCCACCGTGCTGAGTGGCACTGATAAGGGTCTATGGGGGAAAGGGGGCTGGGAGAGGTCTGATTTACAGCTCCCCAGCTCCCCAGGCGCCTCCTGTCACCATGGATCTTGCCAGCCCAGCCAGGCCCATGTCTGTAGGGACAGGGATTTCCTGGGAGAGGGTGTTTGTGTTGCAGGGGGAGCCCGTGCCCTTGACAAGGGTCACATTGCTTCTTAATTTCTTGCTGGAAGTGCATCTGGAAAGTTTAGTCAATTACTGGCTGGAAGACTCCCTCACAAGACCGAGTTCCCCCAGCCTGGGGGGTGCCGACCGCAATTAAAGGAGACGAGGGAGTGAAAGTTGCCTGTGGTGAACTCTGGGACCATGGAGCTGTGGAACAACCCGACGGCCACTGCTGTAGGGGCAGCAGCTCCTGGGGTGACAGGAATGGGTGACAGACCTGAGGACTGGACAGAGAAAGGCAGTAGCAGAAAGTTTGTTGTGGGGAGGAGGTAAGGAGGATAGAGCAGGATGGGAGCAGCAAATAGGAAGATTGCGCACACATATCCTGACTCCTTTGCTGTGCCTGAGACCCCAGTATGTAATCTGATATAACAGATGTTAGATTTGTGCCTATGTGTAGTCCTTTTGGGCCCCACAGAGGGGCTTCAAAACATACTTCACTGTCATACATATCCTTTAAATGCTGTGTGCTGATGAGGCAGCATTAAGGGGTCATTAGCCTTGTCCATTCCCAACAATTTTTTGCCTGCATAACCCCATTAATTAAGGGAAGGAAAAGTCATCCTGTCCCTCCCATCGATACAGTTTTGCTGGCAAGAGTCTTAAGACAATGTGCTGTACTGCTGGCAGAAAATTCATCCACGATAAGCCACCCTGGCATGTGCAGACTTTTTGCCAGTGGAAGCTGAGTCTCCACTGGGAGGGTGGTTTTCCTGGCTGGCAATGAGAACAGGGTGCCCTGTGTGGTGGCAGGTTAAGAAGTTTGTGGTCAGCAACCTGAGTCAAGTGGTATAAAAGGACCAACTGGAGGCCCCTTTTTTCTGTCCCATTGTCTCCATAGGCCCCATCTCCTCAGGGATCTTTTTCGTGGGCCACCAAGCTGAGACCAGGGTTGCTTCTTGCTAGACTTGCCCCATGTCTCATGCACTGCATTAGCTACCAGGGCGGTTGCACTGCTTGAAAACACGCACCCATCCATGGAGCCAGCGGGCTTGTCCTCACCAGCGTGTCAGTGTGAGAGTAGGTACATGCGTACAGTAATTGAAGAGATCAAGGCTGAGTGCGCCCAACAGACCGACAAAGCCAATTACCCCTCAGGAATTTCTGCTCCTCAGGCTCGGATGGTGATTACAAAACCTTTGCCATTAAAAATTAGCCAAGGGAGAAACTTGTTGCCAGAGTCCAGCAGGAATTTCCCATGCCCATCTGATACAAAGAGTGACCACAAAATGTGCAGCTGCCAAACCATGGACATCACCTCTTCACAGGCTTGACATTCCCTGTGCTTTAGGACATGGGTGGCATGACACATAGATGCATGTATATCCACAGGAACAGAGCACGTGTCCGCATATGCTGGCACACAGAGCACATAAACTGTAAAGCTGCAGTAATAGGAGGTTGGGAAACCCACAGTGATTGCGCTGACAGCTTCCATTTCTGGCTGTGTGCTCTGGGCCCAGCTGCAAGGTCTCAGGGTGGAGGTGGTGCAGGGATGAGTGGCTGCAATAGGGGCTGGGGGAAGGGGCCCTGCTGCTGAGATCCTGTGTCCTGGAGATTGAAAAGAAAGACATGTCCTGCCCCCACCTTGTGCAGGTGGCAATAGGATCACTGGGTGTATGGGGTGAAGGGAATAAGAGTGGGAAGGCTACAGCTGGACCAGTACTACAAGCCTGGCTGTCCTGTTCCTCCTTTGGAACCTTTCTGCCTCCCTGGCCTCCCTGCTTAGCGTGGGTGTTCACTGCAGAATTAATAAGATTATAACTCCAGTGTTGCTGGTAACTTGTGCCTTATCCACACCCACATCCCTATAAATCAGAGATACTTTTTGACTTGAGCTAGCTGGCCAGCCAAGGAGATGGGCTAGAGTACAACTCCAAGGCTGCTGACATAACTGCTCTGCAATGCGGGTGCAGCTAGCCCCTCTCCCATGCTGCTAAGTCCTCCAGGAATTCCCTTCCCTCGGTCAGATTGATGTCTCTCCTCCCAGTCCTTTGGGAAAGGGTTTGTAGAGCCATGCCATTTCCTGTACAGCACTTGGCGCTGTGGGATAAGCCCCCAAAAGCATGGAGAGGAGCCAGTGAGGCAAAACTGCTTTTCTGCAAAGTCAGCTAATGGAGAGTGAGACTGGACAGTAAACTACATGAGTTAACTCCATCCTGCGGATGAAGACTTGCCAGCATAAACCCTGCTCATCCTAAAGGATGGGTCTTGCAGTAGAAGAACTGGCAAACATATCTCAGTATGCTGCCAGTCCTACTATTTTTCATTTCTCCTCCCCTGTAGGGTTTGGTAGTGGAGATAGGAAACTTTTTTCATAGAAGTCTACTTTTTAGATGTTGGTGTTTGTGGGAATTCTCTCCTGTGCAAAAAAAATAACGCCAGGTTGGAGTCTACTGACACCTCACTTATGCCCAAACCGCTCCACATGTATTTAAAGGGAAATGAAATGTCAGATTAGGTTATTGTTAGCCCTTTGCATCACATGACTTTCACTCTAGTATATTCCTCCTCCCCCTTTTATTCTCTTTATACTGACTGATTTCAGTTTTGGTAGGATATTGCCACTAGAAACCTTTTAGCAATGGCTCTGTGAAAGCTTCCTGGGAATTCACTACTCCTTGTAACCTTGCAACCACAGGTCACTCTTACTACTGTGGCATGTGTTGCTGTTTCCTGATCTGTGAGTACAGAAGGAGGAGGGATGTGATCAAGTCACTTGGCCTTTGATTCTCCTGTCTGGGGGAATTAGTGTGAATGATGAAGCTTTTTGGAAGTTTCACACCTCTTCTCTTCCAGGTCTTTTAAGCCTCACTAAAAGTCACTCCCCAAAACTGAATTTGCTGGTATAACTCTGAGTCTGGTCCTGCACAGAGCAATTTGTGACTGAACATCTGAGTTAACCACATCTGGGGGCAAGAGCAGGTGATGGCACCTGTGAGAAACTCCTAGTAGAATCAGGGCTTGTGTTTGCAACTCTGCAGGACCTTGACAGCAATATCTGCTATTTGAAATCCCTTCTTGTAGTTGTGCTTTTATAGCCCACTGAAGAGGCCACTGGTTACTCTCCTGGTGCATGGGCTGTATGAAGGATAGAGCACCTTTACAAGACAGGAACTTTGTGCTCCAACTCAAGAAGAAATAATCCAGTTACTCGGTTTCCTAGGCTCTGCTTCTTGTTTTTCATGTGCTCCATGTATATGCCTTGTAGCCCTTCTGTCCACTAATTTCCATTAAGAGTTTGCAGTGATTTGTTACGCTTTTTGTCTCTGCCCGCCAGTGAAGAGCCCTCCCACACCACTTCCTTTGTGCTCCAGTCAGTCCTTAGTAAATTCACTGCCTAAACTAACTAAAGTTCTCTGACACCACATAGTGTAACTCCTAACGCCTGCGTTTGCAGTCTCCCCAGCATGCTGCTCTTACAAATACGCCACAGAACAGTCTGGAGGCAGGAGGTGCTGGTTGGATTTAACAGAACAATTCTTTCATCCCACTTATGTTAAACCATCTTTTGTCCCTGATGTCTGAGTACTTGGAGAGATGTCCTAGGACGGCCTTATTTAATGGAATCTCTGCTTGATTTTGGCTTGATTTAGGGAAGGCCTGTGCAGCTCTGGCACAGAAGAGCAGCATCAGGCCTTGGTCTATTCCTGTCCCTCTTCAGAACCCAATTCCAGCCCAAGCTTTGGAGGCTGTGGTCCCGTGTGCTACTGTGCTGGAAAGGGCCCATCCTTTGAGCACCACCTCATGAAGCCATCTGGTGCTGACCACTACTCCCTTTTCTTGATGCAGAAGTCCCCCTCACTCAGCCTCATGAGCTCGGTTCAGTGTGTGGTACATGAGACCACCTGCTCGACGCCTCACTGGTGCTGCACAGGATCACACAGTTCAGGCTTCAGGAGCTGCCATGTGGGTGTGCCTGCACTTTCTGCACTGGAAGAAGCACAGATAGTTCCTTGTAATAGCCTTCATTTCAAAGCTCTGGGGAGATTTTCAGAGCCTGTCCGTCTCCTATGTCAGCTTCCTCTGCATGTCACTGGAACAGACACAGTGTGTGGGAGAGGTGATGACACCGGAAGGAGAAAGCACTCACAATGTAAACATACTTTCACCTTGCACAGATACAAGAAGGGAGCCCAACAAATGGCCCCGCAAGGAAGGGAATCTCCTCTCAGCCTGGTGTGTCTGCTAGAGGAAGATTGCAGACACTGCCTGCACAGACACTACATTTTCCGCAGGGCAGTCTGATGCTGCTAGGAGCACTGTCTCTGTGGCTGCACTTGTTTACTGCAGTGTGATGTGGCTTTTGGAATTGCAGTACAGAAATGTCCAAAATGTTTTATACTTGGCTCTCATCTCACAAAGCTGTGGTTTGTAAAACTCAAACTGCCCTATCTTTTCTTCCAAATGTTCAAGAAAAATACTTGGAAATGTCGTTCTGCAGAAAGTTTTGATTTCTGACTTTTCTGATTAATTTAGGGAGAAAACAGAGGTCCTGGAATTTCCCACAAAGCAGAATTTCTGTTTTTCCGCCAGCTTGACTCAGCAAGAACTTTTCCCACAGGAATTTGACCATGAGCATTCATACTAGCTAGACAGTTTTTGTGACTCTCTGAAGATGGTGAAAGCAAGAGAAAAAGTATGCCATAAATCCTCAGTTTCTGCTTCATGCCTTCATGTGAGCAAAGGCGATCTCACCTTTCTCTCTGTTCTCACCAAATGGGGTGTAAGGACTGGAGTGATGGAGATTTTACCATACTTCTGTCTTTGTGTGGTTTCTTCTACCAAAGCACCATTAGGAAAAAAACCAACAAACACCTAATAAATGTCTTACCTTTTCTTTACCAAAAAAACCCAAAAAACAACCCACCAAAATCTTGAGGATCTTCCTGGTACTCCTAACAGAGGTTTGCTGAACTCAAGTGTAGCTCTTGAAGCCTGTGGCCTGGGGGAAGCATGAGGTCAGATGAGATGTTCTGGCTGGCCCTCTCTGGCCTTCAGGGTTTGTGAACCTCAGCTAAAACAATGTTACCCTGAATCAAGTTCAAAGTCTATGAATTGAAAATTCAAGCCTGAGCCTAGTTCAGTGGAAAGGAACAAATTCATGGTATTTGATGACAGTGCAAGATGTTACTAGGAAGTTTCCCCGTGTATGCGTAGCCGATGCCAAATAACTGACTGTGTTCATGGCCAAAACTTTTTTTTCTTTTTATGGAGTGAAACCAGAACCTGAAGTGCAATAAATAGCTTCTAAATGTGCCTTCATCTCAGGGCTAGTGCAGGAGGTCTGATGGTTTTAAAAGCTTGCTGGAAACCTGAGCTTTGATTGCTGCTGTCAAGGTAGCTGCTGCCTCTTCCATGGTTTCATAAGGGATATGTCCCCTAAATTTGTGTCTGAGCCTAAGCCTGCACTTACAAACAGTCTTGTCTGGTGTCCACCTGGCTTTTCTCATGCCCATGGTGTGGTTTCAGTGACTGTGTGGCCATGTATGTGCTGACCTGCAGCTGTCCTGCACCTTAGCATGTCCAGAGAAGGGCAATGAAGCTGTTGAAGGGTCTAGAAAATGTGTCCTGTGAGGAGCAGCTGAAAGAGCTGGAGGTGTTTAGTCTGGAGAAAAGGAGGGTCAGGGGAGACCTTATCACTCTATACAACTACCTGAAAGGAGGTTGTAGTGAGGTGAGGGTTGTTCTCTTCTGCCATGTCTCAAGTGAAAGGATGAGAGGAGATGGCCTTAAGTTGTGCCAGGGGAGGTTCAGGTTAGATATCAGAAAAAAACATTCACTGAAAGAGCAGTCAAGCATTGGAATAAGTTGCCCAGAGAGGTGGTTGAGTCACAGTCTATGGAAGTGTTCAAGAGATGTCTGGATGTGGCACTTGAGGACATGGTTTAGAGGTGATTATGGTGGTGCTGAGTTGATGGTTGGACCAGATGATCTTGAGGGTGTGTTCCAGCTTTGATGATTTTGTGATTCTGTGACATGGGTGGGGATGGCTGCATTAAGCAGGGACAAGGGAGCTCACTGGGCTTTAGACCACTTCCTGGCAGGGCCTCCCTTGAGCTGTGTGGATGCAGAAAGAATTCATCCAGGTGACCACAAACGGGAACTTTAGGCAAGGTATATGAGAAACAGCAAATCTTCAATGGTTGCTCATAGAATGAGGTCTGTCAGATAGCAGAGAACCGATCATGGCAGTCTTATACTTTTGTAGGTAAATAGCACCATCAATGATTACCAGGAGCTTCATAGATTTTTGGTAAAATTTGTTGTTTTATAACGATAGGAGAATGAAGTACCTGAAGATGGCAAGGCGTATCACGATCTGGCTCTTTACAGATACTTGAACTTTAAAAAATCTAAGGTCAAAGAACAGGCTATTTCGTTTCTTGGTTGGAAGATAACAAGAAAACCACAGTGACTTTTCCAAAAATTGCTTCTGCAAAATAATGTCTCTCATTTTTCTTTGAAACTCTTAGGAAATACCAGGTGACTACAATAGTTATGCTGAAAGGCACAGGGAACATCAAGACCACTTTGCTGAACTGTTTAGAGCTGTTCAGGGACAGATCCATTTCTACCTCGAAGATGAACTCTTTGTTAGTGTTCTAAGATGGACGTGAGGTTTTGCAAAGGGCCCCACTGTGCATGGTGTTCAATGCCTGTGGGCTGACGGACATGCAGGACCATAGGAGGTCTTGGTTTGTCTGGCATTCTTTGAAATAGTTCGTGACCATATTCGTGGACATTTGATTTCTCTAATTCATCTGAATGCAAAACTAGTAACAAATTAAACCACTTGGAACTCCTGAGTAACAGGAGTTCAGTAACAGTTTAAGTAACAGAAAGGAGACATCTCCTGGCTTCATTTGGGAAACCCATCTTTCCTTCTTGGTGAAAATTTTGTTCCAAGCTCTTTCTAAAAGCTTTTTAATAAGCTACTCCACAAACAACTAATTATCCTACCCCAACATGTGCTTTCTTTTTTTCTTTCTTTCTTTTAAACAGGCTGTTGGTACGAGTGATGTCAGGATCAAATTTGTTGTTAGCATGAAATACAGAAGAGCCCATAGCTGTGCAGGGGAACAGCCAGGAAAGACTTGAGCAGCAGAGGCCAAGAAGGGGAGATTAAGAGTGACAGCTTGTGGAAAGCAAAAGCTCAGATCTGTAAGGGATGAAGGAAAGGCATGCAGTGCTATCAGATGAGATCTCTGTTTGCTTGCTAATATTGCACTTTTATCTCTCTTTGAGCCCTGGGAACAACTTCAGGGATCACTGAAATGTGGCTCTGCAAGGCTAGGAGGGAAATTGTGAACAGGAAAATCTTACCTTTAAGAAGTGATTTCCAGAAAGAGATTCCAGAACAGGCTCAGCTGGGCAATGCAGTATGTGTGTCAGTTCCTCCAAATTAAAATGGGCCAAGAAATAAATAGAACATATTATTTCTTCTTTTTAGTTCTTTAGAATTTTGTTCAGGTTCTTTTTCCTGATGCTCTGAAAGCATATTTTTGTTTTAACCCATGCTTTGTAAAATTCTGCATGCTTTTGCTGCCTGAGTAGAAAGTTATAACTGTGAGCGGTTAGATCTGATTCAAATCTTCTCTGTGTTCAGGTGTAATTAACATGCCAACCTCAAGAAGCTGGCCAATGGCCAGCATGCTCCACAGCACGGCTAACATCTGTCACCCTGGCTTGTCAGTAATCAGAGACATTTCTTTCTCCAGAAGCAGAAGAGCTTTACTGACCTCAGGACTCTGCGTGGTCCAAAAGGGAGAAACAAGTCCCCAAGACTGGTCATTATTCTCAAGGACATCATTTGGTGGGGTCCTCTTGACTTACTTCCCACCCAGTCTCTGTTGCTCTTCTGCTCTCATCATAGGGCAAAGCAGAAAGGGCAGAAATGTTTCTCTTGTGTCTGAACTCGTAGAACATTTAAAACTTGGGTGAGTGCCTAGATGGGATGGGTTCAGGATGATCCCATTCTGCATTACGATTCCAGGCAGGGCAGGGTATGTGTTCACGCTGCGCGCTGGGATATGTGGAGTCACTGCTCAGATGGCTGCAATAACGTGGAACAGGTTGCCTGGTTTACTTGTGTATTGTCTTATATGGTCCCCATCACTGCAGTGTCTGAGCAACGTATCTTATAAAGCAGAGGAGTTGGTAACGAAGGGATCCCTGTTTATTAAAGTCAGGGTGATGCTGACAGGTGCATGCATTAGCATCCTTTTATCATCACCTACGGCCCAGAGATGCCTATCTTGAAACTCCAGAGGGAAGTACATCCTTTGCTAGGCTTTGAATGTTCCCTACACTGACTAGTCCCTGCTTGGGTTGCTTCAGATAGCGATGGTGAATGAGAGGGATGCGTAGGCCCAAGGTGGGCCCTGGTGCCTCCAAGGCTTCTCAAAGGTACTCAGGGCTGCTTCTTAGTTTCACAAAAGACACCTCTGGGACCACAGGCGAATATCTGGCTTCTCAGGAAGCTGAATATTGCTCTCTAGTACCCTCTAGGGTTCAGAAGACACAGGACCTGGGAACTCATGGATGTGGGATGGAGTCCACAGGAGCAGAGCCACGGGTTGGGCAGGAGTGTGAAGGAGACACACTGGTCACCTCACAACTGCTCTCATCCAAAGGGCTCTAAAGTACTGTGTTCTGCAGGGGTGTAACTGGTCCTTGTCTTGCAGGCCAGCCCGAGGCCCTCACATCACCTCTGTCCCACCTGCAGGGCTGACCCAAGCAGCAGATGGGAGGGAGTGACTCACCACCCCACAGCCAAGTCACTGAATCACAGCATTTAGAAGCAGAGGCGTGGTAAGGATACTTGGTCTAAATCCCGACTCTAAAACAATGAGCCTGAGGGGTCTTTATTGTCCATCACAATGCAGACAATAATATTTTTGTTACCAGAGCAATTGCCAGTGGGATGTGGGGACAGCAGCCCTCTACGTACCACAAGGCACAAGAAAATATTGCTCAAAAGTTGTGTCATGTTTTGGATTGCTAGTCTTGATTTATTGCTTCTCCCTGCCTCTGGGGATGCAGTGTTGAGGCAATCCGGAGTAAGGATGCTGCATTTTTGGAGCACAATCAGGGCTGGACTGTTAGCGTTATTTGTAAACACAGCTTAGTTCTACTCACCAGGAATAAAAACCACTTATTCTGCAAACAAAGCTTGTTAGACTGCAGGCCCCTTGCACTGCCACTTCCTGCTTCTCCCCTATTTCCTAAGAAGATAAACTTAATCCTGTTCATATTTCAATGATAGGTAGCTTTTTACCCCCTTTTTCACTTTTCTTGTGTTTGGACTTGTAGCCATGAGACCAACTCTAGACTTCTCTACATTTGTTCCTTCCTAGAAGAAGCAGGTTGGAGGTGTTCCCAGGAAAATTCAGTCCCAGCTCAAAGCAATAAAAAAGATGTCTCTGAGATGTCTCTTTTCCTTTACAGAGTCTGCAAGAGGAATGTCTGCCTCTGGTCTTGGGGGAGGATATGCTGGGAAAGAGGTCTGGGGGGAAAGAATGAGGGAATGCCTGGGAGGAAAGCGGCAAGAGGTTTTGCTGCAGGCTGGCAGGGAGGGAGAGCACTGGAGTGAGCTGGGCTCACTCACTCTAGCTCCCTGCGAGAAAGGACACCCCACATGCCACCAGCAGGACCTATTTGGATGCAGGTTTTAAGGAATTTAGAAGGATGGGCTGCTGTCCTTGGAAAGGTGGGGTTGCTGAATCATCATTTTGGTGAGGCTAAGAGAGGGAAATACAGGATCTGTTTTAAGCCTCCTGTCCTGGGGAAAGAAGGACAGGGGAGGGTTATGGCTTATCTAGAGGTATTACATCCCCCATGGTTCATGGTAGCTGAGGCAAACTAGGTCTCAGTTGTTTGAGAGGCAGCTTGAAGAGAAGGAGAAAGCTGCAGCGGGATAGAGCAACCTGAAAACTCAGTGAAAGCTGGGGTGCAACACATGGTCCTGACATGAACAGGAGCAGACTGCTTGCTTCCATGCCATGTACCTCAGTGAACTTGCCAAGGTGTGAAAGACCCTGCCATGATGCAGGAGATAAAGTTGGGCTTGAGCCTCGAAACTGGAGAAATTACATGTGTAACAGGAGGGAAGCAACACTGAGAAAGAGCGAACTTGAAACCATGGAAACGGGTCTCCCCCCTCCTTCACTTCACTCCCATCTGTATTTCCCAGAATAGACACTGAACTCTGGTTTCTTTTGATGAGACAGGCACTTGGGTCAGTGCAGTTGTTAGTGAAATGGTCATTGCCAGGCTAGGTGAAGCAAAGAAACAAAACGCTAAAGGTCTTCCTTGCTTCTCCTCCTCATCTCAGCTGCCTCATCATCTAGAGGCAAATTAACAGTCCCTCTGGGTCACAAAGTCAGAGGCAGGGATTAGTATGAAGGGCTTCTAGGCAAACAGCCTAACTTCCATCATCTCCTGCTTATCTTGTTTGGTGCCAGTGATTCATTTTTTCAGCTACAGATCTATTGGCCTTTAGAGCAAAACCCTGACGTTTTAGCTTGGCTTCAGAATTTCCCTCAAGATTTTGTTTCGAAGTGCATCCAGACCCCACTGCCCATATCACAGATCCAGTAAGATTTCAGCAGCCACTCCACCCACTGCTGTTCACATGCATGAGGAGAAATCTGTACCCTAAACCTTTCAGTCTGGTAGGGCTGGGCAATGTAAGGGTGAATGGTGTCAGGTGGCTGGGGAGTCTTACAGGGTTAATTGAGAGAGATATGGAGGGTAACTGATGAGGGAAAGGACAGCTAAAACCAAGGATAAAGGACAGAGGGAAATGGAGGAGGAAAGTCTGAGTATGAATACCTGGAAGAGATTACTGAGGCCCTCTTGGATTCAGCCTTCAGAAGTGGTGTGTTCATCCGTAACTACTGAAAATGATCAGTTACACTCATGCAATATTTGAAGAAGATGGCAGCACTGATGGGCGTCTTGCTTGAAAATGTACAAGGGTAACACTGGACTCCTGGGAATGGCCATCTGGAGGGGTTATGGTGACTGCAGTGACCATAAGTCCTCCTTTTCTTCTGCTTGGCTTACACTAGCCAAACATCAAGCACAAAAATTGTTCCACCACAGCCTCTCCCTCCCCCACTAAAAAAAAAGAAATCATCTGTTCAGAACAGCCTCTTCATTCTGATGCACCATGATAGGCATGCCACTAAGGAGACAGATATCTAATCCATTAAAAAGCTCTGTACTCTTTCATCTCCATCCCCAAGTATGAGATGCAGAGAAGAGGAATCTGCTTCCGGGGAGGTGAAAGGATAAAATGAAACAATCTGAAGATGAGACTGGGGATACAGTGAGAGATGTCTTCACAAGCACAGAGGAAACATTCTTCCTGGAGATCATCAGATGGACACATATCTGCTTTGGGATGTACCAGATCCTTCTGGTACATCCTGCAGACAAACATCTAGAGAGGGTAATTTCTACGCTAAATGAGATTCCAAACTGAGGTGAGTAGTTTTCACTCTAAGCAAGGAAGGAGAAGACACTCCTGCTTGTTTCAAGGACTCTGGCACTCAAGAGAGGTAATGAGAACAAGGAGGGCTCCTGCATACGAAGACAAACCATACTTCTTAAAACAACACCAAACACACTGTTCTTGGCAGTGCTTGAGCTTCAGCTGTGCTGAGATCAGGCTCAGCTGCACCCCTTTGCAGTAATTGCTAGCGCAGATATGCAGCATGCGCAGCGCTGGGACTTGGTGAGGAACACAGCCGCTTAGATGGATGCTCAGATTGCAAAACGCCATACTGAGCCCTCCCGTCGGTTCCAGGAAGTTTAGTGTACAAAGCGTTTTCAAAAGCTTTCATCATGATAGACACTACAGGGGGCTGAGGAATAAGCCTGTGATCAAACTAACCTGTGCAAGCTGGGGATCTGTGGAAAATATTATTTCTGGTGTATGGAAAGGGAGCCTTCCTTTCTGCAGTGGTATTTCTGGCATGGTTACAACCCCAGAAGCAGCAGAGAGCTCCTGGCTGGAATGTCGTGGGCATCTTGATACTGGAGAGAGCAATAAAACTGGCTAAAAAGCTCTGTTTTATGTAAGAGCAAGCACATGCTACAGGTGCCTTGGCAAGCCAAAATACAACTGGGTTTATGGCCTTCTTTGTTTGTTGACGTTGTGCGATCAGGACAAGAAAGAAAAATGGGAAGAGGGAATGGTTTGCATGTTTCTAAGACAGAGACAATAAAGTTTTTGCCTTAGTGTTTTCCTTGATTTTGAGGTATGTTTCAGAACCAACAGATATCTCATGCCTAAATTTACAGAGTTATTGTTAACAAAGATACTGTTCCTTTCCTGTGTTTATTAGATGCCAATATTAAGAAAAAGAAATTAACCCTTCCACTTAAATCCCTACGTGCTATTCTCCTTTTCTTATGATGTAAGAACTGCCAGTAGTTCTCACACCATCCCTTGATGAAAACGAAAAGAAACTACTCCTTTTAAAATTCTATTAAAGCCTTAATAAACATCTACCTCCTAAAGTCTATCAATTGAAACAGGTTTTCTTTGGAGTTTAAGTTTAAAACATTCTTGAAATTTGATGTCCTAATTCAGAAATTTAGAAGAAGAATCACATTAAGGGGCAATCAGAGGCTTTGATCACTTGTTTTCCTCTGGTTTTTATTCCCTTTATCCTTTTTTTTCCCCCCTTCATATCCTTTCTGTTCCAGTTTTTAATTCCTTGTGGAGGTCAGACATTTGAGGCATCCAATTCTGATTGGTTGCTGTGGAAATAGCGATGAGGCAAAAGTGAGAGCGGTGACATCATGGGAGAAACAGATGGCAAGAGCTGATGAACTTCTAAGAAACAAAGACACTTCTGCCAATAAGTGTTCCTAGAGAACAAGAAAAACAAAACTGAGAAAAGCAATCCTAGTTCATAATGCAAAGAGAGACTGCATTTTTAAGGAAATTACTCCTTACCAGTAGGCTGTCTGAAAGGAAGAAGAACTAGTACTGTGGATGGCTTTTTGGACTCCACTAGGCCTTTAACTCAAGCTAAATTAAAGCAATGTTGAATACTTGAAGAGCAGAGAGTAGTAGATCATTCAGGGTGCAAAATCTCCCAGACATGTCCACATTATTAGTAAGGTTGTTTGGAGCATGTAACTCACAAAAAACCTCTCTCTTTGCTCAAACCTCTTTGGAACATATGCTTTTGGGGAACAAGACTCCCCACAACAAACCAGGCTTTGCAGTTATGGAGTGGTATTGATGTCTTTCATAACATCTTTGAGACGCTGACATTGTGTAAATGTAATTAAATCTGGAAAGGATTGTGGATAAAGTGACAGTCAGCCCTGCTAGTAAAGAAAGGATAAAACAGGAATATGCACCAATGCTTGTCTGTTGTGTTCTAGTGTGAAGAACATGAAGAAATGGTTGGTTTGGGGTGGAGGGTGGAAAGGCTTTTGAGTTTCATTCTACCACCTGTCATAATACTGGCATTGCAGTTACTCTGGTGTCTAAATATGAGAGTATTTTGTGATTACAAGCTTGATTAAAAGCCTGCTGTCCAGGGTTTCTGGTCTTTCTCTGTCTCCAGCTGCACGATCAGTAGGCGTAGTAATTGCAATGTCTACCTTTCACTTGATTTGGAGAAAGTTTGAGTGTGGCCTTCTTCATAAGGTGGACAAAATGAGGTCTCACCAGTGACAAGCTGCAAACTGTGCTAGTGAAGGCAACTGAGATGATAAACCTTTTTGATATAAATTTAGAGATGATGAAGTATTTTACCTCATTTTACTTTGGGGAAGTATGAGCTGTCATTATGGAAGACTGCATCTTACTGGCATCTGCTCAGTGGCACCAGACAAACATCTCTTCCCTGGAATAAAGTTTGACATGAAGTCATTCTTTCTCTTGCTGAGACGGGGCAATCTGATTCCATTGATGGCAGCAGAAATACTTGAACTGAAGTTGTTGGGTTTGAGGCTGAGGCTTATGCCTAGCTGTCTTCAGGTGTGTGAGTAGATACCTCAAAGAAGGACTAAAGAGTTGTAACTCCTTTATAGAAAATAACTTTTCTTTTTTTCTATTACTATTTGATCACATCATGGAAAACACATAGATATTACTTCATGCACTACAAAGACACAAATCCCAGTGACTATTGAAGTGCCTTTGTATTAGGCACTTTGAGGATCATACACTTTCATCTCCCTTAACTTTTGATGTTTATGTTTGAACTTTTGCTCTAGGCAAACTTTATAGCCAATGGAAAGAGATAGGCACTTCCAGGACTTGGTTCATCTGAGCACTTTTCAATATCTACCTCAAAATGAGATTACCCGTGCCCCAGAATGCCTGTTTCTCTTTGCTGACTGTTAAAGTAAGTCTAGACGTCTAGCTCTGATGTAAATGCCAACATCTGGACAAGTTTATCCCATCAGGTTTGTCCCCTGGTAAAATTCAGTACAGAGAAGAGTGAGGCTGAGGAGAAATCCTGGGAGAAAATGATAAATGATCAAATTCCCATACCAATTCAAGCCCAGTAAGGATCAGAATCAGTGCAGAGGCCTGACTCACACCCTTATCTATGGGCTTGTTGGAAAGAATTTTTAGATTTCAGAGGAAGGAGACAGGAGGATCTGAATGTTTTGATAGGGTTTGTGGAAATAAGCTAGTAAGTATTGGCCCTGTATGTAAATGAAGTTATTCCATTAGCATGAACTCTGTGATAGTGTTCTGACTTTAAAACATGAGCTGTTACATGTAAAGGATCCGAACATTGTGGGGAGAAAAAAACAAAGAGAGAAAAGAAAAAAAATACAAAGGAAAATAATAATAATAAAAAAAGCTTTGGTGTTCTAGAGGAACACAGAGCTGCTCCGGGTTAGGTCATGCAGTGACAACTGTTTTGCTTATCCACAACTGGAGCAAAAAAGCAGTGATAGGTGGTGTGTCACCAAAGAAAACCACTTCTTTTATCAGATCCCGCAGAACAAAGGAGCCTGTAGATAGCTGTTTTCTCACATACTTGAGAATAGTTGACGATTTTAAAATTTCTTTCTTTTCTACCTCTACTCATCAAACCAACAGACACTGAGTTCTGTCTCTTTAAATTTGGTCCCTTAAGATACTGGAGCTTTAGAGTTACTGAACATGATCAAGACAGCACAAAACACTGTGTATTATTCATTCACCCATATAGATGCATTTTTCTTGTTCTTCTTTTAAAATTTCCCTTTCAAACATTAAAGATGCATCTGTTCTTAAATTGTCAGTGTTCTGTTGCTGCTTGCAAAGAGAATTGCTATTTTGTGTAAGGAACACCCTCTGTGTGATTGCAGTATATATTTATTACTGAGTTTACTATAATAGAGTCAGTTAAAATTCATTTAGTGCAAGGAGTAGAATATCAGTGTAGCTGGCGGAAAGTAAATCAGCAACAAATGTCCTACATAGGTGTATTCATATATGACTTGTTATAAAATACAGCATAAAGTATGAGAGGAAGAATGTTGCTGTAATTAAAAACAAAGGACTGGAAGCAAGAATATCTGGTTTCTGCTTTTGACTGTGTCACAGACGCTCTGTGTGGCTCTGGAAGGATCACTTCTCTCTTTCGTGTGTTTCCCCATCTGGAAAACGGTTTAATGATACCTTCCAAAAAGGTGCTTGAGAAGCATGACTCATTAATATTTTTAAATATCCAGGGATCAAAGGGCCTGTAGATATACAATGTAACATATTATTATGCTGCTGGCTTTTGCCAATTTCGCTTCTCTGTAAGGATGAGCTCTTTGAATTTATTGCTTTTGACCCAGGAAAACGGCCCCACGGGACTCTGTGTTTTTATTGACTCCAGATGAAGTTTTCTCATGTTTACAAATAAAGCGATAACTTACTGACCTCCAATGCCCACCGCGCAAGCCCGTCCTTGGATCTGGCTCCTAAAGAGATTCTCCCTGGTGCATGGCAATAAGCAAAATGCCACATTTTTGGTGAGCAGAACCAGTTTCCTCTCTCATAGCTGGATGCCTCCTGTGGGGATAGCATAGAGGGAAATACCCCGGGTGGGAATTTCAAGAGTAAGAAGCACAAGGCAGGCACAGGGAGCTCAGCTCTGACATAAGGAATGGTGATGGCTACAGATATTTTGCAGACCATGATACGATGCTGTTCTAGTAACAATTGGTCCTGTTTTCTGTGTTGTGGGATGCAGACAGTTTACAGTTGTTCTTAGGAGGCAAATCACTTCTGCAGCTGCTTTGATGAGCCAGAAGAACCAGAAAGCAGCTACAGCAAAATGTTTTCTCTAACTGAAGAGAATGTATCACAAAACCAAAAGGGTCTTGAAAATAACACCAGAGTTATAAAGGTCCAGCTATTTGAGTATGAGCGAGAGTTTGAACATGCTGGAGTCTACGGGTAGATAACATTTCCAGAGAGTGATTCTGCGTATTTGCAGTCAAAGTGTTTCATCAGCCCTTAAAAGACAGAATTTACTTCAAAATTTATTTATTCTTATTTTGTTCTTTGGGGACAGCTGAAAAAGTTTTCAATCTGGTAAGACAAATGGGTAGCTTTTACTAACTGGAATGCTTATGTCTTTTGGAGGTGGATGGAAACTGTGTTTTGCTTAAAATAAAGTGTGTGAGCATTTCAGATATAGCAGCGTTTCTCCAAATGCACTGTATGACCCATCAGAGAAGAAAGTGTGATGGCCTAAAGCCAACATTGGCTAAATTAGGGACAGAAGTTTTACTCAGGGGAAAACTGTTTTAGTTTTGGGTAATTTTAAAAAAAAATTATTTTTCAAAAAAGTTAGCTTCATGGGAACAAGAGGTTGCAGGAGAGGCCAGGGCTGGCCACTTTGAGCAGGAAATTATTAACGATTCTTATCTTCTGGAATTTGAGTAGATTTGGTTGGTGATCTTTATAAAACAATATTTATCTTTCCCTGGTGGACTTTCTCTTTGTTTCTACCACCTATCAGAATTATAACCTGGTGTTCTGCATGAGTGGTCTTGTAACTGTGAGCTGAGGGACTCAGGAGCAAAGACAATAGAATTACAGTTATGGCTGGCAATTTGTAAAAACTTTTTATTTAAAGGTTGGATGGTAATTACAGGAGATTGGGTTTTGTGATTACTAACAGTCCTTCAGTCCCCTTTCCCATGTGAGTCTTTGCCTGTACAGAGCTGCAAGAAATTGCATGGAGTGAGACTTTTTTTATACGCTGTTAATGTGATTTAAGATTTCAGCATGTTTTTCCCCTCCCTGTGTTCTATGCTTATGAAGGAGAGGAAAAACACAAATGTCCTTTGGACATCATCTGATGTTCAAAACCTTCTCATTCAAATTCATGTCTTCTTCAATCTCTCAACTGCCTGTGGCAAAATTTCTTATTTTCTTTTCTTCCTACACCACCTTATCTGTTCTTGCACTATCTTGTCCCATAAATATCCCAGAATCTATATGTTTGTATGACTTTTTCTTACATTATCTTGAGCTATTCCTGCTGCATATGCAATAGTAAACGATAACACAAACTGATGGTGGTTTTTACTTTTTGTATATAAATGTGTCTAATCCCAGTTGTTGGAAGAAGCTGGTCTTCTTGAAAACTGGTAGTGTTGTATGGGCTAACAGTGTGAGATGTGTCCTACCACAGAGGAAATCACTGCTGGATTCCTTACCAGATAGGCCAGAGATATACTAAAAATTAAACTTATCACTAGTGTGGGGCTGTCCTGTCCCTGTTACAGCAAGGTCTATCCTCCCTTACTGCTTTATTCAGGATGGTTTGTGGTGATGTACAGCCCACAGACTAGATCACACACTGGCCTGTTGTACTGGTAGGCATATCAGAGTCCTTTTGTGCAAAAGCCTGGGACATGTTTTTCCTGATGAACCAAAGTTCTGAAAGAGAGATTAGGTTGGGGTACAGGGGAAGCTTCAGCAAGAGTTGCAGTCTCATTTTGGCAGAGAGATATTGGCAGAGAGATAGAGGTATCCCATGGGTTTCTTGAGCCTCAGCTCTCTCCAACAGGAGTATAATCCCGCTTTTCTTCTTTGGAGCAGCCTTGGCCCAAAGTCCTCCACATTCGAGGAAAATGCTCAGACTAGCTTCAGTGTGCTCAGGGTCAGGCCTTCTAATGGCCTGATGGGATCTGGGGAGCACAAGAAATATGAGGTGCAAGGCCAGTTGCATTTCACTCTGGAATTTTTCCATCTTCTCGCAGTTAGAATACATTTCCCGGAAAGCCCAACTAACACGCCCCTCCATTAGCTGCATGTTAATTATTACCAGCTATGTCAGAAACGGAAATCTTCACTCATTTTTCTCCTTAATCCCTATCTTCAGCAGAAAAGTCTTCAGAGGGTGGCTGTCAGGAGGAGACAGGCCATTCCTTTGAGTTAGCACTCCTCTATCTGGCTTCTCTGCAATAACAACAACAACAATAATACCAGTAAGTTAATTTTTAGCGATCTCTTTCTGCTGGGGTTATGACTGTAGTGTCAGAGGGTGCAGGTAATGGGATTGCACTTCCACTTCCAGCTATGACTCATGCAAGGCGTTAATGACACTCCTGTTCACACACCTGCACAGTGGCCCTCCTTTGATGCTGTTGAGTCTTTCCTACAGCGGCATTTGCAGAGAAAGGCTTCCTTGGCTCAGGTGACTGTTTACACAGGCTTCATTTTCTTGCTAACATCAGTCAAAAAGAGGCATTCCTTATTGCTCCCCTCATCCAGACTGAAACTCATGCCCTGCTGAAACACGTGGATGAAGGATATTTAATCCCACGTACCTCCAGGCATCAGACCAGGTGCTATTGTGATCTTTTCCGGTATTTCACCTGCAGAATCTGAAGTAACTAGAAAGCTAATGGAGCCAGAAAAGGGGCAGGCTGCAGCGGCCCAGCGCGCTGTGACCAGCAGGGGGGAGTGTGGACAGCACGAAAATCCAATCGCTTCCCTCTTCGGGGGAAAAAAAAAGACCAACCCACTAAAAATGGTACAAGGGTTTGAATGCCGGTGCAGAAGGCAGGAATCTGTGCTGGGTCCCTTCTCCACTCTGCCATAAACCTGGAGTGTGACACGGGTAAGTTGATCATCACGGGAGTTGTCTTACCTGCTCAAAAGTTGCCTTTAGCTGCCCCAAAGTTGCCTGTGACTCAAGTCTGAGACAGTTGCATAGCTGCTCTCTTTAGCTGAAGAGAGAGATATAGGCATCTTTCCAGGTGTCTGTAAGGTCTTTCTCTAGAGACATCTCTTGGGATTGAACAGCAGGAGTAGGGTAGGAGGAATGTAGAGACTTGGGTACAACAGGACAGGAATGGAACTGTGGGGAGCCAGGAGTGGCCCGTGAGAGTTTGAACCTTATGGAAAGCAAGAGGGAAGGCGATGAAGCAGACTGCTACGTTTGGGTACAGCAATGAAGAAGGAAAAGAGGCTGTCAGGAAGGGAATCACTACTGGATGTGGAGAAACAGCACTGACTGACCAGCAGGAAGGCATGGATCCCTATTGCAATCAAAGCAAGCAACAAATACACCCACAGAATCTGACTTTTATAACACATTCAGAAACATAGGTCAGAAGGGACTGTGGTGATCATATCATATATATGTATATACCGTATATTTAACACCTGCCAAAGAATCATCCTGAATTTCTCCCTGTTTCAATTAAGGAGAAATGTTAAAGCTCTTTTCTAGAAAATAAATGGCTGAAAGATTTCCAGTTTTCAAAAAATCCTCCAGAGCTTCTTATAATTTTCCTCAGTTGTATTTTTGCCCAATTTCTAATCTCCAAGATTGCCTTGCATCATTTTCCCCAATTGGATCTTTTCAAATTTCTAACTACTAAACCAAAGAGAACCTTGTTATTGCATTGCTGGAGTACAAGGACTCTTATAAGCCATTACTAAATCACCCATGACCTTCTCTTTCATCCAATGAACAAGCTGCGTCCTGGCAACTTACTTCATGGCATCTTTTCCAGTGCTGCAGTCATCCTCTGGCTCTTCTCAACACCCTTCTTACTCCTCCCTGCCCATGCAGTGATGCCAGTAGCAGTTTTCTTGGTTCTGAAGGCTGGGATAATGCAACCTCCCTTTTCCTGTTTAATATTTCCTGTTTTGCAGCCCAGGATCTTGTTACCCTTTACACCATATTTCACTCTGGTAGATACTTCCACAGCCTCCAAGTCATCTCCAGATTTCTGGCTTGCTTGGGTAGAAATCCCTTTCTGGTAGGAGGTCTCCTGCTTTCTGCTACAGCTGTGAGTCATACATTTCTGCACTAAAATGTATCATGTTTGCATGAACCCAGACAATCAGTATTTTTCTGCACCAAAGACATCTTCTTCATTACTTAATAGTTCCATCTTTACAACATCTTCAGACTTCAATAGGAAGCATTTTGTACACCTTTCTGAGTTGGATTTGAATGAGCTGGGCTAAAAGCACCACCTACCAAAAAGTGACTCTTCACTCACAATATCACTTCCTAAGACCTACTGGTTATCCAGTTTTTAATCCTTTCAGTAAGATCCATATACATTTTCTATCATCATATGGCATGAACTAGAAAGGCCTGAAGAAATCAAAAAAAGTATATCAACCCCTCTACCTCTGTCAGGTAGACTCATAATCTCACTGATGAAAGCTGTCATTATTCTAATTTGATCCATTTTCTGTCCATCTAGACTCATTGATATAAATTATGCTATCCCCTTTAATTCATTCTTTCTAATTGAAAAGCACAGGAATGGAGACTTCACCAGATCTCTGGGTATCTATCTTGCTGCAGTGCCACACAACGTTCCTTATTTACTCGCTGTAATACTGGTACAAAGCCACCTCGTTTCTAGGCTTATGAAACTTGTTTTCCCAAACTTATAAAAGCCCCTCGGAGTCTTTTTCTGCCAGCTCTTTTTGTACTTTTCAGGATTTTTTTGGGGTGCGTGTTCAATCCAAATCACTGCCTTCAGGTTTCTTACACTTCTGTTACGTTTGTAAAAAACCCCGTAGTCCCTATCGAGAAGAAAATACGTGTCGTCACTGTCCAAAGTCTACAACAGTCATATTTGTTGGCTACAGCTGTTACCCGTATCATTATTGGATAATTATTTCACCAGTATTTCTGCAAAGTAATTATCTAGAATTGTTTTATGATATCCTTTGGTTTTACTCTGCTCAAAAAAGCTATCTTACTGCCCTAAAATATCCTGTCCATAAATATAAATATTCCTGTGCTTTTTTTCCCTGTTTCAATTTTATACAGCTGCAATCAATGAAATTATATTAATTATTTCTAATAGTTTCTCTCTTCCCCCCCAATATCTACATACACACAAATCCATACAGAGACCAACATCTATATATTTAATTATTGCTTTATTTCCCAGCCAAACAAGTGTTCTTTCTCAATTATGGTCTTTCAGCACCAATAAAAATATTGTTTCCTAACTGTTCAATTTTTTCTGTTTGTGTTTCTCTCCCATCTCATTTAGCTCAAAGCTGAACTGTTTTCTGCTTTGGAAACTGGCCTTTTTAACACTCCAGGTTTGTACATTAGCAGTTTGGACTTTATTCTGTTTGCCTGTAACAAATCACATTGAGTCACGCTCATTTGACTCCACTGATCAATAATTCATTTTTAGTTCTGTAGCTAGTAGTCTTGTTCTAGCACAGAATACCAATAGGAAATGAGTTTTCACCAAAGGAAAGTGTTTGGGATGGTCCACCCTGCCTCTTTCTACCCCACTCTGACTTAGTTCTGGCTGCAGATGTGTGTACTAGCTCTTGTGGGATCACCTTCCATGTCAGCCTAGACACGTGACTAGTGCTGGTCAGAGTAAACATGCACTAGTCGCAAGTCTTCTGGGATGCAACTGACTGTTTTGGTATTAATCCTGCAGTGCATTGGAGTTGGACATGCTTTAGTGCCTTCAGTACAGGAGCAGCCAGCAATAAACCACCCTAGATAGTCTTTTCCTGTTTGCCAGCAGGTGACTGTCCCCAGAGTGTCTGCAATGACAGAGCACAGTCCATCCTCTGAAAGAAGGCACAGAGACGTTGTGCTGGCTGGCTCCAGCTGTGGGCTTGGGGGCCTCCAGCTAAATGTTTTCCATCAGTGTGCAGAGACATCCATGTGGCCCACACCCTGATTCTTGTCTGGTTTCTGCTACCTGTCCATGTCTGGTGAGGAGATTGTTCCTGCACTCGGGGTCTGCCTTAACGACGATCCCATCAGACACCTTTGTTCTCTTACGCGTCCAGATACATACAGGTGGGATGCCAGGAGAAAAGTGCCAACATGATCCTGTCAGTCGTCCCCTTGATAGGATGAGCCCCAGACCTGGGACAACAGGTTGCTGACCCAATAGCTGCTCTCTGAAGCACACATGCACATTGTTGGAGAAAAACGCAGCCAGCTCAGGCAACCTCAGTAGCTGCTTAATGAATCTTGACTCAGTTCACTAAACCTTTGACCAGTTTAAATTGGTACTAGCTGATGCAGTTCCTTCTCTTTCACTGCTCAGAGCAAAATGAAAGACAAGTGCTTTTGACCAAAACCTGGTATGAGCCCCCAGCCTCTAGCCTGAGCTCTCTGTTCCATAGGATGCTGTCCAGTAGTGAGGCCAGACCGCACATGGTCTACACCTGGGTCAAGAATGCATGTTTGCATGTTAATAAAGAAGATAACTCCCTTGGCAACCACTTCATTCTTCAAGGTGGTAGCCCTTGGGCTTCTCAATGTCTTTTAGTGAGTCAGAGGTGGTGTTACATTGAAAACTGACAGGTTGTCCTCTTCCCATGGACTCCTCCAGGCACAATGCCTTAGGTGAAGAGCTACAGACCTTCCACCATCACCTTCCCCAAGCAAACTCTGCATCATCTCCTCATCACGCACTCTCTGCCCAGCCCAGTCTTGTGTGCTCACATGTCTCCTCAGTTCAGAAAGGGCAGGAGCAAGGGTACATTGCACAGCAGATGTGTTCAGCAGTGAAAGAACTGAAGTGCAGAACAAGTTATTTCTGTTCTCGAGGTCACCTCTTCCCTTCAAAGACTATATAGCCACCTTTCTTTGAAACAGAAAAGGCCAGCTAAATCACAGACACAAATGTTGCTTCAGCAGAGCTTTGCATCTGGAGCCCTTCACCACTGCAGGGTCCTTCTGCTGAGTACTGCAAAGGATCAAAGCAAACTCCCCAAGTGAAATGCAGTGAAACGTGTCAGTGTGCAAAGAGGAGAGCGAGCCAACGTGTCGGACACAGGACTTCTGGTCTCCAGAGCAGGGCTAGCTAGCCAGGCATGGCACTTCATGAAACGCACTTACTCTTGCATTGAATTTGCTGCCTGGCTTCGTTTGCTTAATTGTTTGTGTTCACAGATAGCACTGGGTTGTGCAACCATTTTCTTTGAAAATGTAATTCAGCTCATGTTATTTCACCTAACTGGGCTGATGTTGAGTGAAGCAAAAGTTGTTTTGCTGCAGCCCTGTCCCCAGCCAGTGACATGTACTTGGGATGTTGCCTCAGAGAGCAGTTGTCTTGTCCCGATGTCAGGCGTGTCCTGGGGCCCAGAACAGCACAGCACAGCACTGTGCATGGCAGCTGTGAGACATAAAACCCAGCCCCTCCAAAACTAATGGCACACAACTCCAGCTGTGGCATAAAGGTATTTTGAATGGGCAAGAGAGGTTTTTTTGCCATGCAAACTTCCGGGTCACAATCACTAAAAGGTAAAGTGAGTTAAGCTTTTCTTTAGTTCAGGATAGAGGGTGTTTTGGGGCCTCTGAATCTTTTGAGGGTGCACGTGAGAAAGGAAGACGGAAAGAAATGGCATGCTGATACTTCTAAAGGGTGTGGGAAGCTTTATGGCAACTGGCCTGCTTCTCTTGTATTTGTAAATTGGTTGGGTCTGGACATGGGCTATCCACATATAACTGCATTTCTGTAAGAACTGTTTTATGAGTTACTTTCAGGGAAGACAAACCATTAGGTACTTCACAGCAAGTGTTTTTGAAGCAAGGGCTGTGTATTTTCCTTTGCTAGGAAAGCGGCTTGATCTTATTCTGAATGCTGCTACTTCACATTGTAATGACGAGACAGCACTGCCCTATGCAGGCTTGGAGCGTTGCCCTGATGGTCCTGTGCTGCCCTGCAACATAGTACAGATGGATGCTAGGCCGCCCACAATGTAACTCTTGTGAAATGTCCAAGAAGGAGATGAGGTAAACCTGCACTGTGTTTTTTTGCTACCAGGATAGAAACAATATGTTAGTTTCACTGATTATTTACAAACTCACATCCCTTCCTCTGTCCATCTGCCTTTGAAAGAGTTAATATTGAATATTTGGGAACACAGATAGTGTATTTGGGAATACAGATAATATTGAAAAGCAACTTCTCTATCAAACTATAGATGTCAGAAGCCAAGCTCTTTGACCTATAGTTTAGTTCCAGAAGAACCATTTCTTTTCAGATGAGCAGAAAACAAGCTGGAAATGATGAAACTGATCATATGTTTGAACTTTAATTTTGTTGATGGATGGCATTTGTACAAGTAGCTGCCCCTATGGTTTTTGTTTTAAATCATCTGGGCTTTTAATATTGACCTTTCTGTGAATTGGTGACATCAGAAAACTTATTACCCAATTCAGATTTTGCCAATCTTCTTCAAAAGTAGCTTTATTTATGAATATCGTATTAGTAAGAAAGGGAGCCTTTCTAATATCTGAGGCATTTTAAGCCTTGGCTACATTTTGTCCTACTGGTGTAAGTGAAATTTTCCCAGAACTGACACTAGTAAAGTGTTGTCTCAAGTTGAAGCTGTTTTGGACCAAAGTTCCTTCTTCCAAGATTTGGCCTCAGAACTCGGTTTCGAAATGCTAAGAGGAAAAAGGAATTTGGAAAATTATAATTAGCAAGGAGGAGGCTGATGAGCTTGGCCAAGGATGAGGAAGACTCTCTCAAATTCTGTTCTCGAGAAATGCTGGACGTGCTGCATTTCAGTCCCAGAGCTGAGAAGTGCTTCCCCAGGAGCCTGAGAGCCAAAATTTAGGAACCTTCTAACAGCCTATTTGCCCTTACCTTGATCTTTAGTTAGTTGGAGTATTGCCCAGCCTCTTTTGGAGTGTGAAGGCGTGGCTCTGAGCAGACAGCTACCAAGGTGTGTGGTCATCTGTAGAGTCTTAAAGGCAGAGGGAATTTAAGAAAACTCCCCTGCATCGAGCAACCAAATGTACTCTCATGAAATTATTCACTGAACTGTATTCAATATGCTCTACTTAAGGTCCGGGCGAAACTGAAATACAATCCTGTGTAAACTGTGATTGAAAAGAGTTATAAAATTTCCATTTATCCAAAACAATTTGTGGAGTCTGTTATTTAAAAAAATTGTATGTTTTTGGAGTGTAGAGCCAGACGTTAATAAGTCTCTGAGATGGAAGCCTTACAACTGTATTTATGGTTTGTGGTTTATACATCAGATAATAATGTAGTATAAGTACGAAAATACTTAACTGGCATCCAGTTGCAGATTTGACTGGAGCATCCTTTGGTTGGGCTTTATAGCCCACACAACTGAGTGGGCAGGATTTCCTGAAGAGATCAGGTCCCAGGTCATTCGTGGAGGTGAGAATGGGATGATCATGTTACTTGTGGGAAAGCGGGTGGGAGGAGGAAATGGTGCAAGGAGGTCTTGAGTCACCTGTGGGGAAGTGGTGTTTGGGGATGGGGAGGTTCCCTACCTCAGACTCTAATTACTGGGGAAGAGGGACAGGTATTGCTTTGGTGCATACACATTTCACGTTCCTCTGGTACCCTGGGATGGGGAACCACAAATGAGTGGCCAGTAGCTGCTCCCTGGCTTTTCACTCTAGGGAAGTTATAACTCCCAAATCTGCCCCTTTCACTGTAGAGGGGTTTCTGAGTCTCACCAAGCAGATCTGAGAGGAGGTTGGGCCAGCACTTGTTGGCACCATGCCTGTGTGGCCAGTAATAATCCCACACTTCCTGAAGAGAGGCAGGAGGGGTTTCTCCTGCCTTTGAAGGAGAAGGAGGCTTCTGGGTTTCTGCTGCAGCTTCTTCTTTCTAGGGGAGCACTGGTGAGTCAGTGGCCAAAGAAAAGATGATTTGTGACAAAGTGTGTCCATGATCCTGTTTCTGTGTCCCCAGCATTTAATCTGACTGTCAAGTCTGTGGGCAGCAGGGAGTTTTTCCTTGATCAGGTAGACACCACCCACTGGGGTTTGCTGCCTTCCTCTTTGGGGCTGATAACTTCTGATAGTTGTGTGAGGCACTGGTGCAAACCACAGTCTGTCACTTCTGGGACTCTGGAGAGAGCCTTGCCCTCTTCTCTTTTTGTGGTGCATTATGCTTGTGGTATTTGGCCTTTGCTACAGCTCTGAAGTGCGGTGAGAAGGCTGGGAGGGCCGTTGTGGCCCATGGCACACAGAATAGATGTTTTGCAGGTTCCTCTGGACTGAAGTCCCATTTGCTTGTCTTTGCAGGGGAACTGTACACGCTGACTGTCCCGCTTCTGAGTCCCTCTGTTACTGTGGTAAGTCTTTTAGTGTGTCGTTGATGTGATTCTGATTTGATTGTTGCATAGATTTATTTATTGTTCAAGTGCTAAACACCACTTGATTTTCAGGGGAGAGATAGGTATACTTGAGTTCAGTTTTATTTTTGTTACCAAAATGTCGAAATCTGAGATCAAGCCATACCTCCTTAAACAAGCAACATGTGTCTAGCATCTGGGACAAACCTCAAATGATCAACCTCAAACAATAGAACAGTTTTCCTGAAATTAGCCTTTGGTTCTTAGACCCATAGCCATGAATAACACCCATTCCCTATGCTCAGAATGTAAAATATGAGCTCCAGGACAAATGATAATAAATGAGTCCAAATGAATTCTCTCCTCCAGGAAACGATTTAATAAGTAAGGCTGCCCCATCAGATGCTTCTCTGGGGAAGATGTAAGTGTAAGTGAAGTACTGTCACAACAACTGTGTGTGCATATTCCTACCAGCTCTATTAGCTGGAGAAATGTAAGTTGGGGTCAAGATGACTGACCCTAAGGCTGACATTACATGTAGTTTTGGCAGGAAGATCTGTTTTGAGTACCTTGATCTCTCTGCAGATGTTAAAACAATCTTGCTGGTGGTTGAGGACCTGTCCTGTTACCTATCACTGCCTCTGTTGCTTGCTGCAAAAGGATGATACAGAGATTCAGTCAGAGAGAGGAAGATAGAGAGTACAGAAAGGGAAGCAACTCCTCATAACCTGCTGTGATTATTGACTATGGGAGAAGCACCCAGGGTACAAAATCAGCCCAGAAGGAAAGAATAAGTGATGATGCTGTGTATTTGTGAGCATTTTTTCCCCTTTCCAGAAGCTGAAGATCTTTGGGAAACTCCTGAGTGACAGAGGTAAGTGAAACTGCCAGTGGGTGGTGCATGGGCATCTCTAATGCTTGCAAATCGAGCGGAGCACTGCCCTTGCCCGTCACATGTATTCTATTTATGCCACAGCAGAGGGAACGTTGGCAAAGTATCTTAGAGGAGCAACCTTTTGTTATACCTACAGCTGCTCCCTTCCCTGTTAGTGCAACTGACACAAAAATAATCACAATAATAAAGATCATGCAGTTAATTGATTCACCATCTTGTGATCACTGCAGCCAATTTGGCCATAGCTTGGTTGCTGCATCTTGTGTTCCTATGATTTCTCACAATGAAAGAAACACCTGAAATACCTCAGGACGTTTAAGTTCAGTTCACCTGGCTGCTTCTCTCAACAGCTGACTCCACTCTGGCTTTTTTTCCATGTCTGCTAGAAGGTCATATCAAGATGTTGATTTTTCTTGTGCTGTTCCCCATGGTCAGTGCTAAGGGACTATATTTGAAATCAGTGAGTGAGCTGTGTGTTAAGAAATAGCTCTGACATTAAAATGTTTAAAATTACTCTTTGTTTCTCTGACTTCTCTCCTCATTTGGATTATCCAAATCTAGATTCCCCCCAGATTTGCCCACAAGATAGAATACTAAGGAAATATTGTTTTGTTTCAGTTATTTTTTGACATCCATATTTCTCACATTTCCTGTTCCAGTCAAACTGGGTCTGAACTCCTCTACTAACATTACTCCGTTATTCTGGAGATCTGAGAGGGGATTAAAAATAAACAAAGTGCAGGTAATGCATTTCTTGCCACAGGTTCTCTTAGACGAGTCGGTAAAAAGTTACTGACATTCGTCTCTTTTCAGGTTAAATAGAGGGATCAGACAAAGGGTATTACTAACATGGGTCAAGGTATTAAAAAATGGATGCCTAAATTTAGACTCCTAATTTTGTATTTTGATCCCCTAAATAAGGGCTTGATCTTATGCCCTTTGAAGTCAATGCCAAAGCTTCCACTGAATTCAATCTACAAGATGAAGTCCTAAATTATGGTCAGGTTCTTAAAAGTTCTCAGTGTCCCACAGCTCCAAATAAGTCATCACCCAGCCTCTTTGCAAATCACGCGTCTTCCCTTAAGTGCCTAAACGTGGAGCTTGTGCTTTTACGTATTCCTATTCCATATTTAAAATCCTGCCTGTTGATGCTGTCTTTCTTTCCGTCTCAGGGGCCATGGACATGGGAAAGCCAACAAGGTAATAAAGAAGTGTAGCCAGGACAGAGATTGATTTGTTTTTTTGGTGAGCGGTGCTTAGCACGAACACTGCAGATTCTATAGCAATCTCAGTATTTATTATGGTGTAATGTTAACATGGAAGGCACATGAATGTCCTTGCTGGTGCCACAATTCAGCAAGTACATGACCATTTGCACAAACTTAACATACACTGCTCTCCTGGTAACAGGATGTTGGCAGGTGGAAAGATCACAGGATCCCGATGAAACATAAGATGAGATGAGCAATCCTGTAGTGGTAATTTTAGAAGCTGGGCTCTGTACATTATTTACAGTACATTGTGGCTTTAAGAGGATAAGGCTGCCCCTTGCCACTTGTGGATTAAATCTTTTCTGTGAGGTTTCTGTGGGGACTTAAAGCAGTGCAGCAATTGGAGGGATTTTGTCCATCCAAAGGAGTATTAGAATTGCAAGTTATTCACAGTAGAGCTACCTTCATTCATAAAACACTCACCTAGCAGGAGAGAAAAAGGCACCTAGGACCTTCCACTAAATAAAAAGTACCGAGTGAGTTATCTGCTTGCTGCTGGTCTGAAGTGCAGAGGCCTGGCACAAAGAGGGAGCTGTTCACACTGAACTGGGGCACAGTCGGAAGCGGTTTCTGCCTCCAGGAACTTTAATTTGGCTTTACCTTCAGTTAATGAAATATCCCCTCTTTTTCATGAGGAAGGTTGAAGTCTCCCTATCTCTTGGAAGACATTTTTGGCAATTGCATTCTGAATATGGGAAACTCCAATTATTTTGGATGGGTAATTGTTTCCTCAGAAACCTTCTGTAACAATTTGTTAAAAAAACTATAGAGAAAGCAAAAGAGAAGGGATTATTTTGCAATGTTTGAACAACACCCACCACTCCTCTGTAGAAACGTAATCCCTGAGGGGAAAGGGATTATATCCTCCTCCAGGCTTTTCACTGGGCTGGATTTCTCCCCTTGCCAGAGGGAAGGCTGTGGGCACAATGGGTGTGACTCTACATCTAGGGCAGCAGAGGGGCTGGATGGGAGCTGCTCCTTGCTCAGGCAGACCTGTCACTCATCTCCCAGCCTTCCTCAGGATTAGTGTGACTAGGGCAACATCCTCACATACTGCACCAAGGGGTGAGAAAAAAAATCTTTAAAAATTAAACAAAGGGAAGAACAGGTCTAAGGTCTACTGAAAGCAAAGAGTTTTATTTTGGGGGTTTTTGTTTCATGTGTTTCTCTCAGCCAGCAGGTGCCTCTATAGAGCCAGTGCTGTGCCTGTATCAGTAGGAGCCTGTGGCACAGCACTGGAATACCTGCTTTCGAATGATAACACGGCCTTTTCTTTCTTCGGTGTCTTTTTCTCCTTCCCCTTCCCCTAGCCCATAGTGAGCCCCAGGATCTGTGAGTCTGGACTTCCACTCTATCCGCCACCTAAAGTCCATGGAGGATGGTAGCAGGAGAAAGATTTATATATGTTGACACACACATATTGTTACTATGTATGCCATATGAGGAAATTTTGCATATGACAGGAGCAAAGGAGCTCTGTCGGAGAATACCTGCACTAAACCCAGCGAGCAAAGCTGCCTCTCTGCCCTCCAAATACCTTCCCAGAAAGCAGGGTGGGGTTTGTGATGCAAAACCTTCACCCCTTTCTGTACAACACCCTTCTGCACACCAGGGCACCACACAGCCAGCACAGGCAGGCCTCTGAGATAAGGGGGGGATGGCACTGGGTTAAGAGAAATAAAACCCAAATGAGGATGATCCCCACTTCAGCCCTTTAACACGTAGGTGCTAAGAAATCACGGTATCCGAAAAGTCAAGCCCTGGGGGAAGGGGGGGGCGAGGAGGGGCAAATGATTGGCTGTGACTACAATTTGTCCCCCGCTGCTCCCTCTCCCCAAATGGCTCTGCTGGACTTTGGAGTAATTCCCACGGGCAAGGTGAATTTTGACCTGAACGTGCATCCATCGGCAGGGCAGAAAGGGTGGAGGAAGCATGACCCGTGGGGTGGCCGCGGTGGGAAGGCAGGGCAGGGAGGCTGGGGGCGAAATGCGCGAGCCGCGGGGGCTGCGGTGCCCCGCGGGGCGGCGGCGGAAGGGGGTACGCACCCCTCTACCTCCGTGGCCTTTTCTCGCAGCTCAGCGATGGGAGGGGAGAGGGAGGGGAATCGGCAGGGAGGGGTGGGACTTCGGTGGAGCGTCTCTCCCCGCGGCCGCGCCGAGCAGTTGCAGAGCGCCGGCGAGCGGGCGGTGTGGCGGGCGCTGCGCGGAGCCGCCGCTGGAGTGCGCGGAGCGGGGCTGCCGCCGCGCCGGGGGCGAGGAGCGCACGGCGCGCCGGCGGGGGACAGCGCGCCGCGGGAGCAGCCCTCCCCGGGCACCGGGACCTGCTGTTGGCTTGCCGCCTTGCTTTATCCTCTCGTTTAATTTATTTTCCCCACTTATACTTTGATCCGCTGGGATTTTTTTTTTCCTCCCTTTCCTACAGAGCCTCTCCACGCCCCAGTTCCCTCCCTCTCTAGCCAGTTTGGATTTTTTTCTTCCTTTTTTTTTTTCCCCGATATATTACTATTCTGATTTTTTTTTTTTTTTTTAAAGCGGTGGACAGAGTGAGGGAAAGAGAGACAGAAACAGAGAGGAGAGGAGGAAAACGCTCTGTTCGTCCCCTCCGCCACCACCACCCCGACTTGCGGAGAGGGGTCGGACCGAGCGGCAGTGGGATCAGCCCCTTTCCCCTGGGGAGGCGACCCCGGCTCGGGGAGCCGCCGGAGACAGCCGCCGCGAAGAGGGGGCGCTGGAAAAGAGATGCATTGAAAGTTTCCGCGCAAACTTTGGCGTGAGTGCGCGAAACCGAGCGAGCGCGGCGCGGGTGCCTGCCTGCCCCGACGCGGGGAAAGCGGCCGCGGACGGGCGCCACTGTGGAGCTCGGACTGCCCGGCGGCGGGGGCCGGGCGTCGGCGGGGCGGCCGCGGAGCCTGCGCTCGGCCCGGCGGAGCGCCCACGGAAACCAGCAGCGGGGGCCGGCGGAGAGCCGGGCTTATGGAGGGGTGAAACCGGAGACCCCGAAGAGGAACCCCCCTTTCCCCGGAACCTTTCGCAGCGCCCGGCCGGCGGCACCCCAGGAGGCGGCGGCGGCGGGCACGGAGGAGGCGCGGGCGAGAGCGCGGCGGGGCGGCGGCGGCGGCGGGGCGGCGGCGGCGAGGCGGAGCGCGGCGGGCCCCGCTCCGCGGCGTGCGCCGGCAACCATGAACTTTCTGCTCACTTGGATCCACTGGGGGCTGGCGGCGCTGCTCTATCTCCAGAGCGCGGAGGTAAGCGGCGGGACGGGGGCTTTTGTGCCACGCGTACCGGAGGGGATGGGAGGGTAGACGGCCGAAAATACTTTTTTCCCCCCCTCTTTTTGTTTTCTCGCCCCCCTTTGCCTCCCACCTGCTCGGTGCGGTGCGGCCACTCTGTCGGCGCGGGGTGCGGGTGGGTGCCCGCAGCGCAGACACGTGTGCGTGCGGTGCTGCAGCGGGGGAGACAGCGCTGCCCGGAGCTCCGCGAGTCTCCGGGGCAGCCGGCAGCGCCATACGGAGTGTCCGCGCACATGTGCGCTGCGCGGGGCTCCCGGGGCGGCGCGGCCGAGGAGTCCCGCCGGGGCCGGGGAGCTGCGGCCGGCGGGGCGCGGGGCAGGGAGGCAGCGCGCTGGCTTCTTGCATCAGCCTCGCCTCCCGTCCTCGGGTCTCCTGACATTGCAAAAGGGTGTTTCGGCGGTATTTGCCTTGGGTCCCAGCTCGGGTTCGTGCCGCCGAGTGGAGTTCAAAATGCCTAGATGGAAAAACAAATAGAGATCAAAGAGGACAAAATGGATCCTGAATTTCTTCCAGATTGGGGAAAAAAAAAAATCAAAATACATATTTCCTGCACCGAGATTACAAAATCATGGATTTTTCTCTTCTCTTCCTCTTCAGTCACTTTTACCTCATTGTCATTCCTGAGGGATTAGAAACCACCTCTTTCACCTTTTATTTCTCTTTTTAAAGAAAAAAGAAAAAGAAAAAAGAAAGGCAGCTTCCTGTGCAAACCTGTCCTATAAATCTGTTTTCTAAAGAGTCAAGAGGGCTGTGTTGCCAAGAGATATTAAGGGGTTTAGACAGAGTGCCCACGTGAAAGTGGCTGTTCGTGAGGCAGGCATGGATTACGTTTTAAAGGTTATAACAGGTTAGTTCTCTCCTGCCATTTCTTCTCGGCACTTGGAGAGAGCGTGGGCCAGATCATCTCCCACAATCATGAAAATAAACGTCGCTTGCAAACTAATCAGTTATTCACATTGTTTGTTCAGCACCGATGCTGGAAGGCAACTCCCCAATTAGGAGCCATTTCAGCTGTAACTGAAGTCATGCAAGCACTGCACGCTTTGTTTCTAGCCTGTTATATCTCTACTTTATCCAGTGACAGGCGCACATTAGGCTGTGCTCGATGGGAATTGAGGCGCAGCTCTCACTTGAGTGTGGCACAGAGCAGCTCTCTGCTGCCTGCCTGCCTGCCAGATTTGGCTTGTGGGACAATTTTTTCCACCCTCCAAGAGTTTTTCCACAGTCACCCAGGGCAAGGGTTTCTTTGCCTCCCAGCTCCTCAGCAAACTTGTACAGTAGCATCTCTTCCCCAGCTATAGGTTTAGACAACTCTGTATCGGTGTCTAGTGATAATACCCTTTAACCCTCCCCTTGTTCCTTCTCCCCTCCCCTTCCTCTTCCCCAGAAGAGGAAACGGCGGATCAGGTAGAGTCTAGTTCTGTCTGTCCTCGGGAGCTGCATAAAAGCCTCGTGCTGCCTTTTCTCCCAGGCTGGAGGACGGTGCAGATGAGAAAATAAAGAGTATAATGGTGGGAAAAAAGGTAGGGGAAAATAATGGGGGTTTGGGAGTAAATGTTGCAGGATCAGATGCATGAGAGATTGCTAGAAGTTCGGGTACCTGGGTGATGTGGGCAATATAAGTGCTCAGGCAGATTGACGGTGAGGTCTGCCCTTCGGTTCTGTCCTTATTTGTCCGTTGATCGTCCGGGCACCACGGTGATGGGAACGTTAGAAATACCAGCAGATCTCACGTAGGCAGCTTGACGATGACTCTGGGCATGGCAGAAGGCATGACTCTTCACGCCGGGACTAGGGTTTTGTGCTTTGATGATAATATTTATCTGTACTGTTAATCTGGCTGTCATACTGAATAAAACCTATCTAGCTAGCCAGGCGCGTTAGAGAGCATTAAATAAAAGCCCTGGCAGAGTCTGAGTTGGGAAAGCAGGGTCCAGTGTGTGTGCTGTGCAGCTTTCCTGGAAGTCAAGGAAGAGGGATGCTGGAATCAAGGTGTTCCCTCAGGTGGAGGTGGCAGGGGGATGACTCCTTACTGAGGGAGTTGTTATGGTCGCTCCTGCAGCAAGACTGGGATGGTGGGAAATTATTTCATAGTTGGGTCTGGGAGGTGCTGATGCCACAGGTGTCAGCCTCCACCAGTGGCGACAGCCTTTCTGTGCAGGAGAGGGAGTGAAAGGTGCTTTTGCAGTGCTGCCCTCCCAGCTGATTGCTGAGCTGTACTGCACAGTCCTCATGCCCCATGGGATCAGAGAGGTTACGTTGTTGTCCCCTTCCAGTCACCCATTTCCTAAAGAATGGGGGAGAGTTGGTCATTCCCCATCTTCCTTTGTCTGTGGGTTTTGCTGGCAGCCTGGTGACAGGTCACCCCTGACAAGGGACTGGGAGCTCTTCCCTCCTGCACTGAACAGTGGAGGGACCCGGCTATACCAAGTGTATTGCCACAGGGAGCAGGCAGTGATTAGACACTGAGGGAGGGAGAACAAGCCTGTGACTAGACTGCTAATGATCACACACCCACCAGGCTCCCTGCCTTTGGTGTGCCTCTGTGCCAGGCCACGATGGGGAGCCACCAGAACCTGCTTCCCCAGCCTGTAGGCAGCCTGGACGCAGCGGGTCACCTTCCCCGGAGCCGTTTCCAGGCCCATGGTCTGGGAACAGGAGCGCTCCTTTGGGAGCAGGGGAGAGGGAAGCCCGTGCTGAGATGTGAGGAGTACACTGATTCCTGATCAACCCCAAATCCGTTCTCGTGTCCAGTCAGTTCTGTCAGAGGTGCCTCAGCTGTGCTGGCAGTTTCTGGGATTACTGACCTCTGTCTGCATGTACAATGGAGAAGGAGTGTAGTGAGTCCCGTCCCCCCCCTCCTCTAAGTAGAAACCTCTGAGAATTTCTAGTGCCTAAGACGAAAAGTGCCTTAACTCCTGTCCCAGAGTCCCTCTCAAAGTGGATGGATTGTTTGTTCCAGTCCTAAACAGTTACAAAGCTCTTTTAATGAGGCTGCACAGATTAGGGGGAGGGGAAGGGAGAGAAAGAGTGCTGGTGGTGGTGGTGAGGGGGGTGATGGTTAGAGAGGAATGACTTGATTAACCTTTTCTCTCCCTTCAGAGAAAAGCTTGCTCCCTTGGGGGAGAAGGGAGACAGGGAAGGTGCAGACACACGGATGGTGTGAAGTTGGTTTATTTCTTAGAGAGGATTTTACTCCACAGCAGGAATGTACATTAGCTGCGACCTGCAAAGGGCACAGAAAGAAGCTTCCTCTTTGTGAACCCCATTCCTGGGGTCATTTATCCCACTCTCGAGGCCAGGCCAAGGGTTACTTCCACACTTCTGTGAAATGTTGAAAATATGTTGGAAGAAAATTGTGTTACAGAACTGTTGGGTAATGCTAAAAGCCAGCAGAGGAGAGTGTGACCTTCAGGCTCCCACCGAAGGGCACACTGGGCCTGCTTGTCCCATGGAATGTTTTTGGTTCCCCGTTGCCCTGTCTGATATGTAGCAGACTGGTTTAAAGTGAGGCACAAGACTCCCCTCGCTGCTGTTCTAGTGGACGTGCTTTGAGGGCACTAGCCACAGGTGAAAGGCACTGCTGAAAGCGCAGAAAAGTTTCTTGGAATAGCAAGCAGAGTGTGTGTTAGTGATAGTTCTGGGAAACCTTTCTAGTTTATGCTGAGAGTTCTGCTGGGAATGCTCAGAAGCTCTCTGCACACTTTGCACCTCTCATTTCCCATCCTTGATGTGCAATCACGTCCCAGGTCTAGGTGAGCACTGGGAGACTGTTCTGGCTCCTGCTCCACTACATTGGGGCAGGGCAAGGTGCTGGTGAGCAGTGAAAGTGTGTGGCTTGCTTCTGCTTCTCATTACTTGTATACCATGTGTGTTTGCATCTGAGGAGGCGGTGGGCTTGGCAGCCCGCTGGGCAGCCTTGCATAGAGAATGGGTAAAAATGTCCCTCAAGGTGACTCCGAACTCATTTTGCTCAGTCTCAGGGTCGTTTTGTGTGTGAACCAAAAATCCCTCTGAGAAAAGTCTTGGGGGCATTGTGACTTGGATAAACTGACTTGGCTCGTGATCCTCTTCCTGTGCCGTAGCAGATTGAGGCTTTTCTGCCCTTGATGCGGTTTTCCTTTTACCCATAGATTGTCAGGCGCTGAGTGGCTTTGGAAGGCCGCTGCAACCTCCACTGCCTCCATTTTGTTTGTGCTGTTGCAGTGACCTTCACACTTCAGGAATGAAACTGTTTCTAGGAACCTGCTTTTTTAAAGTGTTGTCACAGCACTGAGGTTCGGCACACAGCCCTCTCCTCCCCAGAGAAGAAATAGATCCACGCATGGGGCGGTTCAGGTCTGGGCTGGTCAGTTATGCCCAGGTACAGAAAGACTTTGGTTAAAATCAGAAGCAGGTTTGGTCAGGGGAACCTTAGGTAAAGGGAACTGTTTACAGACACAAAGGAATGTCTGGGAGAGGGGTTTCTAGCTTTCTCTCTTGTCTTTTAAAAGCTGACACTTTGGACAGCTCGGATGGTGGTGCCGCCCTGTGCATGGGGCTGCCTAGAAGACCATAGGTGGTGGATTCCCATTGTGAGCTTGGGGTGGACTTGGCCTTCTTAATTCAGCTCTGTCTTCGGCTATGAGATCAGAGGGCCTTTTTCTAAGCCTAAACGCAGCATATTGTTGACAAAGCAGCATTTGTGTGTATCACCATGCTCCTTTTGGGCCTCTGGTGAAAGGCAGCAAGTTCTAGGGTGAATGGCATCACAGGTGGCACAGTACCTTGGGAGAAGTGAAGAATGCTGGGCATTCTTCGTTTTGGTTCAGAACAGAACAGCAGGGGGAAACCTGACGGCTGGAAAGTTACGTCAGAGGTAAAGCCCTCACGAAGAGCAGGAGGAGTGGAGTTTTTGTTTCACCTGGTGGAATTAAAAAGACTTCCTTAGTAAAGTGGTGTAATGCTTCTCCATACAGACCTGGCGGTGAGTTACCTGTCACCACTGCTGCCTGCGTCAGTGGTTTGGAAATGCCCCTTGTCCCAAGAGGCAGCAGGAGTGAATGCAGAACTTGTGGCCTTTTTGATTCCCGTCCAGGGGAAGCCGCGGGGAGCGCAGGAATGGGATCGAGGCAGGGTCTGGGGACCGGGACCGTTAGGCGAGAGCGCGCGTCACCCTCCCTTCCAGCAGAGAGGAAGGAAACCTGGGCAGTTTGGCTGCGTCTGTCGGCAAAGTGGTGCTGTCACAGTTAATCGCCCTGACACCCGGCCAGATGCCGACACCTCGGTGGCCACCACTGCTGGGCGACAGACATGTGTGACATTGAGAAGGGAGAGATGCCCTTTCACGCCTGGCCGCCCTTCTCCCCCCCTCTGCCCTCCCGGGCCGGGTTCACCTTTATGGGAGGAAGTGGTGCCCAGGCCCACCAGTCGTGTCGGCGGCAGCAGGTCACCCCTGTTACTCTTCTCCCGCGGGCTCAGATTTGCTCCTGGTGTTTGCCCGGCTCCCCGGGGACGCGTGTCTCCCTTTGGGGGCCTCTCTCGGGCCCGCCGCACCGCCTTGCCAGCCCCGTCCCCCAGCCCGCGGCCCTGCCGCCCCTGCTCCTCTCGGCTCCCCGAGGCACGGGGGAACAAAAGGTCCCTCTGTGCCAGCCGGGGCGGCCGGCGGGGGACGACTCCGCCTCAGGGGCGCACCCTCCCGCCGGGGCTCCCTCCGCCCCCCCTCGCCGGCGGCGGGACCGGGAGCGGGACCCCCCGGCCCCCTCCCCGGGATACCCCCGCGCGCCGGGACCGCGTCACGGTTCCGTGTTGTGACTGATTTTGTGTTGTCTTTGCAGTTGTCGAAAGCTGCGCCTGCCCTGGGGGACGGGGAGCGGAAACCCAATGAAGGTAAGCGCTGGGCGGCTTCCCGGCGGGCGGGGGCGGGCGGGGGGCAGGAGCCCCCAGAGCCGCTGGAGGCCAACACCGCCACCTCACGGGGAGCGGGCGCAGGGGGCAGCCGGCGGGAGGCGCCGCCGCCATCGGCCCCTTCGTGGCGGCTGCACCGCCCCACGCCGCGGGCCCGGGCCGGACCGTGGGGCCGGGGCGGCCGCGGAGCCTGGGCGGGCAGCAGGGCTGGCCCAGCCCGCTGCTGGCTTACCACAACTCAGAGGGAAACTGCGTGCGTGCGCTAGTGCACATACGCACGCTCATTTATATATATATATATATATACACACACACACACGGGCGCACACAAAGAGCTGGGTAGCAGCGAGCAGTTTGCTGGGGATTCGCCACAGTGCTGTAGGAAGGGATTTGTCATCTTGTGCTGTCTGCCTCTTTCCGGGGGGCGCTGGCGATGCCCGTCTGGGTGGCCGGGGCTGATCCCGGAACAAAGGCCAGAGCAGCGCCCCAGCGGCCCCCAGGCAGCAGGTCCCCGGGGGAGAGAAGGAGAAAAGGGCAATCCAGGATGATTTTCTGGTCTCATGCTTCTCGACAGTCCCAGGTACACCCCAGTCAGGATATTGCTGGGTGCTGTACAGAGCCAGGCTCAAAAAATACACCTTTTTACTCCGGTTGGAGCTAGCAGGCTTTGCAGATGCAGGGGACAGCAGTGTGATCTGGTGGGTTCTAGTTAATTCGTTCCCGGTGGTCCAGTACAGATGGGACCACTGCCTGATAGGAAATGAGGTGGTACCTCTGCAGCCATTGTGATTTTGTGTTTCTCCAGCTGCCCAAAGACCAGGCTGTTGCAGTGTCCTCTGCCTCACTGGTTTGTGAAAGTAAATGTAGATCAGAAGGGCAGTCAGCCCCCTGGGGTTGGTCAGAGACACCTCTTGCAAGCGCCCTGTCGAGTGGAGCCCTGTGTGTGTCAGGCGGTTGGCTTTCTGTCCACAGTCCTCAGTTCAGCAGTGGGGTAAAAGGGCTGTGGACTTTGGAGCCTTCAGGCTGAGGTGATCATCAGCTGCTTTAGGACCATCCTGACCGTGTTTTCCTCTTACCTTAGTAGCAGAGCAGGTCACTCATTGCATAGCAGGGTCTGGATAGTATGTTGCAGGGTCCCCACAGGCTGTGACCTTCAGCGTTATTCCAGCCGGAGGTCAGCAGAGGGCTCCAGCAGTGTGGCTCCAGATTGGCTTTTTTTTTTTTTCTTTTTTTTTTTCCCTTTGGTAGCAGTCAGTTTAAATTCTGTAACTTTACTGGTGTGACAGACTGCATGTGTATTGCCAGAGGTTTGTGGCAGGCTGTGTTTGCCATAGGTGTCCATTTTGCATGGGTGAAATTTCTGATTTGCTGGCAGGCTGCTGCCTGTTGCGCTTGACCCTTGCTCCTGCTGAAGTCAACAGAAGAAGGTTCAGTGCCTCCAGAGGGATCAAGATGGAGCCTGCTGTGAGGCTTATTTTGGTAACCAGTCCTCTGCTGTTGGTAGAAAAGAGCTAGTGCCCTCATCTCTGCCATTCGTTGTGTCCAACAAATCCCTCCTGGGGAGGGGAAAAATCAAACAGAATTAACTTCTGTCACAAGAAGGCTGATGGAATTGCAGGAGAAGTTGGTCTGGCAGTATAAGTGGTGAGACTTAGGTGTTACTGTTCTTGGTGCTATTTCTGGTTCTGCAATGTAGAGATATATCTGTGAGCTAGAAGTCATGACTCCTGGCATTACCTTCTGTCCTGCTGTTTGACCTTAGAGGTCCTCTCTCTATGCCTCAGTTTCTCCTTTGTGAAGAGGAGACAATGATGTGCCTCTGTTACACAAGGATAGTCGTGTAGTGCCTTCTGCTGAAGCTCTTGGGGGCTTTGGGATTGGTGTGAAATGTGGTTTTGTGTCTTTGGCCATTCTGTGCTTGCTCTGAGATTTCAAGCGGTGACAGGTCTTTATTTGGGATGAACTTACTCTGGTTGGAAACTGTAATTTTAGATTCAGCCCCTACCCTTTTGTGCTCAAGAGAGCCTTCCACATGTTTTGTGGCACGGGAAGTTGTAGAGGAGTCAGACAAACACTCTTTGTTCCACGAGAAAAGATTTTCTGGTATAAATAAAGGAAACCACCAGCACTTGTGGCTGAACTTTTATTTTTAAAAGAACAGCGTGTCTGTATTGCTCCTAAGCCATTGATGGGGAGGGAGGCAAAATGATCATAGACTTTCTCCTTTTCTAGTCCAGCATGTTCCCACTCGACTGCTCCAAATTTGGACTGAATCCTGCTTGCTGTGTCTGTGTCTGCCTTGAAGAGTTAATGTGGGCTCTGACTGGGTTTTAACCTTCCTTCCCCCTCCATTCACAATGAAGAACTTCTGACTCAAATCTGGAGGTGTTTTGCAGGGTAGGGGTGTGGGTTAATTGCAGGATTAACTTCTAACATGGGCTGAAGCCCAAATTGCAGGAAGGGAGCAGGCCAAGTAGTGTTAGTCCTTTGGTGACCTTCCTATGCTTCCCCATGAAAGACAGACCTTCTTCCGTCCCTGACACAGCTAATGGAAAGGAAACACAGACTGAATCAGCCTGGCAAAGTGTGGAGTATGACTCCCAGTGCATAGGGCTAGAAGTGTAGGTATGGTAGCAGGGGAGGGCTTTGCTGTGGGGATGGCTGTACCTCAGTCATGTGCTCCAGTTTGGTTTGGGTGCTAACTGTGCAAATGAACTATGGAGCATTGCATGGTCTCCATGTGAATGCTCTGTGTCCAGCTAAATCAAGGCAACACACCTTTCCTGGTAGGATTTTCTGACTGGCAGCTAGGGAATGATTCCCTGATTCCTTTTCGGAGGCTGATTCAGACTTAGGAAAACCATCATGCGTTAAAGTAAAGGTGAAAGCTCCTCGATTCTTTATGGGAAGGATTTGGTCCTGTTGTATCTCCCAGATAATTGTATAGTACAGTTGTTGGGGTGCAGTGGTGAAAGTAAAGGCTCTGCAAAAGAAGTTGAATGTGCTGTTCTGGGGCCAATCTGTAGTCTGGATTCTCTGGTGTAAACCAGCTGCTTGGGTAGTGCAAAAATTTAGAAATGCACGTAAGGCATGCAAGGCATTGATCAGTTTCATTTCAGCTTTCTACTCTGTTTTGGTTTCTGCCGCCTTTATGCCCCAGACTGGTGTGGTGAGGAGCATTTGATCTTCACAGGTAACTGATGCTTTCCCTCTCTCTAACCTTCCATCGGCTCCCCTTGATGTGGGTCTGTAAGCATTTTTATCCAGAACTGTGCCTTTTCTGCCAGAGTTCCCAGATCCTTTCTACTGGCACAGGGTGAATAATCAACAGTGCAATTCATCAACTGTCATTGTGCCTGCAGAATTTCCCACATATTAAATTGTTCAACTTGTTGGAACATAGGCAGTAACTAAGGTCACTCTGAAGGGGAACAGGAAGAATGAGCTAGCCACAGACAAGATAGGAGATATACTGCAGTTAGGGGAGGAGGAAAGAGGAAGGGAAGGGACAGGGAACAGAAACATGCTGTCTTCTAGACAAGGAATACCAACAAGCAGTCCATGCCTGCCAGACTACATTTCCCTTTCACAAGCCACTTTCTCTTTTAATAGCTACTCACACTCTCTGACACTTCAAACTCCTTGGATGGAAGCTCCTCCCCTCTTGTACCCGTTCTCATCACTTCAGCACTGGGGCACTGTCAGCCCTGCATGACCTAGAATTAACTTTCAACAATTAACTGCGGGCTGTGAGCTCCAAGCCCTGAAGCTTTTGCATTTTTGTGGCAAAGTAACCTTTATGCCAGTTTGTCACAAGTTCAGGGCACTTCAGAAACGCTTACTGGAGACCATTATTTTCCATGATGCAAGCAGTTTGCTCTTATCACTCTGAGTTATCAACCTTGGTGCTGTAGCACTCTGCATACCGTACAGGTGGATCATTATAGCGCATAACACCATGGGGCAGGTACTATCTCTTTGTGTGTACTCTTATCCTGTGCTCTGTTTGAGACATCCTTGCTTGCCAGCATGCTGGTAGAGCTAGGAGGCCTGGAGGGCTCCAGGTACTCTCTGTTTGCAGTACTGTACTAGCACCTGGCTTTTGTGCGTGTGTACTTATCTATCCTATCTCTCATCTCTTTAAATCTCTCCAACCCTTGACCAAGCAGCAAAATGAAGCTTTGGCAAGAGACTGGGAAACATTGAGAAATGCTTGTGAAATCTGTGCAGATCGCAAGCAGTTAGTGTTTGCTCCATTCGTAGGGAAGGCACGGGATAATGGCAGATCCACCCTGTTCCCCCTCCCACACTGTCTCATTGTGGTTCAGTAGCCAAATATATAGTCTAGTTAATCCTGGGGGTGCTGTGGGCTTGCTTTGAATCTTTCAGTGAGTGGCTTGATTCCTTGGTCTGGGAAAGTGGTCAGCGTGGAGACAGGGAGGCTGTGACTTGTAGTGGGTGCTGTTGTGGTTCAGAGGTGGCCTGCTGAGGTGCATGTTCTGCATGGCAAAAGAGATAGCTGACAGCAAGAGTGAAGATGCATAGCTGCATGGTTCAGAACCTCTGCTTGTTCTTGAAAGCGTCTCTGTGCTGAGGTCTGTACGAAGGATGCTTCTGGCTTATTCCCTTGCCTTCTAAAACCCACTGGGGCATCCACTGGCTGTTTTGAAAGGGGGTAAAGGGCAAACTGGTGAAGGGCCTTAATCCAGAGTGCAGATCATCTACTGCAGTTTCAGGTGCTTTTTGGCTGATATGTTTAGTGGCAGCATCCTCGGAGTATGGGGAATAGCAGAGAAGGGATTTGGGTAAGAGTCACCTGTGGCACACATCGGGGGACAAATAGTGAGGGTTTCTTGTCTATCTTGCCTCTGCCTGAAGCAGCTGTAGGAAGAGATTGTGTGTTTCTCTTCCCCACTTATGTGTGTGTGCATTTAGGGCACAGACAAAGGCCTTAGGCCTGCAAGACTGTTAGTGAAAAGCACAGGGTAGTTGTGTTGCAACTGTCTGGCTCATTTTAAGGGGCAAAGCACTAGACATTCTTGAGCTAAGTTTGCATTAACTTATTCCCTCCATTCCTCCTTTTAGTTATCAAATTCCTGGAAGTCTACGAGCGCAGCTTCTGCAGGACAATTGAGACCCTGGTGGACATTTTCCAGGAGTACCCTGATGAGGTGGAGTACATATTCAAGCCATCCTGTGTGCCTCTGATGAGATGTGCGGGTTGCTGCGGCGATGAGGGCCTAGAATGTGTCCCTGTGGATGTGTACAACGTCACGATGGAGGTGAGGGCCCAACTTGCAATCTGCCATGCTTGATTGGAAGGAAGGAAATCAGCCATCACAACCACCCTAAGTCCCACCTCCCAGCTAATTCAGAGGAAGGGCAGCCTACCCCAGGGAAACCCTCTCCTGACCCTGGTGCCCAGTGTTACACCATGCAGGGCTAAAAGATGAGTTGCCGTGTCTGTTCAAGGCTAAGAGGAGAATCTGGTTTTGGCTCTTGCCCAAATACAGTAGCTAGGAGCATGTAAAGCAGCATTTCTGCAAAGGACCACTTTGTGCTTAGAGAACGCAAAGGAGCATTTCCAGTGGTGTTGTCTCCTGAGTTTCCAAAGAAGATACTCCTTGGGCCCTTGCTTCACTTTAACTCTGCATTTGGTACATGCAGCTGTTGTTCTGAAGGCAGCTGAGTAGTGCGAAAGGGGAGAACCTGTCAGTACTCTCTCCTGCAGGGCATGTGAGGTCAGTCTGTGTCAGGGGTACAGGGGATTTGGGTCATTAGCTATCCTGGCACAGCAGGGGTGAAAGGGGCTCTAAGAAACACACTGATTCAGTGTCAAGTTTAAAAGCCTTTCTGCCTCTGGGCATCCTCCTCCTTTGTTTGGAGGCTGCTGAATTCATTCCTTGGAAGAGACAGAGATGGCCATGATTGCAAAGGCTGGGCAAATGGGGAAGATGCAAACTGTTTAAAGAGAGCTTTGTTACTGCCCTTTTCTGTCAGCCTGGATCCCAGCTTGTGTCCAAAATGGTGCTGCTGCCCATTATCCCTAACCCACAGCTCCCTCATCTACTTTTGTTCCTCAGGCTCTTGAACAGCCACTGTAAATATTACCATCACTTTTTGATATCGATGAGAGACGTGCAGTGCTGAGTGATTAGCCAGCAGGCTCTTTTTACTTGTTATTTGAGCTCTGTTTAAACTCCATTGGAGAACCTGTCTGTGCCCTTCTGTGGTTCCCCATTCTGCTTTTCCCCTTGCAGGCTCCAGCCTGGGCCAGAGCATACTAGCATGATGTAGCTAGGGATGGTTTTCTTCCTACCATTCCTTGCTGAACTACAGTGCTTGGCTGGTATGCCTGCGTGCCTGTGAAAGGTCAGAGGCACTTAAGCAGACCTCTGGTGAAAACGCTAAAGTGGTCCAGACACGTTCTGGGTTGAGAGACTGTGACAATATTACGTATCTTCTAATACAACTTCCCTTGAGGCACCTGGGATTGGGGGCTGGGTAATGTCTGGCTCTGCAGGGCTCTTTTAAGCGCAGACCTTCAGATTTATTTTGTGTGTTGAGTCACTGAGAAAGTGAGATGTCAGCTGGGAAGGTATGGCCTTTCCATAGGGAAAAGGAATCAGGTGTGCTTTGGGCCTGTGCGTTAGACTGAAGCACTGCTTCAGCTGGATGTTCCGTTACTGCCTCTCTAGCATCAGCCAGGGATGGCTCAGTGAGATCCTTGCTATGGTGTTATGCCCTCTCCCATGTGTGTCTCCAAGGCAGTCCACCAGTGCTGGCACCTGGCAAGCATGAGCAAACAGAGCTTTGGCACGAGTCTGGTGTTGCTGCTGCTCGCCTGTGATCAAAGGCCTTCCCTGACTGGGAAAACGGGGCCTCAAAGCTAGCTCAGACTCTGCCATGCTTTTCCCATGAGCACCCGGGGTGCAAATGCTTTGCTGTGCAGCAGGCTGCTTTGGAGTTGTGAATATGAAGAGTGAATGGGCAGTGACCCTCTCTGTTTCTTTCATTCCAGATCATGAGAATTAAACCCCATCAGAGTCAGCACATATCACACATGAGCTTCTTACAGCACAGTAAATGTGACTGCAGGTGAGAATGGAGCAGCACTGGTTCCTCTTGCAATAAACTTATTCTGAGCCTTTGCTTTTTTCTGCCTTTGGGTTGGGACTGTTGTTCAGAGGCTTCTTGCAGTCTCCTTGCTTGGTTTGCAGTGGGATGGCCAAGCCTGGGAAAAGAAGTCCTTTGCTGGCAGGGCTCCTCCATCTCTAGCTATCACAGATGGACAGTGCTAGTCTGCAACCTGGGGTCTTTTGGCACTGGCTACCAGTGAGGTGCAACAGGAGAGCAAACACTTTGAGACGGATGACTTAACCTGTGCCATGGGCATCCTACAGTGCTGGTTTTACTTGTCCTTCCCTGGACTTGGTGGGAACTGGGGATAATACTGGAAGTATATGTGATAAGCTCTCTTCTAATGAGGCCTTTGTTCTCTCTTCCCCCACAGACCAAAGAAAGATGTCAAAAACAAACAAGAAAAGTAAGTGACAAGCCTTTCCTCCTTCCTCTTTTGGTGGTTGGTTGGTGTTTCCTTGCCCCGCTGCCCCTTGCCCTTTTCTTTGGTTGGAGATACTCACTTTGAGAAGGTGTTTTTGGAAATGGCATATGGTAGTGCATGGGGCGACACTCTGAATCCATTCCAGGTGGGCACAGAAACCCAGATCTGATGGTCCTTCCTTCATACCCCAGACCTGGACCTTGCATGACCCATGGCCATGGCAGTCATTCCTAATGCATTATTCCAAGTCAGGGAAGTGCCGTCATGTCTGTCCTACCAGTATGGATTCAAGGTGCAGCCCCCATTCTCCCTTCCCTCTTCCTGGGGTGTTTCTGGTTTCTGCAAATCGCTACCTTTCTTTATTATTAATTTTTTTCTTGCTGCTTGAGTGAGTACTTGCTGGCTTCTTTCACAGCAGCTTGGGTAGGAACTCTGCTGGCTACAGGGCGAGGTGGCAATAAAGGCCTGGTGGAGGCAGGACTGATGCCACGCAGGATGTGACACTGGTTTTGGTTGGGTGGGGACCCGGGAGGGTATGAAGGGAGGTGGATGTCCTTGCTGGGTCTTGTTGGAGGCTTTCATGAGGGTTTTTTGCAATCTGATGGATTTGCTCTGGTGATGTGAAGGAGGCTAAGGCACAACCTTCCCTTTACTACTTCCCCAAAGTAGTTGTGGGAAGTAGAAATATAAGCTCTCATCCTGCAGTAGTCTGAGGAATGAGCACAAAATGTGAAACACTGTCGAAGAAATGACCTCTCAGGGTGAGAGGGTCAGCTGGACTGCATATGACTGGGAAAGCAACTCTGCTATTTAGAGGTGTGGAGTTGGAACAAAAGGGGTGAATATTTGGAGACGAGGCTGAAACAGAGACAGAGGGAGCAAACAGGAGAGTGAGAGAACTTCTTTCACCCCTCTCCTGGTGGTTGTATACTTCTAGCTGCCTTCCAGCCTCTCCTCCTCCCCCTGGAAATCTGCTGCTGGCTGCACTGGGCTGAGTGCAGCCAACACTCCTCTGTGCACAGGGCTGTGTTGGGGACGGTTGGTCTGTGTGGCGCTGTGGTTTGAAGGTGTGCGAGAGTCTGGTCTGTGTGAACTCCGGTGAGGATGGGTTGTGGGTGTAGCAGCCAGCTCTGACTGTGTTGCATTCACTTTCCTCTTCTAACAGCACCTTGCCTGCTCTTTGCTGGTTCTGCACTCCCCAGGGAAGGAGGGGAAGGGATGGGAGAGACTGGTGTACTTTGATTTGTGCTGGATTGAAAGTCGTTATATTGGTACCCCTCTCCTCCCTTCAGGTTGATTTTCCTCCCCTCACCGTCTCCCTGTGACTCCTGCCTGACATGTAGGGCAGACCCGGGATTGAGCTGATGCTCTGACACTTGTTCCAGTTAGACGACTTCAATAAGGCCTAGCAAACACCTATGGTGCTTTCTCTTCTGCCCCCCAGTTCCCTTTGACAGCTCTCTCCCGAGGTAGGCTGCACCAGGGAACAAGGAAGCCTTTGCGGAACTGCCTCAGAGCTGGGACTCATTTGCCTGACAAACCCTGGTGCTTTGCCTACGGCATTCTCCTTGGATGTCTCTCCATTGGTCCTGTCCTAGTGTGGCTCAAGTAGCAGCGCAGGCTCCAGCCTCCCTCGCTCCCTGTGCTCTCAGTGGCCCATAGGGATCCATGGTTAGTGTCCAGGACTGCATGTCCTAGCCCTTGCCTGTTACAGCTCCTGCCCAAGAGTCAGAGGCAACTGGTGAATTTTTCAGAATGGATTCAATACCTTGGCTCCATCTGCTTGTCTGTCTGGCAGATCCATGTGGAAGGTGACAGGAGGGAAAGGAGGGAGGAACTGAAAGCTACTTGCTGGTTATCTCCTGAGTAAAATAACTTAAGTCAGGCCTCCCTTTTCTCCGTCTTTCTCCTTCAGTACTCAGGTTGGAGACTGCCAGAGGGGATGTTTCAGACATTTAAGTAGAGTGTCCTGGAGTCCTCTGAACCACAGGCAGGAGGTGGGGTGGATGAGCAAAGTGTTCAGGTTAGATAGCCCTCTCCCACAGACCTCTCCCCTTGTCCGTGGGTTGCTGAGGCCAGGCTCCCATCCCAAGGCAGCATTGCCACCAGCCCTACAGCAGAGCTCTCGGAGCTCAGCTGCCTCCTAGACCCAGTGCCAGGCAGTTCATCAGGTCAGAGTGGTTTCCTTTTCCCTGGAGAGAACCCTTTCACTCAGGTTGCCTCTTGCCAATCAGTGTGCACCCGTGCTTGTTGGCTGGAATGGTTGTCTGCACTCACCGCGGTTGCGTGATGCTTTTACCAAGCTTTCTGTTCCTTCTCCCTCACCCCCTGTCCCTTTCCCACTGCCCCTCTCAGACGGGGCAGGTACCCCTCTGAGTCTTCAGCAGATCCGCCTCTGCTCGCAGCAGCCCTGCTGGAGGTGGTCTCTGCTGAGTCCCCTGGTGTTGGCTTGGCTGTGGTGCTGACTGGAGCGCTGGAGGGCCAGTGAATGTGTGTGCAAGGTGGAGATCTGTGCTTCGGCCCTGGGATTTACCCTCCAATTCTGCCTCATGTGCTTCTCCCCTCCCAGCAAGGCACATGGCTGTATTTTTTTTCTCTTCTTCCTTGCGTTTTCTTCCATTTTCTCTCTCTCTCCCTTTCTTTCCCCCCTCTCTCTCTCTTTCTCTTTTTTTTTTGTTTTGTTTTTCTTCCAGAAAATCAAAGCGAGGAAAGGGGAAGGGTCAAAAGAGAAAGCGCAAGAAAGGCCGGTACAAACCACTCAGCTTGTACGTTTGTGTCCTCTGCTTGTAGAGTCTCTTCCCTCCCTTTCCCCAAACCAATCTGCCTGCTTGCTGCTCACTCGAGTCTCACCCTCCCCTCCCAGTCACTGGTGGGCCGCAGATCCTGCAGGGGCGGCACTGGTGGTGGCACCGCTCTGGCACTAAGGCTGTCTCAGGGAAGGTGGCTTTAGCTTGCTTGGCTCTCTAATCATCAGTGGCGACTATTTTCCCAAGGCACAAGAGTGCAGGTGGATGGGCGAGTGCCTTGCACCTCTTCACGCCTTCCAACTCACCTGCTTTCCCCTATTTGTCTTATGCCCTCACTGCTATGATGACTGGTGACAGGCAGGCTGGCATCTGCCATGCATGTGTGTGTGTACGTGTGTGCGCACGTGTGAGTGCGTGTCTGGTGGAGTCACAGGTGGAGAGGAGAGGTGGGACAGCGGGAAGCTGGAGAGGGGGTGCTGGGGAACTGGGGCGGGCACGCTCTCTGTTTTGTTTTTTTTTTTTTGTTGTTGTTTCTCTCTTTCTGCTGGATTTGGTGGCTTCTCTCTCCCTGTCTCTCTCACTGTCTCTTCGTTCTGCCTCTCTCATGGTGATTCACAAAATTCTGCATTGTTAATTCACGGCTCCTCTGTAGGAGACTCCTAGGTGGCAAGGTTGAGATGGGTCTTACAAAAAGGAGGGCAGTGCCAGCTGCAGGAGTAAGCTGCTTTCCAGGGGAGCAGAGACCCTGTGTATTTAACTCATTTAGCCACTGGCCTCTTTCTACTCAAATAGCCCACTTCAGAGAACTTTCATTGATATGTCAATAGCTGGCTGGGACTTCTCACCTTCCCGTCCTTGCTTTCCCCTTCTTCCTCCCTCTGGCCTGAGCCGATGGATCCAATGCAGCATTTGTGAATACTGTGCAGAAGGCCTGTTTCCTTTCTCTTTACGCTAATGCAAGGGGTGCTGTCCTGGGGCTGTCGGGGTGCTGCTGGAAAATCCACCAGCCTGCGACACTCCAGTGGGCAGCATGGGGGCTGCGGGAGGGGGCAAGGGGATTGCTTTGATGTTTAGGGTGTTGCATGTGTATTTTCTTTCTGCTGAAGCGCTGTAGCTTAGACATCTTTCCTTTTGCCTTTTTGCAGTCACTGTGAGCCTTGCTCAGAGAGGAGAAAGCACTTGTTTGTACAAGATCCCCAGACCTGTAAATGTTCCTGCAAATTCACAGACTCACGTTGCAAGTCGAGGCAGCTTGAGTTAAACGAGCGCACTTGCAGGTTTGTGTCCTGAAGGATGACATACACAAAGAGAAAGAGAGAGAAAGAGAAAGAGGGGGGGAGCTTGCTTCCTGCTGACTTCTGGCACCAGCGCTATATGGTTATTTCTTTTCTCTGTCCTACGTGGGCCAGAGGGCAGAGGGGCTAACTGGTATAAGGACAGATCTTCCTTGGTTCCAAGGGCAGCTGTGCATTTCAGATGTGCTGTTAGGACTTGGATGGGGATGGCTCCCAGAGACAAGGCATTTCTATCTTAGGTATCCTAATAGTAGAACACGATAATGCAGTTCATGTTGCTGAGGTAGCCAGGGGAGGATCTGTAGCCCTCTGTACATTATCTGTATGCAACTCTGAGCATACTGTTGGACAAAGACAAATCCTTAACTGACTAGGATTTAATCATCCCTGTCTTCCAAGCCCTTTTTCTGCGGCTTGTAGGTGAGATGCTCTGCTGTGTGCAAAATGAAAACCACCAGGAGCCTCCCTCAAGGCTGTACCTACATTTTCCTTTGCCTCTTTGTTCTTCTAAAATCCAGGGAAGACCACCCTGTCCTCTTGCACTGTGCTCACAGTTCCCTGTCCATGTCCTATCCAGAGCTGTGGTTTGAGGGGCAGCATTCAGGTCTGTGACATGGGACACAGCAGGATTAAGTCTGTCTCTGGATGAAGGCAGAGATGGGTATTCAGGTGTGAGGTGTGAGACGCAAAAGCACTATGGGGTTGGTGTTTTTTGAAGAGATCCATGCTGTGCATGTGTCATCTGAGGGCTGTCACACACCACCTGTGGCATAGACACGTGCAGAAACTGATTCTTATTTCCCACCTGAGCAGTTTGGTGAACTCGGTGGGGTATCTTGACTCGCAGAAGGTGTGTGTGCATCTCTAGTGTAGGATCATCCAACCTGTGTAGAGAGAGACATAGAAATGGGGTTGCTAATGAGCCCTTGGCTCTGACTCTGAACTCAGATCCTTTCCACAGAGATCTAGGAGATGAAAATGCTTTGTGCCCAAACCAGAGAGGTGTTGGCACTGCCAGGGTGGTGGAAACTGCTCTGTATACAGAGAATTTTCTGGGGTGCTTTGATGTCAGTGGGAAAGTAATTGATGGAGGGACCAGAATAGAGCAACTTAAACTTCTCCTGGTGAGCAAAACCCCTGAAGCCTGAGACCTTTGGCCTTTTTCCCCCTGATGCTGTCCCAAAGCCCAGAATAACTGGAAATTACCCCACAAAGTTTGAAGGGTGAGAAATAGTAACAAATACAAAGAAAAACCAAACAATACCCCAAAGAAGTCATGATGGCCGAAGGGGTTTACTAATTTCACTATAATGGGATAATTGGCACTAAGGGAGGTTGGTGTGTTGGCCAGAAAAATAGGAAGGAGTCATAGGAGTGGTTAGCATGTCAGTTCCTGAATAAAAAGCAGATTAAGCTGAAGTTCCTTGTGCTCTTTCTAAGACTTAGAATTGGACCCAATGGGGGAGGGCAAATTCTCATTTCTCCTGCTGCTTCTTCAGGCTGCTGCTGTTCTCTGCTGCTAACCCCTGCTCGTGGCAGCTAGTGGAATGAAAGGCACTTACTTTTCACCTTCTTGCCTGCATGAGGCTTTGTTGTCTGCATTGCTTCTGACCCAAACAAGAGGCTAGGTGGAGAGCTGAGGGGTTGTGTCCTTCTGCATGCGTTGCTTAGCCTTATTTTGCTGTGTGTTTGTGTGTATTTGTGTGTGCATGGTGTGAAAGGGTGCAAACAAAACACTCAGCTCATCTGTGAGGAAGCCACTGATTCTGCTGCTAAATTTACCCCTGTATGAGTATCTCCCCCCACTCCGTATAGGTGAACCTGGGGGAGTAGAATTCATCGACTGATGCGTGGGACCGAGATTCTCAGCTAATTTGCCCCATCTGCACAGCATTTCACCCCACCAGTGACATCATGCCATGTCTTAACACCATGTGCTCTTAAACACATTAGCCACCACCTTCCTCCCCTTCCCTGTCCTACTTGTACCCTCATCACAAACATTAACCCTGTTCTCCTTTTTTTCCTTCCCTCTCCTCTTTGACAGATGTGAAAAACCGAGACGGTGAGCAGTGGAAAAGAAGGGGGAACAGCCCTGTTGCTGGAGCCTGATTTCTCGCCTGGACAGAAAAAAACAAAACAAAACACTAATCCAAATGAACCCTAAAAATGAAGGATCGGTAGAGCACAGCACTTTCAGTACGGACGATGGACTCCGGAAGGAACATTCCCCAAGGCACCCGCCGCACAGAATTCACCTTTGGGTTTTGAACTGTTTTATTTTATTTTTCTTTTCATGCTGCTAAATAACAGAGCCAGGAAGACTTATAGGGGTGTATCTGATGGGTTTTCCCATGCATACATATATATGTGTGTATACATGCATATACATATATATATATGTATATATATTTTAACCACATCTATATATACATATATGTATATCTTAACCACACACACACACACATATATATATATTATATATATATATACTGATTATTTTTTTTAACATTGCTAATGTTATTGGTGTCTTCACTGGATAATACTCGACTGCTGTGGACACAAGCGGGCTACTTGGGGCATAAGAAACAAGCTAAGACTGGACTGAGTAGAAGCGCTGGGTGTAAACTTCTTAACTCTAACTGACTTGTGCGGCCTCCGCTGTTTCTCTGTAGAGTGTGCTGTACCACAAACCACCTTCTCCTTGCCTGGGACAGGGAGGAGAGGTAATGGAGAGGATGGGCAGGGAGTTCCAAAGAGCGGCATCCTAGGGTGCGATGGGTCAAAGGCCAAGGAAATGGCCATCTCCGTGATCAAGGATTCTTCCTCCCCTCTTTTCCCCCAACCTTCGCCCTTACACGTCTCATAACCTGCCTGCCTTGCTGGGACATGGGATGTCAGTGTACATTGTGCGTTGACTTTATTCGCTATAGAAACTTTGCCAGAGAGACATGCTGGCTTCTCTTAAGGATGGTGGGCAGCTGATACGCACTAACTTTCCATTCAAGGAAGTATCACAGGAGTCTAGATTTCCCGCCCTTGGTGGCTGCAAAAGGACACAAGGTCTACAGTGTGCTGAAGCAAGAATGGGGACCGGTGCATAGCCACACAGTTGTTCAGCACTGTCTGCTTTCTTCATGCACAGAGCTGCCACTCAAGAGCATCCAAGATGCTTACGGAACATTTCTGGAAAGGGATATTAATCAAAAGTATATACACAGTAGGGGTGTGTGTATGTGTGTATATATGTGAAAGTATGCATTTGTGTCTGTGTGTATGTATGTATGTATGTGTGTATGTGTTTTTCTCTCTTTTTTATATATATATATTTATTTTTATACATATATATATATAAAAAAATAATATATTTGTATGCCAAGATTGAAGGGGGAAAAAAGAAAGCAACTTTTGCTGCCTTCAGTTTGTGTGCCCTGTGTGAATGACCCTCAAGAATGTCAAGACTTTTTTTTATGACATACTGTAAATATCAGGTCCCTTTCCCATGTCTTGAGCTGGGGAATCAAATGTGAAGGCAGCCAGAGTCCCTTAGCCATGTCATGAGAATCTTGGCTATGTGTGTATCGGCATTATACGCTGTGGTGTATGTGAAACCCACCTTACACACGCGCGCACACACACACACCCCCCCCGAAAGTGTGTTTGTACATCTATGTGGATATATATAATCTAGTTCTGTGATTAAAATTATTATTAATAATAATAATAATCAAAAAGGTACTCAGTCTGTGTCAGAATGCTGCCAAACATCATCTGCAATTGAATTTTCAACGCCTGATAATGTACAACACGGAAAGCTTCCAAAAAGACAAGACAGTCTAAAAACAGACTCACAACAAGCGACTACTAACCACTAGGATCTCCCCATCCAACTGATGGCTTTCAGAAGGAGAGAAAACACATGGGTGGGTGCTTGCATCTGCAATGTATAATACTCATGCTGCATCGTGCGCAAGACAGAGGCTTCCGATCGGGGGGAGGGAAGAGAAAGTGTTTTATATACTTATTTAATATCCCTTTTTAAATTAGAAATTAAACAGATAATTTAATTAAAGAGTAGGGATTTTTCAGTATTCTTTGTTAATATTTAATTTCAACTATTTATAAGCCGTACCTCTTTTTTTTTTTTTTTTTTTTTTTTTTTTTTTTTTTTTTTTTTTTTTTTTTTTGTACTGGTTGTGTGTAAATTTAACCTTACTGTTGTCCCGTCCCATATCTCCCCAATTGTTGGCAGAGTCAGTAGCATGTTATGGGCAGTTATTTAATTAATTTCTCTAACACCTACCCCTACACATTCCTATTGAGACAAGGGTTAGATATACATCTACATACTATATATATATTTGGCTATGTGTTTGTATATATATATATGTTTATGTATATGTGTGATTCGGATTAAATAGACGCTACGATTTTTTTATATATGTAAAAAGAAGAAACAGGAAAAATAGAAAATTCTACATCTTGAATCTCTCTCCTTTTTAATTTTAATATTTGTTATCATTTTATTTATTGGTGCTACTGTTTATCTGTAATAATTGCGGGGAAAAAAGATATTAACACTACATATTGTGTCTAGTGAATTTTTTCAAGATATTCCTTAGTACATATTTATTTTTAAACAAAGAAATTACAGATATATCTTAAAAAACAACGACGACGACGACAAACAAACTTTTTTTTGTATTAAAGAATTTAATTCTGATCTTGATTTCCTTTGCCTTCTCCTTCTACCTTGCATCCTGGTTTTCTTCCGTTGTGTAACAGTTCCTCCAGTATTGCCTCTGGAGGCTACAGGGCATCCGCAACCTGCCAGTTGGATTCTTGGATTTGGGCCCAGAGCCTCCAAAAGCATCTAGGTACCAAAACCCATAGAAATGACCGGGAGGTAGGCACCAGAGTCCTTGTATGGAGCTCACTCTGAGTTCCCTCCTTGGTGAGAAGAGGGTGGTCTGATGGGCAGGACTGAGGGGGCAGAACTCCTGGGTTCCTTCCCATCCTGATTTCAGAGAGTGTTGTGATGGTCCCAACCCTACCTCTGTCTTGTCAGAAGACAAGCCCCATGAGCTGGGTGTTGCACAGGTGATCCTAGTGGAGATTACAATCCAAGATGAAAATAAGGCTCTGAGCCTGCTCTTCCTGGTAATGGACTTGGTGTTTGCTGTTGGAGCAGCGTGTATGTAACCTGCTGTCAGTAATGGTTCAGCATGACTTCCTCGTCCTGGACAGCACTGAACAAAAACCAGCTCTGACCATGCTCATCACTTCATGAGGGATTTTGATACTGTTACATCTTTTATAATGTGCTTTGGGGTCTTTGGGAGGAAAAGCTCTTCGACAGCAATGTCATTTCCTCGTCAGCCATGGAGATGAATGGAAAGGAGCTGGAAAGGAGCATGCAGGATGTTCCTGGATGTCTGGGAGTTGACTCGCTCGGGTTAATACAGACCACCCAGTTCATGTCTGCATCATTCTTGCTCTTGCAAAGGTAAAGGATCTTGCTTTTATTTTGGATTGACTCAGGTAGCTCAACAGGTGGATCTGCAGTCACTGCCTCTGCAGAGGGCAGAGTGGAGAAAAGAGGATGAGTACTTGAGGATGGTCTGGTTCACTGTGTTCAGTAACATCTTGTGGAGTACAGCAGTGAGATGAGAAGGTGAGCGAGGGCCATCTGGATCTTGCTGTGTGAGGAACTCGAGGAGTTGCTTCCTTTGCGTATTCACCACTGTGGATTTTTTTGTGGATCTATGGGCTGTTTCACAGATGGCTGTGCAAGATGATGAAGACCGCGAGCCTATCCTCAGGAGACCTGCATTGTCTCCATATGACCTGGAAAATATTTACAAGTCATCAAATTGGAAAGATTGAAACTGGCAGGTCAGTGTTGCTCCCCTGGGCTGAGCTGTATGTGAAATCTCAGCACAAGGGGACCCAGGTCTCCCAGATGGATGAATCAGTGAGTTCCTACTGTCAGTCACGACACATCAAATCCTGCCCACCAATGGCAAACTGGGCTGGCTGCTCCTGGCGCCTGGAGGACAGGAGCTCTTTTTTGATCTCTAAGGGCTCAGGAGAAATAGCATATCTGCAGAGCCCGGTGACCTGGTAGCCACCTACTCCATGAGACAGTCTGTGCCTGGCTGGATGGCACATTTCAGCTGGGACAGCTCAAAGAATTTGTGTGGCTACAGCAGAGCCAAGGTAGCTGCCTCACACAACTGAAGCAAGAACCTGCTGAAGCCAGCTCTGAATGAGGAACCTGGGGCCCTAGAAGCAGTCCAGCTCTTCTCCTTTATCCTTCAGGGTGGATATAACTGGGAAAGTCACCTCTCATGAGGAGAGTAATCATAGCTTGGTGTTAGAAGTGAGCTCAGGCTGGCTGGAGAGGCTGTGCGCAATTGAGGCCCCTGCTTCTGGAGGGGCTGGGATGCAGGAGTGCAGTTGCCCCTCACCCTGCCTAGAGTTCTCACCTGGCTTGCCTGTGCCCTGTCCTGAAGTGAAATGAGGACACGTGGAGGGAGGCCAGGTTCTCAGGCTGGCACTCTGATCTCAGCATACACCCTTTCACCCTGCGCACGAGAACTTTCCCTGAAAGGCTTCTGGTCACGTCCACGTTTTGGTTGCTGGCTAATTAAAATGCTATCTTCAGGCAGCTGGCTGGTGCTTTCCTCGTGCCTCCTGCATTTATTCTGTGGGATTCAAAAAGCGGAGGCACCATGAAAGGCAGAAAAGGGTGTCCTGGACAGACACAACAGAAAACCCCACTGGCAATGGAATAAAGGGTTGGAAACCCTGTCCTTCTCTCCCTTTTGGCACCTGCTAGCTGGTTTAACCCTTGTTGCTGATGTCCTGTGCTGCTGATCGGGTTTGTAAGTTAGCCAGGCTTTGCTTGGGCTCCAGCACCAGCTGACGTGTCTATGTTAGAAATGCCTATAAGGCTCTTGTCCTTCAGCATGGTCCCTCAGAGGACTTTGGAAACCCACAGGAAATTAATTCCACAGGCCGTGTCCTCCACTGTCTGCCTGTGGGAGCTTTGGTAGTGAGAGATGGGTATTTTTATCGTAGACCACGTGGTGAGTGTGCAGGCAGTCTCTCTGTGCTTGGGATGCCTGAAATTCAAGGCTAATCCCAGTCATCCAGCACAAGGTCTGCAGTCCCAGTCTGTGCAAACACCATGCTTGCTCCCAGGTCCCCATTTGGGGCCAGGGCACTGTGACCTCAGTGGCACTGTGCCACCCCAGAGGCAGCTGCTGCCCCCCCCCGCTGTGCTGCACAGCACCCCTGCATGATGGGGTGGCTGAGCTGCTGTCCATCCCAGAGGAACCAGGTGCTCGTGCCTGGACCTCCAGCCAAGTACTCCATATCTCATAAGAGGTGGCGAGTTGTGGATAAGAGCAGGGAGGTGATATACCCTGCACCAGCAGTGAAGGAGGGTGCGAAAGGAATGCAAAGAGCGCCTGACTGCAGCTTTGGGGAAGGCTTGCCCTTCTGTGTGGGGAGCTGGGAGGGCCTTGGGGGCTTTGCATTCAGGAGGGGACAAGGTTCAGGTTCTCCTTCAAATGTCAGTGGTTTGCTGGCTGCCTGCACCAGGGTAGTGTCTCCCAGAGGGGCAGCTCACTTTGTGTGTGAGGTGATTACAGACACATAGGGAAATGAGCTTGTTGGGCAAATGCCACCTGTCTACCTGCCCAAGGCTGGCCTCCCGAGGGCAAAAAAGCCTTTCCATAAGGATTTCTTTAAACTTCCTGCCTGAGCCACCTCCATACCTTCAGGCAGGCAATGCTCCACACTGACAACTCTTGGGAAACATCTGCAGTTCTGGGCTATAGTACACTGTGATACGGTGCTAATCCTGCTGGTTCATGCTCTTTACTTTTGCTTCGCTGTTTCAGATGCCCCAGACACTTGTTTGGCGATGAAAAGAAAAAGTGCAATCCCTCCCAATCTCAGAGTGCCCAAGCATCTCTCTAGGCATCAGGGCTGCCCACTGCAACCTGCTCCCATAGGCTTTTCTATGTGCTTAGTGCCAGGTACCTCTGCTGCCCACCCCCACTGCATTGCCTGTCTCCTGGCCAAGCCTGATGCATGCAGCAGGGGGAAGGCGTGCTACAAGCCTGATGCCAGCACGGCAGGGGTTTACTTGGGGGGTTACTTTCACACCTCCTTTGCCAGCTATTCTGAGAGCTGTTGGTGCACTCCGTGCTTGTAGTGGGTTATGTGGTGGGACCCGGGCTGGGAAAGGCATCTGGTTCTGCTCAGCCCCCTGCCAGGACTGCTGATGAGTGGCAATTCCTGCTGAACATTCCCCAGGGAGGCTTGTGTAATGCCATAACAATCTGGGATGCAGGTCAGGATGTCTTGTTGGTTACCACACCAACCTGTGTGGTAACTTGGAGGTGAGAAGCTTTGGCACTGGATGCCATTACCTCTGAATCTTGGTCAAACGGGTCTGAGGTGTGAAGGAAGGGTAAGATTGATGCAAGCCCTTGGGCCTGTACATGAAATGTACAACCCTGTTCATTGGGAGCATTATCTAATCAAAAAGGGGAGAGACCTAACCCCTTAGCTGCAAGCCCTATGCACAGTTTGGGAGAGCCAGCACAAGATGAGCAGAAGGAACTTTAGAAAATAATTTAGTTTCATCACCTCTTCAGAGGCTTTAAGGCCAGAAGCATGACCTGCCTGAGCCCTTCACCTTCATTTGCCAATATCTCCTACCTGAGCCATGGTGTTCACTTTGGAAAGACATCCAAGCTGCTGTCTCATTTCCTGGTCTTCCTGTCCTTCTCACATAACAGAGAACCTGCTGGCACTGGAGGCAGCCTGTGCCATGAACATATGGATACCCAGGGAGTATATGTTTGCGTCGCTGGCCTCTTCTCCAGAAGTGAGGCTCCCACAAGCACCCCTCCCTGCCCCTCCTGCCTGTCCTCAGCTCTGACACCATGAGTGCAGAAGCAGAAGCACCCACAGAGCTGTTATGATGGACTCAATCTTCTCAAAGAAACCCCTCACCTGACTACTCAGAAAACTGTGCAGATGCTGACTTCTGGAAATTCAATTTCCTGTCAGTCACCTCTACTTTTTGTCTTTACAGCTTGAATTGACTCATTTCTTCTCCAAGTCCCTTTTCTTAAGCTAGAAGGTTCAAGCCTTCTTTTTTTTGCACTGCAAGGACCTCATATCTGGGAGAAGCTGGACACTCCTGAGCAGATCTTCTGAGTTTCTTCTAAGATGTTATTGCTCCTGGGGATAAGGAGCCAACTCCTACTTACTTTGATTCATCTCACTACTGGAAGTGTGGCAAATGGGGGTCAACAGCACCGAATCTGATTGTTTCCAGTCTTCATAGGCATAATAAATTATGAGTCACAGGATCATCCTGAGTTATTCGGTGACTAATATGAGGCTGGTCTTGAGGCTGAGGGCCAATTTCTTGTTGCAGTATTGGCTTCCCAGACCTCTGTTGCGGATGTGCAGCATAGACCTGGTCAATATGCAGCACCTAGGAGAACTGGCTGAGCTGCCGGAGGAGGTGCTGATGAGTCAGGGAGTGGCACTGCCCTCTGCACCAGTACCCCACTGGTGGCTGGATGTACAGTGCAAGAGACTGTGACTTTCATGAGTCACTTTGTGAGACTGAGTGTGATCCACACCCCTGCTGAATTGCTGGGACGAGACACAGACTCAGAGACATCCCAAAAGGAAGAATTTGTGGGTTTAGGTTATCTTGTCAACCAGTTGCAAATGTGTTGCTGTTCTGAACACGTTTGTCTTTGTGCGGGTCGTACCCCACAAGCTAACCTGTTGCACTGTCTGGACTCTTTCCCTGTCTTTACCCTTTGTTTTCTCTGATTTAATTTAAGCCTTTAAGTTAGGTTTGCAAATGTATCAGTAGGTGTGTTCCCTTCCTCTCTGACGCAGACCCTTCAGATGCTTGTGGAATCTGATTATATCTCCTCTACAGAAATTTCTTGGCCAGTGACATAAAATGGTTCTTCGAAGTCCATGACATAAACTCATTGAGCTCTGCCCTCAATCATTCCTGTTTTTTATATCCCAGCATCTTTCATATATAACGATAATACTCCTTGTGCCTCAAACGTTGTCTACTGCTGAACACACTCAAAGGTGGATCACTGCAAAACTATAGAAAAGTGAACAGGCTACTGGCTCTGAACATATCCCCTATGTCTCTCGCTGGATGCATTTCTCCATGGTTGCTCTTTCCCAACCTCTTCTGGCACTTCTGCTTTCCAAGGTGTCCCCTCCCCCCAACAAAGCAGCCTTGCCCCAGCAACATTAGCTTATCTTTTCCCAAGTTAAATCTCATTTTGTTTCCTGCTCATTTCTAATCTCTCTAAATCCTTTTGGAGGATTTCTCAGTTTGCACTGGAATTTGTAATCACTTCTGCTGGAGGTGCCAGCTTGGGGAGTTCATGGGGGAACCTTCTCCTTGGTGCTGCTGAGTCAGGAGTGTGCTGTGGCTCCCAGTGCCGGGGTGGTTGTGGTGATGCCCACAGTGTGGGCGCAGGTGCGGTCCTTCACATAGCTGTGTTCAGTCATCTGGTGAGTTATGTTTTTGCCTCATGATCAGATAGGAATTGCCCAGCACAGCTGAAGGAACTGTGGGAGTCAGTGGGTCCTGGTCTGTAGAGCAGGGCAGAGGCGTGGGAGGAGAGGAAGCTGGGTTCAGTTCCCAGCTGGGTCACCAATGCTTTGCTTTCCCTCCCTTGCCTTGATTTTTCCATGCATAAGACAAATCCCACCTTCCTTTTTGGGACCTTTGACAGACATCAAGTGCCACTTACTGCTTCTTATGTTCTTGCCTATTAGTAGAAGGCTTTCTATCTTGCTGAAATTGTTAGGGTTCTCTGTATACTTTCCCAAAAAGCAGCTAAGTCACTGTCCCCTCACCACCCCGTCCCAGCTGCAGTCATATCTCCCTGCTCCTCTCCATCATTTGAGAGAGAACCTCAACAGGTATTTTGGTATTGATAGCACCTCCTTCCATCTGCTCTATAGGAAGGAGACAGGAGCAAATAGGGTAGTGGAGTGGAGGGGAAACAACAAGACCCTGCTCAGGAGGGGCTTTGCTATCTGGGAGAGGTAGAGCACAGTGCAAGGGTGATGGAAGGTAAGGGATGCCCTGTGAGGTGCAAAGATGAGGAGGAATAGGCTGGCTATGTCTCAGGAGAGAGGTGTGGTGGATCTGAGATTATCTGGCAGCCCCAGGCACAGGGAGCCCTCCCAGTTATGAAACCTCCTGCACTCCCATGGACACATTTCTCCCTGGTGTGAGTTGCTTTGAGTGCTAGAAAACTCATGGTTAGGGTTCGCAGGAGTGCCTGAGCTGCCAGCACCTGGGGAACGATCCCTAGGCAGCCCCTTCATCTCACCATGCCACAGAGAGCCCTGCTCCAGAAAGGGCAGTTGTGAGATGCTGCATGGCTTCCTTCATGGCTATGGAGGTGAAGAAGCAGCTGCTAGAGCTCATCATAGCAAACACTGAGAATCTTGTGCTACTTACACCAGCAAAAGAGCCGTATGGTGTGCAAGACTACCTGCTTTTAGTCAAAACAAAAAGGTTTTGGTCTTTTATGCTCCTGAAAAGATAAAATTCAACAAGACTCAAGTATACTACAAAAGCTCGGAAGGCAAATGTGCCCAGATCGCATTAGTTTTCAAACCACTGTGAGGTTCAGCTGGGCAGGTGATTTGCCAGCAAAGACTTTCCTTCCTAGCCTTAAATCCTGCCAGTGATTCCCCTTGGGCATGCTTCAGACTCTGCTCATCAGGTTCTCGCCATATCCCTTTACATCCAGGTTCCCCTCTATTTTTAATCCACTCCCCATCCTCTGGTGTTGTCAATCTCAGACCTTTCCTAAGCCTGGAAGAGGGTTGCATATACATCCTTGTCTCATTGTGGATATTTTAGAGTTTCTCACCCAGTTTTATGTCACTTGAGTCCTGTTTGCCTCTTGGGTTGTAGATACATACAAAAAACCATCAGGGGTATCCACAGCAACTTCTCAATATTTTTTCCAGAGGGGGCCTTCAACAACTGTTGGTGAAAAGGTGAAGTTTTGGCTTTTCTGTGCCAAGACACATCACCTTGTGCATATGTCAGGGCCATTTCAGAGGGTTGTTGCACTGCTTCCCACCAAAGTATCTTGGTATTCCCTTTAAGCACCCCAGACATCCCAGCACCATGAGCCAAACCCATTAGCTCCTCATCTCTGGTGTCTTCGGATCACTCAGAGGTGACCAGAGCATTGGCACCCTGTGGCTTCCTCATTGGAGGCTCTGCTCTGAGCAGTGAATTTTCACTTTTTCCTTAATCACATCACCAAGTCTTAATGCCCAGCAAGAACTTTGACCCTTATCCAGGGATTAGTTGTTATCCTTAAGAGCTTTCTGTGCCAAGCCTTATAAAAGAACTCCAGCTTTGGAGAATGTGGGCAAATCATGTCCACCGGGTTAATTTTCTTTATTAGCTGACTACCTCGTTTTTCTGTCCACAGCCCTCAGATATTGTCTCCTCGCTCCAGGAGAAGGGCCATTCTCATCAGTTCACAGGAAGTTCACTGCTGGGATCCTTGTTACCACCAAGCCACCCTCAGCAAGAAAGGGAAATCTTGGCCTTGGTGAAATTAAGGGAAAAATGTTATGTTCCCTCATCAGGCTGTTTCGCATCCCACCTCAGCACAATTAGGCAGTGATGGAGGGCTGCCAGGCAGATCCTATAAAGAGGCAAAATGTTTTAAATAGGGGCTGTAGAGGCAGCTGAGGTTATGCAGAAGTTGCAAAATCCATTTAGCTGTTTAGAAAGTTTCTTCATGAAAAGAAATGTGGGCATCTGTGTGTCTTTCCTCGTATCTCTAACACAGCCTATTTCAAGTATAATCCTGTCTACTGAGCAGGATTTTAGTAAGGCATAAAAGGGGATTTCTGTCCTGGTTATCGGCTCTTCTTTTTCATGTGTGTGCAAGGTACTTGGATGCAGCAAAACTGGGAGCACAGTGTGTTTTGCTCTAAGTAATTAGAGGCAGGACTCACAGGTATATTCTGGCTGCTTTCAGCCTTTCCCGTGACAGAAAGCAGCTGCACACCCAGCATTAGCCAATCTGCTAATAGGCTGTGTCACAAGACACAGCATCACCATGTCTCACAAAGCAACTGCATTGTCCTCCGTAAGCTTATTGTGCGAAATATCACGGGAACACCACCAAATCATGTCCTGCACACTGTTCCAGACTAAACATCCATGGCCTGGCTCCCTGACCTGGATTGGGGTCCTTGAGAGAGGCGAGGAGGCACCTCGCTTTCTCTGTGCTGAGAGCACAAGAAGTCCGTGCGCTCGGTCAGCATCTCTTCGCAGACCTGCCTGGGATGCACAGACTCTGATGCATCCAGAGACTCCTCATTTTCTTGTTCAGATAATAAGTGTGTAAAACATGCTAGTGACAAGAATCATGTCTGTGGGTACCTCTGAACTTGGTCCTTGGCTCTCCCAGCCTAGGTGGCCAGGCAGAGTGAGCCCTGCACAAGAAAACAGCGGATCCTTTGAGTCCAGGGTGCTGGCTAGCACTGGATGACTGGATGACTCACTCACTGAGGATGAGAGAGTGTGGGTAAAGATGGAAGGCAGAGTAATGATGGGAAACCTGCTTGGAGGCTACTACCAAGAACAAAGGGAGTTTTGGATAGGATCTTTTAGCCAAGACTAACCAAAGCTGCAGCCTCTGTGGAAGATTATTTTACCAAATCCTCTGTTTTGTCAGAGTGTAAAAGAAACTCAGTAAAATTTACAGTATTATGCAGTACTGGTGATTTTGTACCTTGATACTGTGCCAGGGCTGGGAGTCCTGGGTTCTCTTCCCAGCTCTGTCCCTTGCTTGCTAATTAGAGCAGTGTCAATCACTGCTCTGGCCTGTGCCTCAGTTTCCACATCTGTTAGTGGTGATAACAGTACAGTGATGATAACAGTACTGAGCTGCCCTGGGGCATGATCTGTAAGTGAATAAATGGTGAGGAGTCAAAGAAGAATTAATTGGTAGCCTCTGTTGAGTGCTCAGAGATTCCTTGATAGCAGGCAGCGAGTGGCGAGCCGAAGTTGTGCGTGCTGTGCAATGCATGGCTTTTGCTTGCATAGCAGTCTGTCCCTGAGCCTTTGCTCCTCTCTCTGTGACTCCAAAGGAAAGTCACACTTTGATTAGGACAAGCTCTCATCAGTCATGTAATATTATTTGCAGGTGTGCAGCAGTCTGTGTGGACAGGATGGAGCAGCCTCCCCAGCTGCAATTGCCTTCCATTGAAGCAATATATAAAGAGATAATCCAGGGATAACATTCTCTAAGAGACCCTTGCATGTTGCATGTGATGAAAATGGGAAAAAAATAGGAGAAACAGAGCAAAGTGGGATGTTGCTTCTAGCACACTAGTGTTGTAGTGTTCTAACCATAAACCAGATAAAAACTAGGGAGCACAGTTCTCAGGAGAGAAACCCAGAGAGTGTGAACCAGCACATAAAATCTGCTGGGAGGGTAAGATCAAGGATTGGAAAGAAATACCTGCTGAAAGGTGGATATAGCCTTCAACTCCATAGCATGAACTGTGAGCCTAGGGAATGACAACTGCTTATTCTGTTTCAAGTTTTTCCAGTCTCTGAGCCCCTGTCCCTCGTTCAGGGGAAGCTGGGTGTGTAGATCTCTGCAGAACATCCATCAAATAGTCCTACTTCATTAGTACTTCTGGTTCATTAAGATGTAGTCTCCAGATCTGTGGAGATCTCTGGAACACAGGCAAAAGATCACCCTTCATGGATCATTTCACCTCTCTATGCTTCAATTTCCTTCCCTGTGAAACAAGGATGTTAAACCCAACATCATCCTGAACAGCAGCTTGGTACCTGGAGCCTGGTAGGGACTGTGGGGCAGGAGCAATGGTCAGGGACAGAAATGGGAGGCCACATGTAGGCCTGAGGTCCCAGAAGACCAGGACTCTTCATAGATAGGGTGCCTGTGCCTCCAGCCCAGCTGAATGAAGGCCCAGGGGACAAAAGGGCTGCTCAGCACTGGCATGTCTACTCTGCACCCGTTTGCACAAGCTGCACTGTGTGTTATGCCAGTCACCTCAGGGAGCTGGGGTCCTCCCCCGTCCATAGGGGCTGTCCTGTGCCTCAGGTCAGGACGCCCTCAATCTGCTCCCTTTCACACAGCAGGTCCTTGAGGCAGCTGAGCATCCCCCATCCCCATGGCTTCTGCCAAAGACGGGGCCTCTCTCCCCTGAGAATGAAGCAATGTGGCAATGCTCTCAGACCTTGGCTTGTAACAGCAGTAACCTCCGAGCTGCTGACTGTTGCTCAGCAATAAACACCACTCGTGCTATTAATAAACACTATCTGTCAGCCTTGGTATTTTTAATGCCAGGACACTGTGCCCTGGCATGCAGAGCCACTCAGAGACTGAAGGCTGGATTCAGAGAGAAGTCTAAACTGCTGTAAGGTGCTGCATTATGTAGCCCTGTGGCGTGTGCCTGTTACAAGGTGGAAGGTCTATGTTCTCCTTGGTGTGCTAAACAGGATCCAAGTTCCTCCCCTCAAGGGATTTCCTCTCCCGCCCTTTGCAGTCCCGGAGCACTGACACTCACAGACAGGCTCTATCCACTCTCATAGACTGGGATAGATCTAACAGGATCTCTGGACCCATGTGAGTCAGTGAAAAAACTTCAGCTTTTCCCCCGTGATGTGCCAGTACATTCAGCTGAATCAGCAAGGGAATGCTGCCTACTCACACAGTGTCTTTGGACTCACAGTCCTGCTACAGGAGGTTTCATGCACCAGCTTTAGAAGTGCTCCCTGTGCACAGAGGTTGTCGAGAAAGTCCTGATGGGATTGATGCCTCTGAATGATGCACATGGATACTGCCCACCACAAGAGACTTCTCTGGCAGCCTGGAAGAAAAATAGGAAGGAAAAGCAAAATGAAGCATTTATGGGGGCTGATCATGTACTGTAGCTCCTGGCTGCTTCCAGCTGGTTGCAGTGTGAGCCATTCCTGCATCGAGCTGGTGTGTTCTCTGCTGGGATTAGTCTATGCCCAGGCGGGGCTGAAGGGGATTGGTATGAAGCTGCGAGGAGGTCTGCATATGAGAAGGTCTGATGCCGCAGAAAAAGAGCTGGTTTCACCTTCAGCCGGGGTGTTTGGTCCTGGAAGCGCAGCTGGGGTGGCGGGTGGGTGGCTCCTCCCGTGCTCAGGGGCAGGGAGTGGGGCTGCGGGCGCTGGCGAGCCAGGGTGGGGTGCGAGTGATGTCAGAGGGGAGCAGCATGGCCCCGACTCTGGCTGCTGCTGGGGGCACGGCGGGCTATCAGGCTGGGGCTGCACCTCAGCGGTGCTGCGCCCTTCGCCACGGCAAGGGCAGCTGCGGAGGATTTTGGAGGGGCGGTAGGGGAGGAACGGCCAAGCAAACAGTGAGCTGGCCGAGCAAACAGCCGCCGAAGTGAAACAATCGGGTCCCGTACTGGTAAAGCTCAGCAAATACTGCGTAAAACCTGCTGCTGGCAGTGGTGCTTGCCCTAGTCATCAGGTGTAGCACTATCAGAGGGCAGATACAGAATAATCTGGGGAGGCAGAGAGAAGTTGTGCAAGAGAAAGCTCTGGCCAGGGTGACTCAACGCTCATTAGCAGTGGCACACCTACGAGAAGCTCATTAACTGAAAGGAAGAAGCTCAAGTACCTTATTTCTTCTTTTTGTTGTAAATCATCTCTTTATCACGTGCACATCTCAGTGTCTGCAGAGAGGGCAGCAGAGACAGAAGTGCTGGGTATTGTAATCCGTGGTTCTTGGAGCTACACAGTATTTCTGGAGAATTAGTCCCTGGCATGAAGAGCTTTCAGCATCACTGGAAGCAAGTTATTATAATGGATCATATGTGGCCAGGGGAAAGGGAGATGGGAGAAACAAAGATAATTCTTTACCCAGTTACTTTAAGACCCTTTAAATTCTCCCCAAGCCTGTCTCCAGGCCCCTCCTCACCCCCTTGCCCCTGCTCTTTCTGTGCCACTCTCTCCTGCCCCATGACCTCATTTCTCAACCGCTGCCTTGGACTCCTATTTCTTTAGAGCCATCCACCCTGATGTCTGCAACCTCTTCTAAAGGCTAAAGTAGCCAGAGGACAGCACTGCCCTTGCTTGTACAGCCTTGCACTGGGCTGACAGTGTCTGTAGCACAGTTGTAGATCTGTGCCTGGGAGATGCCCTCAGCTTTTAGGTTCAAGCTGTGCTCTCTGAACACCATTCATGTGCCAACTTGCCCTTGCCTGCTGGCTGATTTCTTGGACATACCCTTGAAGAAAGCATCAAACTAGAGAGGGAGGTGACTTCTGTATGTGTAGATATAAATACCCTGACCTGGGGGATGTGTGCAGAGGGGACACACAAGCAGAAAGCATGTCTGCAGTACATTTCACTGACACTGCTGTCCCTTGCTGGTACATCACAGGGAAAATGGATTGCTTTTTCTGCTCCCATTGAAGACACCATAACGTAGGTTTACCCTGAAGTGCTTAGTGCACAGCTTTAGTACAGGTCTTGGAGTAAAACTCCCTTAAGTCACTTCTCCGTTAGTATTTTATAGGGAGATAGCTAAATCCAGTCATCCATTCGGTATGTCAGCATTGCATTCCAGAGGTGGGATTGCAGCTTGGTAAACAGATCCTGATGAGCTTGGGTTTTAAACTGAGTTTTAACCTTGTTTTCTGCTTCTCAGCACGGGTTTACACCATATAGTGGTTTTACATCCTGAGGTATCTGGATTGCAGCCTAGGCCAAGCTTGGCTGTCTGCTGCCCATACTCTCTGATGAGTCCCCATCTAGTTTAAAACTGGTCAGGGATGTCTTCCCAGGCCATCCTCATGATTTTGGACTGCTCTTTTGGCACTTTACATCACTGTCAAGCTCCCACCATATTGTCCAGTCCAGAGCCACAACGAGAGCTCCCCTTCTGCCCTGCTGCTCCTAATATGTGTCTGAGCTTCTGGGCTTGTTGGTTTAGACTAGGGTGGGCAGCCCTCTTACAATTTGGTAGAAGGGGCCTCACTGCATAGGCAGGGGCTCTGAAAGGTGTGCTGCCTGCTGCAGGGGGGAAAGATGGTCCCAGCCCTCTGTGCCAAGTGTGGCTTTGCTATTCTAGACTGCTATTTGCTGGAAAGGAGACAGGTGATCCTGCCCCATCCTTCCTCCCCTGTGCCCCTTTCTCATCCTCACAGTGCCCACAGCAAGTCTTTTGGAGAGGTCCTCTCTCTCAGAAACACCATCCTAGGCCCACTGTCTTTTATCTGATTCAGATTAAGTTTCTTTCTGCTTTTCTCTTCTTGCTGTTGACACACAGAAGAGCGATACCCCCACAGGGACATGCCAAAAATGATGTCAGTTTTGATTTATTATTGTTTAATATCATGTTGCTTACTCCTGCCATTGCATGGAGTTAGCTCAGTTTGGGAAAGACTGCCCTTCTTCAGACAGGACAGATGGTCTGAAAATTAATTTTTTCCCTTGCCTAACTAAATATCCAAGGCAGGCTGTTCTGTCATCAGAGCTTTGCTTAGGCAAGATCTTTCCTTGGCAGAAGTGGTGGGAGCGAAGGGGAAGAGCAAGAGGGGGATGAATGCACTCTTCCACAGTTGAGGTTTCTCAGTTTGTCTCCTTGTCTTTCCTCCATAGAGCCTCCTTCCACTCCTGTCAGTTTCCCAGTGGTTTAATTCAGAGCTGCATCTGGGATGGGGCCAGTGCCAGATACTGCAGGGAAAAGGGGCAGGAAACATGGCTGCAGGTAATTACAAAACAACTTGCTCAGATTAGGCTTTTTTCCTTAATCTGTCAGTCAGGGCTGGCTTGTATTCTGGAGAAAGAGGGCTTAGAACTCCTAGGTTTTTATTCTATCTCATGTAGCTCTGGATGTTCTTTTTTATCCATTGAAACATCTGATCCTTCTGTGCTTCCTGTAAAGATCTTGGCCTCCCTGATGACAATGATTTCCATCTGTGCTCTCCCTCAGATCATTTCCAGGCTCCTTTTGGTGAGTGTGTGGGTTCGTGGGGCTCTGAGCTCCTGTTTTGTGGGAAGTCTTCCTGGGAAGACTGCTCAAGCTTTTGTTGCCTTGCAAGCTCCACAAAGCTCAGCTCCCTGTCCTGCAGTTGGCCTGGTCAGTGTAGATGGATCTTCATCAGTGTAGCTGGGTTCTGTTGTGCTTCTAGCCAGAGTGATGAGCCAAACTGCCGGACTGCTGTTCAGAACAAGGAGTAGAAAGCAAGAGGTGAGGAAGATGCCCAGAACCACGTGCTCAAGGTCAGCTCCAGTTTCCATCTTTGCTGGAGTGCTACCTGACACACACTTCACTCCTCCAGTGTCCACCAGGCAGACAAAGAACACTGCATTTATTGCCACTACCACTTTCAGTATGCAGCTCTCAAAAGCATAGACCTGTATCATCTCAAAATGCTTGCTTATTTTGTTTGGCCTAAATCCTAGAGGACATAACTGCGGGTTTCCGAATATTTAAGGCCAATGCGTTATTTATAAGCCATGTCAGAAACATCCCGAACATGTGGAATTTTAGTGAGGAGAGTTTGGGTTTGGTATGTCAGCACACCTCGGGCTTGCCATTCTGCAGTGTTGTCTCTGGTGATTGCGTTTGAGGTTAGCAGTGTCTGTAGAGGTGCTAGTCTCGTGACATTCTCTTCTTATTGTCTTCAGTCTGCTGGCAAACGGCAATGAAATAATAAGGCAGGTAGCAAAGAATCGAGTGAGACCTTGTATGCTTTTGTATCTTTGCAGTGCCCCTGTTTAAACTCCCAGCAGTCATCACATCCCTCCTCTCTATTCTCCTTTGGCCCTGAACAGAGCCCTCACCTTTCTCTTCTGAGATGGTGACCGCTGTCCTTAGCATAGCATCCAAACTTGAACCAGGTCCTCAGGGAGGGACAAGTGGCAGAGCCTGCTCCTCTGAGTACTCCTCTATCCCCCATCTCTCATGGTGCTTAAACAGGGCACATCTCCATGCTAGCTGCCGCATCACTCATCTTCAGCAGCCTTTCCTCTGGGATACATGATCCCTGCAGCACGACTGCCTGATAATCAGCTGAGAGCCAAAGCGGCTCCTGTGGCCCACGTTTTCCTTCTGCAGGAGCAATTAGGCTGCTCTGAGACCGTTCTTCAGTAGGCTGATGTTATCTCCACCATGACGCAGGCAAGCAGCCCTAAGCCCTCGTAATAACTATGCCAGGGTCACTGTCTCCCTGCTGCCTGTGTGCCTCCACCTGTAAGATAGGCTGAGCTCCAGAACTCTTCCAGCTATCCTCAGCTAGCAGGCAAAGCCTCTCCTTTAGCAGCACTGAAGCTTGAGAAAGCCTTTCTGCTCTGTGCGTGAGTCAAGCCTGCAAGGCTTTTTGGACAGGAGATGCCTCCCACACTTCCTGCAAAAGCCATGCTTTTCCTGCCATGCTGAGACCAGGGAGGCACTCTGGCTGGTTCTGTAGGGGAGACCCTTGGCTTTCCAATCAAACTACAGAAGGTCTGAGATTTTGCTGCCCACTAATTGAGACAAGATAAAAGTTTGTGTCAGGGATGCCCGCTCCTGCTGACCCTGTCGTATTCAGAGGGTCTGCTCTGCTGGGGTGTTAATTGTGTCTTGGAGTGCTCCCAGCTGCTCTGGGAGAGACGATCTTTGTCGTCTGGAAAGCTTTTACCTAATTAGACAAGACAGATAGGGAGGAAAACAGAAAGAAGGAAGTGGCAAAAGCCTTGCCCAGGGCCACGTGTTGGGTGAGTCGTAGCAGCAGGATGTGAAGCCAAGTCTCGTGATTGCTTGCACCATGGGTACACATTACCTCTACGACAGGGCTCTGGCACAGCATGATACCAGAGCCACCCCAGAGTCCACCTTCCAGCCCACCCTTCCCCTGCACTCACAGGCTGTATGAGGGTACTTTCCTATCGTGGCACAAACCCCAGCTTGGCAGAGGAAGCCAGGCCTGGCTATGGGTGTGCATGAGAAGACAAGGAGGTGAGTTCTGGCCAGACAAAAGCCCCCAAGAGCAGATGGAGGACTAGGGAGCTGTTTGCAGTGTGTGGTGACATCTGGGAAAATGAGGGGTATGTGGTCCAGGGCTGGAAGGTGCTGTGGCTGATGCTGGTGATAAATGCACAGGCCCAGTAGTGGTGTGGTGAGCCATTCCCAGGTGGCATTGATCACTAAAGCCCAGGGTCACCTCTCTGAAGCTGTGGTGTCTGATGCTGTGTCAGTCACCAGAGAGAGACCAGGGTCAAGCTCCACTCAGGGCACTGGTCCCATTGTACTCTGTTCCTGACTAATGTCGAATTTGTCATGAGCCAAAGAGGCCAGGGAATGGCACCAAAACTACCTGTCTTACCTTGAATGGCTCCCAAGTTAAAATAAACATACTACCTATGCTTCTCTGTATGCTGTGGAATGCATTCTCATATGTCAGTGAGACCCCTCAGCCCTGCCTTGATCCCACAGTAGTAAAGACTCTATCCCTTATCATCCTGTTTTGCTGAAGAGTTGAGGAATTTGAGTGACAGGACACGGAATGAGACCTGTCCAGGTTAAGGCCCTTCTTGCTATTTTATTCTTCTACCCATGATTATTTGGGGTGCATCAAGATCTTTAGTTTTAAGTTCTGGAAGAACACGTTATATCTTGTGGTGATTGCAAGTTCTTTAAACAGCAAGCCAAGGTCTTGCACAGGAGGGGAAGGGCAGGGGTGAAAGAAAATTACCCTGAACTGTGAGACACTGAGTGGAAGAAAGATTCTTATTTCAACTGTTTCAGCAGAATTTCTTCTAGATACCAGCAACCACTCAGGAGGTGCTTGCTGCTCCCCAGAGCCCTGAAGCACAATTGGGACAGTAGGTAACTTAGGAATGATGTGATCCCAGTGAGCTGGGAGGCCCATGGCTACTGGGCTTTGGATAGAGCCTGGTCTGCAAGCCATTTCAGCACATACATACTTACATGTTATTGCCCACAGGATTTTAAATTAGTGCGACTCCTCTTGTCGCATTCAGCTATTTCTGATGTGTGGGATCACCTGGCATTTGGCTTACAGGCGTTGTTCATTGAGGAAAGTCAGCTGGGGCAAGAAACAAGGGATTTCACCTTTCTCCCTGATTAGATGAACCAGTCCAATGCAATTAAGCAGCTTAGCTCAAGGCAACAGAAGCCATTATCGCTGGGCTCCTCTGCTCTGCTTGAACTCTGTTATCCATGCTAAAAATGTCAGAGAAAAAAAAATTTTCCTTCTCTCCCTGGCGTCTCCCTGGCGCTGGCTGAGTGGCAGGTGCATATCTGAGATACCTCTATGTGCATCTATCTGATCATCTTCTCTTCCCACTTCAGGCTGTCTCATTTGAGATGGGGTGGGAGTTGGTCTCATGAGAGAGCAAGAACACCTGGCCAGGTGTGACTCTCCGCCAAACTTGTGGAAAACCTCTTTGCTTGGCAACCTTCCTACCTCTCAGGGAAAGAACTTGGCTGCTGAAGGCAACATGCAAAACTCTCCACCTGCCCCTTAAGAAACAGCAAGGGTTAAGAAGTCCTTCTCTGAGTTCTTTGTGCTTCTTCATCCTTTGTCTCCACTAGGCCTGCAGCAGAGCAGAGGAGATGCCTGTGGAAGGCATGTAAAACACTCCAGTTTCAGGGTAATCCTGTGATTTTTTATCTGAGCCTGATCTTGACAGGTACTGCAGGGTTTGGAGGGGATTTGCAGATTGGCGTAAATGTTGCAAGGACTATTGTCTTCTGCTTACAAACATTCATGCTGCAGTCCCACTCCCCCTTATTTGGGCAAAAAATGTGTAACGTTCAAAGAAAAACAGACACACAGAAGCATTCATGTATGCACACATATACATACCCATGCAATGCCCAGGACCAATCCTTATACCTAGCCCCAAACACAACTGATGCTTGAGAGCAGGGTGTGTTCACTCCTGTTCAAAACCACCAACCATCTCTTCCTTCACAGCTGGTCCCTGCTTGATTTCCTATTTACCCAGGTGTCAGTGAGCATGGACCTGTTACTCAGACAGGTTTCCCAGTAATAACTCATTGTGAGTTCTCACATTCAGGTGCTATTATCACCCATTCATGTATTAATAAAGACAACTAAGGGCCTGTATTTAGAAAAAAATCTCTTTCCAGTGAAGATGCCTCTAATCCATCTTGCTAGCTAGAAAGTCCTCAGTGTCAATTTGGCAAAACAAGAGTTATGGTCAAGTGGTTGCTTCCAGCTAAATAGCCTAAGATGTCCCAAGCTCTCTGAAACGGATGTGGGCATTTCAATAGCACTTCAAACACCACTTTTGCTACTGGCTGTGAAATGTTCCTGCACGAGATGTTGGCATATATCATAGCAGCTGCAGCATATGATGCTTTGGAGAACAGGACAGCAGAGCTTGAGAGTCAGGGCATGGAGGGCAGAGTCTGAACCCAGGTAGGAAGGAGCAGAGAGATCTGTGGAGCTAAAATAACACACTGGATGCTGAAGCGCATAACCTCCAACAACACAGACTACTGTGCATATAATTAAACCACATGGTGACACCTTTCTCTTTCTTCTAAGAGATACGAGTCTCACACTTTCACACTGGAAGAAGACCAGAATGAACTGGTTGTGCTTCAAGGTGAGCAGCTGTGGAGGATTAGGTAGGAATATGAGTTCTTATCCTCATGAAAGACCTCTGATTAGAATTGAAGGTCTCATCCCATTCCTTGAAGAGATTGCATGAGATTCAAGAGTAAAGCTGCAGCAACGAGTATTTGCTGCCAAATGGGGAGAGCTCTGGGCTGACAGGAGAGCTTTCTGGTGGGCTAGATAACTGTCTGCAGGAGCAAAGGACAATCACAAACCTTCCCACCTTCTGTCTCACATATGAGGGCACTTCAAAGCTGCTTTCTCTGGCTATGATGCCTGGTGAGCAAAATGGAACACTTGTATTACCTGCATGCTTCTGCCTGTGGGAGAGGAATGAGGAAAGGAGTCCTATAGGGCAGATGTTAGTCAGACTGCCTCAGGTGCTACTAGGAGGTTTTCAGATACCACCACAAAATGTTGGTGTAAGAGAGGGAGCAACTCCAAGTTTGCTTTACTGTGGGCTAGGGACCATGGCTCCTGGTGTGGAGTCTGACATTTGGGTATGAGTCATCAAAGCATCAGAAGTGGGAGAAATGTCTGGTCCTATAAAAATGACGAGTGGAAGGGATAGAGAAAGGATCACTCTTTTTGTGAAGTGATGTCAGGAGAAGGCTTAATTTTTACTTTAGCAGTTAGTATGTCATCCTGGGACAGGTAATAATGGATTAATTTCTGAGGTTGCTTGTCCCTGTGTTCCTGCAGACACAAATATTCCCCCCAATGCTTTTACAACACAGAGAGGAAAGTGACTTCATGGCATTCCTTTTCTGACTGTTTCTCTGACATGTGCTTTCTAAACATAGATCTAAAAATCAGAAAGCACCAGGAGAATTATGGGTTTCTACACCCTATTGTGCTTTATAATAATTATAATTATTGTAAATACGGCTCAGACACTGTAATTTTCTGCTCTCCATTGGGTCTTTCTTTTTCATTTTCTTCTTCTTTTTATGACTGTTTTCTAAGAAAGTTTTCATATGTCACCTTATAACTGGGAAATGGCAGAGTCAGCTCTTAAAATAAAAGGAGAGGAGTGGCTTTTGGGTATGGAGAAGGGAGTGATGAGAAGGTAGTGAGGAGAGAGAAATTTCATATAGTCTGTGGTGAGAGCACCAGTGGTGACAATCAGGAGACCTAGTGCAGTACCTAACCTAACACCAACTTCTTGTGTGATTATAGGCTCCATCTTTGTACCTGTTTTTGGTTGTGGAGGCCTTCTTTTATCTCTTATCTCATTGCCTGGCTCAGCAACTATTTGATCATAAGCTTAGAGGTGCTAAGCACTTCTCTCATTTTCAATGTCTGGTTGAAGTTATTGTAAGGAAATATGGTAAAGATATTTGAATAGGTGTAGTTTTTGTGGCATTGTTGAAGTACAGTCAGGAAAAGCTGGTTTACAGCATGAGTAGAGGTACACTATGGTATAGACTCCGGCCTTGTGCCCTGGGAGTGTCCAGACAGAGATGTGGCTGAGATGTGTCTTCCTGCCCAGGCAACTTGGTCTTATTTCTGTGGACATTAAGGTGTGGGGTAGAGTGGAGAGAGACTCAGAATCAAGTATATGCAGGATTTGTCCCACCAGGAAATCAGAATGTGGCCAGGCTATGGACTTAGACAGGTAAAGTGGAAAATGTTCCTGCATTTCAGAGAACAGACACAGGTAATGTCACCTGGAGATTTGCACAGGAGTGGTGAGGAAAGGAACATTGCAGCAAACAGCATCAGGGCAAAGACAAATCCAGATAATCTGAAGTCAGGCAAGAGAGTTTACACTGATTTCAGTCTGAACTTAAAGAATTGGAAAGAAAATGGGAAAGGGTGGGCTAAGGATGGATAACATGTGGGTGCTAGAATGCATAGTACAGCAGAAAAACAGTAAAAATATCTATGGGATGTAGACAATAGAGAAGAGGAAGACAGGCAAAGGAGAGATCATCTGGAATAATAATTAGTATTTAAAAATAAGGAAATGAGTTGGAACATCATCACCAGAAACACAGCAGAGATTCAGATTGAACTGAATAACTTATCCAACTTTTGTCCAAACAGAATAGAGAAGTCTCTCACTGAGAGATTGTATTTCTTCCTGTCCTCAAGAGCCTCCACTGGAGACTTCCAAAGGAAACTAAACTTTCTACTAAGAGTGCAAGGTTTACACTGTGGACTATGGGTGTAAGAGATATAGGTATTATTCTGCCAATGGAAAGAGAAGATTGCAGCTGGTGATAGAATGTAGATTTTTGACTTCTAGTTCCAGGCTTGAGAAGGGATTGACTGTAGCCTGAAAGTGAAAAGTGGGTTAGTGGAGTTTTCCTCTAACTGCCTTTTCCACTGTCCTACAGCAACCTACTGAATCACTCTCTTAGTATAGCAACACCAATTAATTGCCTCACAGATGGTTTCCTTGATGCTGAATTTGCTGTTTGCAAAGTGCCCAGAAATCTGCTTCTGAAAGGTGATTTGGAGGAACATCATCCCTGTACTGCATGGGGCAGGAACTTATTACAGGAAGGTTTGTGTATTTACCTCCAGCCCTCCATAAATACACTGCCCTTTCAGGCAATGCAATAGGCTGAGCAGAGCCCTGTGCATTGAAAGGAACATTTGCCATAGTATTTGGAAATAAGTCAAATCGTCTGCTATCTGCATTTCTTTCAAATACCACAGATTCCTTACGTTTGTGCCTCCACCATTCCAAGCCGTTGCTTTGACTTGCTAATAGGTTTCTGTTGTAAAAAAACCCCATGTGTGCTTTTTTTTTTTTTTTTTTTTAGCTAGCGCTCAGATGTTACTTTGTGCCCAAAGAGACAGCAAGAACATGGAGTCTGCTGGATTCCAGAAGGAAAGATCTGGAGGGATCCTGGAGGGAAAACTGCCAGGCAGGTATTTACCAAAAGGAGGTGATCTGGTTGAATTCAAGAATGTACTACATATGCTTATCTGATATCAATTGACAGTTTCATTGAATTCATTGGAGCTATGTTGATTTATAACTACTGAAGGTTTAGACAATTCTACATAAACAACTCTAATGAAGCCCCTTTCAAGGCAACAAGAGTTAGTACAAAGAGATAAATCTTGATAGGCTATAGGTCATTGACAATTGTCTTCCAAATTCTGCTCTTTTTTGTCAGTGTAAAGAACGTATGGAGCTTTCCTGATCCAGATTCAACCATTGACTTTCCATTACTCTCAGCTTTGCTGATGCAACTCCTCAAGCCTGTGCTGAGTCACTGATCACAGTTAAAAAAACCCAGAAAACATAAAGAGATGGGCATTCCCACAAGCAACTGCATCAGGTGAGAGACAGTGTATGGAGGTAGGTTCATGTGCCAAATTCTGGTTTGACCCATGGAGAAATATATAGCAATGGAGTGAGGTCACTGAACCTTGCACTCTCAAGTTGGGATTGGCTGGCTTTCCAAGAGATAGATGTTACCTTATTCAGCAGTCACCAAGGCTTGTGGAAGATAGGACTGGGAGAAAAGTTATGGCTGGTACTGAGCAGATATAAAGAAGAAAACCAGACTAAAAGTGCCTGTGGATCCCTGGGTGCATGCACAGGTAAGGATTTAGCCACTCAGACAGCAGCCACTCTTTGTGGGCTTACATCACCTTCCCCACAGACCTGCTCGTGGCGTAGCAGCAACACTCAGCAGCTGTTTCCCAGCAGTGGGTGGAGGATGGCTGGTGTGTTACCCACCACTCTTTATTGCAAGACTGCCAGAGGGCTGTGTGGCACCTGCTGCACCTCTCTGGGCCCTGGGTATTGGTTTTGTAAGACTTAACATGGGCCCCAGGGCAAGCGCATTGCTGAGAGGACTCAAAGAGGGAAGAGTGTGAGGTTCTCCAGAACTAGCAGCTGGCAGTTTAATTTTAGCACGGAGAAGTACAAGGTAATGCAACATGAAAGATCAATTTAAGCTACTTATGTAACACGACAGGTCCTAAATTATTTATTTCTTACTCAGGAAAGCATCAAGGTCCTTTTCAGGCTCCTTGAGCAATACTGATCACAATAGCTAGCACTGAAAGGGCTGTATTATGATACCTTCCTATGAATTGGAATTATGTCTATGTTTGAAACGATGTACTGAGATTTTGTCACTTTTCTGAAAGACATATCAGAAATAGAAGATATCTAAAGATAGATTATACAAATTATTAGCAGACCTATAAGGATTTCACAAAGAAAAGATTAGGACCATTAATTTAGTGAGAGGGATGTGACATGGGAATGAAAAGAACAATGGCAGGGAGAAGGCATATAAGATAGTACCATTTATTCTTTATTAAAATAGCAGAATGAGAAAGAAAAAGATCATGACTTAAAATACTGCACCTGAAATACTAATAAGGGAACATACTGCATTACACAGTATGTAACCTGTGGGATTCACTGTTTGAAAATACGACTGGGGCCAAGAGCTTGGGAAGACATTACTCTCACATTTTCCATACAGGAGCAATAAAAATATCATCCACCCCTACACCAGCTGGGCTAAAAACCTACATGGGATATAAATCTTCATCTTGCATGACAATAATTGCTGTGGGCCAGACGTGGAAGCCTATTGCATAACTGTCCACTATGAGAGTTTTACTACCACCCATGAAGCATGTGGTGCTGGCTGTTGGCAGAGATGTGCTGCTGAGAGGGATGCTGCTGTTTTCCCTTACCACCCCTCCCCTCTCCTTACACATTTTCCTCTGGAACAGGTTCTTTAGCTGTGCTGGGGACCTCTGCATCCGTGGGACAGGCCACCTTCCTTAGTGCTCACAGCAGCAAGGGTTGTATTTGGCGTGCATGGTGTTGTTCTGGTGAGCTGACTGAAATGAGATGTGCCTCTCGCATTCGGAGTTGGGAAAGCTGGCAGTCATTCATCTGGCTCCCTGCAGGGGCCAGCTATAGGAGTCAGTTGTAAGGGAGATGCCCATCTGTTGCAGACATACCGGTGTTCCCTTGAGACAGAGATTTTAGGGTGAATCACTGCTACTGTGAGTGGCCACCACCAGAAAGTATGAAACAGTTCCCTTAGGCAGCTAGCACCCAGACTGTGAATTTGTCTGGAGAGAAGGGCTGTAAGTCTGGCTTTGGCCCAAAAGTTTGGTACAGAGCTAGTGCAGAGAACCAAAGGGTCTGATGTTTGAAGTCAGTGCCCAACGTGCAGTCAGGGGGAATACATTCGGGGCAGTTATCTCTGGAAAGGCTCCATCAAAATGTGAATGCAACGGGAAAGAGGTGCTGTCTCCCTTGCCAAAAGATGCTTTATTACTATTTATCTGCAGTATGATGGGATGCCAGTCAAGAATGAGACTCTGTTGCTTGAGGCAATATTCATACAGAGCAGCAGATGCAAATCTAACAGATGTGGCTACTTCAGTGTCTAGAAGTGAAGAGGAACCAGGGGAACACCAAGGCCGCATGTTGTCCCAACATGCCAAAAAATTTTTCTAGTGATGTAAGTTCTTCTTAGCCCTTGCTTGATGATTGTCAGGGCAAGACTCTCAGCTTTTCCATGAGAAGAGTAATTCTGAAAGCTATTTGCAAACCAGATCAATTATTTTTGAAATTTTCTTACAAAATGGATTCTTGTAGTGTTTTCGGCCAGGATTTTGGGTTTTACACTTCGTATTTCTTTCACATCCTGGAATTTCAAAGCATCAGTTAGAAATCCTAATTCATGTACATTTCATGTTTTGCAGTGGCCTCTGACTATTTTACGATAAAGTGCATGCATAATAGAGCAAGAGATTTGAGGCCTTCCATTCTTCTATTTTTAAGCACAACTCAGGCCAGCTGTTATATAGTACTAATTAAAAAAATCTTATCTTTCTCCACAGATCAAAGAGACTTTTGTTTGTTTTGTAATGAAACAGTCTGACAAAAAGTCAAACACAAAAAGTGTCAAACTACTTCATTACAAAACAAACAGGAGACACTTTGATCTGTGAGAAAAGATAAGGTGTTTCAGTTAGTACTAAATAACAGCTGTCCATCATGATTTAAGAAAGGAAATAAAATGCCAATATTTCAAGTCTTTCATATGGTGATGTGCATGCTGAGGAGCTCTCATTAAGTTAAAAAGCATTACAATGAAAGTTGGGATAAAATTTTGAATTTTACTATTTATGAATATGTATTTCTCAACCCATAACAAAGAAGATGCCCATACTGACATATCTTGCCAGGGAAATTTCCACTGATATTCATATTTGGTAATTAAAAAAAAGGTATTTAATCAAAACATCTTTTAGGACAAAAACCTGTGCTTAAAAACATTCCAGCCTGCTCTGTTTGCAGACACTGGTTTCAGCTGTAGCCATGCTGGGTGGGGTATGGAGGTAAATAACATAATGCAGAAGCAGCTCCACCGATGTGCTGCTGGCACGTCTGCAGCTGGGCACGATGCAGATGCAGTGCTCCAAGCACATATCACCTGGTCAAGTCATTCTGGACTTAGAGCTAGACCCTTCTTCACTGCACCACATGCATTCATGGAGGTGTTGGGGGGAAGGCAGATGAGCTCGGGTCTTGCAGACAGTGCTGGCTGTTAAGAAGTGGCGACTGATCCCAGCCTTCTCTGCAAGGAATGAAGTGCACTCCCGGTGCAGTCCTGCTGAACTTTTACATGTTTCTCGTCCAGGGCAAGTGTTTTGAAGCTGGCTGTGTCAAATTTTGCCAAAAGCAATGCAAGTCTGCTCTTAGAAAAACAATGGTTATCTATTAGTAAGTCTCCCCAGTTCTGTGTGTTGTGCAAACCTGGTGAAGGGAAACTCCCATCCCAGGGAGCTGCACTAGCAGAGGGAGCATAAACTGCAGAAGGACCCCATTTCTGCTAATGAGGCCAGTGTGATGGATGACCAGGCGGTGGGCAAGCATTTCAGAAGGGTCAATCCATGGTCTCAGCTGTGGAGTTAATTCTGCTTTTCCCTCCACTTTGCTTTTAACAGGCAGTGAATTTCCTACAGGAACCCCCATGGAAAGGGTCCTCAAAACAACGTCCTGTGATCTCAGGGGCAAGCAAACATCAGTCTCAGTCCAATTCTTGAACGTCAACTCTGCCCCTTGTTCCCGGATCATTGAGAGCTGCTGGGCTCCTGTTTATCTCACCTTTGGTCCTGCTCTGTGTTTACAGTTAAGCTGTTCATTCAAGTGCCATATAAGTTTGTTAGGATTTGCTGAGGGAGCAAAGGTCTTCAAGCAGAAGATGAGAACAGAGGAAAAACAGCCTCTGGCTGCCACACTTCTCCAAGGCTTGCTTCAGAGAGGTTACTCAAGATGGGGTGCCAGCTAATATGTACTAAAAAAAAAGAGCAGTAGCAGTATGTTGGCAAAATTTGGAGGCCTCCAAGACTTCCCTTTGTGGTTGTTTTTGTTTGACTTCTCAGTGCCTTTATGATGATGATGATGATGATGATGATGATAATGATGATGCAGTCATTGCTGATTTCCCTTCTAGTATTTTATCAGTAATGTTTTTTATGGTTGCACTAAATTCTGAAATACAGATGGGTGACTGCTTCTGCTGCCTCACCCCAGGCCTTTATGTTTATAGACTTCCATATTTGTGTTATATCTGTGGTAGACAATATAAACAAATAAAGTGTCATGGGGAGAAAGTGTACGTTTTTGCTTAGACCAAATCACACTATTAGGAAAAAAGACAAGTTTTCAGGCGTGCAGGGGCAGGTTCCCCGTCACTTGCTCATAACCTACAGTAATGTAAGACATCCAAATTTAGCATTTTATTTCATTAAAGAAGAAAACCTTGTCAGGCTGGGCCTTTTTAACAGGATCCTGGATATCTCTGTGAGGAAGACACAGGCCTCCAGTGCTGTAAGAATCCCTCAGTCATTGCTGTGAATGAAATACAATGAAATTATTCAGGAGTCAAGAAATTCAAGGCTGTGACTGAAAGGCAATAACCTCTTGCTTAAGAGGTAAACAGAAGTGGGAGCCACTGGAGAAGAATGCTAACTTAGGCAGAGACTAAGAAGACCCATCTGCATATTGAAGGACAGCAAAAGTATTGTGTGAAGGTAGAAAACAGGTGATTGTTTTTACAATTTCAAAGGCACTCTTGAAATAATATTTATGAAGGGTCAGGAGAGGAAAATCCATTTATTTATCCAGGAAACCACACTGAATAAAACTGGAAATGGCAATAATACCAGAGGTCAAGACCAGGCATGGGAGTCATGTTTCAACCACTTCCTTCAGGCTGGCAGTGATGTCAGGGTAGGGTGACCATGCAGGTGGCTCGGGCCTGGGGTAGTGACTCTAGTGGCAAGAAGAAGTCTAAAGAAGCAAGCTTCTGTACAGGTTAAGAGCTAGTCCCCTTGGTAGGCACTGTGATATAAATGAGAAGGATTAGAGCTAAGAGGCTAAGGTGAGGAGGTAGCTGGAGGAACTAAAGGAATGAACATGCTGGAGGTGGACTTACACGTTTTGCTGTATTTTCCAACTTGGGAGTCTGAGGAATCACATCTAGGGTTGCAGGACTGACCCTAAGTGAAAGATATCCCTGTCCAGAGTGACCATCTCCATCCCATAGATGCCCAAGGAGTATTTACCACAGTGACCATTCTCTGCATGTCCCTTCTGACTGGGTCTGTCACTGGGTGACTCAAAGATTTCCTTATTTCCCATTGCCCATATAAATATGTCCCCAAATCACAGTTCCTTTCTCCACTAACCATGTCCTCCCCAGGCTCGTAAGGGAAGGTCAGTCACCCCTCCAGGCATTAATCAGCTTCCTTTACAGGCTTTCCCAGCTGGGGGGACCCAGTATCCTTACACAGTCCACGTGCTCTGTAGCCATGTCTGCCACAGAGTGGCATCTCCCGAGGCTACCCCAGAGCTGCCCTTTTGGTGCATGGCATTTCCACAAAGGCCCTTCTTTGCTTTTCCCCTCAAGACAGTCCCAAAGATCAAACAATACAAGACACACCATGTTGTGGTGGAGTAGGTGCTGCTGGGATTGCAGGGAGGGAGAGGGATTACTCTCACAAGGGTTCCTTCAGCCAGTTTTCTTATTTGCTTGCTACAGGTACCCTTCCTTTTCCAAGCAGGTATCAAAAGGTGGGCCAGGTCTGCTGAGCCAGCCATCATCTGTGTATATGAGGGGTCTGTGGCATCATGCCATGTAACTCGGGTTGGCAGTATATGCACGTGCAAGCTCTGCCCTCAAATCCCAAGAAACCCCTTCAGCCCCGTGTTCTGGAAATAGCATAACACCAGGTATGCCCTATGCCTTACACCTTTTCTCTGGGATAATAAGATGACTGTCCCTGTCAAGCCATGTCTCTGGAGATGTCCTTGTTCTCCATGCTGCAGTGAAGGACTGAGGAGACCACAGTCGTCTCTGCTCCGAGCTCAGCCTTGGCTTGCAACTTGTGACCTTGTACTCACATATCTCATAACCACACAGGACCTTGGTCTGGTTCTATGCTCAACATAGAGGGCTGCATCCCATGTTCTCTGTTTTATACCTCCGTTTGGAGATCTGTTCGTGTCCTGGTAGCTGGGTCTCCAAATGGATGCATCAACACTCAATGGGAGAGGAGCACAAGTTTTCAGGGGTCATGACCTCCTCCAGGGTACACCAGGAAATCTGTGGACAGGACAACACAAACCCTTTTCTTTCTTGACAAAAGTCATCTCTAGATGAGATTATGGGCTTTTGGCCTAAGTAGAACTTCCCACCTACTGGTTCCACAACTTAATTGAGAATTAGTTTTCTGTCACTTCCTCTCAGCAGCCACTCTGAGAAGCTCTGGTCCATGAAAACAAAGCACTTGCCTTGGCCTCATGCTAGAGCTGAATATGCCAAGCAGATAGGCAGTCGGCCGTTTCTTCCCATCTCTCCAGTGGGGGATTGTGGGATGCTTTGATCATGTCCTCTGAGTGAGGACAACTGGGCTGTAAATCAAGGTCCCTGCTGCTCTGAACTCTTTCGTCCACCAAGCACCACATAGGGAGAAGGGACATGTTTTTCCTCTCCATGCAGGGGTGAGCCAGGGTGAAACCTAGACCTGACAACTGGGCCAATAGACCTCTCGGTGCCATTCACTTCTGGCTTTTGCAGGAATTTTCCACCTTAAAACCCCATCTAGCTACTCCTCTTCCATGCAAATAATATAAGCAAGAGGTCAGCTTCTTTCTTGTGTAAAGAACAACCAATTACACTTAGATGATAAGCTGAAAAAGTGCCAAATTTCTTTTTATAGCTTCTTTATTGCTCCCTGTCTGTGTATTTAGAATGAGGAGAGCTGTGATTTACATGGCAACTTTAAGGCTGATCTGTGAAGGAGGCTGGAATAGACTGAGATAATTTTAGGGCAACTGGGTCATAAAAAATAAACAAACAATGGGTAGCTACTGAAGCATGCCTGCTGCCTTTTCCATCTTAATAGGCATGAAGGCAAGGCACGTGAGGGCAAGGACAGCAAATTAGGAGGGAAATTCGAAGGAGGCTCAATACTGCTTCTGATGTTACCCAGCCTTTAGGCAAAGCTCCACTTCTGCAACCACTTTTTCAATGAGCTCATAACCTCTGTTAAACATGCCATGACCCTGGAGGTGTTGTGTTCTGTAATTGGGCTCTGAAACAGCCTTCTACTCCAGGCAAATACCCACCCCTTTATAAGATGGAATTCAGTATATTTCTGAAATGTAGTGCCTGTGAAAACTGAGGACCAGGCTGGGTGAGCCAGGCAGCCCATACAATCTCACATTCCTTGGCTGGAAACAGGTAATGGTTGTGTACAATTCTTGTACAAATCAGGACTGCAGTCTACTGGATTCTTCTCAAACCCTCTCTGGCTGTCACTGTGTATCACCCTTCTCATCTGAAGTTTCCAGGTCTCTCTTTTCAGTTCCAGAGGGGTATTGTCCCACAGACAAAACATTAATTAGAGCTTCTGTTGATACTATCACACTAATTTTGTGTCCTTGCAGATGCCAGGTGAGTGAAACAGCCTCCCTGTCTGCAGTGCCCAGAGGGCTACTGATGCCCTCTCCACATTCCACCTGGTGCAGGAAAGCACCAGAGCATTAGAAAGATACCCATAAATCTTGCATGCTTTGTGTATCCTTGCTGTTATAAAAGCACTTCTTTACTTGAGTGGACATGTTATGCACTTATATCCAGTCCCAGAGAAGCTCAGGATGCAGTCTAGAAAGACAGGGCTTTCCTGAGGGCTGATCATCTCTTGCACTGTGCTTTCTGGCATCAGCTTTCAATCCTGATGGCAGCCTTCAAGCAAACAAGGCTGACTTTTGGACTGGAGTAATTTCATTTACCACCGTGTATTTGACAGCAGGCTAATGGTCCTCTTGCTTTGTTCGTGGTACTGCTCCTGCAGCATGTTCATCTGTTGACACTGGTGAGGAGAGGCTAAAGTTGCAATGAAACATATCTACCTTCCTTGGGGCCTCACTCACAAGTTCAGTGATTGACAACAGAAGGACCACGTCCAGTGAGCACTTGGCACTGAGGTTTGCTGGACCCTCTGGGTCTTGGAGGGCTGCACATATGTCCTACGATTTCTTCTTCTTGGGACCTGCCTTACTCAAAGTTGGGTGAAGGGAACAATTCTTTGGGTCTTTCCTGCTACCACTGGCTTTTCTGGTCACTGTTGTTGGATGCAATTCCCACTCTGAAGGATACTTTGAAGCAACTGAGTATGTTTGAAGCACTGAGAAGCATTTTAGCTTGGGCTGCATGCATGAAGGTGCTGGGAATTTTGGCCAGTTGGAAAATCTCAGTCCCGAGGCTTAGAGTGAAAATGGAATGAAAACGTAACACATAGGACATACAAGGAAGTCATCACTTCCTTCCAGGCAGCAGTTTCCCACAGACAAACAGGACATGTTTGTCATGCAGGAAAATGTAAACAGTAAGCTCTGCCCATACACATTGGCCAGTGTTGTGTTTTGAAGAGGCAGGAAAACCTGTCATGCTGGTGCAGCTGCCCATGAGAGCAGGTGATTATAGCACAACAGGCAGCCCTGTAAAATCACCAGGTTGATGCCAGAACCCTGCAGTTGCTGTGGACCATGTCTGAGTCATGTGCAGGGTCCAGAGACTTCCCTTGTGGTGCAGAAAATGAGCAAGGCTTTCCTCTGAGTGCTCCATTCTTCCTGGTGCAAATTGCTGTTATGACCTCTAGGTGTAGGCACATCAATTATAAAACTGCACAAATTAACGCCTGACCCTTCTAACAATGTACCAGCAGAGGGAACATACAGGAAATATCCTGAGCCATAAAAGAAACTCAAAGTCACTCAAGCACACAAAACCGAGGCAGAGTAGGTGGATCTAACAGCATACACTGGAGATGCCAAGTGTGCTGCACTATGCCCTGAGGCAAGCATGAGCAAAAGCGTGTGCAGTCCTTAGCGTGTGCACGGCTTGTACACACTCCCTTTCTGCAGATACTCAGTGTTGCATCGTCTCTTATCTCAAGGGGTTGCTAATGGGCATGCTCTGGGCATGCACTGTTATTAAAGAGGATATCCTGACAACAGCATGTGCTGCTTGGGCGGGAAGTGAAGGGATACAGCTCAGAACCAGAATCCAGGGTGCGAGTGCAGCACTGAGTACACCAACAGATCAGCCAGTCTGGTAGCACTGGTGACATGCAGCCACATAGGTATGACATAATGCACAGACCAGACTTTGCTTTCCTCTCCACTGACATGAAAAATATATCTATTCCAGAATTTTATGGGAATGATTGCTGGTCTTGCCCAAAGAAAAGTTAGAATTAGCTGTGTTCTGAAAGATGTACATAATCAGGAATAAGATGAGTTCAGGACTCATCTCTTGAGATTTTTATCCCACCCATAATAACATCAATTCTAAGAACTTTCCAATAGGACATTGGGCAACTTGTCACTGTCTGAAGGCTACAGGACAAGGGTCTCACTGCAGGTGGGACCATTCTCCATGTGTATGGATTCATCTACCAAATCTACAATGATACATAGAGGTAATCTTCAAAAACTGTGCATACCCCAAATTCAACCCATGCATTTGATTTTCACAGAGAAGTATTTGGTACTAGCTTATGTGAGTCTTGCAGCTTTCAGGATCTCAGGGTGAAAACTTCATACAGAGTTCAGACACAGGATGCAGAGGTCCCTGTGCTCTACTGGACACTGCCTGCAAGAGGAAGGTGATCTTCACAGTAGGGATGAAGGAGGCTTGGGTACATTTCTCAGGGGATGTGCATACCACTTTTCTGGCTGTTGCTGTACACATTAGGAAGCCAGTTGCTGCGTGGCAGTATACAGCACCCACATCTCCTCAGTCACTGACTCAGGCTTGCTGTAACTGATAAGCAAGGAGGATGGTGTGTCTTTCCAACCTGGTATGATTCCTTCTGGCAGCTGTTATGACAGGGGGATGGCTCACAGTGACAGATATTTACTCCCCAGGTGTGGCTCTCTGAACACCACCTCCTCCAAGGCAGGCAGATCACGGGGCTGTGCAGTTTCCAGACGAGTCCATAGGGCACGGGTGAACACGCACGAGGCGCCTCGCACATCTTTGATAGCGTTGTAGGCACGCTGGGGCATATGGTGGGGGCATGCTGGTCTGCTTGGCAGCTGGTGACATGCCAGTGGGGCACAGGGTTCCCCAGTGGCATTGATGTTTGAGGAGTGCTGTGGACATCATATTCCCTGAATGCAACAGCTTGCCCTAATGCTTGGGAATATTCCTGATGATGAAGTCACAGGGCCATGTGTGATCTTGACAAACATACAGTCACAAACGTACAATCAGGGCCAGGCTGTGCAAGCATTCAGTGCAAAAGGCGTTTTGTCCTGGGAGATCTGTCATTGCTTGACAAGTTAGATGTATTTGAGTTTCTGGTGAACTTATGTTCACATAAAAGAATAAAAAGACTTATTGGATTGTACACAGCACGTAAGAATGCAACGATGGCCTCACTGGCTTGTACCCAAATGTTCACCTTAATATTCACCTCTGTCTAGGTGTGGGAACCCAGGAGGTTGGGCAGGTTTTAGTGAATGGGGATGAGGTGCGAGAAAGGGTGAGACAGAGATATCAGGGGAAATGTGCGCTGCCCACCGAGTGTGAGGACACTTGGGATGCTCAGCCCAAGGGTGCCATGTGCTGGTGGTGTATGAATGAGGAGCTTGCATGTGGTCAGGTGTCTTCTTCACACACTGCAGCCCTCTGTGAACATGCACCAGTTTCAAAGCACCACGTAGCCCCACTGGCACAAGCAGAAAAGAATAGTAGCTGCCAGGAGGCCAAGGACCTTGGGTAACTCAGGAGCACGCACGTTTCATTATTGCTGGGTTGGCTTGGCACTGGGAAGAAATTTATAACTGACAGCAGGTTTGCCAGAGCAGTCAACAGAGCAGTGGAACAATAGGAATAAGCATTTCAAATATTTGATTTTGCCTTGTAATTCCTTGCAGGCTGCTCCCAGTTAAGAAAGGGAATTTTATCAAGCCTAAAGTGACTTTGATATGGTAGATAAATTCTCAGATCTTGGTGTTGAAATGTTTGTCTCTCTGTTTCCCTCAACAACAACAACAACAACAACAACAACTAAATTTAAAAGAAAATCTTTTTTTTTAAGTGACACGTGTGGACTGTAGAAAGCTTGAGCAGGGAATGATTCTTCTGTCTTCTAAAAGTAGCCCATGGGTCCAGGGTATGAAAAGTTAATAAGGATATAAGTTCCTCTTGTTTTTAAAGTTACAATTTTATAAGAGTAATTCATCAATGGTAAAATCAGTCCCAGTGTGATACTTCAGATATTTCATCCAGATATTTATTGGCAACAGTGCTGATGTCCTGATATCACAAATCTGTCTTGGTTGCTGAAGCTAACTGCAGTCTGATTTGCTCTGCTGCTATCCTGACGGCTAAGAGGCCTGCAGAGTTCCCACTACAGTAAGGTGTTTTGACAGATTTAACCTTTCAGCCTGATTTACAAAGGTGCTTTTGGGTACATTCATGTATCATGGTTGCTTGCCATAACAGAGGACTGGATGCAAAAGGGTCTTTCCACTGCTCTGCTCTGTTCTCTGATATCCAGATTTCCAGGGATGGTGACTCAACCACTTCCCTGGGCAATGCTTGACAACCCTTTCGGTGAAGAAATTTTTCTGATATCCGATCTAAACCTCCCTTGGCACAACTGGAGGCTGTTTCCTCTCATCATGTCACTTGTTACCTGGGAGAAAAGGCTAACCCCCACCTGGCTACAACCTTCTTTCAGGTAGCTGTAGGGAGCAATAAAGTCCCCCCCCCCGATCCTCCTTCTCTCCAGACTAAACAACCCCAGCCTCTCTCAGTTACTTCTTATAAGACTTGTACTCCAGACCCTTCACCAACTCCATTGTCTGCATCTGGACATGCTCCAGCACCTCAATGTCCTTCTTGTAGTGAGTGGTCCAAAACTAAGCAGAGAATTTGAGGTGCAGCCTCACCAGTGCCAAGTACTGGGATATGATCACTGCCCTGGCCACACTACTTTTGATACAGGCCAGGATGCTCTTGGCCTTCTTGGCCACCTGGGCACACTGCTGGCTCATGTTCAGCCTCCTGTTGACCAGCACCCAGGTCCACTTCCACTGGGCATCTTTCCAGCCACTCTGCCCCCTGCCTGTAGCACTGCAAGGGGTTCCTATGACCCAACTGCAGGACCTGGCTCTTGGCCTTGTTGCACCTCATACAATTGGCCTCAGCCCATCAATCCAGCCTGTCCAGATCCCTCTACAGGGCTTTCCTACCCTCCAGCAGATTGACACTCCCACCCAACTTAGTGGGACCTTACTGAGAGTGCCCTCAATCCCTTCTTCCAGGTAATCAGTAAAGATATTAAACAGGACTGGCTGCAACACTCAGCCCTGGGGAATCCCACTTGTGACCAGCCACTAACTGGACTGCCACTCTATTCACAACCACTCTGTGGACCCAGCCATTCAGTCAAATTTTTACCCAGTGCACCCATCCAAACCATAAACAGCCAGCTTCTCCAGGAGAGTGCTGCAGGAAACAGTGTAAAAGACTTTAGTAGGACTTCCAGTCTCATTCTCTGCCGGCAAAAAAATCCATGCAGACATCTATCATTTCAGAAAGATACAGAGAAAAAGTTGCTTCTCAACGCTGACAGGACTTCTGCTCATGGCCATGTAGCTAGCAGCTAGAATCTACTTTTGGAAACAAGTGGTGTGGAGAGGAGATGGCATTACCTTTGGTGGGAGAGCTAAAGACAGGGGGAGCTGGCCTGGAGGTGATAGAGGCCTGAAGAACCTGTCACTGCTTGTCTCTGAGAAGATGAAGGTTGCAGTGGTGCCTGTTCCCTCACCCCTATGCACAAGAATCCCCCAGTCAACAGGCTTGTTACTAACCTTTCACCCCAACAGAATGAACAGTGCACATTGATCATGGTAAATGGGGTCTGAGCTGCTGCTTACTTGGCATTTGCAGATGCTGTTGTAAAACAGTAAAAGGTTGACTGAAAGCAAAAGAGACCCAGATTCTGCAAGTCCCCCAGGCAGGTGTCCAGATTTCTGGGGCAGGGACAGATGCAGAGAACCAAGGCAAGAATACATGTTGACATCCCTTCTTGAGACTTGTGTCAAGGGTAGCACTAACAGTATATTCTACCTCAAGAAGGCAAAGACAGAAAGTGGAAGGGGGTGGCTACATGCCATTGCCTTCCTCTTCCCCACTTCACTTTCCTGGCCAGTTGCACATATCAAGGCATCCCCTTTTGAAGAAAGAGTAGCCAATCACAGTAACAAGCCCATAACCTCCTCCAGCATTAGCCTGGGTCCCCATTCTTTCTGCAAGCCTGACCAACCTCCTTGGTTGGTCCATGGAATAATAAATAACAGGAATGAGGAGACAAGTCTTCCTCCCTGGGACTCATGGTTGAGATGATGAAAGGCAAAAGACTGTCCTTCTCACAGTTGCTGAAAAATTGCAGCCTTATTCTTCTCTCAACTGTTGCAATTTCTGCATCAATGTGATTCTCTTGCCTTCAGTGGCACCCTGGATGGGAACAGCCTTCTTGTCAGCAAGGCAAAACCCATTAAGTTTGTGAAAACACCAGTGGAAATGTGCTGTGGTTTTACCAGAAAATAGTTTGGAATGGTTTTCACTATGTTATGGATGGTCTCCAGACACTGTGTGATTACAGTGGCCTCAGGCCTTTTTGCTGAGTGGAAGGATATCCCCAGGCCTCCTTTATTACCATTCGCTGTGGGATTTTCCCAGCTCATCTTCCATGATGGGGATTCTGCCCTCGCTTTTATTGAACTGCACAAAAGGACAACAGATCATGCTCACAGGAGAAGTCAGGAGAGGAACAAAGAAGTCTTCATGGATGCTGTTTGAAATTCCCAGGATGCCAGCTGGGTCTCCTCAGGCTGGAACATGACAAACACCAATACAATGCCTGAAGTGTGAAATGTCACAGTCCACCTCACAACCAGCCTGTCATCCTGGGAGGGCGGGGGCGGGAAATAGGAGGGTGCACTCAGCTCTCAACAGTGCTGTTGACAGGCTGGAATAAGCTCTAGGGAATGACTGTGGATCTCTACCAGTGACCTGAAAATTTGGATCAGCACAGCAGAAGAGGCAAACAGAGAGAGAGGTTGCTAATATAAGGGCTTCAGATATGTGACAGGGTCAACAAGTCACATAAAACCTTCATATTTGTTAGTTAATATTTCTAAAAAAGGGACTCACAGGGAATCAGGAGGTCTAGAAAATTTTCCTCAGGAAATGCTCTGCCTGGGTCCTTCTGTAAGCCTGTTATAGGGGGCACCTAGAGCACTAATGCACAGACAGTACTCTAACAGCTGTCAGGTGATGATGGGGTAAGGAGGGGACAGTGTCCTAAGTGGGGGATTCAGAGCCAGAGGTTTGCCATGAGCTTCAGTGAACAGCATAGCTTTTCCAGGCTTTCTAGGTTTAGTATTTGCTTTTGTGAGGAGTGCATGGCATGACAAGCATATGTACCTGCTTCTGACAGCTATTCTTGATACCAGTTTGTGCTATATGCTGCTGCTGCTGCTTTTGTCTCTTCATCCTCTGCTACAGGTTTCCGTGGCAGGATTTAAAAAGCTTGAGAGAGCAGAGGCCGCCTTGGCTATTTTTCTATTCAAGACATGTTAGGAAAGACTCCTCAGGACAATGATGGTCATGATTTTTTACCAACAGCAATCATTAATTCAAGGGTCCCAGCAAATTCTCCATTTCCTTTGCAACCCCATCTTCACCTAACTCAAGCCCTGTGCTGCTTTCGAGCCCTGCTTGGTTTCATTCTGCTGCTGCCAGTACTGCCTGACTCCTGGCAATCAGGGCAGCTGAAGGAGTTAAAGCAGCCAGCTGGCCAGGAGAATTCAGACATGCAAGAGCTGTCTAAACACACGTAGCAAGTCGGCTGGCTGGCACATGATCCACTGAACAGATCAAACAATGCTGCTAGGAGCCAAGAACAATTTCCAGTACCTGCTGCAGTGTCCATATCTTCCCTGGGTCCGCCCCTCCCCCCATCCCTTTTTATGGGCAAGTCAAAGTCATATCCTCCAACACTACTAAAGTGACACGCACCTGGTTCTGAGCACATGCGTCTCACAAGGTGACAGCTGCTTGTGCTTAGGCAAAGTTTTTGCCGTTTATGTCTATGACAGCATTTGAGTCAACAGATTACTTGGTGTGAGCACATGTGCATCCACTGAAACAAAAGTGCCAGAGCCACAGGGCAGTAAAACAGTGCTTCATCTTGCATTGGTTATATACCCCCTTCCTTCTCCTTCTTCTTCCCCTTCCCCTTCCCCTTCCCCTTCCCTTTTCCCCCAGTAGAAGATTTGATTCACACTAGACATTGACAAAGCAGACAAACACTAGGAGCAGCTGGTTTGCAGAGGCAGCAAAATTGCCATAAGCTTACTTTGTCACTGCCACAGCACAAAAAACTGTTGCTGATGTTCACTGTTGCTGAGGCTAGATTCAGGATGCTGGAGTGGTCAGCTATTGAGAAGAGCTGGGAAGCATGTTTTCCCAGCATTCCAGATGCAGAAAGAGCAACAAGGTGGGTTCCTCTCATCCATTTGTCCCTGCGGTTTGTTGAGGGGAAACAGAATTTTTATTTCCCTACCATGCTGAGAAGATTTGAGCTAGTTCTGTGGAGGGATCCTTACAACCCTTTCATCACCCTGTTTCTGAACACCTGACAGCATGAGGACATGTATAGTTGTTGTCAGAGGAAAGTTGGAATGCTTTTCTGTGCTGAAGTTTGAGGGGGTTTATTTTTCCTTTCACTTTTAAGTAGTATCTTTGAAGGATTAGAAAGGTCCTCTGTAGAAATTTCCTCATAATAATAATGGCCAGTCTTTGCGAGCGAAGATCCGGGGAAGGTCTTTCCACCTTCCAGCCTGTGCATTGGATTTTTTAGGTGAGACACAGTGTGCGCGGAACTGAGCCCACCCTTTAATCCTAAGGTTCATCTGCCGGGGCCAAGCGAGCTTGGACGGTGGCAGCGAGGTCCTTAGGACGTAGGTGGGTTGCCTTTAAGGGCTAACGAGCCCCACCTGCCCGGGAGTGGCCCTGACCGGGAATCGAACCCGGGTCTCCACGGTGATAGCGCCGCGCCTTTACCACTAGACCACCAGGGGCTCCCCTAAATTTCCTCATACTTGGAGTAGAAAGACATGTGGTGTCTTCTTGGAGCAGCTCATTGCACATACAAGCCTACATCTGTTCCAGCCAACTGGAGGAAAATTCATCTTGCAGTTGAGATTTCCCAAATGATGGAGAAGTCAAGCCGTGATATTCATCTCAGGTGGTAGCTGGTCCTTCAGTTATCCTGGCATTTGCAGTGGGACACTCGGAAGTTAATGACCCTGACATTTAACTTATCTGGGTATAGTGTGGGAGTCCAGGAAAGAAAGGCATAGGTCTCAGCTGTCCTGGGGACAGCCTGTCCTGTGATGGCTCTACACTGCAAGGAGCTCTTAATGCTTTGAAGGTTTTATGCATTGCCACACTGCACAGGTTTGATACCTGCACAATCAGATCACAGGGACAAGGAAGATAGTGCAAGGTCTTGCAGTACGCCCTGTTGTAAGAGCTGGTTCTGCTGGCTGTAATGCGTTTGCAACTCTGCATAGCCCAATGTCACTGCACACCTTGCTCTCCAAAGATAGTGGAAATATTTTCAGTGACTTTTTGATAAAGCTCTGAGCTAAGTGGAACCTTATAGCTACCCTTTGTAGTAGTTAGGAGTTCCTCTTTTTGCCTGCACAGAGACAAGGTACAGTGACACTGAGAATAAAACCCTGCTGAGACTGAAGACCATTCTGAAAGGCAATGGGCCACAGGGAAATACTGCCCTTAGCTGCCTGCTTTGCTTGTTGCCACATATGGAAAATGGGAAAAACACAAATTGGCCATTTGTGCATCGCTATCCTCTACTTGACCCTCTGAATATGGTACTGGCAGTGTGATGGGTGAAACTGGAGAAGCAGGATCGGGTTGCAGGAGGGATTTTGACCATGGCCAGAGCTGGCTGCTGGGAGGCACAGGGTAGCTCTACTTATCTTGGTGTTACTGAAGTCAATGGGATTTTGGCCATAATCTTCAACAGGGCTAGAATTTTACTGCACATGCCTAAGAAAGCACTGTATCATACAGCTGTGCTGTTTGCCATGATATTTACTGTGAGCGAAACCAGCACGTCCCCTGTCTCACTTGTCCCTATCTTAACAGCTCTTCACCTGTGGTTTTCCCCCTCACCTACTCTCTTGTATCTATCTACCTATCTATCCTTTCTTAAGTTTCTGTCTGACTGCTGCTTGCTGTCCTCCTTCACTGTTTTCTCAGCTTGCTCTCTAATTTACTCTGCAAGGAATGTGCCCACAAGAGGTATTTTTATTTGGCAGCCTGAGTAAGCTTTCTGTTTTGGCAGCAGGTACTGAGATGAGCAGCCAATGGAGCTGACATCTCCCGTGTCATGTTTTTAGCTCCTTCCATCTGATAGAGAATGACCTCATTGGCTGACTGTGTTGAGGAGGTCCGGTTGCAAGGGCAAAAAACCCTGAAGTTAACCTTGAAAGAAGTAACAGAATGCCTCACATATGTTTTTAGACTGTTTCTCTGTAATGTGAGGGTGTCATAGGGATTCAGGCGTTAGTTCAATACAGAGTGTGTGCAAGGACAAAGAGCAATCCAGATACTGTGGAAGCAGAAGACTTTCCCTCTAGGACTTTAGTAATAGGAAGAAGCTGGCAAAGGGGCCTGATCAGCTCCTGAGGAATGTCCTCCTTGGAGCAAGTTGTTCTCTGGCCAACCTAGAGGTTGTATGAGGTGCTATATGGCTTTTCCCTCTTCTGTTTAAGAAAGTGGAGCTGTCATGTGTCAGGGTACAACTGATATGCTGTTCTGTAGCATCCTATCAGGTCACAGTGGGCCCCATATAAATCAGGATAACACAGATCATGATTGCCATGGAGGGGCCGAGTCCTCAGCACAGTGTGCTATGAGCAAGACCAATTCATTGTAATCCAAGAAAAATTTAATGTCAACCTGCTATTCAGAAATGTTGGAAAACACTCCAGATGCAGATGTTAAAGTTTCCTCCTGCACTGAGGTTTGAAAGGGCAACCTGGGCAACCTTTGAGAACATTTTCAAGACATACGGTTTATTGCTGCAAAATCAGTGAAGAACTGAGGGAAAACTGTGGCCTGAGCTGTCATGAAACCAGGATCCAGGCAGGCCTGAGGAAAGGAGTGGATTGTATTGCTTCTGTTGAAGTATCTGAAAGCCTATCCTCTTATCACGCAGCAAGAAATAGCATCAAAACTGGCTGCAAATGCAAAAAACCACCTGGTGTTCTTGAGACTTTGCTTTGCCCACTATTCTATCACCCTTCCCAGCTTTCCAAGATTTGGTGCTGGGAAGGAGCAGAACTGTGGTAACCAACCTATTATAGTGGCAAGATGGGGAAGTGATTTGTGTGTATCTTGGCTAACAAAGGTCCATCTCGCTTTTTGTCAGCTCATACATCATGCTTTGTGCACACCCATCTGGAGACATGGACTCGCTTTTCCCTCTCAGGGCGACACGAAGGAAACCATGACGCTTTTCCAATAGGATGTGTGCGTGTGCATACACAAACCAAGCTAATTCTGGTCTATGCAGGTGCTGTCTAAGGCTGTGCATCCTTGCACGTAGTAACGATGGGGAAAGTGGGGGTGTGTGCTGAGACAGCCAAACTGCTGCGCTCTGACAGCTCCTTTGCATGTGTTAAAATAACATCACCCTTGCTTGTTGTCTCTCCTCTTCCACTCTATCCCCTCACTCAACAAAATCTAAAGGGAACAAGCTCCAGGTATTAAAATAGCTCCTGTCTAGCTTGTTCAGTCTATTTCAGGAGGCTGGTTCCATCCTGACACAGATAGAACACAGAGACGTTGTGGAAACCACAGCCACAAGAGGCCATCAGCCAAACTAAATGCTTTCCCAGCGTTTGCCGAGTGGTTCATTCCCCCCACTCCCTCCCTCTCTCCCCTCTCCTGGCTTAAAATAACAGTGGGAAGCTGTTTGGCTTTGTTTTGTTGGATTCTTCTGCTTGCTGTGCTCAGTCTGGTGGTATTGAGAGGGAAAGCTGGAGGCAGTTTTGTGGCATCAGGGACTCTTCGCCTCCTGGGCTTTTAGGTGAGACCTTCAAAACCACCAGGGAAATGAGAACCCCATAGTTATTTCTGGGATGTGTTTTCAAGGATCACACAATCAACTGGTGCTACTGCAGTGCTAATGCATGGATTTACCAGTTTAGATATTTTGCCTTAGATTGACTAAAAAGGCAATGGACCTTTAGAAAGACATTAAAGCAAATGTGGCTCAGGGGTAGCTAAAGCACAATGAAGCAATCTGCAGGGAAGGACTCATTTTCTGGTTACTATGACCCTTCTGTTACTACATTAGGGCATGGGAGATGGGGATGCACTGCTTCACACCAGCTGAGGGTTTGGCCCAAAATATCCCTCAGCTGAGGATCCGGATGACAACGCTGATATTAAACCACCACAAACAAGACAAAAATGCTAGCTCCCTGCCTCATCTACATCCAGTGTTTCACCTGTCTCCTTCGGCATCAATGTTTTCTGCATTTTCTCACCCTCACATTTGTAGGTCCCCTTCCAGCTCCTGCTACTAGCTGGTGTTATCTGTTGTTCCCTGGAGGACAACAAATGACACACAAACCTATTCCATACATGGATCAAAATTAGTAGTTTAGTTAATCCTCCATCATGCAGTCTAAACTACACCAGAGTTAGTTGGTGAATATTTCCAAATACCTGTTTTGAATTTGAAGGTGCTCTTAACCCTTAAGAAGAAGGGTCACTTGTGAAAACATGAACTCTCTTTACAGAAATACTAGTTTTGTCTTCCCAAGAGATGTCAAATTGTGGGCTTGCAAATTACAGTGGGAAACTGAAAACATGAACTGAGCCTTGGGACCAGAATCTCTGCACCAGAAGGGTTCACAGTCAGCACAGCCTCAGGGAAAAACTTTGCTGCTTGGCAAGTGAGCTCCCAGGGACTGCTCTCAACAGTACTAAACTCCAAAGTTTAATATCATTCTGTCATGCTGCAAATCTTATGACCCGAAATCTTCTCTGTCTCATCCCAGGTGATTCATTCATTGTAAAGAGAAATTTGCTTTGGCAGCATTCAGTGAGCACTTCTGCCTTGGTAAGCAGTAACAATGCACAGATGCAATATTCAACATCAAGCAGCAGAAGTTCCTAAGACTCATTTAAAAGTAGCTGACCCTGTGTAAGTATGTAAGTTATGACTTGCAGGTGAGAGACATAATTTATTTTACATAATAGCAAATCTGCTCTATAACTTTATAATTCAGCTAGAAAAAGATTACTTTTTATTTTTGTGTGTGTGTTTGCTGTTATGCAGCAGGAAAACAGAATAAAAATGAGAATTTCTTTTAATTAAATAGATACTTCAGCATTTGTTTTATGGCAAACATTGAATGTGCATTTGAAATACAGAGGGGTTTTGAATGAAAAAGTCTAAAATGTTTACATCTGTAAATTGCTTTTATTTATGTTTCTGAGGGAAAGCAACTATTTGACTTTTCAAGGTGGCAATGCTCTGAGTCAGTTCATTCATTTTAGCAGAAAATACTTTCGTTTGAGTCCATTCAGTATTACAAAGAATATTTGTACGGGGGCATATGACCCAGGTTGAATGTCAGCCCCATTTCCTCATGTGAACCAGAAGATTGTTATATTATGGGAAAGAAATGCAAACACTTAGGATACATTGCATCACAGCATGCAAATGCACTTGAGAGTATTTTGGGCCAGGTCAATAACATGACATACAGACAATCACACTGAATGATCTGATTTCAAATATACAGTTTTGATTTTCCTAGTAGAAAGCTTTAAGAAAAAAAAGTTCTCAAATAAAAGCTGCTGATGTTTGCAGGAAGTCCATTACCCTCAGAAAGAGATTACAGAAGAAGTTACTGGTCTAGATCTATTTTAAGGTACAAAGAGATCATCTATCTATCTATCTATCTGTCTATCTATCTATCCACCTTCCTATCTTTCTGTCTTTATATATTTGTAGGTGTTTAATCAAGGTTTAATAATTTTGCTCATAAGAACAGTCTGTCCTTAGACTTTGGATCAAGTCTGAAGCCACTGGCATGTGTCAGACTATAAACTACATGTCATGTCCCTCTCTATGTGCTAATCCACCAATGTAACACAGCAGACTATTGTCAGTAGTTGAGTAATTACCTTAAGCAAAAAGGTCAATGGGACCAAATGTAGCTGTAGCCCTGTGGTTGGGGTATTACATACCAACCCACCCACATATGTTATTATTTGCTCAGTGTTTTTTTTTCTTTACTCTTTTTTTTCCCTGTTGGGCTTTTTTCCCTTTTTTTTTTTTTTTTTTTTTTTTTTTTGACAAACCGTATAAATAAAGACACTGTCTCTGGCTAGAAATGTGAATGGAATAAATTGTAAGTTCCTGAAATATGTCGAACTGTCCTGTGTAAAAATGCTTTCCACTTACATACCTTCTAAGCACTGCTAGGACAGTCTGCTCTCATCGAGCTACGTATGCAGATCCCTATTTCAGGAAATAAGGTACAGGAGGCGTAACCCAGCCAGGGAAAGGCAAAGTCAATAAGGCCACCTTGATTTGCACTAGTAGAGTACCTTCTCTGACAGATCCCCCCAGAGTCCTGCCTTCATGCTCCCACTTCACCCTATACCCAGCAAAAGCTCTCACCCCTCCCTCACGAGTGCCCATGTTTTTGTCTGAGTGCTGGAAGGGGGGTGCTCAGGGCCAGAGACTACTCAGCTGAAGGCAGAGGAGCCTTCTTCCTGATTTGTGATGGGTAGTTTGAATGGATTGGCAGCTGAATGAATGTTTAACCAGATCGGCATCAGAAAACTAGGATGTCTCAGAGACATCATCGCTTGGTGCTCTTGATGAGAGAGGCATTCTTTGAGGAGTCTCTGAGAAACTGGAACTTCATAATGAACAATTATACATGTATATGGAACAAATCATGGAGTGTTTTTCATCCGGCACATGGGGAGGCACAACCCAGGAATTTGAGCCTAGCAGGAGAGAGAAGTCTAGAGTTGGCAGGCTGCTCACATTCACCATCAGAAATGACAAGGGGGATGAGAGAGTCCCACCTCATCAGATAACACCTCCGACTGCCAGAGTAACAACTGCAACAGGATCTCTCTCAGTTGCCATCAGAGAAGCTGCAGGCACCAGCCCACCCATTGCTTCCCTGCTGTACCCATGGCTTTCCTCAGGCCAGCCCCAGGAGCGCTGAGCACAATATGGGCTCTCTTTGAGAGAGGTTTCTTCAACACAGCCTGCTTTCTCATTAGGCACCAGCTGCCACAGTGTTCTGGGATGTCCCTCTCCTGAGGGTTTGATGCCCTCATGTTGAGAGCACCTGGGAAAGCATCTGAATGCCAGTGGGACTGGTCCTTATGGGAGCTGAGTAGAACAGTGAGCACCAGATGATCCCATTTCCAGCATGGGAATCGCAGCACAGGCAGCTGAAATTGTTTCCTATGTGTCACGGAGGAAACGTGTGTCTCAGTGTCATACAGGGCCTCTGCAGTGGGAATTAAGAACCTATCTTACCAGCAGCAGTCTGCTGACTTCTCCTGAAGACAATGCTCCAGCCCCTGCCTCGACCATGACACATCTCTCCTGCTTTCCTGCCTTTCTTCCCTCAGTGCTTGATGTGCCAGTATTCTGTGTCTTCAGCTGTGGAAGAAGAAAAAGCAGAGTCCTAGCAGAATTTAATACTGCTAAAGAAGTCGTTTAAGAAAGTCTTTTATGTGATACCAAATGGGGTTCCTGCTTCATTTTAGACCTTAAGGACACCTATCAGTCTGCAGCACAAATAGCCATAGCAGATTGTCTGAGAGTGCTTGTTTGCTCAGTGGTAGAAGCAAAGCCACAACTTTGAGGCAGCAAGTGCTCGATGGAGACCAGGCTCCTACAGAAGAAGGCAATCTCTGCTGGAGGTCCTTGCTACCATGCTAACAGTGGTCTTCATACCACTGGCTGGGCAAAAGCTGGCTGCAGGCTGCTGCTCTCAGACCTCCACTAGTACTCTAGCACAGTCGAAGTCTACGCTTTCTATGCCATCCCTAGGTCTGGCTGTGCTGCCCCAGCTCAGGTAGGAGATGTTTACCAAGTGCTGGTCTCTGTTGAAGTCATTGCTTAAATACCTGGGCAGATCTTGGATCAGGATGAGACACTGATCCTACATGGGTAACAGGTGAGACGTTCTTCTTGCTTTTTACCATCTTATTATGGACAATGCAACTATGAATCCTTTGTTATCTTTTAAAATAAATACTTCTCTTGGATTTAAATCTACGCTTGAAAGGCTCTATCTTTCCCAATATGAGAAGGCACCTGACAGCCTCCCCTATGTTGACAAGTTGGCTCTTTTCCTGTGTCTGCTTTCCTGATTTGAAAGGGCTGAATCTCCTCCCCCGTTGCTCAGTCATAGTGGCTGTGTCTGGCACTGGACATTTATTTACACTTGTATGAAAGGAAACCTAAAAATGAGGGTTCAAAGGAGGATGGGAAATAGAACTTTACATCAAACATAATTCAGTTTACTTTGACAGTTTTAACTCTTTGCAGTCATTTCTGTGTTGATCTGAGTCTGCCTGAGTTAGGTGGTACAGAGTGCAGAAGGGAAAATGCTGGGAAAATTGAAGAGCTCAGAAGGTTCCTACTGCACCCACCTTATCACAGGGAAGAAACCCCCATAGTATCGCTCTTTGCTCTGTTTAGTTACACTTCAAAGGTTTCAGCCACAGACCCTGTCTTTGTATGCCTCAGATAGCATTTTCTAAGCCAGGCTTGTCTTATTGAATGTCTTTAGTTTCACTCCACGTGTTTATACTTGCAGTTAGCTGGTATAAAGGTGTGGCCGTGGACAAAGGGAAAGCAGAGAGACATTCCCTGTGGACAGTCTCAGAGACTGCTCATGGATGATTGTTGAGGTTCTGCAAAATCACAGTGTGGCAACAGCAAAGAGAGCAGTTGCTATTTTGCAATATACTGACGTGACAGTGATCAGTAACTGGCATTCGCTCTGGCTCTCGACACTGTATTATTGTGTGAGATGTTGTTATCTGGCAATGGCATTGATCTGACTACACACACCCTACATGTTCACAATCTGTCTCCAAAGAAGGAAGAGTTGGTTTATTTTAATATGTCATAGTGAATATTTTATCTCTTGTCCTAGGGGAACCTGGTGCTCGCGCTCAAGTATGTCCTCGTATGGCTTCTGCTCCCTGACAGATCACACAGATAACACAGGAAATAGTAGGGGCAGTGCCTGATGTGGCAGTGGTTAATGTCTGCAAAATTTAGGATATCGAGAGCTCTGCTTCACAGTGCAAGGCATAGGTGCACCGTCTAGGTAGTGCTGGTGTAGAATTCATCCCATGAAAGGGAATCCTCCGATGGTGACAGTGATAAATACCTGTTTCATCATCAACATTCAGTAGCCTAAGCTGTGTGGTGGGATTGGGCTCTGGGAGTGGAGCTGGTGTAAGGGTAACTGTCATGAGCCTGCTGTGCTGGAGGAACATGAGATGCTGCAGCAGAGGATCTGGATGCTTTATGTTCTAGAGTGTACTTGTGGATATAGAGAGTCTTTAGACCTCTCATTCCTAGGCTCACTGAGCCCCTATGACAGAAAGGAGAGCACCTTCACCTCGGCAGACCCTACTGTCCCATCCCTTCCAGGGGGTGTGAAGAGAAACCACCTCAGCCTGCTGACAGCATTGACCCCAGGTGTCATGTGTGCTCTGAGAAATGGGGAGCAGAGAGAGCCCCTTCATGAGCAGCCACACCCTTGAGAAGAAAAGCAGTGAGGAGCTGTGAAAGAGACCCTGTAAACATCTTTTCCTAGGAAGCAGCTGCAATCCTTGAGTAGCCCATCCAAGTCTCAGGGTCATTTCTGGAGTGAAGTGCTCCTCAACATGAATTAGAAGCTGACACATAATAAAATAGTTTCATGGGTACACTTCCACTGTGAACTGAACTAGAGGCAGGATATGGCTGGGCTGTGGACTGGAACCTAGGAGAAGGGTCTAGCTGTTGTGATTTGCATCTCCTATGCAGCCTGAAAGGCCAAAATACATGTTATGCTGAGCCTCAGTTCTCTTTGAAGGTTGATGGGCACCTCCAGAGGTTGTCTGATTAAGATTCAAGTTCCCTGTGGTGGTATTTGTCCACTCCACACCTGTCTGGCTGACCTATTAAATACTTGTGTTAAGTGCATACTATCAGATGGATGTAATGCCTGACTGAACAGCGATGGAGCTTGGGCTCCTGGGTCACTTGTACAGTTTTGAAAATATTTTCCTTTACTGAAAAGGGGTGACACTCAGAGATCAGGAGTAAGTATGCCAAACTGGCAAGGTGTCAATCTCAGAGGGAGTGGTGCATCGTCATTTACCGTACACAGTGCATGGCACTTGATCAAAGTGACGCTGGTTTCCTTCTCTGTGCCTTAGGAGTGTGAAATCTATCTGAGGAAGGCGCTACTCACACTCCCTCTTTCTATGCCTGTTCTTCTGCTGGAAGTCTGCAGCAGAAGGAGTCTTGCGGAAAGCACAAAATACTGTGTAACATGGTGAGAAAGTTGTTGGAACCTGCTGGTGCCTGCACTTTATCTCCTGAACCTCTGTCCTGTACCATGGTACCCTGGTATGGGCTGCTGTGGGTAGAGGAGCATGACTGTGGGGTTAGTGAAAGGGATGGGAACCTTGCCATGGGCTTTGGCAATACCTGGCTGAATGGTTGGGATATCTAATATAGGCCCATGTTTTCAGGTTTAGGGGTCAGTGACCCACTGTTGGGCTCATTTTCTGTGACTGCTCATGCAAAACTCTCCTCTTCATCCTCCCTCCATGGCCTTTTCTTTCCCATGGCATGCTTCTCTGAGTTCTCCTCATGGCAGTGACCTGTCAGTTTTGCTCTGGGTTTTGCTGCAAACATGCAAGAGTAATTTAGATTATTTGCCTTTAAGATGTAAAAATGAGTAGGGAAACGAATAAAAGCTGATTCCATATGAGCGGAACATAAATGTTCTCTCTGGCAGAAACCAGTTGACATAGATAGCACTTTCTCAGTCACCAGCATTTGGGAGAGGCAGCAAACCTAATGGCAGTCACTAATGACAAATGTCTTCTCTTCTTTTACCATGCTTAGCATGGGTGATCTGCACATGCCCATGCAGGAGACTGGCACATCTCCTGCTGTTGGGCTGGTGGATGTAACACTATCTTTTCCTACTTCTTCTGAATGAACAGCTGGGTTGCTAGATGTGACTCTGCAATGGCGTATCCCAGAACCGATAATTTTCTAATGGAAAGACTTTTACCTCATTTCTGGGGACAAGTCTATACAGGGATATTACAGTCTGGGGCTACTGGGTTAATGTTTCCTTCCTCAGTTAGGAGGGATGGATTATTTACACCCCTCCAAGTGTTACTGGTGAATTCTTCCTCAAGCATCTTATTATGACAATTTTGCCATCTGCCTGTAAAGGAGAAGATGTTGGCAGTTCTGCAGTGAGGTCCCAACTTTCTGTTTTGTAATTCAGAGTTGTAATTTGCTGTTTAGATTTGCACGAAAATCAGCTTTTTGACATGAATGTTGTACAGTCTGAGAACAGGCATGTATGTGTATACCACGAAATCCATGGAACATTATGGGGCAGGTCAATTATGCTCACAGACCAACAGATTGTCAACTGCTACTTTTTTTTTTTTTAAATTTTTATTTTCCACACATGTGACTGACCCTTGGATAGATAGTGCTGTGACTAATCCATGCCAGGAACATCTTGATGGACTTCCTGATCTCATGTTCTCTGTAAACTACCTGGGCTTCCTGACTGACAAGGAAGCACAGTCCTCGTGAGATACAGCACCCCATGCTGTTGCACTTTCTTATTTGCACCATGATTTTATCACATAACGTTGCAAGTCTATACTCAGTATTTGTCTCAGCCCTTATTAAGGCAAAAGTCCTGTTAACTTGGTGTTTGCATGACCACACTGATAAATTTGACAGGAAAGGTATTGCTGTTGTGGGAAGGCTATCTGTCTATTAGAGAGAGTGACAGGTAAAGTTAGGCAGCACTTCATCTTATTCTGCCTTTTTTTTTTTCCTCACAGTTCCTCACAGTACTGCCAGTCACTATTTTCCTTAAAATTTTCCATTCTGTGTCTTTTGCTTCAGCATGATTAAATGAATTAATTAATTTTTTAAAAAGTTTTTATTAAAATGATTTATTGGTTTCTGAGAAGTTTTAGAAAATGCCCACAATAATCTTTCAGTAATTCAATGATCTTTACAGTATTTTTACCAAATACTGTGGAGAAGGGCCTTGACATTGTCTCAGGAAGGGATCAATGTGAAAAAATTGACCCAGAGTTAACCAGACTTTCAACTTCAAAAAGCTGTGGTGTGCACCTGCTTGGCAAAAGTTTGTAAGAGTTTAGCTGCTAAATTCTGCCAGGGCTCTGCCTCCATAACCTCTGTTCCAGCTCTGGGGCACAGGAGAGCCTGTGCTACTGTCTCGGGGATCCCTCCTCCCTGAGAAAGGCTATCTTTGAAGTTGCACCACTTTCACTGACCCTCAGGCACGTGGGAACCTGTAGTGAGTCTGTTTTACACATCTTCATGGCTAGATGTGACTTCAGACAACAGGAGAGGACCATCTCGACTGTTAATGCAGAAAGATAGGAGGTAGGAGGAGAGGAGAAAAATTAAGGGGATAGTTGTTTGAGGCTGCATGGAGGACAATAGGAAGGGGTGGGAGAAAGAAGTCAGATGCTGATGAGAATGGAGTGAGAAGAAAGGGAATATCACAGACAAGCAGAAGAGGACAGTGAAAATCAGGAGCTGGTGGAGGTGACTGAGACACAAGAGGAAAAGGTGACCGGAACAGATCAACTGCTAGTCCTAGAGTAAGAGGCTGTTCACCAGACTCGATCACAGCAGGGTGGAGGAGATCCTTGAGCTCTACTGTCTCAGCTAGCTGGGAAAGTCAGTGGCAAAGTAGGTGCCTTGCTGATGTCTTGGAAAGATCCTCCTGGTTACCAGCTCCATGCCTTTGTCCCAAGACAGGGTCAGCACTGCCTAAGGTATATATGAGTAATGCGTTTCACTACGTCCCTGTGCAATGCAGACCACAGCTTCCCAAAGAGGAAGTCTAGCCCCAGCTGTCTACCACCAACTCACTTAAGTCTCATTGCATTTCTTTCATCCTGTCTAAGCAGGCAGTGAGAACAATTTATTCCCTTCTTCTCAGCGGCAGACTTTTGTACATGTAGGAAGTATAACCTTAAGGAGCATAACCTTGTCTCCCATCAGTTCTGTCTTCCAAAAGCTAAACGACTCACCTCTTCTGAATATGTACCTTCTAATCTTCCTTCCTCCTCTCGCTTCTCCTCATTTTCTGACATGTGGCTCTCCCTTCCCCATGAACCAGATATCAGCTCAGGCTGTCCAGTAACTGAGAAGAGAGATCACCTGAGTCATACTGCTTTACCATCACACTCCATCAAAATTTTCACCTTCAGAATAATAGTACAGTGTTGGCTTGCAATTAGACGTGCATTACCACAGTTATCCAGTGATCAGGTAGCATCTGAGTCATGCCAGCTCCGTGTGAAGTAATATGAGCAGGTTAAAGTCTCTGACTCACGGGGGAGAAGCGATTAGCAAAGCCGAGTTTGTGCCCTTGCTTGCTGCTGTGCTGCTTTTCCCACCCCCACGGCAGGGACAGCTTCAGTGCACTGCTGGTGAGCTACTGCTGTGTACAGCCTGTGACACTTCAACCTTCTGCACCAGGTGATTGGAGGCTGAAGGTGCTACCTGAGCTGCTGAGCAATGCCTGCTCAGAAACTGAAACCACTGAGAGGTGGCAGGAAACCACCAATGGATGGCAAGGAGCAGCCTTACCAAAATGGGCTGGAAAGGGAGAGTCTTTATCTGCAGCCAACAAGGTGATTGGAGTCACTCACTGAGGGGTTTCTAATTTACCCACTATATATAGAGGTGACAGCAGGTAGTCAGTTTCTCAGCATAGGGACCCCAGGGGACATGGGAGAATCCAGACTGAGCACAAGCCAAAACCGGTGGATCATCCAAAAGTTTTAAGCTTAATCTCATCATGCTCGCCTTAATCTCATTAATGTTTGTGAAGGAGCAAGTTCAGTGGGAAAAGTACCACATCAGGAAATGAATAACAGTATGTTCAGAGCACAGATGGATTAGAGTGTGGTAAATAAACACAGAAAAAGTGGGAGGGAATGATGAACTTGTGTAGATTGCATGTTATAGTTTGTTCTGTGTGGACAGAAAACCTGTGGGGTAAAAGCAGATTGCCTTTTTCATGTAAAATCTGTATTACAGTGCTTGCACCTGGGAGGAGGAAAAGTAGGGTTGTACAGAGAAGCCTAATTTACGCTCTTCTTAATCTGGTGGTCCTTGACTTTGCAAATTTACCTGGCTCTGAGAAGAGCAAAAAGTGGGCTGAGGGTGTGGTCTGTTGTAGGGGGTTGATGCTTTCTCATACATAAGAAATCAGAGTAGGTTGTAGCATCCTTGAGCAGGGGAAAACTGGAAGAGTTCCTTTCCTCCCCCAGATCATGGAAAGAATAAAAGAATCAGGGAATCATGGAATGGTTTGAGTTGGAAGGGACATTTGAAGGTCATCTAGTCCAATCCCTCTGCAATGACCAGGGACATCTTTAACTAGATCAGGTTGCTCAGAGCCCATCCAATCTGACCCTGAATGTTTCTAGGCATGGGGCACCCCCAATCTCTCTGAGCAACCTCTTCCAGTGCTTTACCAGAACTGCATTGGAGAGCTTTGCAGGGAAGGCAGAGGCAGAGTAGGCTACCATCTTTAATGCTGCTTTGGGGCGTGCCCATGGCCCCTTCCCAAACCCTGACACTGTGGCCTCATGCTATGAGGCCCACAGGAGGCCTGTGTCCTGCTGATGTCTAAAACTGATGCAGCCAGGCTAACAGATCCCTTCCCATCTTACCCCCTTGGACATGTCCCTGAGATGCGGGTGGTGTGTGGGAAGGGATCAGCAGGCAGTTTCACAGCACTGCTTGCTAACAGAATTACTGAAGTGTTACCCTTTTTGGAAAATACTACATCGAATCATGTGAGTCTTCAGGGAAAACGTTAGATTAAGATGCATGTGTCAGCCCAGTCAGACAACTTGGGGGTCAACAGGTTCTCAGACTATATGTCCCCAGGTGCCCAAGTCTTTGTGAGGAGCCACTGTATCTGGGTTCTCTCTATAAGTGAACTGGAAGAAGGCCAGGGGAATTAGTGCAGCAAAACTCTTACCAGGAAGCTGAAAATAAATATTCATGTCTGGATTCATTTCCCATTGACTTTTTTAATTACATAAGGAAGAGATGATGTCTGCAAAAGAATTCCCCTTTTCCTCCCACGGGATATGTAGTGCTTTGAAGCATGTCCTTTTCAGCAACAGGAATCCTCCTGAAGTGAGTTCCTAGAAAGTCCCCGAGGAAGAGATTTTCATATTTTCTATGGCTCAGCTGCCAGTTCTGAAGAATGGGATGGCCAAGATCCCCCCCGTTGAGCAGTGGAGCTGAGGGCCTGTTCACTGTCTGCGTGACATACAGCCCTCTGGTCCGACCTGACTCAAGGGAGCCAAGGGTCTGGCTCTGCCATGAGGCAGCATTCAGCTTTTTATTACTCTATTCATTATTACTCTAGCATTTCTTGTACAATTTGCAAAAAACTCTGTATTTGGCTCTGTCTGTGCAAGAATATTTTAGGTGGGAATTAACGTCAGTATTTTCGGTGACAAAACTGCCCTACTGTCTCACGGATGGGTTGCTTCCCTTCCCATCTTGTCTCAGGAATGTGGCATTCCGCTCCCCATTCATTATTTTGCTTGGGAGGGAATTGATTTTCACTTGGCATCATGTTCTTCACATGGCAGACATGTTTTGTGACAAGCCCAGGACTGCAAACTGACAGTGATGGCTTGCTTGTGCTTTGACATGAAGTCCAGTATTTTTGGGCTTCTGCAGACAGAAATGTATCTGGGCGTAACATAACAGCAGCTACTGGATTATTGAGTCTTTCAGGTAAAATGAGGTGGGAGAACTCAAGATATTCAACAAAGTCCTGTGGAGAGACAAGCTGCAAGTTTGTCAGAGGGGCAACCACATCCTGGACTTGGTGGCCAACAGAGCAGGGACCTAGTCAAGAGGAGACCTCTTTGGTACATTTAGGTCTCTCTTACGTACCACACACAAAGAAAACTGTGGAAGTGGTCCACAAGCCCAGATAGAGACAATCTGTCCATACTGGGATCAAACTTCTTCCTGGAAGGATGCTGTGCTATGTTGTACCACAGCTGCTGCCTGGATGGTGAGGAGCCTTAGCTTCTGCACCATGCTGATGCCTCCCTTCCTCTGCTGATGGTTCCATGGAAAAATTGAAATGCCAGAACATTTTATTTCTGTTAAGCTTAAAATCATATGACCACTGGCCAGTAATGTGACTTTCATTCCTGTCACTCTCCTTCCCTTTTCTCTTCAGCCACCTGTTCCCACTTCTCCCCAAACCAATGCTCGAGTCCTGCTGTGGTTTGGCTGCCTTAAAACAGGAAAAGGTAGATCCTGGTTCCCTGTTTGATTAATGCCTTCATTTTCAGCTGATACTTAGTTGCTGCAAGGCAAATTGCCCATATCAAATTCACAGAGAGATTTTTGGCTTTGGCAAAACAGTCCTGCTTGTTTTAATTGCTTTTAATGAGAACACTGACTGCAAAAATACTTTGCCATGCAATTTGTGCTCTTGTGCAGGCAAATGCAGGAGAGTTTCTGGTAGACATATTTGTTTGATTTTGTCAGGCACACTGTGAAGCAATATAATCCTGCTGGGGTCATCAAATAGGCACTAGTTTTTTTTGTTCTTTCACTTCTTACTATTTTAAAAAATAGTAAGAGTAAAAAGCTCCTTGCTTCATTTGAAGGACTAACCTGCTGAGTTCCCAGATAGTTGGTAAGTGGGTTCCTGTTGCCTTTTGTAACTTTTCTTCCTACCTAGCCAGACAAAAACCGAACAGGGTCTTCCGCAGGAAAGTGAGAAAAATGTGGCAAATCTCTTACTATTGCTAAGCTCACACCAGTCTAGCATGGGCTGATATAGAAGAAAAAGAACTGTTTTCCTACAGCTGGCATAAAGATTGATACTGAGACAGTAAAGGCTGAGCTGTGTTTCTCTTGCTCTATTTCTTGATGTAACATGGCCCCATCGATGGGAGTGCGTTTTTTGTATGAGTATCTGACATGTGCCTGTTAAAAGATACAGAAGAGAAGGTGGACTCAACTGCATCACGGCAGAGGCAGAAAGGCAGTGAGGAAGGTCTGACAATGGCCCAAGATGCTTTCAAGAAATTAATGAACAAAGCAATAGCCAGGTAGTGCAGAGCAAGAGACGAGATAAGAGACAGACTGCCCTGCTAGAGGGTATTTGCTGTTTCTACTGATGCTTCAGAGCATAGATGTAGACTTCTTCTCCTCATTTAAGGTGTACAAAACTGCTCTCTGCCCCTCACCCCAGGAGAAGGACATGAGTTCTGTGGTGAGCCACAGCTATGGGGCTACAGTCTTCACCTTCACTCCCGTTTTCCATCAAGACGCTGAGACTCACCTCAGCCTTTCCACTAATCATCCCAGATGAAGCCAAAGCTTGTGGGGATATCCAAGAATGGGTGGAGCAAAGGCAGTGGTGGTGGTGCTCACAGCCCTTCACAGGGCAGAAGTGGGACTGCTGGAGGCAGCAGGCTCAAGCATGCTGGCACCATGGGCTTTTCCAGAGTCTCTGTTGTCAGCATGGACAAAGCTGTACGATGATCAACTAGAGTTGTTCCTGTGTCTGGTTCAACACTAAGGTTTGAGGTAGAGAGCAAGGAGAAGGCAATTGAGTCCAATGGATGGTGACAAGTCAAGAACTTCAGTTGTGTAAATATATCAATAACTGCTTTGTTTATGTTGGCCAAAGTACTTGTCTCTCTGAATTGTGGCATTCACCCAGTACTGTGCTTCTCTCAAAACAAACACCCCACTTTCTGGGCAGATATCCCATGGTACAATGTTTTGCCGCCATGCTCTGAGCATGCTGGCAATGTCATACCGTTGCTATGTCAACAGGCGACTAAACCGAGCCCTTTCCTTGGCTTTGGGGTGCTGTTCCCATCTGCTTTCCTATCAGAGGTGTGCTTAGTGTGGGGATAGTTCCTGTGCCAGTCTGCATGGGATTGCTGCCTACCCAGATACTGCTGCCATGGAGCTAAGCATCCCACTGTCCACTGACTGGTAAAAACCACCATAAATTCTGGCAGTGCCCCTGTGGTCATCTCTACTTTCCTAGCTAACTAGCATCTGACTGGGGTGGTCAGAAGCAGCCATAGCCCACGTGGCAGCTCACAGGTCTGTGAATTTTGGAGGGCTAAAGCAAATACCCCATGGGCTTCTAGGAGAGGAATGTTTGTTCTGCTCAGTATGTACTTATGACCCTAGCAGATGCATGTTGTGCTCTGCCCCACCAGTCCTATCACACTGGAGAAGCAGCGGTCCATCAGAGAAGCCAGTTCTTGGACAATTCATTTTCTGACTCAAGTTGATTCCCCTTCCCCACCATCCCAGTGCTGGCAGGACTGGCTGTCAGAGGCATTGGTGAGAACAGCACTTTGCATGGGGAAGTTTGTTTCTGATGGCTGCAAGGATTGTGACAAGTCTCTTGTTGGGAGAACCACATGCTTTGGGAACAGCTGGGACCTGAGTCTTGGAATCATGAAAGAAAGGGAATCCAAAAGGCTCTCCTAGGCATACTTTCCATCAGATTCAGCTGGAGGCAGTAGCTAGTCATTCAGCCCACAATACCTGTGGTCATGAAGCAGAGAGGGCTGAACTGACAGCAGGACAGTGCATCTGTCCCCTGCGCTGCTGAGAGGCAGTGTTTACACTACAGTAACCTTCCTGTTTGCCACCTGACCTTTCCAGTCTCATCCCTAATTCTTTCTGGTTGACTTTTGACTGTCCTCAGTTAATCTCTTGCCATGCCCTTTCCTTTCCCCTTTCTAGCATATTTGCTATTCAGCAGGTTCACACAGCAATAAATGATTAACCAGCAGATTTGTTGCTCAGTCCCTTACTGGAATGCAGCAAATATCTCCACTAACTTTGTACACGAGGTTTAGCAGAGAGGCAGGGCTTCTGCCACAGCATCAAACGAGCCTTGGCCTGTGCATTAAAGGTAAGCAATAATGATAAGAAAACATTTTAAAAAATCACATTGATTTTAAGTAGGGAGCCAGCCAACCCCAGGCCTGCTGCAGGCAGCATTATGCATATACCTCCCTCACGCATAGCAGGGACACGCTGAATAGCTGGGCGAACTTCAGAGCACTACCATTGAGACTAGCAACAACATTTCTCATCAGAGAGGGCTGGGAGCAGGCAACCACACCTCCACGCCAGCCCACAGGAACCAGCCATGTGGAAGGTCTTGGCTTGGCTTGCTCGAGACTGGGGCTTGTGCTGGCACAGCAGCTGGCCAAGCACCGCTGATGCAGGAACATTAAGCAGGTGCCACGCAAGTGAGGGAAGATCTGGCAATGCAGAGAGAAGACCTTCTTTCTCCAAGGTGACCTCCTCTCCTTCAGTGGCAGCCAGAAAGCAGCTGGCGGGAAGCGGAAGGCACCAAGCTGCTGGTGCCATTGCACCCCAGCAGGCAAGGAAGAGCTGGAGAGAGAGAAAACTTCCCCTTGCAGGGTGCTTTCCTCCCTCTAACAAGGTAAGCCAGCAAATGACTCAATTATATACCAAAGAACAATGAAATAAATGTTTACAAGGTGCCTTTTTAAATGCCAAGAGTTATAAACCAGTGAGTGGAAGAAAGCAGGACTCAAGATTCCCCGGTGCCCAATTCAGGCAATGCTTAACTACTAGACTGTGAGGTATTGGAAAGGCTCCAGTTCCTCTTCTGGCAACTCTCCTCCCAAATCACAAGCACAATTTTCCTTTTTCATTCAAAGAAATAAATAAATACCATCCTTAATTGTGTTCTGTGCCTTGAATGGAGAACAGAGGGAAAAGGAGGAATAGTGGATTCTGCCTACCATGCCTGTTTTTCTAGGCTCTTCCAGGCACTGGCATTTACATAGGCCCTTCCCTGGTTACAGGCATATATATAATTAGCACAGCAGGTTACGCACTGCCTTCCTATTTGCCAGCATAGTTCACATCTGTGCAGGATGGCACAATGCCTGAGTGCCACTTATGTGCTATCGCCAGCCTCAGCTGTCCCATGTCCCCAGGTCAGACTCCTGAACATTTGCCTTAAAGGGGACAGAAGAAATGAGATTAATCAGGGCAGGGGGATTTATTTGCCTTTCAGTTTTCAAGCTGTTACCTTTCATGTTGTCAAACTTTTTTCATCAGCATAGGCGTCTGGAAACTGGCTTTGTGTAAAAGATAAAACTTGAATTACAACAGGACTTCTGGAGCTGGAGTTGGCAGGAAACCCATCTCCTTTACAGACAGGCAGAGAAGCACTAGCAAGGTCCCTCCTCAGCCACTCCATGACACATTTACCTGTGACTGCAGAGGGGAGATGGAAGCAGAAAGAGATTCCCTAGGCAGCTGTGGACAAAGCTGTTCAGCTACATGACCTTGTTGCCTGCCTGTGTATGTAATTCCTGAACAGGGCAGTGTGAACTGGGAGGGTCCTGCCCCCTTACTCTGCTGTGCCTGGAACAGCAAGTCAGGTCATAGTACCACCCTATGTTTCTGGTGGGTGTGTGGAGTCCAGCCTAAAATTATCACTAGATTTTTCTAAGGGGGTTTCATGACTCAGATGACTTTAACAGGGACAGTATAAGGGGTTTAAACACCAGCACACAAGTACCTGTAACCCAAATAATGGGGAATGAAAACACAAATGAAGAGACAAAGAGGAAAGAGAAAAGGAGATGAACGTATGATCATGGTCTTTGAATGGCTTAGAAACTCCAACAGCTTCTTTTTGGAGTGGGTTCTCCTGCTCAATCTTACCTGAGCAGTACCTTGAGGATTTGCTAACTCAGGACTATCATGGCCAAACAAACAGTGGAAGATGCAGATGTGCTGTGTATGAGGTAGGTTATTTGTGCCTCTCTCTATTTCTTCTTCTAATCCCTGGCCATGTATCAGAGGAACAGCTTGAGAAGGTTTTACTACCAATATAGGCAGGTGATGTATGGACGCTATTCCTCTGCCAGCCACCCAAACTCTTAGGTTATGGCTAAGAGTTGTACCTGCTCTGCTGGAGTAGTGCAGGGCTGGCATCAGCTTTGAAACTGTTCAGAAATTTAGGACAGAAGAGAGGCATGAGCCTTGGAAACAGAGGGGACGGTACTGGATTTTCTGGACATGTCTGTTGTTTACACTGCTACTGTACTTGCCGACTCTGAATCTAATAACTTAGACTCTGCTCACTGCTCTAAAATCTTAGGAATGATACACAAAGAGCAGGGCACAAAGGCTGCTGCAGATGCCTAATGGGACCACAATGCCAGTGTAGCGCTGCAGAGGAATGGGAGCAGGGAACAAACATGGAGGTGGGAGTAGGAACTTCTGCAGATTTGAGAAGTGGGCATTAGAGTGTTTAAACACTTATTATGTTTAAGTCTTTAAGGACACAAGACTTATTTTTAAAACCTGATCAGCCTTAGAAACGTCTCCTGCTGAAAGCCCTCTGCATACTTCACTTCTGAAATGAAGGTTTAGGGCCCTAAGTCACATTGTCACTCCTGGATATGGCTTCCCTTTCATGGTTACTTGCCTTCTCTGGGAGAAGGAAGGACTGAAAGTAAGTCCTCAAATGCCTCACATACAGACCTGAGCTTTTTGTACCTTCTTTCTTTTTACTGAGTTTGTTCCCTAATGGGAGGATTTACCAGACCCCTTGCAGATGAAATATTTAATCTCATTTCTGGGTGTCTCAGCATTAGATATGCTTCCTAATGTGTAGATTGTGGATGTAGGTAATAATTCTTACTTATTCTGCTGCCACTGCAGCTACCTTGTTCAAAAAGCAGTGAGGAGCACCAGCTATGTGGTGGTAGATAGTAAAAGACTTTGGAACAGTTTTGCTGGGATGGCCATCCCCTTGTGCTACTCCCATCACAAACTGCCGTTCTTCCCTGCCTCCCCCTCCTATACTTGGGTTAGCTGGCTTGGCTTTTGCAGTGTGATGAAGCACCAAGCAAAAATAACTGCATACCTCTGCATGGCAGAGGTTCCTTCTATCAGGGTGACTCAGCAGGACAGCCATGCATTCCTATGCAATGTCCTGGAACAAACTGCCTCTTCTTTAGACTGTGTTGGGTTTGGGGTGGGACTTGGGCCTCCAGAGCAAGGTTGGTGCCAGAGAACAGCTTATCCTTAATTACATTTCCCCGATAGGATTTGACTGCGGAAGAACAAACACCAGCGAATTCAAGGTGATAGAGCCATTTTCCAGGCAAAATAAATCAGATAACTGGGAACCTGAAGTTGAGCATAAGTTTTGCAGAGATAGAGATTTCATCATCTCAGAAATAGCCCTGGCAAAGCCCCAGAAGACAATGTAGCTAAGTTAGTCTGTGGCTTTTATGTTCTTTCATGTGGCTCCTGGATAGCTAAAGCCTAACCACAATTATAGTCATTTTATTTTAAGGAATCACACAATCGCATGGCCATTTACTCAGACATTTTGGGTGGCCCCTAAGAGGGATATATTGGTGGCATTTTTGGTCATTGACATTCCGGGATTGGCAAGTCCCCTGTAGAACTATGGAGTGTAAAGCCAGTACTTTTTAAAAATACTTATACTCAAACCTCTGGCTTCTTTTTTCTTTAATAAACTTTCTATATTCATTGTTTATATCATTTCACAGAGACTGGGGCAGTGCTTTGAAGTCCTGGAGGCTAAACAGCATTTGGGATGCAGAAGCATTTGTTAAAAGCATATCTGGAAGGCATTTAGGTGCCTGGTAGTAAGCGGGAAGTGTCCGTGAGTTCGTTTTTCGGAATTGCTCTCCAATGGCGCCAGTCTGCCTGTTTGCAACATTTCACCCAGTTTTGCAAATCTGACAGCCCTCTGGCCAGCGTTACGTGTTCTGCCACAGTTTTGCGAAACATCCTCTGTCTCTTATCAAAACAACAGGGTAGAGTTCTGCTTGTGGTAAAAGTTCACAACACTGAAGCAGCCAAAAAAAAAATAATTTTGGGTCAGACCATCACCTAACTTTGGAGTGAAGCTGCACTACTTTGCACCACCTGAGTATATTGTGCTATGGTAGTAATGCCATTCTGCAGACTTCCATGGCCCACTAACTTCAGTACTGACTTTAAGGGGATGTGCCCCCTCAATACACTGATTAACTGAAGATCTGATATCTCCTATCTGCCTTGTTGTGGACATCAGGGCACTGCAGCCTTCTTAATGACTATGTCAACTCTCAATGGCTCAACCTGAGCATTCCTGCTTACAGATGTCCCTGTGGGGTTTTTTTTTAACCATCTCTCAACTTGCCAGAACCATTTTTTCAGTATGTGTTTGCACACATTGGCAGATGTCCTCCTAACCACTGGTTAGGACACTGACATAGATGTGAACATGGTAAGCCCTAAACACCCATGTCCCGGTTTCTTTTTTGTCTTGACCTTAGTGTAATCTGATTTTCACTTCCAGAGGTGTCATGGTGAGAGGTGAAGAAACAAGAAGACAATAGAGGTGAAACTTGGCTGTTACTCATAGGGACAGATCACATATGAGTTATGTACCGTCAGACAAATTGTGGCCTTGAGACAATTGTACTGACTCCACTATCATTCAGCCATTCTGACCTTCCTGATTTACCCCCTCCCACCCTCAGTCCCCATGTTGTAATTTATGACCTTGCTCCATTGTGTCTATCTGTTCTCTGGGACAAGTTTGTACAGCTGATGTAGAATTTATTGCAAGTAGGGCTTAATCTTCACCTCATGCTTGCGAAGTCCCCATGAAAAATAACAATGATCATGTTAATAAACTTCACAGCACTTGTGAGGATGTAGAGGTGATACAAGGTGATGTAAGACAGGTTCTTGCCTGTCCTAGAGAGGAGGGTGGTGCTTATGGAAGAAGTCATGTTCTGCATTGTCAGGTTCCTCACTGACAATTGCACTGCTTGCTTGAGGTTCTGCAGTGCTCCAAGAAGACAGAGAGCCTCCTTAGAGCTCTCATTCTGCACTCCTTCCTCCTCAAACCAATCTCTAAAGAAGTGTCAGACCATAATCTGAGAGGGAAGCTTGGGGACCCTACAGCTTACCCAACCACGGCTCGTATTTGCAGTGCTCAAGCCTGCCCTTGATGCCTTTGGGCAGAGGAAGGCTGGGTCCACCATGAGCAATCCCATTCCTGATAACTGGTTTCTGCTTTCCCATAGAACTCTAGCATTGGTGTAGGAGAACAGGTGGTGTTTCGCTCCTTGGCTGAATCCAGAAGTCTGTCTTCAACAAAACCCAAAGGCTTTTAATAAGCAAGAGAAGCATGAGCTGCTTTTTTTTTTCCTCCAGAAAAGGTGTCTGCTTCCTCGTGGCTGGAGCTGCGGGTTTGCCTTGGCCTTTGTATGGAGTGGTATAGAGAGGTTTGAGGACAGGGTACATCAGAGTAAGGTCTCCTCTAGAGGTGTTCTCAGAGGCCCTCTGTGCTGTATTGGATCTCTGAGATGGACCTGTGTTGTATATCAAGCTCATGAAAAGAGACAGAGGATTTAAGTAGCATTTACTCAATTTCTTTGTGGGCATTTTCTCCTTGAAATAAAACTCTTTTCTCTTTTGTTTTATTGGAAGCACAACCACAGCAGGGTGTCCAAAATCAGGCAGGGCTGTGCTTAGCAGGCGCCCATGGGGAAGCAGTATGCAGTCCAGCAGATATGCAGCTTGGGTAGAGGTGGTTCTCCTGTGGTTCTCCATCCGCTGCTTTGACTAGCCCATGTCTCATATTCACCAGATACTAAATGACTCTCTGACTTTCCTGGCTAACTCTGCCTCTCTGTATCATGCCAGCTGCCATGAGATAGGTATAGATCTAATCCCACCCTTTAACCATGTTTTAGTAGGCCACACCAGGCCACCATCCCCTCAAGCTTCTTTGAACACAATAAATTTACACAGGGCAGGATTCACTGAAGTGATTTCACTCTCTGAAGGGCCACAGAAGATGCCAAGCTACTGTAAAACAAACCCTGAGGTAGTGCTCAGAACCACACTGCACCCAGAGGGTCTTAATCTAAGTGAGAACAGTCCCTCTTGCACTGGGTTTCAAACACATGAAATATTATATTTACATATATGTATGTGTATATAAAGATATATGTATATATTTATTTTAAAAGACAATCTTTGCCATCTGTGTGAACAGCTGTTAGGAAATCTTGTGACTTCTAAATAGTATACTTCTGCAATATCTAGTTACATTTAGTAGGGAAACTCAGAGAACTGGTGCGGTGTCCAGTCACATCCCATCCTTCTCCTGCTACATGGAGAAACTTTGGAGGTTCCTCTCCTTCCATTCCTGTATCTTGGTCTTTGCAAGTGGTCTGGTGACAACTCTCTGTGAGAGAAGGAAGCAGCTCTGCTAGGACATTGTGCATTTGCCTACTGATAAGGTATCATTTCTCTCGTCCTACAAGAGGAGATGAAAGCATGCACTCATCTACCATGATCATCCCTTAAAAATTCAGTTTGTGTCAAATAGCAAGCCTCAGAGCAAGCCTGCATGGGCAAGGCCCCCAAATGATGATAGATGGCATTCTTTTGCCATGAAAGCAAGGAGAAAACAAGCAGTCAAAAGCCAACAGGTCTCTGCTGAATCATTGATGATTGTCATTCAGGCTAACATGATGTCTGGATCAAGGCAAGCTGTCTCTTAGAGCGGGTATGGGAACTGTCTCCGTATGTCAGCACAGCGGATGGTCCGCTAGCTCCATACAGCAAAGTCGGGCTGCAAATGCAGTGCAACTGTGTAAGGTCTGCAGGGCACCAGCGAGGGGATGGATGCAAAAGTCCCGTTTGTTCTTAAGGTGGACCCGAGGTCAGGGCATGCCAACAAGGAGCTTTGCAGTGACTGCATTCTGTGCAACTGAGTGGAAGGGCTCTCCTCCTTTTATGAATGTTTGGGAAGAACTTACAGTTGGAGCAGGATGTGGGACCCTGGAGCTTCAGTGCTTTTTTGCAATGAGTGAGATGGAACTGTGCAGTTCCTGCTGTGATGAATTAGCACCAAGTAGCTAGCTGCTGTTCTGGGAAATCATTCAGATGTACTGAGGTGTAAACAATCTCTTCCTGAAGGAGGAGCCAGGAAAGAAGCTAGGTGTCTAATCTTGTTCTTCCCTCAGCATTAGGACTGGCCCATACAGGGATCTGAAAGCAAACTGAGAGTGGCTCAATTGAGATAAGGCATCTGTGAGGCTTGCTTAGAAAGGCAAGCATTAGAGAGACATAGCAAGCACTGTCTGTTGTGGGTACCTGCCTGCTTCCTGCATATATAGGTGTATTTATTTAGATTTGTGAGTATCCATTGCTGTAGGGAAAGCAACCCAATTTGAATGCTCAGCCATCACTTGCTGCAGGGAAAGGGTACATGCAGGAGGAATTTGAAGGGAGTTCTGGCTGCCAAGGAAAGATGAAAGGATTTTAGAAGAGAGGTTGTGAAAACAAGTAGTACTGGAGAGCTTATCCATGCATAAATGAGATGGAGACTGAAGTGACGGAGAGTTCCCATTGCTTCCTTAAAAACTCAAGGACAAAACAAAAAGATTGGCTGAACAGGGTGTAAGGCAGGAAACAAGATCTTGTAAAACTATTAGCAGTCAGGGAGGGAAGGAAAAATGTCAATGTGTGCAAATCAACTTTGATTTGATGCCCACTCCAATGTCCTGCTGCAGAGGGATAAGCTTACAGCCCTCCCCCCAAAAAAGAAATGGAGCATGCTTCTAGCTCTCTGGGTCCATGCCAAAATGTGAAGTTCACTTTCAAAGGCAAAGCTGACATGGAGACATTTGACAGGACTCATGCTTCTAAATCACGTGGATGCTTTTGTAAACATTACTTCTGGGTGTACTTAATATCTCCACTATTAATCGGGTTGCGGGGAGTTAAAAGCCCATTAATGGCATTAACAAATGCTATTTAACTGGGCTGAATTGCAAATGCAAGTTTAGGCAGAGAACAAATACAATGTGACTTTGGAAGAGCAGAAAGCCAGCCAAAAACCCTCACATTTCATCTTGAAAAAAAAAAAAACCTTGCAAAACAAACATCAGTTAATCAACCCAAAATACACAGCCTATGAGAAGGGAGAAAAGAACTTGTGAGTATGCTGGTTAAAGCCAGATGTGGGGTTTAACAGATGGAAGGTGGTAGGTGGACACGGAGCAGATTTGATAAGATCTTGGTGTGCAGTGTGACCCAAGAACTGTCAACGGAATTTGGTCTTGCTGGCATAAAGAGTACACATAACAGGACCAGGAAGTTATGAACTTGCTGCGAAATCAGTGGCCTACCTAACAAGGGAGGTGGTGATAACCTGGATGGTCTTCAAGGCAAAGCAACAGCCGCCACTGAGGGTTTGGAGAAATCATCCAAGCCCTTTTTGGGTTTTTGAAGATTGCAGTGAGAGAATGACTCAAACATGGTCGGCTTGGCTGGCTGCATTTGTAGGGGCATGTTAATACCTGTTCACACTTACAGGTTTCTGAGCAGTCAGGACAATGAATCTTCAACAGGGCACTTCCTTGTATGTAAAAGCATAAAATGGGCAGGAAATGGGTTAAGGTAAAATATAACCTGAATAGTGTGGGGATGTGGGGAAAAATTAAAAGTGAAATGCACTAGAATGTGAATGTTTCTCCAGGCTCTTTGCCTGGGGCTTTCAAAAGCAGGTAGTAGAATGTATTCTATGAAATCCAATTCTATACTGTTGCAGAGCACAAATGGATAATGAAGTAATTATTTTCAAAATGTGTTAACTGCGTAATATTTGAGCTACATGGGCACTTATTTTTATATTGTCAGTGTCCTTATTTCCTCTTAATAATAACATTAAAAAGACTGAGGTTGAAAACGTGAAATGTTCAGAAATAAAAAATGTTAAAGTCATGATTGCTCTTCATACTTTAATTTAAACCTCTATATGTATCTGCATTGTGTCACAGTCAAAGGATTATCACTTTATAGGACAGATCGTCACCATGCTCTCTGGGTAACTGCTCAGAATTTCTTCTTACTCTCATCACTTGACCTCAGGCCTTATTTACTAAACACCACTTAAACTCTGCCTAGAATACAAACTGATTTCATTTCCTCATGGGCTTTCCTGTGACACTTTCACTGTAAATCTGAGCAGTTCAGAAACATGAACAGATTTCCCCCTTACCACAACCCTTGTGAAAAGAGGAAGAAGATAGTACTGCTATCATTTTACCAAAGTGGAATGAGGATAAAGACAGCAGAGTTATGGCCACTAACTCTTGCTGTTCACTTTACAGCTACATGTTTGCTTTTTTGGAATTCTTTTTTTTCCTGTCTGTGTGTGCTGTACATGTTTAGATGTTGTCAAGTTACTTAAATCTACAGAGAATTTACCCTCCAAGTGACTCTTGTGAAAGACAAAGTTGCAGATATATAACAAATCCAATTGTTTTCTGTGAATGTGAGAACTGAGTACCTACTGGGAGAAAAGAACAGGAACGAGAAAAATGAAAAAGTGTTGTGAGGACAGGGAGGAGAGCAGGGATGGTGTGTGGACAAGAACATCTACTGTTGTGGAAGGTTCCTGAATAAATAAAAGCAACACTTGAGAACCTCTTTGGGCAGGACACAGAGCTGAGACGACAGAAGACACATGAGCTAAGCAGTCCCTTGTTAATATCCTAGTTAGCAGGTTTTGATACTGAAGCCACCCAAAGGGAATCACAAACCTATGAAGGCCTGCTATTAACAACTTCTGGGAGCAAAACACATCCTTTGCTGAAGAGTGGGAGTGTGGGGCAGGGAATTTCTCAGAATGGTCATGATTTCTTGAACCTGTAGTACCAGACACTCCCATAAGCTCATGTTGAAGACACAGCTCCCAGCAACTTTGCTTGCAATGCAGAATGCTCAGCACTTTTGCCAGTCTGGCCCCAGGTGTCCATAGCTTGGCAAACAGAATAGGAGGTACTGGCCAACTCAGAAAATGCTTATTTAAGTGACTTGCCAATAGCACACAAGGGCTCAGTGGTAGGAGCAGGGCTAGGCAGTGTTCAGTTGCATTAATGATCAGATCATCTCTTCTCCCCCTCCAATCCCCTTCCTCATTTCCTACACTCCCCTCCATCTTGGCAATAAAGCATGCAGGGGTCCTGTGGGAAAAACCCAACAAAACACTGTGTGATCATGTAATTAAAGGCTGTACTATAACACACAGGCACAAAGGGGATGAATTAATGCTTTATGGAAAGCCTCCAGATTAGCATTTCCTCACTCCACTGTGCTTTAACATAATGTTGCTTTAACAGAGCTCTCCATATACTATTGCATAGTCTTTTGGGGAGAACCACAGCAAAGTTTAAGAGATTCTTCTTTTACCCCTTAGACTGTGTGTGGTGTGGAGATGAGCTGATCCTGGCACTGGTCACCAGGGGACAGGGAGATGGAGATCTGCAGTCCTCTGCCATCTGAGGTGACAGGAGGGGCAGAGGCCCAACAGCCCTGCAGACTGCAGGGACAGGAGCATGCTGGGTTTGGTGTCAGGGCCTGAGCTGCCATGGGACAGTCTCCAAAGGAGGTTTTATGGCTTTAACACTCCTACTATAACACTTAGATCCTGAATGGTGTACCCCCAAGTGGTAATCCTGACCTCTGTCATGCTCCTCTCACTCATATACCACATCTCCTCTCAGGTCTGGCTGGTACCTTTTGTGTTTTTTTCTATTCCTACCCCACAGCTTCTTCCAGTTTGTGCCTCAATTTACCTCTGCCTTTGAAGGCAGAGTGGTTATAGTCCTCTCACAGCCAGAGATCTCAGCAGGAGTGGTTGCTGAGGCAGTCTTGTTTGGTTGTTGTGTCCCCATACAGGGACACGTGCACCTCCATGGACTGCATGGCAGCACAGAAGAGCTGGAAGAGATGGAGCATTAACCCAGGAGAGGTATCCAGGAAACATTCAGGGAAAACCAGTGCTTGGCTTGTCTATTTTTCAGACAAAATGCACACGTTGGCTCTTCTGAGGCTTATAAAGTGGCCAAAGAGGGGTAAGTTGCAATGAGTCATCCAAAAGCACATCCTTGACACCAAGGCAACCCTGTGCTTGGGTGCCTGCTCTGAGACATGGGAGTCTCAAACTTACAAACCAGTAAGAATGTTTCACCATGAGGGAAACAATGCATTATTCTTCTCCTTGTTCTCAGAAACAGCCACACCACTTTAGCAGAAGTGCAAAAACAAATGAACAAAACAAATTCAGCTTGAGGCAGGCACCCAGCATGGGGAATTGCAGGCCAGATGGTTAGTGTGACAAAGTTAGAAGCAACTGAAAACAGCCTTTTAACAAGAAGTATTAGGCAACTTCAGGGTTAGGTGGTACCACCTCTACTGAACCCCCTCTTTCTCTTTTTAAAGATCCCTTTTCTGAATTCAGCACACCAGCAAATTTGCTGAAGAAGCACAACGATGGCATGAGAAAAGCCGCATGGTGTAGCTGTTGCTGTTACATCACGAGTGTGTCTGAGGACACCGGACACCCTTCAACCACTTGTTCTGCTGTTGAGACCTGCTCCCTTCTCCTCCTCTTGACCCTGTTCCCTTGACCTACTCTCTCCTCACCCACCCTGCAGCTAGACTCTCTCTTCCCTCTTGTGGCAGTGTCCCACAGCTTTCTGAGCCACCTCCTCTTTGCCTGTCCCAGTGCAGGCTCTGGCAGCATAGGGCTTGGAGCCCAGTAAAGCTCCCTGTCCCTGCCTCCCCTTCCCCTCCCCTCTGCCGTCAGTGTGCCTCACTGGTCTTCTAAAAAAAAATCTCTGTCTTCCTAATCTACTGTAAAACAAAAGGGAGGGAGCCAAAATCTCAGCTCCTGATGATTGCTGCTGTTCTGTTGACTTTTTCCAGAGCCAAGGCTGGGTTTCACTGCTTCAATCACCCAAGGATGAGCCCAGCTTTTGTTAGTGGACTGATGCCAACTTGCTCCAGTAGAGAATTTGTCTTGTTGGCTTAGATTTCGGTGTGGCTGGACTGACTGGTGTCAGAGGGTGAGCTGACCCCTGACTCCAAATGAATGCAGAAATAGCCATACACAACTCTGTATGCCCTCCTCATCTGCTTCACCTGCTTTCTGCCTCTTTCATTGAAGAAGCACGTGCACGTACAGGGAGTTTTTAGTTGTTGTGCGCACTGATGCTTGCCCTATTTAGTACTTGGAGGATTCCCCTGTCTCAGGAGATGCAGCTCACGATGCTTTTACAGTGTTTGCATGAGTTCCTGCTTGTTCCACATCATCAGGTTATAAACTGGCAAGTGGAGCATATGCTCTTAACAGCATGTCTGCTGTGACTAAATCATATCCTGGGTCATCAATTCAAGGCTTACAGTGTGCTCTCCCAGTTCCAGAGGAAACTGTTGTCTGCTTGCAATGTTTATAACCCTTGGGAGACTTGGGCAAATCAGGACAACCATGTGCCAGACCCAGCATCATTTTCTTAAGCTGCACAAGCATTTGCTTTCTTACCTTCATTGCTCACTGCATGCACTACAGGCATCTACTCAGTTGTGCAACATACTGGGTGAAGTACAGCTCCTAAGTGACCACTTGAAGCATCTGTGTAGATCCTGGTTGCTTTTAATAGGACCCCAAAATGCAACCTAGATTAATACCAGTATATACTACAAATGGTTAAACTTTCTGTGTTGTCACTCTGCCTTGGCAGTGTTTGGGAAGTAATTTCACACAAGTTGTGAAAATCTTGCCATGAACTTAAAACTCAACATGTATGAGAGACTGAACTTTAAATTCATCATTTTAAGGTCAGCTTCTGTAATGATTAGGGTACTTTTTTCTTTCTCTTTTTCTTCTTTCCTTTTTTTTTTTTTTTCAGCTGAAACGTCCTTTTGTTGAATTGAAACCTTTCCCCATTTGGAACTTCAGTAAGTGCATGCTAAAATAATTCTTGATGCTCACTGACAGTTCTATCCCAGACAATTTTATCATCAGTAGACACTTAAATTTTTACAGAGCATCTGTGCATGTGCACTGAAATGTTTTGGAACCTGCCCAATAAATATATCAAAGTTGCTCAACCCTGGGCTTTCCATGCCAAAGGAGATCTGAAAAACCTTATCAGTCTATCCAATCTTCTCAAGAATTTGGCTTCCACCAAGTGAGGCAAAATTTCAGTCCAAGTGGAAATTTTCTTTTTGCATGTTCCTGTTCCAGAGGCCATTTAAGGCTGAATCAAGTATGCTGTCCTCCATAATTAGAAAGGAGCAAGCTTGCTTGCATCTCCTTCTGTTTTGCAAATACTGCCACTTACTGTCATGCAGTATCCCCAGGCCTTCCACTGCAAGGCTGCGGGAATGTTTTGGATTGTCTGGATCCAAGTTTCCATGACATCTTCATCTTCATTTGGATTCCAGAAGTGCTTTGCCATGACTGGAGGTTTCACTTTCCCAGACCTTGTCCAAATGTGTAATGAGAGAATATCTCAATTCCCATTACATTGCGGATCACAAAGAGAAATGAAAACTGTTCCTGTTTCTGTGGAAGGAGAAAGTGTTGGGTCACTGTCTTCTGAGTTGTCCTGTAACTGCAAAGTCATCTTTTGACCCTGTTTCATTAAGTTTATTTTACCAGAAGACCATAATTTCCTTCTCTGAGTCAGTCAGCATCAGTATTTCGTGGCTCAAGAGTTGTCACAAAGGTCATACACTTTTTTTTTCTTTTCTTTTCCTCCCTTCCTCATTCTCTTTCATTCTGTATTCCTCTTCTTTCCCTGCTCTTCACCCCCCTTCTCTCTTTTTCTTTCATTAGAAGGCAAAGCATGACTGAGGGCATCACACCCACCACACTGGTGGACCCTCTGTTTTCTACTTTCAGCTCGATGCACAGCTTGTAATCATTACAAAACGATGGGGTATCTTCTGGGTGATTGTTAGGAGGAATTACATTCTGGCAGCCTGTGAAGGTATGTGGATGCTCTGATATTTGATCTTCTTTTCCTTTCTGTTTGCTATAGCCATTTCCCTTCTGTTTGCAGGGCATTTATTTCTTCACAACAGTGTATGTGCCTATAGCCTAGTGAGTGCCCAGTCTGCGATCATCTGTTGTAGTTGTTGGAACTCCTGTTGGAAGCTGATAGACTTACTGCATATTGACAGCCCTGTCACTACAAAGACCTGAGGCAAACCCTTGTCCTATGTAGTTTCTATATCTCAACATGAACTTCTTTTTCTTTTTTTCTTTTTTTTACTTCACATGTTTATGGAGAGGATTCCCAACTGATGTAAATAAGTGTATATTCACCTAAGTCTCTCCTCCTTTCAGACAAGTGGCTGAAAAAGTGCTGCTGTTTCTCTTTTTCCCCACTCACTGTGCAATTTGCTGGCTTAATCCTCAAACCTTCCTGTGTCATTCCTAAGTTTCAAAGCCACTGTTGGAGCTTCCTGTCATGGTTATACCAGTCTGATGACAGCTATTTAACTTGTGCGGCTTCTTGCTCCATACCATTGGACAGGCTGATCAAATTCTGAAAAAAATTTTCACTCTGTGACAGAGGAACTTAATTTACAATGAAAAACTGATTTGGGAATCACTCATTTGGGAGAAAGAAAAGTAAATGGCATCTTACTGCAGTTAGGTTGGTGACTCCTCCCCTTTCCTGAGCCCAGGAAAACCCAAAAGGACAGCAGACACCCTCTTCACCTCTCTGACTGTGCTTGTACTGATGTGCAGGAGGGTATGGATGCAGCATGGAGAAGCAGAAAGGCTGTCAGGACCAAAACAAAGCATGCTACCACATTAATACATTTCTTTACCCTCTCACTCAGGGTGTGACAGATCAGTCTATTTCTGACAGAAACAGACACGTGGCCAAGGACAAGGAGGATCTGCATGGAAGGAGGTGCACAGAGTTGCCTCACAGGGAAATGTACCTCTGGTACTTACTGAAACATTCATGAGATGCCTGTTTTATTATACTCCCAGGTCACACAGTGAGTGAAAAACCTCCTTCGCAGGGGAACAGTGCAAAGACAGATGACCAAAATACAACACAGGATGGAAATTATCTGTCACCCTCATGTTGAGGCTTTTCTGCTGCCTCATGCACGCAGCAAGCTGAGGGGGTAGAAGGACACACTAGTGTTAAAGGTAACACAAAGAAGTTCATATTGCCTCCTACCCCTACCTATTTACCATTCTCTGAATCAACATGTGTCTTCCTTGGCTCCAAATTAAGCCACAACTTTAAACTCAGAATATTTAAAGAAACAAGGTGGGGGAAATAAGTGCCTAGGCCATTCTTCAAAAGCCCCGTGTAAACACTGTGTGACCCATTCCTTGTTCTTTTCCTAACCTGGCTGAACTCTGGAAGCAAGCAATACATAATAGAGGTTAATTAAATCCATTGCTAAGTTTAACACCCCTGGCTCCCCACCCTGTCCTAACCAGACTCTGGGGGCTGTGTGTTTTGGGCAAATATAACCTGGTTTGAATTTCAAAACATGATTTCAAGCTTCCTTTAGAGACAAAGAGAACTGATTTTTATATGCCAAAAGGAGTCATTCAAGACAGGGAACCTAATTAGGGTTGCAGTAGCAGCTAATTTCCCCGCCAAAGAGAAATTTTGTGCACTAAAGAATGAACTGCTAGTTCCGGGCAGCAGCACCAGACACTCAGGGTAATTATAATTTATATGACCCTCACTGCTGTAGCAGTTAAGTGCTTGACAAGAACCAAGGGATTTACTCTGAGGTAGGGAAAAATTTCCTTCTCTTTTACAACCAAGGAACCAGAGATGAAATGACCTGCTCCAGACTATCCAGTAGATTTGGCCAAGCTGAACTCAGGTCTCTCTAAGTGTCTATTTAATACTTTCAGCAGGAGCTTCAGACCCTCCTTTTGCTCTCATCTCTGCCCTGCCTATAGTCCTGAGAAATTTTAAGCCTGTTTTCACAGTAAGGTAGTGAAGGGAAGGAGCAGCCTTCCCCTCTGCAGCAGGGCCAGGTGTCCCCAGTTCAAACCCCAGATTATTTGAGTGACAAAATTCCCAAGAAGACATAGGAAAATATTTCCCATATTTCAGAAGGTAAAGGGCTCAGCTTCCAACCTTCTCCTTCAACCTTCAACCTTCTCCAAGGTTGCCAGATTGATTTAGCTGTATCACAACACCCCTTTTCTGCAGAACTCACACCTGACCCATATATGTCACCATTTAGATGCATCTCTGGAATGCCAGGTACCCAAGCAGGGTTAGATTTGAGTACACTAGACATGCAGAACTACATCATGGGCTGCCCTGTCTCCTTTTTTGGCTCTCCAATGATTGTGTAATTCAAAGAGGAACATCAGTTCTTGCAAAAGGAGCAGCAGCACAGAGCTGGGTTATCGTTGGGAGTGGGTTGGAAATGCTTCTTTGCTTGCAAGAAAAGCTCTTCTTTAGGAAAGAAAAAGCCAGGATGCAAACTTACAAAAGAAACTGTTTTTCTTTCTGAAACTGAGACACTTGAGGTCTATGCTGAGGTGGCAATACTGGCCAGCATTCCTTTGAGGTTGCCAGAGGCTGCAGAGTTTGCCCCTTGCTCTGAACTACATTTTGAGTCAAGTGAGAAAAGGTCAGATCTGTTTAGCAGTGGGGGTACAATGCCTGTGAATCCAGCCTCAGGGCTGGTGTGGGATGGCTGAGAGGCTTGTGGCAGTTCTGGGGCCTCATGTCCAGTAGCTCTAGTTAGTAGAGAAATATGTGACATGTGACCTCGGCATTGAGGTTTCTGTTAGCCAAAGAACTTGGTACTGCCTGGGACTTTTGTCTGGGCACCAAATCCTCCTCTTGTCTTGGGGGCTTTGTTCAGTTCTGCAGGCCAACCCAGAGCAGGAAGCTATTGCAATAACTCTGTAAACATGACTGAACATGTTTCCCTGATAATGTCAAGCGAAAAATCCCATATTTTTCTCTTCTTTAATGAGCAGTTCTTGCCCTTCGATGTCTCTGACCTGGAGCACATGTTTTTACTATCAGGTGACAGTGCTGTTAATACCACTTTTATACTTGATTTATGAACGCAAGGCCTGAGGCCGTGCAGGGTCAAGGCCCCATTACAGTAGACACTACATGACCTCTTAATGAGGGCTAAAGTCTGTACCTCCAAGAAGATGGACAAAAGATAGGAGGGAAAATGAAGGCATGGCAGCCAAATCTGGAAGGGATTTGATGTCTCTTGAATCCTGGAGCAACAGCCCAGCTGCTGACTTTGTTGCCCCTATAAATATTCCTGAATTTCCGGCAGCTTTGCTGTGGTTCTAGCTCTGGCGCCAGAAGAGCCCAGTGCTCTGCAGCTGCTTCACCTAATGGGTCAAGCAGCAGTTACAGGATTCACAGACACAATAGTGGGTTTAAATGACACATATGAACTTGATTACGGATTCCTAGGGGGAGAGAATCATGTCTTCTGCTGTGCTTCGGGCATCATTAAGGGGGTGCCTTTTTCCAGCCCCTCAGGTTGGGAGTGCCTGTGTGAACATAAGCACAGTGACACATAGAACCAAAGGGTGCATGGGTCCAGCAATTAAATAGAAAAATAGCTTAAATAAATAAATAAGCCTTATTAAAGGCTTCATGACAGATGCTGATGAGCTCTGCATGGTGTCCCAAAGATTAAGACTGGCTGCCTCTTACAGCTCTCATGTGGACAGGAAACTGGGGCAGATGGCAGAGCACAGCTTTCACATTTAATAGGGTCTCCTTCCTCTCCAAGAGGAACAACATGATGAGAATGGACCATCCAGCATTGCCTGCAGCTCCTCTGTGATCTGTCTGCACAACAACATGTGGATCCTGTAAGGACTGCTGTATGAAGGATAGCTTCTGCTAAGCATTTCAGTGGACATGAGGGCAGCCATGCTGAGCATCGGTGGACAGCAGCTCCTCAGCTACCTACTGCCACATGGGAGCTGTCAAGGGCAATGTTGGTCTGCAAGTAATTATTGATAAGCTGTGGGGACTGCAGTGCAAGGAAGGAGGTAGAGCTAATTGCCCATGCCCAGACAAGAGCTGAAGATTGCTGCCTTTCCCCTACCCCTTCTCCAAGAGCATCTTTAACCCCCACTCAATCCCCTTGGAAAATCTTCCCTGTGCTGTCTGTAAGAGCATCAGACTACAGACAACCCATGTCAGTCTTTTCCTTCCTGACCAACCTGCCTCACATATCCATTTCTAGAGGGCAGAGGGAGAAAGAAACAACAAATCCTCTTTCATCTCGTGATGTGCACATGTGTTTTCTGCTCTCTTTCTTGTTGCAAACTCTCCCACTTCACTCCTTTACCAGGTCCTTAATAATTCCAATAAATGTCGGGTCCAATATCACTTAATGAAAGGTACACCTATTAAATGAATGAAATGGAAAAATGGCTCACTCTGATTCCTGGCCTTCAAAGTGAGCTGCAACACATGCTTTTTTTCCATACAATCAGATTATTTTTACCAGGTCCCTAGGAAATTTCCAGTAAAACAAACAAACTTTGGAAATGCTGTGAAACTCCAAGCTCACTTCAAGGAGGAACCCTGAAATGTTATTCAGTCATTGGAGCCATTTGTTTCATGTGTGATCCCAAACGCTAACCAAAGGCAACATAATATGATAGGTATTTACAACATATGCATTATCTTATCAGTGCTTCAGGTACAGCTGTAAATAGCCTGTTCCAGCTGGGCAATCTGCTGAGTTAAATGGGTTCTACTTTTAGAAGCAGGAACTGGAGAACATGTCCCATTTAAGCTCAGATTCACTTGCACCCGAGGGATGGAAACTCAAACAGCAGATCTCAGCCGCAGAGGAGGTCCATATTCCATGGAACATGTCTCCCTCCATCTGATGCAAATGGCTGGGCTTGCAAAGATCGTGCTGGTCACGTGGGTGCTTTGTTGACAGAGTCCAGTTAGCAACTCACCAAGCATAGAGAATTGCTGCTCCCTGGATGGGAGGCAATTTTGCACAGTCAGCCAAAGACAAAAAAAATGTAAGGCTGAGGGTGGAAAGAAAAGGGATCACACTGGAAGTTGTGAGAGGAAAGGGAGGGGGTAGAGAGCTTGTGGATGAAGGAAACAGGAAAATATGAAAAACAAGACCAGGGAAAGTGCATTTCTTAGGTGCTTTTCTACTGGTTTCCTGACTACAATCAGTCTGAGAAGGACATGGTGTTTACTCTTTGCATGCTGCCACACACCATGTACCAGCTGAGAATGTCTGGTTTTCTACTCCAGGACCCCTGGCAGAAATATGTTCAGTGTCTGAAGGAAACAAATCTGTTAAATCTTGATTCAGTCAATAGGCTTTTTTACTCTTTTAAGAGCCTGGTGAAGAGTCAGAACTGGATTGCATTGAGTCTGAGCTTTTCTAGAAGCAAATGGTATTTCAAAGGAAAAGAAGTAAGGAGATTTATCTCTGAAGCATGAGAAATCAGCAGCCCATTCCATCATGACAGAGATTACTCTCTAGTCCTTCAGAAACATCTCAAAGGCAACTGTACAAGAGACCTACTGTCAGGAGATGTTGTTGACCATTTTTATCAGCTCGCTGGCTAAAACTGAACCTTGCTCATTAATGGCTGATTGGCAGCTGATCTAAGATGTGACTCCTGGTGACTGACCACAACAGAACATTACTACTGAAAGTGGACTATAGTTGACAATTTGCACCAGAGATTTGGGAATTTAGTGAAACCAGCACTTGGAAGTGTTAACAAGCAGTGCACCAGTGTTAGTGAATCTACTTAAAGATGCATACCAGGGCACAAAAACCAGTGCCAGGGTAAACAGAAAGGAGAGAACAGATTAGTTTGCAATAAACATGGAAGCAATTGCAACAGAAAACAATGAGTCCCACAAAGGAGAATCAGTAACAAGCCTTCAATAAAAGCATCCCATTTAACAAAAGTATTTGGCTTTTAGCAAACAGCAGTGACATCTAGAACGAAAGTGCATTACTGCACATATGGCTGAGTGGACAAAGACTTCAAACTGATGGATTTGATGATGAGACAAAAACTTCAGTTCTTCTCATTTCCTTTTACACATACCCAGTAGGAGAGGCTGCCTTTTGATATTGCAGTAAAAAAAAATGTCTTCAAATTCTGAAATACCATCAGTATCAGAGAAGACTTTCTACTCTTATAATTAAGACAAAATGGTAGTGTTAATTCATATGTGGTCACACAGGACACAAAGGGTCCATGTTGCCAAGCTACATTAGATGTTTACAGAAAGGCAGATGCTAATCAGAAAACAGAAAGTGGAGGAAGCACAAGTCACAGAGTATCTATAACTTCACACTTCACTGCTGCAGTATCTCTTTTTAAAGAGGTGGTGGGTGACCTTTAATGCTTTGAGATGGATTAAAACCAACATAAATATACTCACTGAGGGGAATACCTTCAGGGACTGACAAACCGTGTATAAGAATTGTCCAACAAAGACAGAGAGAGATGGTAATGTTTACCTTAATTATGAGTATTTGCTGAGTGAATAGACACCGGCTTGGCAAAGGGACACCTGCAAAAAACAAAGCAAACATCTCTTCCTCATGTGGAGATGATCAAGGCAGCGTCAGAATTTCATGATGGGTTGAAAAGGACTCACAGATGGATGCAGCGGTCCAGTGCCTAGTAAGCAGCTGAGAAAGCGAATGGCAGAGACCTCAGTCAGAAATGCAGGCAGAGCTGGTCCCCAGGAGGAGTAAGAATCTCACAAAGTAAGATTGTTGTACAAAGGGAGGAAGCAAAGATTTTTCTGGAAGGGGAAATGGGTCACCTTTGAAATGCGGGCATGTGGGAGGAAGGCATTTTAAGAGCACAGGTACCATGGGAGGTCACCTCTTGCAATTCATTTGGCTTCTTATGTAAGATAAAATGACATCACTGCAGGGACAAGTGGCTGCTGTACGGTGTAGCAGTGTCACTTAAGTAGCTAGCACCTGCTGCCCACAGCAGACACTTGGGATTTGAACTCACAGTTGCTGGTGAATGGCCTGCATTGAGAACACCAGTTTTCCATAATGGTCCTTAGTAGGAGGTACAAAGCTGGATCTCTCCCATGATGGATATTCTAAATGAGGGATTTTCCCTTGGTAATGATTTCTATCTGTGGCTTGTGCCACTAAGGTCAATTGCAGAGCAGGTTGGGTGGTCAGATGGGGAAAACAGGTGAGTGAGCTGTCATATTTCACCTCCCTCTTTTCCCTCCTGGGGCTGATGAGGTCATTGGCTGTCCCCAGTCCTGTGGTGTGGAGCCAACCTTAGCCTTGTCCCTCACAAGAGGGTTTTGAGGGGGCTCCTTGGAGTCTGCACAGCTTAAACAGGATAGTGCGGCACTTGGGGTGTGATGGACACAAATATGCATCTGTTGGGACTGTGTCTGAGTTGAGGGTGTTTTGGGAAGGGTGGTATGGCATTGATCTAGAGTTGTGTCTGAAGTGGGAAAATCTGTCACTGCTCTCTGAGAGACGGAAGAAGTTCTGTGCACGTGCAGCATGGTAGGGAGAGGCATTAAGGTAATTTTCAAAGGGTGGCCAAAGCATGAAAAAGGGACCTGTGTGGTAGAGCCAGGATGATGTGTGCCGAAATAGTGAACGTCAGCATGTAACACACTCAGGTCCTTCATGGGGTAAACACAGGGAGCTCTTTTAAACACACGCATACATGCATGCACAGAAAGAACAATTTATGGTTGTGCCAGACTCACGTCTGAGCTTCTCATTAAAATTAATGAGGTAACGTCTCCAAGGCATTCTGAAACGGATGCTACCCAGAGAGTGCGGGAAAGACCTCTATCGCTTTGAAATAGCTACTTAGCAAAATCAATTGTAATTTTTACGTTCCACAGCTGGGCATCAAACTCATGCCGGGAGTATAGGCCACTGTTTAAGTTTATATGCAACTGACCTTTCTTCAGACAGTTTTGCTACCATGACCAAGGTTCAATGCCAGAAGTGAGGGATAATGTAACAGCAGAATGGTGTGCAACAGCTCACCCTGATGACTACCTACACTCTGGAACTGAACCTGCAAGACCTCAGTCTTCCTATTTGTCTTTTATCTGCAAATAGCTGTGAAACTCACATCCAAAATGGGTTGTCCTACTCCCTCCCCTCCTTTTCCTTAGCAAGTAACTTGTCTACAAAGAAAAGAACAGCTTGTCTGACGCAGTGAATGTACAGTTCAGACCTTTACAATTTGACTGAAACTAATAACTCTATGGCAGCCAAAATGGGTGATCAATACAAATCCATGTTTTTTTCCAGTTTTTATCTAAAAGATTCATTTTTTTGTTGCAGAACCTGATGTCAAAGTTGCAGAGTTGGTCACTAAGTGAGGGGATGCCAAGCATGTCTCTGCCTTTTGTTCAGGAGGCATCCTGCTGCTCTCTGCTACGTGAGCACATACTGTATTTTTGGTATGACCTCTGCCTTCTTTAGCACACAGGGCTGGCTGATCTGGGAAGGAGTCAACCTGTGGAAAAGAAAGCTGCTCTTGGTCAACTGCCACTGATGTCACTGGTGTGGCTGTCATGGCAGGAGCAGCAAGGAGTGTCTGGTAGGCAAGACAGAGGGATGTTTTGCTGGAGAAACAGATGCTCTCCTCCCTGTCTGGGCAACAACAGAGCCTACTCAGACTTCTCTGTCTGTCGCTCGCTGTGTGCTGTGTTTTTTCCTGTAAGACAGTATTTGTGGCAGTGCTGAGCATACACACCTGGAGGCGAAATCAGTGGGAGCTACACACTGAATATCTAAAATGCTGTAATCTTGCCCACAGCTTTGGGAAATTAAGCCCTGAGTGCCTTCACTTTGTCACCCACAATTAGCAAGATGCTTCCGGTAACTTTGATGTCTCTCTGTAACGGGGCAATGTCATCCCCTCTCCCATGCATACTATGAAGAAACATGGACTAATTTTTTGAAGCTCTCTGACTTGAGGGTAAGACCACGAGGAAATTCAGTAATGATGTTTACAGGACTGCTTGTGGAAAACGGGCCTGCAGGCAATGCACCGGGTAAGGAGGACAAATAACTGATCTGAATAAACACACATACATTTATAGCAGTGGAAGCCCTATGGAAAAAGAGTGTGTGTGCTTGAGATTAAGTGCTGTATGATGCCATATGCTCAAGGTTGTGAATATAGATTGCACAGACAACGTGAAGTTTGTAGACCCCAACTTTTGACTGTCAGGCTTTGCTGAATGTGTGTTTGTTTACTGCAGTTGTTTGTATGCAAAACTCAAAGTGGGCAAAGTGTGGACTTCCATGATGGAAAGACATTGTCTTTCCCACTAGCTGAATATCTTCCCCATGTCTCCTCCCTATCTCAGGTGCTATGTGATTTATTGTTAAAATCATAGAATAAATGGCTTCATTATGAAAGTCCTTAATCAAGATGCCCTATTCTGTATTTATTAATTGTACTTAACCCTCCTTGTGCCTTCAGACTGGCTTGTGGCTACTTGCTGTTTTGTTTCTTCTGTCTCAGTCTCTGTTTTACTACATGAAAGGAGCAGACTCTGACATTTAAACTGACTTTTCCAATCCATTTCTTTCAGGAAATGGAAGATTCTAGTCTCTCACTTCATGGATATTTTTAAAGACAGCACAGGGCTTCTTCAACATGATATATCAGTAATTTCATTTAGGCTGGAGAATTGTCTTGAAATATTTATCAGCAGTATATTTGAGTTTCATTTTGTATTAAACAGTTTGATAACATTAAAATGGATCTGCTTTCTGCAAGTGTCTTGGATATTTTCCATTCCCATCCGAGCGTAACATCTATTTATTGTACATTAAAAAAGAAGCAAGAGATCTCTGATACCCCCTGTAGTCTGAATGTCACTGAACCTTATCGTACTTCTCCAAGCTTATGAAGAGATTAGTACTATCAGACACATGGAAGCCTACAGTTAGCTAATTAATAACCCATAAAAATGCAATAATGCTTGAAAAACAGAAGCATTCCCTGATTTCCTAAGCCAAGTAGGTACAAATAAAATTGCTGGATAACAGGAAATGATGAAGAGCTAAAAGTGGTCCATCTTCCCAGTCCAAGTCAGCCAGTTCTTGTCCTGCTCCTGTGTTCATAGCACCAGAGGGTTTGTGCCATTGCTTCTGTTCTTGTGAGAGCAGCTGGTCAAGTACTCGGTATCCACCAGCACTCTGGGAAACCTATACTTCCTCCTCCCCTGCCTGGTGTTTTCCTCAGTCTCTTCTTCAGGTGTCCTTCACCCTCCTCATCCAAAGATCTGTCTACCAACCAATATTGATGCATATGACAGTAAATCTTGTGTTGTCTGAGAACACCTTCCTTTCCCACTTCATCAGACCCATGTATTTATTGTATGAATTTCTAGCAGACAGCTCTCCTCTTACCTGTCAGAGGCAGTATTTCATGGCCACAGCCATCCTACTGTGTCAGGTTTGAGGATAACATTATCTCCATGGCAGTTCATGGTGTTATCTTAATCGTCACTGAACCTCTTTGGGTTTCTCACTGCTGTCCTCATCTCCTCCTCTCCATCCTTTCAGTAAATATAACTCCTTTGTCCCATTCTTCCTCTGGGCTCAGAATTTCCCTGTCTGTCAGATGAGACCAAAGGCAGGACATGTCCATCCACAGTCTCTGACCATCACACTGCCTGCTGCAGCAAGACCACATGGTGTGCAGGTGACAGACTGTCCTCAGACACCCTGTGCAGTCACCGTTGAGCATGTGGGATTGTTCATCTACCTTGGAAAAGAACTTGCTCTTCAGAGACTATCTTCAAGAGGGGAGTTACCAGCATTGCTGCATGGCTCTTGCTCAAGTCTGGTGAGAGGCAGAGCACAGCTACCCTGGCCACGTTCATCCCTCAGCCCCACTGCCTGCTTTGGTACTGGACTTGCTTTTTCTGCTCCCTTTCACCCATCCTCAGAGACATTCCCCTAGCACAGAGCGCCAGGTTGCCCTGGCCTGTTTGATCTGATGAAAGAATCAGCACTGTTGTTTTCAGAACCAGAGGGAAGAGGGAGGAAAGATGAGCCGACCAGTACTCTGACATTTTGTTCCTGAGCAGCTGAGTTTAAGAGAAACCCTCAGGCCCTTTCTGCATAGTGGCAGACCTGTGCCTTGGCAACAGCCCAGGACTCATGCCTGATTATTTCCTATTTGAATAAGTGTTCTGGCCTAAGGGTGTGGATGCTGGCAAGATGTCTGGGGAAGGATTTAGATACATCATCAGCCCAGATTCCCAGGGAGAAAAAGTGCATGGACTGTTGTGTGGCAGAGCCACAGGCTACAAAGAGTGCTCATGGCTTTGCATTTGAGACAAACAGATCCTAAAAAGCATTCTGGCTGATATGTCCACATTTCCAGGCCAGCACCACTGGCAGGCAAGCCAAAGAGCAGAAATCATGTCTTGATTGTATTGTCACTGCCACTGCCACAGTACCCAGGCACCTTATGCATTCCAAGGTAGAGCACTAGAGGCAACATAGGGAATAAACATCGCTTGTCCCAAGGAGAGGATGACTTGCCTGTCAGCCAGCTCCTGCTAGAGTACTCCCATAGCTCTAGTTCCCAAAATGATCCACTCTATGAACTCTGCTCATAGTAGGACTCAAACCTTGTTAGACTGCCCACTGCCTCTCTCCTTCCTCCTGGAAGCTGTTGGTGGGAGTGACGATGACAGGCAGTGGCTGGCAATACTCATAGTCACACCACAGCTCTGGTTCCTGGTGGTGGGTGCTAGGGACCAGAGATCTATTAATCTGCTCAGCTGTTTCTGGGATGACCTGCACAAGTGCATAGGCAGTGGTCAGTAGAGATCATGAGACACCCTCTGGACTAAGACACACTGTCAGAACAATGAAGCATACTAAGGTTAGTGACTTTCTCAAGCCAGTGCCTGGGAGATATCCAAGGAATGCAATGGGAATATGAGTCAGCTGGGAAGCTGCCAGCAAGTTAGTATCACGTGCCTGTGTGATGCTTAATATGTCAGGCAGTGCCTCTGGCCATCTGATGCCAAGCAAGGCCTTCAGCCCAGGGTCCAGGTGCTGCATAGTACAGAATTCAGAGTGGGGAGCCAGAATGGGGCAAGTAGCCTCTAAGGGGCTGGGACTGGGTATCCTGGCCTCATCTTCTCCTCTACTTCCCTTCTCCAAGGGCTTCCTGCTGTGCCTTGTTCGTGGGCAACTCTGTGCACCCTGGCATGGCCCTCCATGAAGTTGTGGGGTCAACTCTGGCCTTTAAACATCACACAGGACCACCACCAGTGATTGTGCCAGAGTATTTCAAATAAGATATAGTTCTCTTGGGGAGGTAATGTGACTGTGGAGCTAGAGCTATGTCACTGTGAGCAGGAATTGGAAGAAATCCTTCTGTCTCGCTACCTGCTTTGGGGCTGAATGGACTTGTTCCTCTTCCTTTCCCTCAACCCTCAAGAGAGATTTTGTTACAGAGTGTCTGGGCTATTACCAACTTCATTAGACATATCTTACCTGAGGCTGACAGCACCCTCTTCCGTCCCTCCTGTAGTTCCGTTTGCATCATCAAAAGGCAATGGCTGTATTATCAGGCAATGGTTTTACTAAATCATGAGATTGCAACAACTTAAATGCATGTTTCTGGTGTTTGAAGCGCCAGAAGAAAGTTCAGTGCTTTGAAGCTGGAGCGCATGAATGCTTGATATCTGCATCAGAATGAAAAAAATTCTTCCCTTTCAAACATGTTTTTGAAATCTCATTATTTCTGCCCAGACTTATGTTTTTGAGTGCCTGGACTATGTTTTTTAGGTGTTTGTGGGTGTCAGGAGCAGAGATTCTGAGGAAATAAGCCTCAATAAAGGATAACTCTATACATCACATTAGGATCCTGGTAAATACTTGTAAACACAGAACATAATTTCATACAGGGTAGGAGACGCATTTGCTTTGTTAGGCTGTGAATGACAGGCTGTTCTGACAGCCCCAAGACACTCAGGAGTATGAAACTCTGATCTCTAATAAATACAGAGACAGGGGATACCCAGACAAATGCCTCTAGTGAAAGCTTTTGGTCTGGTCACACTAATTTAATTTATTTCTATTTCAAGGCATTAAAACATAGCATGAGCCAAAAAACAGATTTGTTAGCTGTCTTGGATCAGGGACTATTGTTCCAGACATTTTTTCTGCAGGTCTCAGCACCACAGGGTCCAAATTCCTAATGTTCCTTCTACAGGAATAATACAGATAAGAAACCCTTCCTAACAGGCTGACAGTATCATACACAGGAAAGCTAGGAGATGCAGGAAAGGCACCATTGGCAAAATCATGGCTGCAGTGAAGAAGGACTAGAACAGCAAGTTTTATATGATCATGGGTGTGTGGTAGATGTCCTTCTAGATCTGTGGTAAGGAAAGTCTTAAAAGCAGAGATTAAGTACCACATAAAGAGTTAAATAAACTCTGCCAGAGGCAACAACGAAAGAGAAAACCATGACAAAGTGTTGTTAGCTTCAACAGTCAACATGTCATAAAAAGGGTGAAGTATTTGTAAAATTCTGAATGACAGAAGTCCACAAGGTGTGTCATTTTAAAATAGACATAGGAGTGCAAACAGAACCCTACAAAATGTTAACAGAGTTCACGGAAAGTAAATGGAGTAAAATCCCATTGCACAACAGAAGGGTATCCAGAGTGTGCAGTCCTGTCAGCTCGCCAACAGTGTGAGATATGGGTATGTTACAGATAAAGAAGCCGTGCCCTATAGATACGTGTACTGTGGATGCTGCTGCTGCATGGGTAGCCAGTTCTAAAATAAGTTAAGGACTATGCACAATTAAAAGAAGAAAGGAAAATGGACTTGACAAAATTCTTATTGTAACAGACCACAGGCAAGTTTTCTCAGTTCAGGATTGCTGCACTCCATTGCAAAAGAACCCTCATGCATTAATACCTAGAAAAGCTCCACTGATGGTCCTGGCTGGACTATGGGGTCAAACAGATCTTAGGCAAGAGGGAGAAATCCGAAAAATTCCAGAAACTCTGGAAATTACGGAAAGGCAGTTTTCACAAAGGGCTTCAAGAGAACTGAGCCTTTGCTTTGTTTATCTGAGATAACTGAATGGAATAACATCATGACACCGTATCCCCACAGTGCAGCTCCTGTGAAGCTAGCCCAGCAGGCAAATCCTCAGGCTGGGTACTCCTGTGTTTGCTTCAGTGATGCAAGTGCTTCTCTGCATGGGGTCACAATCAAGTTCTGGGAGGGACACGCCAGCCCACAGATCCCATCTGTCCATTACCTCCTATTGGTAAAATTATAATCTGGCTGCTGCTAGCGAAGAAGCCCGGTGAATAAGCAAGTGTTTGGTTATCTCCTTCAGGCTGTTCACTCCTTGCATTTAGCAGGACCTCATGTGTGTTATTGTTGGTTTGGACATGCACTTTCTCCCTTTTGGCAAGTTTTGCTGTGAACCCAAGAGGAAAGAAGGAAAGCCATTCTCGGATTCTGCTCAAAAGGATTCTTAAAGGCCAGGAAAAGCTGCTAGAGGGAAAATATGTCAGAATGTTGGTTTTAAGAAAATCAGTCGATGACAAATTTCAATACATAAGGACAGATGTTTTGATGTTGGTAAATCAATTCTTAGTCCTTAAATGGATTGAACTACAAGAATACAAAACATTATTATCAATGTAAACACTGAGTTATTCAGAGGCATAAAACAATGAATTAGAAAGGGGGAAGCCTCAAAACTTCCTTGCGATAGCACACCAGTGCATCACTTCTAAATGTGCTGAGAACGCTGTTGACCTTCTCAGCAAGGGGAAGGCTTATGCAGTTCACGTTAAGTGTTCCTCAGCTCGCAGGCTATTTATCCAAAATGCTGAAGTTATAAGCTACTTTCTAATGAAAAGAATAGGACTTGCGTGAGGCTTCTTAGTTGAGAAAATAAACAAAACCAAGAGGAAAGAAAAAGAAGAAAGAGTCCAGCCCTCTGACTTTTTTATCACATTCTGCCTCTAGGACACGTGCTGTGGTCTTTAAAAGGATATGGCATACCTCTGCGCACCTCTAGGATGTCTGAGGCCTCCTGTGCATCTGTTGGGACTCCAGCAAAGGTGAAATAATGTCAGGAGACCCCTTTACCACCACCTTTACCACCCCCTCTATCTACCATGCTCTTCTGCTTGATGGTTCATCTTTAAACACATCAGTAACAAGGAGCCTACACACAGATCCTCACTGTAAATCCAGGGAAATTCACACACCAGTGTCACCCACAGTTTTCTAAGTTGGCAGGGTCTCATTTGCTCCTCTGACACTTTGCAGCCCCCTGGGAGCCTTTCCAGCCTTTCCAGCAGGGTCCAGAGTACCTGTCACCAGAAAACATTTCCCAGCCTAAGCCAGAGGTACATGGAGTTTTTTCCCTGCCTGCACTGTGGTGTTCACAGTCCAGTTTTACAAGCCTCTCTGAGCTATTAGTAGCACAGTTGATAAGCCAGGGAACATTACAGAAGCTGCCCCCTGCATCTGTGATTTATATTTCTTGCTAAATATAAAGCTTCCAAGGCTCGGCACATCAATATTTTGGAATGGAGCACATGGAAATACTTGATGGATTGGCCACAGATCTCTGAGGCCAGTCACACACAGTTGCCCTTTTGTGAGCAATCTGTCTTTCTCTGCAGCAGACAGTGGAATTTGGGCACAACAGCTGGAGTTCCAGTATCTCTGCATGCTTTATTCATGAGGGAACCTGGATTCAAGCCATCCAGACACTGACCATCCACAGATGCGACTGTAACATCAGCGATGCAAGAGCCTCTCTGAGCTCTGAGGAGCTATGTGGAGCACAAACCTCCTGCCCCTGCCTGCCTGTTCTGCACCACAGCCTCAATGGGTTCATTGGGAAACAAGCTTTGCTACAGCAACACCTCTTCTCCTGGTGGTGCACTGGGATGGTGCCTGCTTAGATGAGAGACTAGTGTTCCCAGTGAGGGTCTTTGGGCTGCATCTCTGTAAGAGTAGTTACAACCACCACTCAAGCCCAGTAATTCCCAGTCTTCATATAACTGTGTAAATCTGGGACATGGGGCAGTGAGATGTATCCACTCAGAGAAAAGGAGAGTGGCCAGTGACTAACTGCCAGCAGGGAAGACTCCTTGGATAGTGGAGACCAAGCAGACCATCCAATGTATAAACACACTGTTTTGTGTGCTGTATGCTGTAAATCATTTTAGCTCTGCAGCAGTCAATGGACTTTTTCCAGCTGAAAATCTGGTCTTGGGTGGAGCCATGCCAGGTCTGCATCACCCTGGACATGGATCTAATAAGCAATGTTTCAGATCTACCACAGAGGTATCCGATATTTTGGACAAATATCTCAATGTAGCGTTCATTTTATCAGTCCACAGTTCATTGGTGTGCTGTTTTTGTCAGAGGAGGAATGTAGCAGAGGAAAGGCATGTGGCATTTTTAGTGCATCAGGTCTATCAGTGTGGCAGATGTTCTCTGACCTGTCAGATGGTCAGGCTGAGCCATAGTTTAGGAACCTCAGTGGAACGAAGCAGAGTGTACTGTGGAAAACACACAAAAGAGCTCACAATTATGAAAAAAAAAAAAAAAACCAAAACAGCAACCCTTTTTACAAATCCTTTCACAGTTCCTTTTTGTGTGTTTTTTAGCATCTAGCATTTATTTTGGAGTGGGGCTGAGAGGTGAATTGGCTTCTTGCCTGCCTTCTGGGATGGAGAGCTTTTGCATAAAAGGAAGGCAAAAGAGAACATCAAAACCAGATTGAGGGGAAAACAAAGTTACCTCTTCGCAGAGAAAGCTTATGGGTTTGTGCAAATTCAGAATATAATAGTTCTTTTTCAGCTATTGTTATTATGAATTTGTCCTGCTGAATAGCCTGATGGAGTGGCCATGACAAACTAAGAATGCATATGATTGTTCTCATAGAAGGAAGATTGAATTTTACCATGAAGTGGGAAACAAAAGGTGTGTGTAGCTAGTCCTACTGTGTGTAAACCACTAGGTACTGGTTTCCTTGCATGATTCTCCGTAATAGGGTGTATGAATCATGGTTTCCCAACATACAGGCTTGAGCTAGCAGTGCAAACCTTTTGGTCTAGCTGATCTAATTTCTCTGATATATTTGATTTTGCAGCATACCAGAGTGTCTCTGAGATAAGGGCTGTTTCGTCAACTGTCCTGGCAGGAGAAAGTCAGATTGCAGCCTGGAATGACAGTCTCAGGAAGGGTGGGCCTCACCAGAGTGTTGGAGCATAATAGCATCTTTCTGGTCATCAGGCCTGGTATTCAATGACTAGACGATTGTCCTTCTTCAGCAGGAGCACATGCACTCTGTGCACCACCTGACATAAGACAGAGCGTGACTATGGCACACCTTCTGTCCTGAAAAAAGTCCTTTAGAAAAGCACCTATAACTACTGGAAAAAAAAGGACCAAAAGCCAGAAGCACAAAGTACAAGAAAGTAAGATTCATGCAAGTTATGGCTCAGTCTGTATTTTCTTGCACTAGCATGGGACTTGCTAAGTAAAACTCCAGTAATGCTCAACCCTTGTATGAGAGCTGTATGAGCCTTCCTGGAAAGAGTTCCTAGAGCCACCTATTTGTTGAGTAGGAAGCACAAGGCCAGGCAATCAATTAGCAAAGCTCTAAATTTCCAAGTTAAATGCCTGGTTTTCTCCTACCATGCCTGCCGCACGCATTTTGGCCTGGCTGCTTGTTGCTCTACAGTTTGATGAAGCCTCCAGTTCCCTTTTCCCAGACAACAATTTCCCAGAAAAAAGAGGTGGAACTTCATGTAAAATATGTGAAACAGAAAATCATGCTACAGGCAATGTAGTATGTTGTGTTTATACAGTCATCTCTGCTTCTAGTCACAATCACGAGGCAAAAAGATGCCCTCTTCAGAGTCATCATGACTTGACTTTTTTTGCCTAGTCACAAGAAACAGCAGTTGTGCTCTTATTCCTTCAATGAAAACTGCAGAAGAAAGACACCCCTTCTGACATCAAGAACTTCAGACCATGCAGGTGTGGCATAGAAGAGGTTCACAGGATTTTAAGGTCTGAAAGGAACCATTTAGTTTTAACTCATACATACCATAAGCTACTAAGCAACCTTGAATTTGCTCAGATTGTAGAGGAGTTTTTAGAAAACAGGCAGCCTGGATTGGAACATTTTCCGTGGCAGAGAGTCCATCACAAGGTTAGTGTGTTGCCCCAGTTGCTAGCTGACTGATGCCTCACTTCTAGTTTCATTCTTTCTTTGCGAGACATAAGATCTCAGTTTGTCTTCACAGGCTTTTCACTCTGGTGGATAATGGTAAAATTTCTTTTCCCCCAAAGACATCAATCAAAATATCCCTTTCTTTTTTTTTGTGGAGCTCACAATAAATGTCAAAATGTCTAAGTGTGGGATCCATCTAGCCTAACTAGCTACCTAAAATTACACCTCTGGTCTGACCCAGTTTTTTTGCCAGCCTGTAAGCTTTGGAGAAGTATAGTCTCTTTTAGGGGGTAATTTGTCATGCCTAGAACAAATGTCACACCTCTCTAAGGATGGATGAGACTTTATTATTAATGTAGTTATGTCTCCTTCCAGGCTATCTATAAAAATGTTAAACAGCAGAGGGTCTAGAGCTGACATCTGGAGGAATTCTTAGGAAATAGGTGAGAAACAGCACCCCATTTAGAATGACACTTGAAACCCTACCTATTAGCTGACTGTTAATAATTTCAAGGGTGCTTTGTATTGCATATTTTCTTAATAAAAATACTGTGTGATACCAAGCCAAATGTGTCACAGACGCTTAGGTAAATCACATCAACTCTTCCTTCCACTGAGCTTGTAAATCTCCTAAATCTGAGATTACAGCCTAAATTGACACATATTCACTTCATGGCCCTGTGGGTGAGCAACAAGGGAAGGTTCTCCTTTTAGGAAGTTGTTTTCTGAGCACTGATATACCACCTCCACCTTTAGAACAAAGACCAATGGTGTTCAAAATCTGTGTTCAAATCATACTTCTGTGTGCTTACATCTATCATATATCTGTGAAAAGACCAATTGTGGCCCCAGGTCAATCACACGCTTCTGATTACAGAAGATACTATTTTTAAGGAACTGGAAGGACTTGGGTAGCTGGTCCTTAGGGCCAAAGGTTGCTCAGCCACAGGATCTTCCTCTGAGAGGCCAAGAAAGCCTCCTGAGATACAGTTCTCAGTGAAGTCCAGTGAGTGTTTGACCAGGCAAAAATCAATCAGAGACATTCACTATTACAAACTTCTTTCTCCTATCCAATATATAGTATCCGTGGTTCCTCCCTGCTTATCTTATTTCTCCCATGAGTAAGTCTGGGTTTGGGTTTTTGTTTGGGTTTTGGGGGAATTTTTTTTTGTTTTGGTTTTGTGTGGTTGGGGGGTTTTTTGCGTGGTTTTTTTGGTTGGTTGGTTGGTTGGTTTTGGGGTTTGTGTTTGTTTGTTTGGTTTTAGTGGTTTTGTTTTTTTTTGGTTGTTGTTGGTTTTGGGGTTTTTGGGTTTTTTGGTGTTTTTTTTTTTTTTTTTTTTTTTTTAATTTACAGTTGATGGGACCCTGAATATGCTATTCTGAAAACAATTCATAGTTTGAAGGCAGTTGGGTCCTGCATTTCACACGTCACCAACTCACAATTTCACTTCTTGTTAGCCTTGTCTTGAGCCCAGACACAATTGTGCTTTTAGGCTGGAAAATAATGTGTAATGAAGCATCTGGCCTTGATTTAAGGACACCAAGAGACAGAGAATCCAGAACCTGCACTGGCTGCTTAGTAGCTAAGCACTCACACTGTAATCCAATTTATCTGGCTTCAGGGGGTTTTTTTTCCCAGATTTTTAGTTGTAGATCCTTGATCTTCCTTTGCTTATGGTTTACTGAGGCCTCATGTCTTTAAATCTTCTCTCACTCTAGCTTAAGATAAGGAAAACAAATGGAGCTCTCTAAGAAAGATACTGGCAAATTGGTGAGAGTCCAGCAGAGGACCACTGAAATAACTGGCATCTGGGACATATTCAGTGTGTGAGGAAAGGTTGAGGGAACTGGGATCACTCAACTTGGAGAACTGAATGCTAAGGGTGAACTGCTTGATGCTTTCCACACTCTGTTGGGTAGTGCAGACAGACGTCTCATGGAGGGTCACTATGGAAGAAAAAGAAGTAATGGCTGCAAGTTACAGCAAGGGCATTTTCTGTTTGGACATAAAGTTTTAATGGTGGAGTGAGATAAAGCACAGGGATTTCCAGAGATTTTCATACCATGAGCAGAGCAGACCTCATGAAACCTGCAGTCTCCTGCAGTATATATTTTTTTTAAAGTCATATTATATAAGAAAATTTTCTACATTCATAGAGACCTCTATGTGGTTCTCTTATGATCACTTCAGGGTTTAAGCATCTTCTAAAAACTGCAAGCAAAATTGACTGCCAGAATTCTGACATTTTTTCAGCTGAGCCACGGAAAGGTCACCTTCTTCTGTGAGCCCTTTTATATCTCAAGCAGTTGCATTAGCCCTAAGAGTGCCCTTGACTTAGGAAGTTCAGTTGTCCTCTTCTCACTCTTAATGATTTTCAGAATCATTCCTTTCCAAAATGTCATCCCCAGGCTGTTAGGAGTGGTTTGCGTTCCCTAGATGCATATATTAGCATTTGCTTCATTAAACGGGTTGTTTGAAGGGCCTAATTTATCAAGTGATACAGTCAGGCAGCATGATTGCTGTGCCTTCCACACTATTTACCCATCTGCCAATCTTTGTGTCATCAACAAATGATTATCAGTGGTAATGTCAAGCTTCCGGCTTATTGATGAAAATGTTGACTAGCACAGAGCCTACTACCACTCTCACCAGAAATACATCCTCCTTCAGCAAGAGCTCTCTGCTGACAGCTGCTTTAAATCTGTCAGTCACTTTGTCCTTCATGCCATTTCACTTGTGCTTTCCTGATGTTTGGTTATGATAATTTGTAATCAGACTGTTGGGTGGTGCTAAGGGAGGCACTTCAGCACGGACTATCGCGTAGCAGTTGACTAGTGACTTTACTGGTCATTCCTGTGAACTCATCAGAAGAGCACTATTATATTTATTCAATGAGACATACTTTCCAAAATGCCAGGTTATGGGAATTAATTTTCTTTCTGTTGTCCTTTTATTCTTTATCAGTTGAGTCCCATGTCAGTTTTTCCATTTTGCTTGGACTGAGATTCTGGTAGGTGATCTACAGTTACCTTGCTCATCCAGCTTGCCCTGTTTGAACTGGCATCACACTAATGTTCCTTCCATTTTCTGGACTCTCCCACTTCACAAGACGGTTTCAGAATTAATCCCTGAAGGCCTCAGCTAACAATTTTATGATTCCTGAATGCAGATTATTTGGGTCATCTGTTTTGAAATGCTTTGTTTATAATGGATGTTTAACTTCCAATGACATTTAACACCGAAGCAGAAATATTTGCTGAACTGCTTCTGTCTCTCCATGTTATCACTCCTGCTTTTACTATCTTCATCCAGTAATGAGCCTGAGAGGTTGCTGCAGCTTCCTTTGTTCTGAATACCCTTTTGAAAACATCCTTCTGGTTGCCTTGGGTCCTACTGGTCATGTATTTCCCTCAGATACTCTTACCATTTTAAACCTTCAGTTTTAAAACTCTGAAGTTTGAAAAAATGAATCTTTTCTCACCCATCTACAGAAAATTCTTTTGTTTTTCTTATTACTATTCTCAACTTTACCACAAAGCTTTTGACTAATGCGATGCTAATTCTTTTTTTTTTTTTTTTTTTTGTAGGTTTGCAGCTATTTGCCACCTAATACAGTTTTCCTGGACATATCTACCTTTGTTCATATTTTTTCCTGTCTCAGTTCTTCCTTACAATCTGGTTAATTCCTAGTTTTCTTTGAGTTTGAAAAATTAGCTCCTTCGAAGTCCTGGTGCACATACAACTGTTAAGGACAGCCCCCTGTTTGCCCATATCGAATATAATCAGGTCATATTCACTGTTCCCTTGACAACTGTGAGCTCTCAGCCCAGTAATTAATTCATCTTTGTCAGAATGAAGTCCAGAAAGGTTACCACATGATGGCCCCTTGTGTTAGAAAACAGACTGTACTTTTCCCCAAATCAGGATATTTTCTCAGTGGCTGGACCTTCCGGTGTGTGGAAGTCCCCCAGAACATTGTTTTTCTTTCCGTGCATTTCTCATGGAGACTGTGGAGTAAATCCTATTCTATGGCCTGATTTTATGGCATGATTCACACAGTCCATTTTCACCAACTCTATCTTTCCTAAGCAGGTCATAACCAGTTATTTTAACATTCCGATCATGCAAATTGAAACCAGCAGATTTGAGTAATGCTGATTATATCACATTTCTTCTCGCTAATGAGAATTTCCAATTCCTCTTACCTCCTACCAAGACAACTAATGGCTACATAAAAGCAAATGGAAAACGTCTTCTGTTCACGTTCTTTGTCACACGATTGAATCATTTTGCAACATACGAAGCTTGTTTGTAGTTCCTTAACCCACAGTTCTTGCATTGTGTAATGCTTTGATTGCTGCTAGATTCAGACTAGGAAGATTAGTTCTCTGTCCTCACCAGCAATACTCCTGTCATTCTGTTTATACAGAGGCTGTGACCTACTGCCCCTGAAAACCCAGACCTTCAATGTCACCTCCCTCAGCTAAACAGTAGTAGGTTTATCCTTCTGTTCTGTCACTGATGGGGCTAAAGGAATTGTTGGTAGGTTATTTGAACCTTTTTCTTCTTTGGCTCCTTTCCAAGGGTCCTTCAAATCTTCTGCTGTCTGTGCTGCTTCACATGATGTTGAATCAGGAATTTCCCCCTTCATAGTCACCAATGTGACTTGTTGGAAGAATGCACAATCCACTACCTATTGTGCAGTTATCCCTGTTATTTTCTCCAGAGATATGACTTCCCACCCCATTTTCTTCATGCCAATGTCCTCATCCATTTCGCAATTAGATTTCCTTGGTGAGTTCAAGAATCCCTCTTAGTTCATCTCACAGATTTACCGTCAGCATGTCCCTGAACAAGTTCTTGGCTATTATTTTTTTTCTGTTTGAAATTCTTTCTTCTAACCAGCCTCAGGTCACATAACTTTTCCTAAGTATCCACATAGGAAAATTGTAGATTCACTTCATGCTATCTACATGTAGTACTGAGTTTGGACTTCATTTGCACAAACTTAGCAAATACAGTCAAACCATGATGGATGTAAGCAACCGCTAAACTGCTCACTAATCAGTTTCTCTTCCCTGTCAAGATCATGTCATATGTGAAATTATTGCATAAAGGGTGTAACTCTTTCTGAATTGAGAGACTGTTACCTTTATTTTTGAATAGTTAAATGGATAGCTGTACATTAAGACTAGCACCCTATGCCATTCTGGTTGAAGCACTCCAAAGCGGCACCCCAAAGGGACCACTGGTTAATGCTATGAGAACCCCACATTTCAAAAGAAACTTTAGGTAAGTTCATTTCTGGTTAAGTGGCTCCATTTGCCTTTCAGGCAGTGCGATTTCTAGAGTGAAGTAGAGCCAGGGAGACTGCAGGTTGTGCTGGAAGCAGTTCAGTCTGGTCTGGCTGGAGTGTTTGTTTAAAATCAGAACTGTTTCCTGAATCTCTTCACTGAGCTTCTTTCTCTCCTGGGAGCTGTAATGTCTATACCCAGTCTGACTTTATGGTGACCCTTCCTCTCCAGCACCAGGCATGGGACTCCACCCATAAAAGAGGGGGGCACACACCTGCTGGATCCCTTTGCTTTCATGCAGAGGACTATTTTTTTGTTTTTCTCACTGTTCATTCTCTGATTCAGACTAATTCGAGGAAAAATTCTTGTACTCAAACCCACTCCATACTGGGATTAAGACATTAGATGTCTTGGGATGGCTGCTGCCTGTCTCCAGCAGGCAGAGTGAGATAGTTCAGAGCTTTCTTTAAAGTTTCAGCACAAGAGACCCTATACTTGTCTTCTGTGGGGCAGTTTTGCTATCCATAGTAGAGCAAAGCCAGTAGAGCTCATGGTGCATGCACATCACGTTTCGGCATACTCTCCTCGCAGAATCTAATCCCTCCGTGTGATGGGAATGCAGCAAATCATGTTAAGACTGGGTTACTAAAACTGCTGGGACAGTTCATCCATCTAATGAGCTCAGCTCATTTATTTAAATAGCTGTGATCTGAAGGACCCATTCATATAGTCTGAGAATCTGGTCCCTTGAACAGTGACGTCAAGAAGCCCTTCCTGGAAATTTTCTTCCACTGTCCTGCTTAATTAGTGGCATCTGAGGATGTAATATGAAGATCTTATCTGAAAAAAACCCCAACACATTTAAAGTTAAGTTTATTTGAACAGGGCATTTGATGGTGAATCTGGAGGCCATGTAAGACTGGGCTCGCCTTGGGTGGAGCGAGACTATGGAAATGCAGTTGCACTTCCAAGACTCAGATAGGATTTCAAGGCCATTGTCTTTAAGCTGTAACATATGTGCACCCTAGGAGGACCTGGATCCTGGCTGTTGATAAATGGCATTATTTAATTTATTTATTTTCTGCCCATTGCAAGATTGGCCAGGGAAACCTGCCCCACCAGTTTTGCCATTCCAATTCTCCCATTCATTTTTGGCTTCTAGCCACACTATAAAGTCAATAGTAGTCAATGAAACAATAATGGGAGCGGAGGACCAGGATTAGAGACAGAGCTCATCTCTCACCAGTAGACATGTGACTCCAAGACTAAGTATTGGCTTATAATTATTATTAACAAAAGCAACCTGGGAAGGAAATGTGATCTTCCCTTTGTGCGATGTGCATGGTCTAATCTTGAATATACTCCCTGGGAAAAAGAAATAATCTTCTGCACAGTGGAGAAAGGCAAGGACCCTCTGCTGAACCTGTGGTTTTCATTTGTCTGGTTTCTGGATGACTGCATTATATTAGGGAAAGTATTTTGCAGTTTCCAAGTCCTTTTGTGAAGAAATTTAAGCTGGGTGAAGAAAAATAAATCAAAATTGTTGCCATCATCTCTTCCCCAACCTCACAGTTTGCTCTAACAAGGATGTGAACTATGAGAAATTCCATGGCTTTATTGTGGAAAGTATCAAATGGAAGAGTATATCCATTTCGTTCAGCATATCTTAAGATGATATAGCTAGACATTGACTGAGTTGAAATCCCAGGGTATATACTGCCAGAACTCAAGTGGCCTAAAAACAGGCACAGTGATTTCCTGATATCCTCCACACTTACCAGAACAGTGCCAATGTGCTGGTCATGGCACAAGTTGCTGCATACAGCAGACTGCTAGGAGAAAAAACAGATTAGGCTTTATTTTTTTTTAATGTAAGATCTACTTCAGTGCAGTTTGACCACTCTGTGCCAGGAGGGGTTTTGCCAAAGTCCTTAAAATCCACCTCTTTCTCAGGTACCACTAGAACATTTGACCAGATGACTCATTCCTGTATGCTTGAATGTCTGGGGTGAGGCTTTTTTGCAAAGAACCTTTTCTTCTCTCATCAAAACTTTCCAGGCCAAGGATTAACTTTTGTTCTGTTTTGTTTGTACAGCACCACACACAATCTTGCATGGTTCCATTTAGCACAGCCCTTCATAGTCCTCTGAAGGGCTGCTGTTCCCAGAACTTGAGTTTCCTTAGATGTTCCTGACAGCACTGCTAACTGCTTACCAATCTGAGGTCATATATGGATGCCATAAAAGCTGGGCAGCACATTTAAATGCCACCTCATTCTGGGTAGAATTCTTTGTCCCTATGAGGTGTAAATGTGCATGGCCATGTGGTTCTTCAGGGGGAAACTAAGTGCTTTTTGGCAGCTGATGCCTTCCACTTTCCTCCTGTTTGCCACCAAGACAACTTTCTTCACCGTAATCTTCCGGGGATTCTTACCATGGGCTAAAGCTTTCAGAAGAACACTGAGGGGAGAAAAATGTGGTCTGGGAGAACATTAACAACTTGAGAGGTGCCCTTCTCAAACAATGTCTTGGGCTATGCTCTTTGGTGGGATGGTAGACAATGAGCATGCAAAAATCTCTTCCAAGGATAAGTCTTCCAAAGAGAAACACAGAATAATTGTGAAATTACTCTCTACAACTACCTGAGAGGAGGTTGTAGCCAGGTGGGTCCGGTCTCTTCTCCCAGGCAGCTATCAGTAAGATAAGAGGACATGGTTTCAAGCTCTGCCAGGGGAGGTTTAGGTTAGATATTAGGAAGGAATTTTTTACAAAGAGAGTAATCAGGCATTGGAATGGGCTTCCCGGGGAGGTGGTGGATTCTCTGTCCCTGGAGGTATTTAAGAAGAGATTGGATGTGGCACTTAGTGCCATAGTCTAGTAAATGTGGTGGTAGGGGATCAAGGGTTGGACTTGATGATCTCAGAGGTCCTTTCCAACCTGGCTTGATTCTATGATTCTATGAAAGTTACCAGCACAGGCAGGAGGAAATATAGGTGAAGTTGGGACTGGAGGTGGTGTACAGGCAGGAGAAACACAGAAGATATCAAATGAAGGGTTTAGCAGGCTCTTGGTGACATGCTTAATTTAGTGGAAACAAGAAGGAAAAGTCGCCTACTTTTCTTCTTAGCATGCTATCCCTATGGCCTATATTTGTCATCCAGGACTTGAACAGCAGAGAAAAAATTTGCATTGCAGTAAAAATAAACTGGCTTTTTTGTTATTGACTATTTTTATCAAATGTTTAAAGTGAAGCATTGCAAAAAAATGAAAATCATACCCATTCTTTTGCCAATTTCAATACAGATAGAGATGGGCTGAACTATTTTTAACAAAAAATAAATACCCCTCTTTGAGGTCTTCCTCTGAATTTCATACCAGGACCCTTTGTGTTCCCTGGCGTGAGTGTTTGATCCAAAAATACACAAAGATCTGCCAAACCACTAACTACAACCAAGACAAAGTGGAGTAAAAATGGAGCCAAAAAAAGTTGTATGTGTGGCTTTTCTTGAGAGGTGAGATCATTTCTCTGTTTTTGAAATATGAAAATGCATAAATATATCTAAGTATATTTATAAATAGCTTATTATTGCTTATCAGGGAAAACTGCACAGGTAAATAAAAGAATACAGAAAAGACCATCAAAAAAGGCATGGGAGAGAGATTAGAGGATGGAGAATAGGGTAGGGAAGTTAAACTCAGCTGTTCCATCTTTAAACTGAGAAAAATTATGGTTTTGTGATTCTTGGTGGAATTATCATGTAAAACCCCATGACACAATATGCAAGCAAACCACAAATTTTGGAGAATTACTAAAAGAAGCTGACAGTTCTGGTGCTGATGTAAACTGCAAGACTTGAGACGGGAAGGACTGGAAAAGTATATATTAGGAGAAGGTACAAACCCTATGGCATCTAATATGGTTGTTCCTTGACCCCAAGGTGGTTTGCAAGAGTGCACTCACCTGGAAAAAGTTCAATTGCAGAAGTAAGGTTTTCAAGCAGAAATTGGGCTGCAGAATGGGAAAAAAGGCTGGCACCTAGGAACTGGTACTCGTAATGCTGGAAGTAGACAGGTGTTGCTCAGAAGCTTATTTTGTTTGGTCCCCAGCTGGAAAAAAAGGAGGCTAACCAAGGAGTACCACAGCTCTGAGGAATTATGATTTCTATATACTACCAATACATTTAATTGAGAGGAGTCTGAAAAGGGCAACCATGAAACTTTCATAGAGAGTGGGCTAAGTGCAGAAATGGGGTGTTACCTTAAGTGGCAATGGAATTCACCTGAGAGAGGTGTAGCCATGTGGACTTGCACCATCTAAGGACATAAGCCCAGTATTAAGGACAAAATAAATTTTAAATTGCATACATGTCCTTTTTTTTGTCTACACATCTTTGACTTTTAATTACCTGGAATGAAATAAATGAAAGCAGTCTTTCTTCTTTGTGACACACCAGAAGGTTCTGAAGGGAACCAGAAGAGGTGACTGTCTGCCAGATAACATTTCCAGAGTGTGGTGCTTTTCCTTCATCCTTTTACCTAAATGTCCCTTCTTTACGTAAACTGAGAGTTTTCTGTTTTGTTCTGCTTCAGTGACCAAAATACTGCTTTGGATCACAGTTTGGACCTGACACTCCACAAGCAATATCCTCCCAAATAGCTTTGATGGTGCCTTGTCCTCATTCAGCTGACAAAGAGCTAGAGGAAGGCTCTTTCACAGGAAAGTAACGCAAAGGATGCTTTACTGGTCATAGTGATGAGAATTTTTAAGCACAAAAACTTGTGTTTGGTACATAACTAGCATAGCCTTTCACTGGGATTGGGGGTCCTGTCTTCTATTTGCATTTTAAAATGTGTCATGACTCAAACATATTCAGCTAAATCATTTCAAACAGAGAGGAAAAAAAATCAAGACAGAGAGGCAGGATTATTTTCTGGTACAGTATGAACGCCAGCTTTATCTGGATGAAACAAGCCAGAGATTAAATTTAGTTCCTCAAAAGGATGGTGAATATCAAACATTTCTGCAAAGTTTGGATAAGCCTCATTTGTTTGCATTCTTATCTATTCCACAGGCAAAAATGTTCTCCTCACAAACAGAAATGTTGTCAATCCCAGTCCCTCTTTACCAAACTTAAATGTTAGACCTAGAGACAGCAGACCTTCCCCAGCCTCTCGATTTCCTCCACACATCTTCCCTATCAGCCCTGAAATCTGAGCTCTCCCAAGCTTCCTGTTTTCCACAGTTGCATTCTCACTTTCACGGTATTTTCTGAAGCATATCCCACCACAGCTGGTGTAGTTTCTACTTGGGAAAGTATTATTTTCCTGTACTGCTGCTGAATCCCCAGAAAATCTCTGCACAGACACCTTAACCTGCACAAAGAACTCTCAGAACTCTACCATGGTCAGTCAGTTCTCCAGTACTTATCAAGGCCGGATGCTCAATCTTCAAAGCCTGGGAAGTGTTTGATATTCCAGGAGAAAGTGATTTCAAATTGCTTCACAACTCCCTTGACCAACTGTGGAAAAAAAGTAGCACAGGGGGCAGGAAAAAGTGTTGTTTGTCCCATGTCCCCACTTGCAGGTAGTTTTAACCCTGAAAGCAAATGCCACTGCTATGTTGCTATTGCAGTGCGCAACATCTATTTTCACAACACCTTGAAAAAAACAAAAATAACTTTAATGAAAAATGTCGTTTTTAATCTGAATGAAAAAAATGTTTGCAGAAAATGTCTGCTTTGATAAGTAATATTTGGGGTTTCCTCTGCTTTTCAAATGCTGGCTGTTCAGAACAAGGGATGTAATGGGACACTGGTGGCTGGCAGACCTGTGGATGCACTGACAAACAGCGGGATTTACCAAACACTGATACCTTTGTCTACAAATAGGTACTTTATGATTGGGCCCTTGCTAGCAGTGGATGGGAGGAATCCTTGGGATTATTTTGATTATTTTGAAAGGGACAGATTCCTCTGGCCTAGCTTTTGCATGGTTGAAAAATGACCTCTAAGCTGGGCTCCCAATTGCTCCATGGAAAAAAAGATGCATTCTGGTGATGTCTCCTCCTGATCTAAGCTCTGGTCAATGGATGATGGAGACCTGAGAGAGCTCCAGGAAAAACCTGGGACAGTGAAGGACACAGGCGCTCTATCAGATAAAGCTTGGTCAGTGGGGATGTGAGGTGCTACTGGATAAGCTCTCCACAAAGGAGATGACTCTAGGTTAAGGTTTCCTCCTCTTGCTGCTGAGGCTGCTGTGTCTAGGCTTAGGTGTTTGCATCTCTGTCCTCTCCTCAGTTCCTGCCTTCCTGTCTGGCTCGTCCTCCCTTTGTTTACTCACCTGTGAGATAAATTGTCTCAAGGTCAGACTGCTGGCTTCCCAGAGCAGGCAGCCTGGGAACCGTAACCACCTGGGTTATGTGTTAGCACAGTGATGTGCCAGTCCTTCTTTCGGGTAACCACACACTAATGCTGGGCTCATAATAAAAAGTAAATGACAAAACACAGGGGTGAGCAAAGATATGACAAGCAGTGCCCTGGGTGAGGAGCAAGGACCTGGGGGCAAAGAGCCCTGGGGAGAAATGATAGGCAACCCTGTCCTCTTGTCCTCCCCCTCTACCATCCTGCCCCAGCCCACCACTGCCACCATCTCACTCTTCGGTTAGGCTGCTAGAGCACGAGGACAAGCAGGTGAAGGAAAACTGGCACCTCACCGCCTCAGAAGACCCCAAGTGTGCAGCCGGGAAGGATGAAGAGAGGACTTCTGCTCTCCCTCCTGTTTCCACCCTACCTCCTGACCCTCCCAACCACTGAGAGGTTGCCTGAGTGCTGGCTGGAGTCTCATTTCAGATGTGAAGGGAGGATGGTTCAGTTCAAACAGTGCAGACATGACATCCACCTGCCCTTCTGCTTCCTTAAGTCCCCAGGAGAGTAACTGGATGGGTTCTGTGATCACATAATGCAGTCAGGTGTGTGCAGGTCTGTTGTGAATGGAGACGTGTGAGGTTAAGTACAGAGAAGTCAACGACCTTCATTCTGGCTGAAAGAGAGAGAGTGGAATGAGGTCCCAGGAGCCAGGGATGGAGATAATCCTGTGCCATTTAGGGCACAAATGGAGCTTTCAGACATCATCTCTGAGTTTTTATGTATTGGGTTTGCACAGTTTGGCCCATCACTGCAGGGCTTCCTGGATTCAGCTTGTGCCCTGTGCCACAACCTATCTGTCCTCTGGTGAATGTCGTGTGGAGAGGTCCTGTCACTTAGGTGATGAGTTCAGAGGGGTCTGTGGAGAACAGACAATGACATTGTTCTGTCTTGGCCTGCCTGGGAGATGCTCTGCTGAACAGGTACTGTATATAACATATGGGATGTTAATTCAATTTTCATGTACATTTTGGAGGAGTTGAATGTAGCCTTTGTGTAACGCTTTGGCTCACAAGGCCTTTTTCATGAGAAATTCTATTTAAATGAAATAGAAAACTTTCTGATAGTTACCAAACACCAGGGGACAATGGCAGGCTATATCTGTTCATCATCATCAGCCATTCATTTATCCTAGGAAGGAATTTCTTGGTGATAATCCTGAGTGAAGGCTTGCTTGTTTGCATGACTGGATGAGATCCAGCATCGATAGCACCTTGCTGAGCCCTTTGGAGTGTCAAGCTGAAATTACAGGAGAGACGTAATGAAGCTAGGGAAGCACTAACAAAAAACCCCATTCTCAGCTGCACCATAAGCATCTTCCCATAGGAGGATATGAAGAAGAAGAACAGATTGGCAGAACACAGATCTGCCTCCAGCAAGAGGTACTGCAAAGAGCAAAACCTGTAACTTTGGAAAGGATGAACAGGAATTTGTTAGAAGGGATAACAGAAATAAATGAGCTGCTGCAAAGTTGTTGTGGTAAGAGTGGGGTGCAGGAGGGCAGTGCCACAGCAAACCAGGGGCAGAAGTAACTTGAAAGCCCACCTAGCACTGGCAGGCCCTGTGGCTTGGGCTCACCTGCCTTGTGTAGGTGTGTGCATCACCTCCACTTAAAACATACCCTGTGGTCATCCCAGGCACCCTGTGCCACCACCTCACACCCTTAGTATTAGAAAACATTCCCCAGTCTCTAACCTAGCTCTTCTATCCTCTACTTAAGCTCATTAATTATTATACTGCTCCTGGAGATGTGATAATTAGCTTATTAGGGGATACTTTTGCCTGCCTAGAAAGCAACAGTCACATCCATTCTCATGAGAGAGGAGGGTGTCTGCGTGCAGCTATCTCGGTGTCAGATGGAGTCCACGTTTCAGGTGAAATTCTGCCTAAAAGAATGGACTGAGAAAGGAAGGGTTTTTTTCCTTAATGATCTTGGACATGTTCCAGCGCTGCACAGAAAAAAACTTGAGTTAGATCCTGAAGGAATTAATGCATCACTTAGCTCCAACTAAACCTTCTAGGGAAGTGATAAGAAGGCATAGTAAATATTTTACCAGGGGCTAGGCAGAAATATCTGAACAACTCTGGGGCAAATTAGTGGCTGAGCTCCTATCAAGAGCACCTAGCAGCGCACAGCTTGGAGGACAGCACACAACCTTGTTTAACCCCAAGGAGGTGTCAGTGCTTCTGTGGCAAGTTTCCATTCTGCCGCCAGCAAGCAGCTGGGCATGGTCCAAGGCTGCTTGTGTTTTCCTTCACCAGTACCGCAAGGAATAGCATTCCCCTCTCCCACGCTCATCTGGGCTTCCAGAAGAACTCACATTCTCCATTTGCATGTTAGGTGATTTCAAAAATGTGAGCACCCCTTGATGGGAGCTGAGACCTCTGAGTCTCGAGGTGGGGAGCCAGCTGGGGAACAAGGGGGCTGAAAACATGAAAATACCTTTACCTGCTGCCTTCAAGCAACAGTGGGGGACCAGCAGGCTATATATGAGCTGTGGGTATTAGACAAGCATATCATGCATAAAGGCCATGGGATCAACTGACAATTAATGAAAACCAGAACTATTAGTTGTCTAAGTGATTGCAGCAGGGTGGGTTCCAAAGAATCCAGTCTTCACTAGGGGAAGCTGGACCTTGTTGGTCTGCCAGAACGACTCCAAATGAGGCAGCAAACTGGTAGCTAAACTGATTGAAATGGTTTATTAAGGGATTGTCAAAGCTTACTGGCAAAAAGCTGGCAGAGAAAAAAATAACTGTAAAGGAGTTAGATGAATGACTATTTTTAGATCAGACCTGGGGCTATGGGAATGCCTAAGAGGTGTTTTGCAGCCAGATGCAGATACACTGTCTGAACCCTGAACTGATCAGACACCATACGATAGCAGTGATCCTATAGTAACCCAGGCTTGAGTTTTTCAAAGCGATAACTCCTTTAAATCAGCTTCCAATCTCAGTGCATAGACAAGTCTTGAGCATGCTTGCCCAGTGCCTGCGCAGAGTGCAAAGTCATGGATAGGTGTAGCCTGAGAGAGAAGTTCGATTAATAGACACATGCAAGGTCTAGCTGGCTTTGTGCTGAATCAGAACACCAGGAAAAGGGCATGCTCAAGGAATGTGAAAAACAAAAAACCACAAAACGTAGAGAAGAGGAATGTCAATACACAGTTTCTTGTGTCAGTGAGTGTCAGGGGTCACCCCTTGCTTAGCAGACTGAATTTCTTTATGTCAGTGTAATTAATGTGAATGGGTGAAGCTACAGTAGCAATGGTTAAATTAAAAAAAAAGTAGCAAAGCAGTGGAATGGTAAATAAAAACTTGCTTCAGGGCCTGAGACTGTCTGCATTAGAGATGAAAAGACTGATATCTCACTGCTGCCTACAGTTAGGATTCCTGGATTGTCCTTTGGGGCAGGAAGGACACTGGTACTTGGGGGACTTGGTCAATATTTGGAGACAAATGAAGTTCAATACTTGGCATTGCTCCCTGCACTTAATTTGTGTTCTGAAAGAGTCAGGTTTCCCACCTTGCTGGACCATGGTAGGCAGCTGCCCACAGTGATACAAACTCTGTTGCCAGCTCTGTCTGGCATCAGTGCTGGCAGACAAGCTCCAGGGGAAATGGCTACTTGGATGGGCCCCCTCTGGGTTGGTCTGCAGAAAGGAGAGCCCAGGGCCATCGTCATGTTGAGCAAGAGGGAAGAAAAGCCACTGCTTCCACTCTACCTGTCTGAGGGCTTAAATTTAACTATTGTGTCAACCAGAGCTGCCAGCATGGCACCTTCTGCCAGCATAAAATGGTCTTTAAAGTGGGAAGGGAAATGAGTATGTAACACAAACAAACAAAAATTGGTTGACCAAGAATTAAGGGAGGGCAGTAAAACTGCACACAAAACTGAGTTTTGCCTCAACCACCAATTTACCTTGTCTTGAGGGCACTGGAATATGTTAAGAGGCACCCAGTGGCCACAGACGTCTGCTGCTCACAGCCAGGGCCCAGCGAGCGGCGCCAGCAGTTGCTCCTCCTTGAGCCCTTCCCAGCTGGCAAAGGTGGTGCCCTTCAGTTCTGCATCCCAGACCTAAATGTGTCCCTGACAGCCCCTGGGCTGACCCTTCCCACTCTCTTCCCTTGCTGAACACTTTGTAGGTATGCCTGGTGAACGGTCCTGGGACTCCCAAAGGAAGTACTGCTGGAGGTCTGGCAGTCATGAGGAACTGAGGATGCACATCCAGAAGGAAGCAACGGCCACTGAGCATGGCCCTTGCAAAGCATAGCAGGAAAGCTGGAGAAGAGTAATACTACTGACTCATATTCAGCTTGCCATCGACCAGGATCCCCAGGTCCCTTTCTGCAGCACAGCTTTCCAGCATCTCATTCCCCAGCCCAGTCTGTATGTATATCTGGGGTTGCCCCATCACAGGTGCAGAATCCGGCACTTTCCCTCGTTGTACTTTATATAGCTGGTGACTACCCAGTCCTCTGATTTGTCAAAGTCTCTCTGCAGGGCCTCCCTGCCTTCAAGGGAATCAACAGCTCCTCCAGTTTTGTGTCATCAGTGCTCTCTTTTGCAGTGGGAAGTCCTAGACAGAGGAGCAGGGCAGCTCAGCCAGGCTTAGCTGTCTAGAAATGTGTTGCTCTCTAATGATGTTGAATACAGATGCATTTAGAGGGCAAAATCAGAGAACTGAGCTCTGGCTTTTGATTGTGGGGTTTCTATACTGTTTGCTGGTTGGTTCTTTTTTATTTGCTTCCTTTATCTGTGCATCGTTGCATCATTTTTCCTCATGCTGTCCTCCACCAGTGCTAGCCTGAGGAGCAGACTGACCCATGTAGACCCTGCTGCACATCCAGTGCAATACAGCATTGCTAAACAGAAGATGAGGGGGCTTGAGGGAGCCATGTACCCCACAGCAGGGCTGGTAGTGTTCCCCAAATCCAGCTTCTGCAGAATGCTCAGTGCCCATGATGTTCCCTCCTCTGCCTACGGGAACATCTCTGAGGTCATGGGAGCTAATTTTAAGGGCTTTGTTAGTGACTGCCAGGCTCACTGCAAGCAAGAGCTCAGAGGTGTCCAGTGAATTTGGCAAAGGTTTGGCATTTTCAGCCCTATTTCCAACTGGTTCAGGCTGGAGCCTCTTAAAGACACAGCTATCCTCAAAACCAGTGAGGAAAATCTTGCTAAGCCTGCATGGCCAAATCAGAGAAGCTATGGGTCATTGCAGTCCCCAGCTACAGATGGTTAGCTTTTTAACCCAGGCTATCTTATCTCACACTTTAGACTTCGGAGAGCCTGGGTTCAACTCTTGGCGCCTCAGCCAGGAAGCTGGCTGCCTTGGATGCTCTCCAGTGCTTATTTACAACACACATAATGCAGCGTGGCCATTGATTTATACTGCAGGCAGCCTCCGCCCCGAAGAGGCAGATTTAGAAGCAGTGACTCTTCAAAGCAAGACTGCACTCCACTTTATTTTACCCTTAGCTAAGCCTCATCACATCTGGATCCTTAAACATAGGTAGTGGTGCTGGAATTTTTTGGTGGAATCCCCCAGCAAGATTAGATGTCCAAGCTGGAGAAGAAATTTCTAGTCTCTTGCATCAGTGTCTTGGTGCTTCACAGTCACTGAGACTCTCCAGGCTTCGTAAGACAGACTAATTGTGCCCCTGGACAGATTTAGGTTCCTAACTTTAGGCTCATCTTTGAAAAGGTTGGCCTTTATGTTCTGGGCCCAAAGTATTTCTGCATGGTGACACACTGTCATCCATTCTATTCGGGCATCCTACCACCTATTCAAACATCCCAGCCATGCTAAAACAGCCAAATCAAAGAAGTTGTCCTTTCTTACCCCTCTTTCCATATTCTACACGTGGACTATTTCTGTTCTGAATCATTTGATCTCTTGTCAAAATGAGGCTTGCAAACCTCAAGGGAAAAAGGTCCTGTTTATTACATGAAGGGGCAAGTCTGTGCCCAGCACCCCTAACCTTATGGCTCCACTCCATTGGCCAAAGCCTGGCTAGAAGCAGCCTCACACCTGCTTTTCTGCAGCAGATCTCCCTTTTCTTAGGCACATGAATCACTCTGTGACATTTTCAAGGATCTGCCTGGCGCTAAGGATCAAAGGCTCAGCACCTTCATTGCGTGTGAACTCTTGCCAGCATTTTCATAAAAAAAATAATTGTGTGCCCTGTTCAACAGACCTGGCTAATGGCAGGTTCTGAGAAGCACCTAAGTACCTGGTAGTGGAAATGTAATAAAACCTGCTATACTTAGGCGCTTGCAGGCTCTTCCAATTATAAAAATCTATTTTAGTACCTTTAGAACTGTCCTTTTTTAAAACTGTTCTTAGCAAAGAGCCTCAGCCTTTGGGCTATATATTTTTTTCTTACATTAAAAAAAAACCCATGTATTGTTTTGCTTATTTTGAGCTGAGCGTTTGGAAAGAAAACAAACAGGTTTGTTGGTGGGAGACCTATTTTTTGTTTGTGCAAATAATGAAAGGTGTGATTGGTAAAAATGAAAGTCCACAAAGGATGCAAAATTTCCCTTTCCAAAAGACAGTTCTAAGCATGTTTTCTGAGATGTTTCTGGGAAGAGGGTGCAGGGCTCGAGGTCTTGCTTACAGACAGAAAGAGCTCTCTAAGGTAGAAAAAAACTCTCCGGAGAATCACTGAAGACTCCCTGTGCCCCATCTCGCTCCGTGCTCACTTCAAGGCAATGCAAGAGACAATTACCCGTGAGGAATAATTTCCTCCTCACTTGATAGTTTGGGAGTATGACCTATGAAAGACCAGACAGAAAGAACAACACCTTCTGACCTGAGGAGGAGAATGGATACACAAAGTCTGGAGCATTTTATCTGCTTTCTAAATAAAAAGATAGAGCACTCAAAATATATTTTTTTCTTTCTTTTCAATGTAACTAGTGAGAACTGGGAAACACAAAGACCAGCTCTGCACTGAGAGTCACTGAGCCAATTCTGTAGCAAAAGTGCAATTCAGACATAAATGTCAAACGTAAATTTAAATTTCTTTTACATTGGTCACATCCTCTCCTACTGCATTATAATTTAGTGGGAAGGATGCTGTATTTGGGATGGACATGAAAGAGCAAAAAGTGCAGCCTGATGCACAGGTTGTGATGCAGTTCATGGGGGCCCAATGCCTCATCCCCAGCCTCACTCTTTCTCACAGGAGAATAGCAGCAGTGCCTGTGTGTTTCCAGCTGCTCAGGGGGCTCCAAGCCCAGGTGGTGAACAGAGCTATGTGCAGCAATGTAGCTTTTTGATGTGCAGTAAGACAGAGGAGCCACAGGTGTGCAGGTAGCTCCCCACCACGGCAGGCACCTGTGGCTGGGCACCCTTGGGCGAGCAGCGCTGGAAGGGTGGCTGAGTCAGTGGGGGCAGAGGATGCCACACAAGAGGATGGCTCTGGGCAGTGAGGAGTGAAGGGTGGTGTGTTTCTGCCTGCTTAGTTCAACACAGTGCTGTGAGTGACCTGTGAGCACGGGGCCATGCCCCATGGGCTTCTGGAGTCTGTATAGACAGAGTCAGCTCCAGACTGTCTTTGCTTGCCGTTGCAAGCATGTTTGAGCCAGTTCTGTGTCTTGGTGTGGAAACAAGCAGCTGGCAAAAGATACAAGGGTCATGGCTTGGTGACTAGCCTTGGAAAGGTGCTGTTGCCTATGCAGATGGAAGGCTGGGCTGGAAACAGGATGCCTATGGGGCCAGAAGAATAGATGACATTGCACCCTGGTGTACAAAGGGTTTTTAGAGGTAGCCCAAGGGTTGTGGTTGGTTTAACCAAGAGCTAATGGTTGATTCAGCACAAACGTGGAGAGGCCTCTGGCAGAGCTTTGTCCCATCACCTTTCATTCCTTGGCTGCTGAATTTTCAACAGCAGACTCAGGAGTCAGGGATAGACTAGATGAGATGGTTCTAGCCGGTCTTTCCATGATATGGGGTTGTTTGTGGGTTTCTCTGCGACAACCAAACCAGGTGAGACACCAAGCAAAAGTAAGACAGTACCAAAGGAAGTGTTATCCATTTAGATGCTCTGTGGCAGCCCAAGGCAGGGAAGAGTAGCATCAGTACACAGCCTTTGAGGTGGCTTGATTCCATGCATGCATAAGATGGATGTGGGTTCTTGGTTTATTGCTCTTTCTTCAGCTGCTCCTCTGTCCTAGGAAACCTCTCCCCAGGCCAGCTGCGAGGCTGTGTGCAAGGAGTCCTGCCGAAACCCATGTCAGATCCTGCAATCCTGCAAAAGGATAACTGACTTGTTCTGGCACTACAGGCTTTGGGTATCTCTTGGGAGTTGGAAACTGTTGTGGCATTGTAGTAGCTTTTGGACATAACTCAGGGAGGAGGCATGGGGAAAATGACAGCTTTTACTGGATCAGATGTTATGAGTGGAGAAAAACAAGTGAAATTTTCTCCATATATGTCTTCTTTAGGGGTGTCTGAAAACTTGCCTGTTTTTTTCTGCCTATGTCTGTTGGTCCAATGAGATCTAGTCCTGAAAGGCAGTTTGAAAAACCAAACTAACAATGTGTAATTGTCTGTAACCAGAGACAATATTCTCTTAGCTCCATTTTTCATGGTGAAGCAGGATAAATAGTGACATGTTTCCCACAGCTGAATTCAACTTTTGGCAACAAAATGTGGGGAAGCAAAGAGCACCCTGTAGTGTCTGTGACTGGTATTGCTAAAGCTGCTCGTGCACTGGTCTTCTTCTCAGCTCTGCTTGACTGAGTACACGGCAAAGTCTGCTTCCAAGAGCAAGCAGTGGAGAGTGCCTCCAGGCTGCAGCCCTGAGTTTATATTTGACCAACAGCGATGTCACCTTCTGCTGTTCCTAGGCAGACTAGGGGGCATCTTGGCTGGAGGAAGAGAAGGAGGAAGGAGATCAGAAATGGAAGGCGCAGGAGGAATCCAGACAGATACAGTCCAGCTCAGTTGAGCTAAGATCTTCTTGTCTTGGCAGATGCCTGACCCACCAGGGGATGGTCAGCATGCACAGAATGAGAAGGACGGCTGCAAGCACTCACACTGTCTGGCTCGGCAGCGAGGAGGTGACCTTGACAGACTGCTCCAAGTGCCAGGGCAGCCGGAGGCGGAGGGCAATTGGAACCATGTCAAAGAGCATGGATCACTCCAGAGGGAGAAGGAGGCATGAGCCATAGCAACTGAACTTGTTTGTAACTTGTGTTTCTTGGTATGTAAATGACAGGAAGGCAGGAGGTGTCTGAGGCAAGGAGCTCCTATCTGCACACAAGAGTATCTGGTTTAGCAAATTAACTTCCTTGTTGCTTATATTACTATAAAGTGTATATGCTTTACTATCATCTCTAGTCTTTATAAATACATTCACATATATATATTTATATATATATATAAAAAAATAAAAGTTGATCTGTTACACTAAGATATGAACTGCATCCAGTCACTTTTCTGCCTTACTCTTTTTGTTTCCAATCCTCAGAGCACAGGTTTCTGCATCTAATTTCCCTGGGGTTTACATGCTGAAAGCCTAGGAGTTTCAGACTCTAATTTCCATCCAAAAGACTGTGATGAAAACCTGGAGGGGAGTAAAATCTCTTTCCAGGCTGTGTTGCAGCAGTACAATTTAAGCTGTATGTTGCAAAGGGGATTTAAAGCATATCTCACTTCCTGGGAAAAAGGTGCTCAGAGATAAACTATTCCTTAAAACCTGAACTAAGGACTTCTGGAAGCAAAAATACTCTCTAAGTTCTATTTTAGTATAGCTGGGTGTGCAGCTTGTTCTAAACACCAGGACATTTTTAAGTGCATTCATTAGCAAAACCCACTTCCTTCATCCCTAGGACAATAGGGCAATAACTGGGAACATCTCTCCAGGGCCCTGCGTGATCTGGAGCAGCATTACTCAACCTGCAGGCCAGACAGCAGCCAGGCCAAGCAGCATGCAGAAAAGCAAAAATGGAGAGAAATAAAAAAAAAAAAAAGACAAAACAAAATGCATAGCTTTTCACCCGATTTTTCACCAATGGGAATTCAAACATCATGGCTACATAGCAGGAAACAGTTGGTGTTGTTCGAAGAGGATAGGTGACCAGGGCAGAAGCATACCTTTATGACCAACAGTTAATCTGTGGCTCACAAGATTGAGAGCACTTGCATGGGACCAGGGAAGATCATCTTGAAGAGCAGTTTGAGACCAGTGCTCCCATTTCTGTGCAGGGTTCAGCAATACCATTATGAAATGCCTTATTCAAAGTCCACTGAAGCTTTGAGAAATGTCTCCTACCTACCTGCTTGGAAAAATGTTGGTTGTGGATCCACTAGGAAGGATTGAATCTGAGCCATTTTCCTTGGCTCACCTGTGGCAGGTCTATACAAGCTTTTAGTAATAAAGTACTTTTTAAGAGTCATTCAGTCTGATGGAGAACAGTTATGACAAAACTGCCTCCTGCTCCAAAAATTTTCTCCATTCTGTTACTCATACTCTTTAAAATATTTTACCTACTAATTGTCCTGCTTCTTTGTCTTGGGGTTTTTTTTGAGTGCTTGATAATGCTACTCCAGGCCCTTCCCCCCACAGCGGAAATGAAGGGCCATACCAGCCTTGAGAGCCAGCAATTGAGCTGTGCCTGAAGTAGGCTGGAGTGGGAGGTGTCAGTCATGCCAAGAAGCACCAGCCAGGAGGCTGCTGTGGGACAGCATCTGGCACCACTTCAAGGAGCTAGGGGATAGAAAAGCCAGAGGTCTGTGAGCATTGTTTCATTCTCTTTAGTGTTATTATTATTGTTGTTATTATTATTGTTATTATTTTACTGTGCTGAACACATGAGGCATCAGAAACAAAGCATGACAAGCAAACAAACAAAATAACTCCTCCCCCCAAAAAACAAAACAACAATGTGTTGGAAAACAGTACTCCTAATGAAAATCGGCTAAATATTGAGGTTGGGTGCAGATGGATGGTTGGTCTCAGAGCTTAAGAGAGGAAACAAACATGTGAGGAGCCCATGTTCTCCACCCCAGCTCTCCTGACTGCAACAGTGCAAGGGAAATGAAGGCTGCAAGGAAGGGTGCTCTCTACACAGGGAGGGGACACACTGAAGGCACCACAAGTTTCTGTAGGGAAGAGTTGTGCAGCCTTCAGCAGTCTCCTGGGATGCTACAAGGGTCCTCTCAGTCTGAGATGGAGCTTGCTGTTGGGTATCACAGAGGGCAGGAGGTTCAGAGGAGGTCAGGAGACACTTAGAGGTGGAAAGCACAGGCATTGGCTGCATTGTCTGCTGAAAGATGGAAGAATATTTGAATGGAAAGATAACTCTTTTCTGGTCTACGTCTAATATGCTTTCCCTAAGTATTTCCTACCAGGCAGAAAATAATTACTGGGGTAAATAAGCCACCAGCCTTATCTGATGTACTAATAACTTTTGACAACCATAGAAAAAAGCAAGGGATAACCAGAAGGCATCCATTTTCTTTCTGACCTGCAAGGCAGATCAGCTCATTTCCATACATCTTTCCAAGGGATCTTTGATCCCTTCCTACCATGAAAGAGGACTGGACTCGGTCACCACTAACACTAGTGTCCTAACCCAGAAAATGGCATCTGGCAATGGGATGCTGCTGCCAGAGGAATTTAGTCAACCTACGCCCTCTTCTTGAGTTGCTCCCAGTAAATAAGGTGATCAGGAATAGGCTATAGCCCAAGTGATTAGATTTGGTAGGCTGTAAAATATTCTTTAGAGAGTAGACAGGGCAATCTTAATTTCACTCTTTTAGGACACCCTTCTGGTAATGCAAGGAGGACAAGCTTTACAGGCAAATTTGATACTCCAAGAGTAGAAGAGACCAACAGATCCAGGCAAAATGACAATCACTCAGAAGTGATTTTCCTGTTCTCATAGTACGTTTGTGTCTTTGGAGCTCTTGAATTTCTGCCATTGGCAGATGGCAAAGCTCTTCCAGTCTTTTGTCTTCCCTTGTTTAAGATATTCCTTCTTAAAAGCAGATTTTGCTTGTAGCTTCCTTGTACTGGATTCTTACATTTTCTATTTCCATGTGGAAGAGCTCTTATGGGTCAATGGCTGTCCTGGAAACAATCATGAGTCCTCACCAGCATAGAGCTCTTCTAAATCTATCCTCACTTTGTGATCTGTTCCTGTTTTACAGATACTGTAGGGGAGTCCTAATCTATTCCAAGACTCATAATCATAAATGCTGGTTTTCGATTGGTAAGGCAGAATTGCCCAAAGACTCACAACCTCCCCCACAACTAAGTATCATCTCTACTCATGCTCAGGCCATCTCTGATAATAACAGCTTTTCCTATCTCAGCTGCAAGGTGAAATGGGATCTATCTGGAGACACTTCATACTAGTCCTTCCTTAAAACTCATCCTTTACTATGTTTTCTAAGCCATTGTTTCTGGTACTTCAGAATGATAGTGTCTGCTGAGATCCCTGTTCAACACATGTTGAAGATGTTCTTGCAGGTGAACATCTCTCTCCTGCTGCTTTCTGGATTTCAGTTTCCTGTTAGTTTTACCCACTTACTGTACAACACGTCTGCCTGGTAATAAACCCACAAACAACAGAGACTTCAACTTTTGTAAGGTTGCATGATAGTCAAAGTCATGACGTACATTTTTGAAATCATATATTTTTTCAACATGTCTGCACAGGTCCTTGCACAAGAGTAGGCCATCTGGACGTCCATGACAGCCAGAAGATAGTGTACTGTGTGGCATCAGTACCAGCAAAATCCACAGCTGTGTGAGAGAGGAATGGGTTTTAGCAGGGACTTGTATCAGCAGGTTCTTCTATTCTTTATTTAATTTCTGCTTGTGGCCCTGTAGTGATGATAGGGGCTATCCTTTTATGGCTAAGAAGAGTTAATAGACCTTTGGGGGAAAATTCTATCAGTAGCTCTGGCCTCTGACATATTTTCTCTAAAAAAATATAAATATCTTGGACTGTCACAACAGAGCTGGTGAGCAAGACCCTGCCCAAGCTTCACTGCCCCACTGAAAGCTCTTCTGGGATGTATCCGTATTTTGGGTGTGAAAAGGAAAGGCTATGCATGTAATGTGTCTCTGGGGAATGCATGTCCTAAGAGGAGGCACAAACACACAAGAATTGTGGCTCCACTACTCTTATTTCCTGTGGAGCTGTTGGAGCCCTGTGCCAGTAGGACCTGGTTATTTTTGGCCATTGAGTGCCCCTCCGTGGGAAAGCAGTGCTCCAATACTCTCAGTATGGTCTGTGAGAAGGTGTTGGTTCTCACAGTGTTTTCAAAGAAGGTGCAGGTCTTTCCAGCTTATCGAAACATTTGTTTTGACTTTTATAACATTATATAAAAGTCTTGGAGTTTTGTCTATAAGTTTCCGTGCCATAATATTATGACAGGCTATGGCATAATAGTCTTACTGTTTTGACTCTAAAGCATGCTGTAACAGGGGTCAAGCTGATGAAATCAAAATGAAATTAACATTTTATTTTGACAAGATTCTGTTTCTCTTTCATTTGTTTGATAAAGTCAAAGCAAAAATGTCAGCAAGACTTTTCCAGGTTGCAGTCTCAAAATTACATTTTCTCATTCAGGTGTGGATTTTGAATGGGCACCATAACCTTGTTTTGTGGTCAGATCATAGTGGAAACAACGTACATGGATAGAATCTCAAAGTAACAGACTCTACTTGACTCTTCATAATTTTTAACAAAGAGCTTTTTGCAAAAGTCCAGCATCATACTTTGAACTATGCCACCTTCTGCTGTTGCAGTCCCCAGTTACCCCTCCCTTCTGTTTAGCCAGCAGGAACCCAGTCCAAAAACAGCCTGAAAAGGGAGAGGTCCTGACGAACTGGGGTTTGTGTCCTGATGGGTCAGGGAGCCTCCAAAATATGGAATAAAATTGTCACAGAACAGCAGAGTCTCTGTAAGAGGCCAATGGTTCAGACATGCTCTGTGTGTCTGCAAGGCTGATCCATCATTTATTCATGTAGCACCCAGAAATCACAACCTCTTAATCCTATTCCTAGCCCTTGCTGCTCACACATGATGCTAGACAAGTGTTTGTGTCTGCTTTCACCTCCCTACCTCTAATTTAGCATATTCTGTGATGTTGTGATCTTTTGTCTAGTTGGACTGAAGTGTCTCTGAGAGTGAGACTGAGACTTACTTACTTTGTGTACAGAGCACCTGGAGCATTGTGGAGGTCTTGATCTCTGCTTTTGGTGACTGATAATGTAGCCTTTCTATTGTGCAGTTTTCTACTCCGAATATTGGCTTTCATGGTAATATATTTATTTCCCCTGTTTAACCCATCTCTTTTTTTTCCCCCCAAGGTTCCCTTTGTTTGCTTGGTTGTGCTCTGATGCACAGGTATTTATTTAAATGGGGTCTGCTGTATTTGTACCAGCCCAGGTGGCATGTAAGATGCAAACATCAGACACCTCTTTACACATCCCCAGGTTTCCTGAATGATTGATTAATTGCTTTCTCCCTTATCAGCTTTCCTTTCTCATAACTGGGGGTCAGCTTGCATGGACTAACACCTTCAGGGAGGCCCTATTTCCTATACACATCAGCTTTACTGGCTTCTTATTATCTCAGCTCTATCTGTACCTTTGTTCAATTCAAGAGGTAATTAAACTCAAAGCCAAAGCAAATGTCAGGGTGATAATGAGACAGATAAGATTAAAAAAGCTTCTTTTTTTTTTTTTAAAGACCTTACACATACCTGAAGTGCCTGTTGGCCCATAGCCAGTGGAAAGTTTCCTTTCTCTCCTGGATGTAGTCAGAGAAGTGACCATGTAAAAAATGGCACCAACTCCCTCCAGGTGTGTGCTGCTGAGAACAGCATCTACCTGGCTAAGCACTCAAGCATGTAAGTATTTGCTCTGAAATTGTTTACTTGTATGCTTAAATTTAAGCATATGCTTGAGTGTTTTGTTCAACCAGTGTCTCAACTCAATGCAGCTCGAGTGGGTGTTATTTGGCAGGTGCAATTCCACTCATTTCAGTAATGCCAGTGGGAGTCAGGGCTGTAGCCATTGCCTTCAGTCTGCTACTCCTGCCCAAAGCCCACAGTGAGTGCTAGGGCTTAGTCATGCTGCCCAGTTTGGAGGAGAGCTCAGAAATTATGTGGTCACTCCTCTGGGCTGCACAGTGCCATGCATCACCTGCAAGACTCCGTTTTTCTACGTGTTTGTTCTGGGATGGAAGGATGGCCGTGCCCTCCACCGATCTCTGTTCTGGGCTAAATTTTTCTCAACAGAAGCTCCCAGTGGCTCAGGAACCAGTTTTGGGGAAGATTGCACAGGGGACATAGTGGGCTCTCCCTGCCTCATGGGCTGCCCAAGCTCCCTTTTGCCTTTCTGCATTGAACGAGATTTATAATCTGAAGCAGATCTGTGGTGTAATTGTCAGGGCTTGGAGTGGAGAAGCAATTAACAAAAAAGAGCTGCAGTTTTCAGAGGGAGCTTCAAAGCTCTCTGCAAGCAGGAGAGCCTGTGAAGGGTACACATGTTGCTGGCTAGGCAACCTCTGACAGTTAAAGTTTTACTTAAGCCCATGTGTTTTTCCACTGGGTATTTTTATCCTCTGAAGTCTACTGTACTCGGCTATGTACTGCAAACATATCCCTGTTGTTCTCTCACACATGTTTACTTTGCAGCTAGGGTAGCACAGTTCACCATGCTGGCTGTTGGTAGCTGACTGAATAAGTGAAAACGAAGCACCGAAGCATCCCAGAAGCACCCCAAATCTATCCACCCCACCTCTCCTTGCTGGCCCATCTCCTCCTGTGGCCTCCCTACCTTGAAAACCTGCTCACTGCCTCCCTCCCAGGGCACAGGGCAGATGCACCTGATGCATGCTTTCCTCAGGATCCCTTTTGTAGTCTGAGTCCCATTCTGCTCTGCTGCCTCGCCAGCAGCATTGTGTTTCTCACCTGCCAAGAAAAAGCCGTTGTCCAAATAAGCCTCTCATAGAATGAGTGAGAAGTGGATTTATTATTTCATATCTGTGTGCTGAGGAGTAGAGGCAGGAGGAGAAACATTTCTGTGCTGAAATCATGCAAAGAGCCCATGATGGAAACAGGAGCTGAAGACTCTGCAGCACCTGACATGGCCTTTCAGCAGCTCTTCCACCTTCAGTGTTTTGAGGTGGATGGTAGCTTCCAACAGTGATTCCTCAGGGCTCTGCAACTTGAAGAAAGGTATTGAAAGTGATGACACACCAAAGATAAGTAATTGTGTAGAAGTAGAATTTATTATCTCTTTACCATGGCTCTGCTCATTCTTCTTCTATATTTAACAATATGTCCAAGTTCCTCCCAGAATCTTTACCCTGAGAAAGATGAGAAATGTTATTCTTTCCTTCCTTAAACTAGATGCCAATTTTTACAAAGCAGGTAGAAATTCAAGATCTTGTGAAATTCCAGTTCCTCTGCCGATGGACTCAGAAGCAGGCAGGGTGTGGAGCTGCTAGGCACTATAGTTGCACGAGCATTGTTCTGTCAAGATACCAAGCTAAAAAATATTTTCATGGAGCTCTGAAAATAAGCAAACAAATAGCAAGCAAGGGAAGGAACTGGTTGGGAGAGATCAAGTTCAGCGCAAAGTGCTGCCATTACAGCCACACGTCACCCTGTGAGAAAGCTTTGTGCTTTGGGTAAAGTTTTGGTCTACCTAAATAACTGTCTGTCTCTTCCCCAACACTGTGGGGAGTTTTTGACTGAAAAATACTATGTTACACCTGTGGATGTTTCTTTCCTGCTGTAATATGAGTTACAATAATTTTAAAATTCTCAAAAAATAGTACTTTATGCCATCAGCCTTCCATTATTTATTGACTGTGTCATTCTGGAAAACAGATAGAAAAGTATAATATTAAGTCATGAAGGAATATCTATGTAATTTTGAATACATACTGTGAATACATATTAAATTGTATTATATTACACATATTAGGTTGAATACATAAAGGGTATATAAAGCCCCTATAAGAAAGGATCCAGATCCCAGACTGAAATAATTTAAAACAGTTGCTACATATTTACTACTTACAAGGATAATCTCTTTTTCTAGATGGTTTTAAAAAAGAGCCATGGCCAAACAGAAAAGAATCACTTCTTCAAATAAACAACTAAGCCCACACATTTAGGAGATATTGCACTTTTCATGTCTGGGACAATACTAGAGAAGCAAAACAATATTTCCCCTAACATTTGCTGCTTGAAAGCTTCTCCCTGCGCGTGGGGTAAAAGACAAGCAGGCTTCACCCACAGAGGCGGGAAAGCCCTTTAGGGTCCTGCTGCCTGACTTTGGATGGGTTGACCAAGGGATTGCTTGGCTCTCATGGGTGTGCTGATAGGCAGCGTGCCCTATCTGGAGGAAGCCCCCTCTGGGGAGAAGGTGATTGGGTCTTTCCCCGCTCCCAGCATCTTGATCCCACCTAGAGCAGATCCTGGAGCTCCTGAGGTCAGGGCACAAACCACTGTCTCCCCGGGGGTGGTGAGTCACTGCAAGACATTGCATACTGAGAGGCAAAGCTAACAAATGCCACCCTGGGAAAGGCAGGCGGATGTGCAGTGGGTGGCAGACACCAAGCAGCTCACATCCCTCTGTGGGAAAGAGCCAGGGAGTGGGGTGGACGTAGTACTTCCAACACTGCAAGGACATTTGAAATGTGCTGAGGGCAAAGGGCACTCACTTCCATAACCAGCAGCTCTCCAGAGATAGGTGAAATGTCTCCCTGGGGTCAGGACTTGCTTTCACCAAATGTCCAAGCCCAGGCAGGAAAATTCCATTATTCTTATATGAACTTCATGGCTGCTGCTGCAGCTGGGGATGTTCCTGAGCAGTGGGTGTATCACTGCAAAGCTTTCCTTCTTTTAACTGCGGGTTTTACCCTGCTTCCAGACTCTGTGCAATGGGTCAAAACCAAGAAACCATCCTGAAATCATGTCTGTCTGGTGTGTTCCCTTGCTCCTAGACCCTGCCTACTGGTTCTGGGAGAATGCCCCCCAGGATGGTTGGACCAAGTTTGTTCTTGGTGTCATGGAGGTCTGTCTGACAATTAAGTGCCAGCACCCACTGGATGCTGTGGAAACAGGGGAGGTCAAGGCTGCGGAGAACAACTGAGTAACATGAAAGCCAAAAAGTAGAACTTCCGTAGCTCCTCCTCCCTTTTGCTGCTTTTCTCAGTCATAAAAACTCAGCGGGGGATGTTTAAAATGCCAGTCATGTAGTTACTCATTCAGTTTGTGATGCCTGCTATAAAATTTCAGCAGAGTAATGGGATCCAGCTTATACTGTTGCAGTGTGTGTACACAGCTCAGGGGAAGGGGAATTGCACCTCTGCTCATAAAAGATCTCATCAAGACACTTGGACTGAGATGAGCTGACAGGGTCCCACAAAGGTGGGTGACTCTTCCATTTCAGTCCTTGCACTGATGTACAAGAAATGTACATTATACGTCTTGTACAGAAGTTCAAGAAATTATTTACTTGCTGAGCAATCAGAAACTAAAGAGAGAGGTAACCAGCTGCTTACACCTGGTATTGCAAAACTGTAAGTAGTGAACTGCTGCAGGGTTTTGGCGAGTATCTCCTGGCCTTTTCAGTGTGGAACCACCCATTTTCAGGTGAGGGCGAGATGCTGAGAGCCAGGTTGTGAAAGGTGCCCTGGCCTTTTTCTGGGAGTATAAAAATGTGTGTAGTAGATATAGGGGAGATTAGCTGTAAACACCAGAGATCCAGTCAAGCAGCTGCTGATACATGACGGCAAAAAAGAAGTTGCAGATTTCTGCAGCAAAAAGGGTGGAATCAACATGCAGCTAAAAAACTGAGACAGGCAGCATGCCCGTGACATCCATGGCTCCAAAGTTACAAGCAGAATGAGGCACTGCATGAAATCTGCCATTCATCTTATGTGCTGCCAAGAGTGGTATTAAGAAAAAAGCATAGGCTTGAACATGTTATGGGTCTTGGGATGAGATTTTCTAGGTTCTCGTGGAAAATCAAACCAGCATTAGTTTGATTTTCCAGCCCATCTAAGGTTTGGTTAAAGAAGCATTTTCCATGGCTCTATTCTCTGGTGAGGAGCAGAACAGCAGATGTGCAAAGCTGCAAAGTGGTTTCCAAGGTATCTCCCAAACACAGCATCCTGCTGCCAGCCCTTAACAGAGACATTGCTTCATTTCTCTCACACTACTGAACTCTAGAAGGAGTCTCATTTCCCTTCAGGCCTCTTTCTAGGACTTCAGTAAAAACCATGAATAAAGAAGTAGGCAGCGCATAGCCTCCTGTATTTTACTTTTTGGTGGTTCATCAGGATAAAGCTACTCAGAAAAAAAAAAAGGTGGTCCCCTAGAGTGGAAAAGGCAGGGTGGGAGGAGAAGTGCTGAGGAAAAAAGGCTAGTCTAAGAGAACAGAAAAAGTTTCTGAGCCCTTCTTCCCTCATCTTGCTTAGACATCTTTATTTTTCTTTTAGAGGGCCACATCCCTTGCCCAGTTTCAAGTGCTCCAAAGTCTGTCACATCACCTCCATGCTGCTTTCAGTTTCACTGGGGCACTTTACAGCTTCAATTTTACTTTACTTTTTGGGTAACTCATCCCCTCTCACCAAGGTCTTTTATTTATGACCACCCTGTCAAAGAGACAGAAAATAGAAATCTTTTTCAATAACTTCAGAGAACTTCCCTTCCTAAGAGCTCAGAGTCTGGAAATTTGGTGGAGGCTGCACGGACAAAAGTTGTTTTCTCCAGGACTGAGCCCTGGGGTCACCTACTGTTTCTTGGGGCTTTGGGAAGAGGAAACACTGCCTCACCCTTCTGCTCCTATAGCTTGGTATCCTTGAAACTCGTTTGGCTTTTGTTTTTTACCCATTTACCATTTTTTAAGTGGTAAAACCTATTGATCTCTTAGGCTGAATTGGTAGGATTGGTTCATTTATGCATCCAATGTCTCAGCAGAGACATTAGGTCTGGCCCTTGGGAACATGAGGAATGGAAGTCTTTTGTCTCTGTGGCAGCAAGAAAGATCCCAGAGAGGATGGGAAGAGCCCATGGCAGTGCTCTGGTGATTTCTTGTATGCTGGGGTGTCATATGCACAGACCAGGAAGCCCTGAACTGACCAGGAAGTCACAATCTCCTTTAAAGCAGACTGTGAAGGGACACTGGAAACTTGAAAAAAATGGTTTTTTTCTTTAAAGTCATACCTGGACCTACTGCAGTGGCTTTGTACACTATCCATGTGCTGATCCCTGTTGCTATCTAAAACAGTTTCCTCTAAGGGAAATAACCCTTACTCTTAAACCCTTGAGGGTGAACTAGGCAGTCAGACTCTTCCTGGACCGTGGACTTGGACCTGCTCTTAACACAGTATCAGAACCCACCTCAGTCAGTGCTAGAGGATGTCACTTCCAGCTCAGACCTACAGGAGTATTTCTGAAGCCAGTGTTATTCTGACAGATCTTTTATTTTCTTTGTAATTTTAACCAATAACAAGAAACTTTTGCAGAAAGGTTTCTTTCTTTTCCACTCCTTGGAAGCTTGGTAACTAGTCACAAAGCCAAGTCAGCAACCATATTTGCACAACCTAACCAGGACCACTGAGAGGCTAAACACATTCAAAGAGGACCGAGAGGATGTTCTGTTCATTCTGAGGAGTGAACTCTCCTAGCCAGACCTGCAGTTCTGCTGGCTCATTATCCCCAGTAGAGACCAATATAGATGTTTTATAGGAAGGAATTATTTTCTTCAGCAAACCCATTAAGAAGACTTTGGCTTGAGCTCAGAAGGTTTTATATCCTTTCTGTGCCTCTTAGATGCCTATGTTCTTTGCCTAACAGATATAGTGGTGAATCCTGGGGAGAGGTAAACAGAAGAGATAAAGACTCTGAAGCTCAGAGGTTGTTTGCCTGGTGTCTGTTTAAATGCCGTACAACAAAGCTTTATTAGCACAAAGCAGCAAGGTCTGCATGTGGCCAGAAGTCTCTCCTGCTTGTTGTCTCTGTGTAGCCCATACACTCACTCCTTATCCCTCGTTTATACAGCTGGCCTGAGGACCACCCCAGGTAACAAAGAAAACATCAGCTCTTGGAAGATCTGCTGGGAATAGGAAGATGTCGTACTATTTACCCGTCTGGATTTATGCATGTGTGTGTGTGTTTAACAAGGAGCCCGGTGCCTGCTGGACTTCCGAGGCTGGAATTTATACAGGCCAGCATTTGGCTGCTGCAGTTTATCTTGAATGCAAGAATAATAAACTCAGCTGACAGGATGATGTATGCAAAGCATCTTCTCCTCCCACTGCGTGTGGTAGAGGTGTCTGGTTTGCAGGGAGTCCTATTATTAAGTGATTAGCCTTGCGACATTATCAATATCAGATTGCTTAAGGGCTTTGTGGGATCAGAAATACAGTAGGACTTGGGTGTCCATCTGTCATGGTGACAGTCAGATACAGATGGTGGTGTGACAGCATTACCTGTGCAGATAAAATAAATGTGTGGGTTTGCCACATGAAGGCTCACAAGACGTATTTGCAAAAGAAAACAAAGTTGCACCTTCCTTATCACTAGTTCCACTATAACTTCTGCTACATTGTTTTAATGGCCCTCTTTGTCTTGTCCTTCCTTGTCCTGCTACTGGCTCTCATTCAGCAAGAGCAAAACCAAAAATACCCCAAGCGCCATTGAATATGGTATTTTCTTGACTTTTCAGGAAAGGCTGATTTATTCACCCCTAATTAAGTTTCAGCATCCAGGTATCTTCAATCTCCTCTTTGTGCTTCTGCCTGTTTGGATGGTAATTCTGGGATCTTAGGAAGTTTGGATCTTCGGACTTTTTTCCATTGTCAAAAAAGATCCTGAAAAGACCATAAAAATCCAACAGCTTGCTGTACTGAGAGTGTTTCACCCTGGATAATCATTAAGGCCCATATCGCCAAAGGCAGGTAGAGTACATCAGAGAATTTGATTGTAACTGTTTAAATTGCATACAGTTTTCATCATAAATAATGCTTACCCACTGTATATTGCAAAAAGTCCTTCACGGCCACACCTCACCGTACATGTTTCCTCTTGTCAACACTTTTACCCTAGCTGTGACACCAAAATCCCCTACATAACGGCCTGTTGTTGCAGTTCATTGTATAAATTTACAGTGCTGTATAAATTAGTCATTACAGTGGATTGTATATCTGTGGGAATTATTAGTATCCGAAGTGCAACTGCTCCCACAACACAGGATGACTCTCAAAAGAGGAAACACTAGGCCAAGTACGATCAGGCCAGCTTGTAAGAAAATTTGGGTCTAATCCATCACGTCCACATGGAGCAGGCTGCAGTCTGGATTCTAAAGCCTTTCTAGTTTCCTTACCTCCTGATAAGTCTTTGGTGTCCTGTGGGACAGACTGAGATTTGATCATGTATTCCTGGGAGGTAGAGCTTTTAATCCTGTGGTTTGGACATGTAAGCAGACACTTCCCTGATCCCACCCATCTCAGAAATGAAGAAAGATATGGTTGCAAAGAATCCAGCCTGCTCCTGACTGAAATGTTATTGTGCTGTCTGTCTGTGCTAAAGGCCAAGGCTCTCTAAGTATTGCTTTCAGGCTTGGAGCACTGTTTCAGACACTGGCAGAAATTCATAAAGCAGTTGTGGATGGAGGCAGTGAGATCACAGACCAAAACTTATCTGGAAGAGAAAGGTTTGAAAACTTGAACAGTGACCCCCATTTCAAGAAAGTAGTTTCACCCAAACAGTGACACTGGTTTTCTTCTTACTGGTGTCTGACACCACTCTAAGTGGGCACACTGGCTTGCTCCTTTACGTGGATCCATTGCTGTTTTTCTAAAGTCAGGGCACTGCTTTGGCTTGTCCAGGACTTTGTTATCCATAGATACCATTTGGGTAATGAAAACTTTGCTGCAGTGACAAAAAGAGACTGCTATCTAACATAGAATATTACATTGCCTAGCAAACTAGAAAGTCAGTTCAGGAATCTGAAATCCCTTGCTCTCTGCATTGTTTCCCATTTCTCAAACTCAGAGAGTTTGTCAGAGTTCTTACAACATCACCTTTCCTCTACCTAGGAGGACAACATATTTTTTGAGAAAGAGGATCTGGTCCACTGAGGTCAGTGAGAAGTCACCCATCGGTTCTAATCAGCTCTGAAGTGGGTCCTGGAAGGGCATCATGTAATTCAGTGATGTTACCCAGATCCTTCATTTGCATTTTGTCTTGTCCTCTCGCTCCTTTTATCTGTTTTCCCTCCCAAGTATGGAGACAGATTTATCCTAACAATTTACAAACATCTTCTACTTCTTCTTCTTCTTCCTGTGAAATCCCTTGCATTATTTCTTCATCCCCCGACTTCCTCTGCAAAAAAAAAATACCTCTGCTTTTCCTTCAGCATGCCTCCCCCTAAGCCACCCAAGTTTCAAACCATCATTTTCAAATAACCACCTTCATAAGCAAGTCACAGTGTTGTTTTTTCCACAACAAACTCCAAAGAGCAGAAGTTAGGTGGTGGGGCAGGATCAGCACCAGTTGTCTGTTGGTTTGGGTTTGTGCCATCGTGTATCATATTTGGCCCTGAGTGTGGCATCACACTCCCCACATCACACACGCCACACCTCGCAGACATGGAGAGCGGAGCTGAACTCCCAGCAGCAAAGTTTTATCTGAGCTTTCAAATCTTTTGCATTGTGGGCGGCTTGGAGCAGATTGGATCCTAATGGACTGTTAGGCCAATTTGGGCTTGCTAACTGCCTTTGTAAGGATAAGAAATGAGCTGGGACAGAGAGGAGCAAAATGCTTTGGAATATACATTTAATTCTCTGCTAGCACTTCTGTGGAAGAGCCAAAACGGATATCGCTGTCACTCAAATTTCCCTCCTGTTGTTTACTTTATCATCCCTGCCCCACAAGGCCACACTTGCAGTGAGTGTGCAAGCATGCCACTCAACTGACCTCATGGAGATACACTAGCAGGCACCAAGCAGGGCTGGGGGCCTGTGCTTTCCATGAGGCATGCACCCCATAAAGCAGCTGGGGATTTGGGCTGACACTGTTGCCTTCATTCAGTGAAGCGGAGAACATGCCTGGTCTCTAAGAGCAGCAGAAATGAAATAATTACATGAAATAATCTATATCAATAGAGCACAAGGAAGGGTGCTTGAGATACAAATGCAGATATTTTGCTGTATAACCATGGGGCTATGCCCACCAAGTGAAAATTTCATTGTAGTCAGCTGAAGGGACCTCATACTCTTAGGAGTATTACATCCCACAGCACATGGTCACCCAAGGGAGCAGGCAGTGGCTGCAGCCAAAATGTGGACACAAATGTAGTGTGTGTGGAGGGAAAAGACAGGATAAGAAACCTGCAGGAGGAGATATGTGAGGCCGGGATGATAGCCATATTACCCAGGGTCTAGGTGGAGCAGCTGCAAGCAGGAGGAGAAACGGAATACAGCCTTGTTCTCTGGCATTGCAGTCAGAGAATGTGATTTTCCTTTGTAGAGAGCCATGATGTGCCTGTTGATGACCTTGCACTCTTCTGAATTTTTCTCTCCCTTTTCCACCATGACTATTTCAGCATCTTGATCACCCCATTACAGTCAGGGGAAGTGGGACCATGGACAGCCAGAAGTGTATTACCTCCTGCAAGCAGGCTGAATGGCTTCTCTGCTTGGTCCAGTGGAGCAAACGGGTGCAGAATAGTGCTCATGGTTCCAGCTCTCAGGTGGCCAGCCATGAGATGTGTGACTGCAGCACAACCACAGGACTAGCATCCTGAACTGACAGTATTACCCATTCCAATTTTTCTGAGGGTTAAGAAGAAAAGAATTCCTGTAGCTTACTGTTTCTCCTACACTTGGAAATACTTTCCCCTCTTGGAGCTGATTTAGCATGCTGGACTGCTTCTGCAAGGGCCAAGACAGTGTGGTGAGAAGCAGATAAAAACAAAGGAATGGAAACTCTCTTCTAGATGGATTCTAATTCTCCCTTGCTCTAGGCATCCTTGGTAGCACTAAGGTTTTGGAGATCTGCAGTAGAAACCCAGTAGAAGAGATCCACATTCACGTAGTTTACTGAGTATTAAAAACATCTTGGAAAATGCTATTCTGAGCCTCTTGATGCATGCAATACCTGCAAAATATATTTGTAGTGTTCTGGGGTCATGGAAACAACATTCTTTTCTTAAGCTTTTGGATGTCCTGAATATTGTGGATCCATGCTGTGCAGAGATCAAGCACGGGTGGTGCTAGATACATCCCTACGGACCACCAGTCACCACCAGCTGCACAGTCAGGGAGGTGAAGAAGGAGTGGCTGATGGACTCCAATCATTTCTGCATGTCTGGCATTGTCTTGCAGGTGTATAGCAGAAACCCAGCTCAGAATCCACCTCTTGGTGCCTGGTCATATTATTCGTCCAAGGAAACCTCCTTTAAACAGGTGTTTTCCTTTCTCCATCCTTAAAGAGACATCGGAAGAATTTCACTTACCTTGCTGGAAGAATTGAAAACCAGTAACTTGTACTCTTGATTGTTCTTGCCATATTTCAGGTAGGAGGTTGTCAGAGGATAACCCTTCAACCTGGTGTTGAAGATCCTGAATTGTGCTTTGGATTCTGTACTGTTCTCTTCTTGACACCTCTACTTTCTTCTAGTTGTTTAAAGCAAGACACATTCCCAGTGATGGATCAAAGAACAGGGACCAGGGCCTCCCTACTTCCAGGCTCAGTCTCCTGTCTACCAGGCAGACTACCCTAAAGGTTGGCAGCTAGGCTCCCCTCCTGACACTGGAAGATGTGGGGTTGAACATGCCATGGTAGGCAGACAACAAAATGCAGGTCTCTCCCTTGCACTCATAAGCATCAATGATAGTATGGGCAGACTCCCAGTTGTTTTTTTGAATGAACTGTCTGTGACATTTGTGCTTTGAGCAGGAGTGAATGGCAAGTTCTGGGTCCATCATCTAGTCTGGGCCATTTGAAGTCCTTTCTTAGAAGGTGAGCAAATACCTAATCAAGGCAAAATCTTGCTTACCCTCCCTGACAGTCCTTCTGTCTTTCTCTCTGAAACTGGGCACACAGGACATTGCCACTTTTGCACTTCACTGCTACTTGCTCTGAGTGAATCAGCGGCTGGATGCCTCCTCAGTGACCTTTTGAAGATTGTCACTCTCCCACTGTCTCTGTAAACACCAAGTCCTTCTCTCCTCAAAGCAGGGAAAATGAGTCAGCTGAGGATCCCAAGGACAACTTATCCATCTCCTGTCTAAAGCCAACAGCTCTCCTTACTCTCTGCATCTTTTGTGCATGACTCTACACTCTTGCTGGGCATAAGAATCTTCCTGTATGGGGTGGCTGGGGTGAGCTCATTGCCCACTTCCTTTCCTTGGATGAGGGTGGCCTTTTGCTTCTAGCTGCTTGCAGTACTGTAGACTGACAGAATGCCTCCAGCACACTCTCTTCTTGCAAGCCTGCAAGCTCCCTTGCTGGGAGGCAAGCAAGGGAAATCACACAGTCATAGTGTGAACATTTGAGAAACATTTATAGAAAAGGGAGGAAAAAGAAAGTCAATATTAATAAATTACAGAAAGATAGAACATCTGCACTAAATTATTGCAAACTCAAGTGAGAGTGGAAAGCTAAATAAATAAAGAGAAAATCATGTTAAAGAAGGAGATGAGTAATAGAAAAATTCTCCTTCAAAGTGCCACCAGTTAGCCTTTTTGTACAGCACTATATACAAACAAAACTAATGGAGATATAACAGGGGTCAGAAAGCTTGATGCAGCTGTCTAACAGCTGTCAGCCCTGTTTATTCTTCTCCCTTCTGACTCTACATTATTTTATGGCTTAGCTAAGTGCAGTGCAAAGAGAGGAACCCTGAAGGCTGAGTTTTCTTGCCCCATCATGGACTGCATTGTCCACATTTTGGGCAGTTCCTGCTCTTCATTTTGTGTAAGTGCATCCTTAAGCTTAAGGAATAAAATTTTGGTGAAGGCCTTTGTACTGCCAGATAGAATGCAGTGCCATTTTTTATGGTGTGGAGGCTTGAATTCCTGTTTGCACAATTCCATGTGATAATTTGACTTTTCCACACCAGCCTGTCATTGCTGTTTCAGGTTCAGCTAACCCACAAATCCTTTTTTCCCAGAGACTCCTTTCTAACCAAAATATTCTTCTGCATTTTTAGCATCATAAAATTTACTACGTGTGCAGTCTCCAGAGTCTACCTGAACTTAATCCCTTGATCTTGCTCTGTCATCCCATACACTTTTTTCAGACTATTTCTTCAACATGTTAAAATCATCTGGAGCCAGATGTTTTGTTGAGATGTGTGGTAACACAACAGCTTTTCCTCTGTGTGTAAAGTCTTGTTTTCCTAAATACTCCCAAGGCTGTGCTTTTCCTACTTAGCCTTAAACCTTACCTCTTTTCTTAACTGTGCTAATTGCATCCTCACATTTGGCCATTTTAGATGCAATTAAAAAAGACATTAAACACTTTCAGCTGTGCACTGTAATCTCCCCATTATCTTCTCCATTCATGGAGTAATGAGCTAACATTTTCCTCCATCTCCTTTTTAGTGAATGATTAAATTCTGTTACCTTCCGTGTCTCTTGCTAATTTAATTTTAATTTTCCAGACCTTATTTTACATGACTATGTTCATACTCATCCTTGGACATCTGGTTTTGTTTCTTCTTGTTGTGGTTCCTTATTGTCTTTGAGATCAATGAAGAGAAGTCAGTGTTTTTTATTTCTGGTCTTTTTCCTGCATCTGCACTTCTGCATTTAGTGTTGTTTCTTTGGGGAACGACTAAGTCTCTTTAAGTCCTCAGTTTCTTGGCAGTTTCCCAAGCTTATTGAAGTCTGTCTGTCTGAAACCTGCTGGGTTAGTTTTTCTTCTCTTCTCCTGACTTGCCTCTCCAAGGACCATGAAATTTACCTTTTCATGGTAACTCCCATCTACGTTGCCTTCCACCTTCCCTTTCTTACACTGCTCCTCCCTCATGCTGAGACTCAAACCTAGAGGACCTTTTTCCTTTAATTCCTTTCTGGGTCTTCTGAATACAAACAAAACTTGCAATAAAACTGTGCCATAAAGGGGCTGAGGAGTTTTTATGCTGCTGAATTCTGTTTGTTTAACAAATGTCTCTAACTGCAGCTAAAATCTTCCACTTCCCACAAGACCTGTGCTTCAGATGTCTCTGATAGTTATTCTCAAAGAGCCTCATACATCTTATCTTCATAAATGGATGGCCTTTAACAGACTCCAATAAACTCTGACAATGGTGTCCTATTTCCACCTTTGCATCCCTTCAGCAAGGCTAACTCCATCTGTCAGGACAAGCTTATACATACAATGCTCACAAAGTGATGCCTCTTATCTCTTTGCCGTCCATTCTTCTTGAACAAGCAGCATCTTTTTCTGTCAGCATTCCAGTCATATGAGTGATTCGACCATGTCTCTGTGATTTCAGTGAGGCTGTAATCTTGATTCTGTATTAAAACTCCTAGTTAGAATATAGAGAATGTTTATTAAATGCTGCTTTCACTATGCTGCTTTCACTACTATGCCAACATCTAAAACCGATGCATTATTCTCTTGTTTCTTCTGTGGCACTGTGACAAAAAGTTCTTAGTTTTAAGGTCTTCCTCTTCTCTAGTTTGCTGTGATATATGTGTGTGCACATACTAATCACGAGGTTTTTATTCCCTGCCCATTGTCATTTTCCTGAAACATCATGTCATAGGTGAGAAAGAGAGCGTTTTTTGAGTATCAAGCATTATTTTATTCATTATTTTATCCACACCAGTGGATACTGGTGTTTAGGACAGTACTCTGAAGTCTTTCAAGCCAGCATTTGCTCTCAGAAATCATGAGTAGTGACTCTTTCTCTGAACTAAAAGAAGATGCCTTAAAAATACATTTGTCTCAGCTCAAGAATGAGATTTCAATAACAGGGATGAGTCGAGGATGTAAATGTACCATGAGGAATAAGTGGAGGGGTAAAGTGCCTATGTTACTAAGCAGAATTTAATCTATTTCCTATAGACTAGGTAGACGGAGCTCTTTCCATTCCTTAAGTTGGAAGGGGTTGTAGCATGCCATACCATCAGGAATGCTCACTTCATCTAAATGCAAGAGTTTTTTCTAACCTCGGTGACCACACAGCCCAGACCCAAAGTTCTCAGCAATAACACAAATGGAGGGAATTGTCAGTCATGGAAATACTTCAACACATTCTGCGTTGCCCAGAAATGTTAGAGACCATCTGGAATTAGTGTAGAATATTTTTGCTAATGACCTCATGATGGAATATTGAGAATGTTTATTAAATTTGCAGATGACACCAGGCAGGGATTACTTGTGAGTCTGGTAGAGAACAGGATTAGAATTCAAAATGATCTTGCCCAAACTGGATGGATGCTCTTAAAAAAAAAAAAAAAAAAGGCAACTTGATGAAGACACACACAATTCATACACTTAGACAGGGATGATCATCAGCATAAGTCCATAATGACAATTTTTAGAAAATTTGCAGAAAAAGGACTGGGAAGAACTTTGGTAGATCACAGAAGGAGTTGTCAAATGTACCGACTGTATCATACTTTTGTGAAAATGTCAAATATTATCCTGTGATATGTAAGTAGGAATAGATTTTGGATGATACATTCTACTCATCACTGGGAGGGCCTCAGGGGCTATACATAGTCCAGTTCTGGACTCTGCACTTCTGAAAAGATAGAGTGTTTGGGGAAGGCAGGACAGGAGCAACACAGTAGTGCAGAAGACTGGCAAAATTGGAACTGGAGAAGTTTTCAAGGAGGCTGTTTAACAGTGGAAGAGGCATGAAGTAAACTTCAGATAAACAAAGCTTCTACAGAGAAGAAGGAAAGTACCTGTTGTCCCAGCCTGAGAACTAAAAGACATAAGTGTATCATGAAAGATGCAGATCAGGCATTGCTAGGAAAACTTTCCTGCTGGTCAGAAGAGTGTCATACTGAAAGGAGTTTTCTGGGAAGAGGTCTCTACTCTGGAAAGCCTAAAGACATGCATCTTGAATTAAGGTGAATTGTTGGTACAGAAAGCATTGGGTAGCCTCTCAAAGAGGTCTGGCTAGCTGAATACACAACTGTGACCTATGAACCAGAGATAAAGGCAATATTTTAAATTAAGAAACTTAAGGGAGTTATCCACTTGCATCCTGTCTTGAATCTAAGCAACCTTTATGCATGTCCACTCTTAAAAAAAAATCAGGCGTTGTCCCTACATGTTCAAAATGGGTACTCCCACTGCACTGGGAGCCTGTTGTTCTCTGTCACTTGGGGATGTTTAACAATGTCCTGCTTGATGGCTCCTGAATCCCTCAAGACACACCACCAAGGTCATGGTCTTGGGAATCGAGGGAGCAAGGAGTAGCCTGATCATCTTTAATTGAGTATGACCTGTATTTAGGGCACTGGTGATGCAGAGATGGTGTCCTTCCAAATCGAGTTTAGATTTGCCTTTCTTCCATTTATTTAAAGTTATCGCCTCTGCATTGGTTCTGTTTGGCTTTCAATGATGTTCCAAGTAAGTAATTTTAAACTCCTATGATTCACATTATGCCTGACTAATGGTGCCCACAATGGAAAATTCTAGGAGTTTCATGATGAAAACCATATTTAGTGTTAGTAGTATCCATATATAGTAGAGACTGATGGTAATAAAGTGAATGAAAAGCAATATGCTGGTAAAGATTGGAAATGAAATCTCTAGAGTGAGACTTTTCCATATGACATATGATTTAAAGGACATGCTAGAAATATTTTGGTGGGAGATCGAATACCGCTGTTCTCCACATTTAGGTTTGATGTTTGATCTTTCTTCTTGATCAGGTTCTAGAGAGAAAAACCACACACACACACACACACACACACACACACACACACACACACAAAACCTCCTCTGTTCATCTTCTGTTTTTTACTTGCAGCTCCTCCTCCCACTTCACTGCCAGCCCCTCCCAGCTTCCACATCACCACAGGGTTATTAATCAGTTGTGATATCCACATGACCTCCAGTTTCAGCTCTCTTTGGTCCCTCTACTCCACTAGCTGAACTATTTCTAATTGGCTAATCAGCTTATCCGGTTTGGCTCTTGATGCAAACCAGGTCTAGACATGATCTATTCCTGGGAGGCCCCTGGGTTCAAGGGGCCAATCTCACACCCTGTCCATCACTATTGTCAGCACGGTACCCTATCTTAAAGACATGCCAATGAACATTAGTGAGAGATTAAAATGACAGCCTTGGTTTTCTTACATGCCTTTTAATCATCGTAACATGCAGTCTAATGTTTCACTCTGTCTTCCTTTCCCTGCAAAACCATGTTCTCAAGGAAGAAACCAGGAGAGATGAGAGCAGGTCAAAGACCACAGCAGGGTGAAAGCAGTGGAAAGGAATTGAAATGGAGGGTGTGGGAGGAGGAGGACAAGGTAAGAGACAACATCCAAGTCAGAATCTGGCAACCAGACAGAGAGACAAGGCTAGAATTTAAATTCCTTCATGTGGCTCCCATAGGCTGACATCTTATAGGTACCACTCGTGTCACACAGGCATGCCACCAACATGTGCCAATGCTGGTGCCAACCACAGGCTGCCAGATTTCCATATCCACACACCTGAAAGGTGATTTGCACAAGTGCTGCACATCTCATCTAGTCCTGGGAAGAGCCGGGAGGCTTGGCTGCTCCAGAAACTAAACTGCCTTAATTGAAGTGCTTGCACATGGATTCAGTAGCTGACTTTTAGACCTTTGGGTTTCTGAAAAAGTCTCAACCTGGTCACTTAACTGTGACTTTATGCAATTACTGGCCATTTAGATAAATGACAATCAGAGGGCTCCATGCAATAGGATCATGTCTGAATTCCTTCTTGGTCTCTCTGGTAGTGAATAGTTGGCGGCTCTTCTTAAACAAAGCCCCATTCTCTCTGCAAAGAAGTGTCAGTGTAAAAGGCAGATGGTCCTGTATGAATATCTGCTACACAGGCAGGCATAAAGAAGGTCTCCCATGCCCCAGTTGGAGAGCTGTGTGGCTGTGTTAACAGCATGCACAACTGAAGTTAATGACCCCACTTGTCCAAGACTTTCTTGTGCTCGGCCAGCTCTGAATGCAGACAGAGCAAGTTCACACCTGCCTGCAAAATACCATATGGACACCATCCGTAACAAACTTGATCAGATGGTTCGTTTCTAAGGGGCATTCAAACTTTTCCTAGATGTGTGTGTGTTTTTTCCTCTCTCAGTCATGCTTTTACTTAAAATTTTAGCTAGGGTAATATCGACTCCTTAGCTTTTCAACTCCTTGGTCCAAAACTATTTGGCTGGTGGGATGTGTGAATTCCTTTAGCCAACCAGTGGAGCATGTAATTAGCTCTATATGCACGAATGAATTACGCATATGTTTTGCTATGTGGCTTCAGCTGGTAACTAAGCATGAGAAGTTTCCAGCTAGAAAAGGAAACCACTGAGAAAGTCAGGAAAGGCTGTGAAGTGGGCAGTGCACAGGACATGTCTGGTTTTCCTTGTGCTCTTTCTGCTACATACCTGATTCTGCCTGCATCCTCATTTTTTGGGCTGTGCTTTCCATGGAATACATGTTCTTCAGAGGATGCTGGGAGCATACTGCAGGACATGCTCTGTTTTGAGTGTGTCACATTCTGTTTTCACTCAGCACCGACTCTGGATGACTCTTCCTGATCCAGTAAGGATTAAGTTTGCCCAGCTGCAGAGGCCAGCATGAGTCCAGCCTGTCTGAGCAAGAGACAGAACCAGAGGCTTGCAATCACACATCTGTCCAGCTGATGAAGTTACTGTCTCTTGGCTGAGATGAGGTGTGCGGCTCTGTGTGTGTGTTGCTGAGGCTGTTGCAATACAAAGTCAAATGAGTTTGCTTGAACCACTTCACAGTCCAGCTACATCATGTACTTGCAGACAGAGCTTACTGAGAAGGCAGCTGTCTCACTGAACAGTTGCACTACTTTGCTCCTTTTTGTCATCTGTTTAGCAATTGTTTAAGGATGCGAACTTTAAAGCAGGTCAGAGTTGAGGGAAATTTCATATTTGTCAGCCTTTTCTCAGTCTTTTAGTGCAGCGCTCAGCTCATGTTGAGTTGGCCTTCTCTGAACAACGGGAATGTAACCCTGCTGGTAGCACCATTATATTATTTATATAGCAAGTTACAGTGCAGAGTTCAGACTCCTTTTTTTATACATTTCTGGGTGGAAAAAAATGATTAGAATGTTTTGCATAAGCACAATTTACCCTGTCCATTTCAATACTCGATTTTTGTAATGCACCCTGGCATGTTAGAGCTATTATTTCTTAATATAAATAATAACCTCATACACAGAGTTTTCTCCTGATGAAATCCATCCTGCTTTTTAAAACAATACCATGCCCAGATGGATTAGGATGGATAGAAACTAACATTTTCAAAGAGAGGATCTTTTAGTAGACTATCAGGTCTCATTCAATTTCATGGTGAGAGAAAACCAGAAGTGGATTCAATGAAAATGCTGTTGTCGTTCACTGTTGTTGTACCAAACCAAGGCATCCAAGGCCCAAACCAATGTTGCCCCAATTCAGCAGAAGTCTTTGCACCACCTTTCTGGTTCTCAGGCATCCAAATGAAAGCTATCCAGCTAGGTAGCACAGTCAGTACCTCTACCTCTGACTTCCCTCTGATACTGCACACCAGACCACACATTTTGCAGATGGGGAAAGGCTGAACAGCAAGCACTTCGGCCTCTTACAGATGTGGTTAAATTATCTTAATATATTTAAACAAAGTGCAATGTCAAAGTAGCATAAATACCATATTTCAGCAAAATGGCCGCTTCTCCAGTGTTCTGCTTGCTGATGCCAAATGAAATACTTCTCACTGTTTATTCACAAAATTCTTTCTTGCCCACTGAATTTTCATACTGCTGGGCTGGGCCAAATAATCAGTTTCCTTTTAAAATAAAAAAACCATTAGTGCATTCCAATAGGCTTTTCATGTTAAGTTAAAAACCCTTGGGAGTGCAATGTGATTAGCCTATTGCGGTTTTAATTATTGCTGATTGGAGCCTACCTGTGGGGAAACTCTGAAAGGCACACAACAGCCAGCCATGCACACCGAGACATTTATGAAGCAGCTAAAGGAGGAGGTTTGAAATGTGTGCCAGCCATTTGGTATATTAGTAATATTTCCAGCCTTTTTAAACAGGATGCCCTTTGTGTTAAGAAACACACCTGCATCACTTCAGAGATTAATGTGCAATTTCTTGGCAGTACTTGTGGACATTTCAGTTGTCCATTAGGATGATATAAAACCAGAGGAGAAATTTTTTTGATCAGCTTTATTGAACAGTAATCTCTTTTCCTTAAAGTATCCTAGGTGTCTTGGGAAACTTACAAGCCTCCATGAACGCCTGGACAAAGAGTAAAGAAATGACAAAGGCTCCCAAAAGTATAAATCCTCCTCCATCATCCTCCATTAGTCAAGTCTCTTCTGTGAATGAGTTAACTTCAAAAAATGATATTACTAAGTATTTTATCAAAGCAAACATTTAATCAAAGTGAAAGGAAGAGATACTAGTCCCCTTCTGGAATGGGATGGAGACTGCCAAGATGTGTTTTAATTTCTTAAGAAAACAAACTATGTTAAACACTGGGTTTTAAGCAAGCAGATGCTCATTTATCATTCGTTTTGTCTGTGTATGCGCTTGCGGTCCTGCTGAACACAAGTTTTATGAAATGGAAATGACCATATGGCCAATACCTTAAAAATTAATTCAACATGCCCTGCCTCTCACTTGCAACACATTCTTTTAATGGTGATTTTCTTCTTTTTTTCTCAGCGTTGGACAATGGAAACAGAACAACTGCCTTTGTGGGAGTCTGGTTCATTGCAGTGACAAACTATGACTGATGCTGTATGCTATGAGCAGAGTTTGGATACTTTGCAAAGCCTGTGCATTCACGGCCCCACTTCTTTTAGAGGTTATCTCACACAAAAAAAAAAAAAAAAAAAAACCAAAAAAAAAAAACCAACAAACCACCAAACAAAAAACCCCTTTGCTACTGTTTTAACCCTGCAGACTTCCTAATTGCTGCAGACTTCCTAATTGGGATCCTAGACCATATGAGAGGGCCTACAAGAAGTGGCCTACAGCTGCCTCAGAGCTGTGCTGAAGTGCTCTGGACAGCTCTGGGCTGAGTGTTTGGGGTTCCAGAGATATCCAGGGATGACAGCAGTTCATCCACACACCAGGTTTTCTCCTCATACATCACAAAACAGCTAACGGCTGGCTAAGGAAAACATGAGCAAACAAAACAGGGTAGCATTATAAGCTCAAACTCCTAATTTGCAGGTATAATTGCCACAGTTGCTGGAGATTTACATGGTAAGAGCCTGACTTTGATTTCAGACTGGTGGTTCATGAGCAAAATTAAAGTAAGTGCAATTACAACCATAGGTCCTGATGCAGAAAAAAGACTGATTCAGTTGAACACAACCAATGGCCATGCATGTCATTGCAGACTGTAGCTTTCACCTTCCTCATAAAGACTCGCGTGGCAGCCGTGGACCTGAAGTATAGCCCAGTGACGTCATTTATAGCTACCCACCTTGTCTTATTCAGGGCAGGATGTTTCCCTAGTCAGCAGAGTATAACTTGTCCGTTTTTTTATATCATCCCTGTCGTGCCCCCTTTGCTACTTTGTTCCTCTGCTGGTGATCTCAACTCACCCGCTCGTCAGCAAAGACCTGCCCTAAAGCTCTACAAGCAAGAAGTGACACTGGCTGATGATGAATGCTACCAGCAGATCATCACAGTGACTGACATCTTTGACACCTCATAAATCCATATTTTAAACAGCCACATACCAGAAAGACCATTTGCTGACCTGTGCTGATGCAAACAGCAATAGCAGAAGCATGTTAAGTCCGCGTACACAGCTAACAGTTTTGATGCTCTATATTATTAGATGCCACAATAATAATTAACTATAAATACCATGCACCCTGCATGTGACACAGCTACTCACCTGAGCTTCAATGCTGAGTTAAGGGCAGCAAGGATGACAGAAGCGAGAAAGGAACAGTGCCTGTGTTTCAGCTCTCCCCTTGCCTGCTTCCAGAGAAAGTGAGCCTCAGTTTCTTCAGATCCAAGTATCTGAAGAAATACTTGCTATCTGGAACATTCCCAGTCTACCAAGGAAGTATCCAGACATTTGCCTTCCCAACAACATTGAAAAACCCCACCATGGCTGCCCACAAATAGGGACATTAGAAATAATACTAGAGGATAGGGGAATAGACTATTCCATTTGGAAGGGACATGCAATGATTATCTAGTTCAACTGCCTGATTAAATCAGGGCAAAACAAGTTAAACTATGTTAGGGGCATTGCTTAAATGCTTCTTAAATGGCATTGACCACCTCGCTAGAAAGCCTGTTCAGTAGCTGAGTATCCTCTCAGTAAAGAAATGCTTCCTAATGTCCAGCCTAAACCTTCCCTGATGCAATTTTGAACATTCCTATCACTGGATCCCAGGGAGAAGAGCTCAGTGTCTCCCTTTCCACTTCCCCTCCTCAGAGAGCTGTAGAGAGCAAAGAGGTCACCCCTAAATCTTCTTTTCTCCAAACTAGACAAGTCCTCATGGGGCATTCCTTATAGCCCTTTCACTGGCTTTGTTGCCCTTCTCTGAATTCAGTGACCTTCACATCCTTCTTAATCTGTAGGGGCCAGAACTGCACACAGTGCTCAAGGTGAGACTGCACCAACACTGCATACAGCAGAATAATCAGCTCTTTGGACCTGCTGGTTGTGCTCTGTTTGATGTGCCCCAGGAATGAGGCTGGGGCTGCCAGGGCTCACTGCTGACCCACAGTGAGTCTGCTGCTGAGCAGTACTCCCAGAGCCCTCCCTCAAGCCACTCTTCTCTCAGTTTATACTTGTGCTCCGCATTATTCTGGGATTTCAATTAGTTAAAATTTATCCTAATAATCATAGCCCAATGCTCCAACCTACCTAGACCCCTCTTAAGGCCTCCTGTCCCTCAAGAAAGTGACCACCACCAAACTAAGGTTTGGTATCATCAGCAAACTTGCCATTGATGCCTTCAAATCCTGTGTATTGGACCTGATAGGGTCCTTTGCAAATAAATGCAAACTGACATTTCTGATGTGAGTTTTATATTTGATTAACCATTGTAATTTTAGAAAACAATTCACTGAGGTGTGGCCACATATCACATCTCAATGAAAGCCTTTGGAACTGCAACTTTCTCTAAGGAAATTGGTTTTGTGCTTTGAATTACCTGCAAATCACATTCATATGTCTGATTTTTTTTTCCTGTAATATCGTCTTAGTGTCAGCACTCAGGAAGGTTAACTAACTGATAGGGATAGAAAGTTCTAAGAAACACAGGCTCTGTTTGGTGCTGATCACTAAGAAATCATCCCTAATGTCTTCATCTCTTTCTTTTCACAATAGTTACTATTTGGTAACTGCCTACTCTACTCTTCAGAAAAGAATTTATTTTTCAGCCAAAGGAGAATAGACCTTGTTAAAAGTCTGGAGTTGTAAAAATTGACAGCCAAACCTCATCAACACTTATAGGAGGAAATCTAGATATATACAAGGGAGAGCTCATTCACGGGAGAACCAAGATGGATTTGTGGAGAAGTATTTTAATATTAGCAACTAGTGTTTGTTTCAGAAATCAGTATCCAGTGTGTGCATAGATGGTAAATATTTATTTTAAATAATATTTTCAAGATGGAGCTGGTCCATTGAGCAATGTCCTATTCAGTAGGTTCATAAGTCAGTGACTGAGCTGAGAAGAGGCTCCAGGTCTCCCACTAGCCTCCTATCGACTTCTGTGCACGTCAGGCCACGCACTCCCCTTCAGCAGGGTGTCATTTCTCTCCCAAGAAAGAGGTGACTCCTATCTGCACTACTTTACATAAACAAGTCTCCCAACTTCACTGCTAAGGTGACATCTGTAGGATCAAGATCACACTCCATCTCCAATCCTCTAATTGCCTGCTTTGTTCATAGTCTGGCTCACACTTAGGCTGAGGCCATTGTTCCTGTTTGTCCCTGGCCTGCAGATCAGAGTGCTGACTAGGACTTGGATACTGCCCCCACAGGCAATGTGGGTCCAGCAGGCTGGACCATGCCCTGCACTGAATGCTCTAGCTCAGCAGTGGGTCCCACTAGCACTGTAATAAGCCATAGGCTGAGTTTTAAAATTACTATACAGAGAAGATCCAGAAGACAAACCTGGCTTACATGTTAGTTTATAAGAGTTTGGCCATCTTCTAGTGTCATGTCTGGAAGTATTTCCTCAGAAGATTTTATTTTTTCCTTATCTCATGATTTGCTGTTTGTTTGTTTAAGGTTCCTGAAGCACAGTCCAAGCAGGTTGAACCTTGTGACTTGTGGCTGACTGAGTACTGCTTTGCAAACAAATGTGTCATGACCACAAACTAAAAACAGTGGGCTTCAGTCCCAGGGAGATCTCCTTTTGCAAGCCTAGTAGCTCCCATAGTGGAGTCCATGTCTGCACACATCCAAAGTCCACTTCTGGAGCGGCAAGCTGGCCTTCAGACTGACACCCCAGCTGCCTGCCAGCCTTCAGCCTTGCACAGCTACAACATCATCCCTGCAACGTGAACAGTCCCCTGTCTTGTGGTTCAGTGAAAAGGCAAACCAGAACCATGGGGAAGAAATTACTACTCTGTTTTGATTGCCTTTCTGACAGCTGGTGGCATTCCCACCGTGTCCCCTTGAAAGTCCTGATCGTTCTTTTCAGACTGCCTCCATGCTGATAATTCAGTACAACAGCAGCACCTGTTATCCCAGTCTCCTCCTCCAGTGCTGGTTGCCTTGGGCTTGTACAGCTGGCACCTTCTGCCTCTGCAACCCATTCTGCCTCGCAGGGAAGGTACGGTTGGATGTCCTTGCTGGTCAGTGAGTGCATTCAGCATACCAGCTCATGCTCCGTTCCCTGTACCTTTTCTGTGGCTATTTTACCTATCTGATCTCTGGGTACAGCCCATGATGTTGCAAAGCCTGGAGTCTCTCTCTGCTGAAGGACTGTCCCTAGTTGTGGCAAAACACACAGATTGTCTAAGTCAGCTGGTGTCCTTCAGAGACCTTCCCTCTAAGACCTCCTGTGCAGTGCTGCTCTTGTGCTGACCTCTGTCATCAGTACACCTGCTCAGGAAGGCTCACAGGCCCTCCTGGCTGCAGCACAGTGACATGAAGCCTCTCTTGGTATTGTCTTCTGTACTGCAGCTCAAGATTTTTAACTTCCTGGCGATACAGGAGAGGAAGAGCATAAGACAGAAAGATAAGGAGGTAGCAGTTTTAAACCTCCCTTTCACCTGAAGGCATCTGGCTTTTCAGCCAAAACCTCTACCTCAGAAGCCATACTTGTTTTACCCTTTTAAATAACTCAGCAAAAATTCCTAGCCTTTCGAAAAGTGATAAGGGATGAATGTAAATGTGTTTGTGCCTCCCAGTGTGCATGTCCTCGATGCTGTCCATGCACCCCCCGACTTGCCATTGTCTTGAGGCAGCAGCAACTATGTGACTGAGCTTGAGCCAATTATTTCAAAGGTTAACCTCTGAGGATTTTAACACCTTGACAAATCAACAGTGGTGAAGATGCTCGATGTGCACTTTGGCTTCACAAGACTACAGTCATGTCACTGTTACTGGAACAGGTGTTGAGACCCATTTCATACATATAAATATATTTATTTTTAATAAATTATACAAATGCATATATGCCCAATATAAGTGAATTATTATTAGTATTATTCCTTTCTTAACACCTCAATTAGCCTATTTTTCAAAAGTGCTCTAACATCTGAAAGGTTGGCTTCTCAGCTCCATCTGTCTCATGCACTCTGCCTAAAGTGGGGGAATGCCAATTATCAGCCCTATGGGGGCTTTAAAAACTAAATGCTTTAGACAATCCAGAAAGAAGTCCTTTGCTCTATCATCCACCCTGACAGTAAGAAACGATGGCCCTGTGAAAGGGCTACCTCGCTCCCAGCTAATTCTTTTTCTCACCTGGAGAAGGGAGGTCTAAGAGCAAATACCTTAGGGTTTCTAGTTTCTGGGCAGAAAGGGAACTTGTTGGTTTCTTTTGGTGTTAGTGTGCAGTTTCTTGGTTTGGGAAGTTTGTTTTTGCACAGACTACAGACCCTGATTAATGTTATGTTGTTGCTATGGCCATTGCTCTATCCTGCAATGTTTTCTGTTTCTGTCTTTGCTGACAAGGCCTTTAGCACCAGTCTAAGGGCAACTAGTAATAACAGGGAGGAACAGAGTCATAATGACCGTCCTCTGAGCAAACAATTGATATGCTAATGACGTTGGTGGGAACGCAGCTCGTATCTACAAAGACTGGGACTGGAGAATGAAAATAGGACAAGGCAAAGAACAGAGGGGATTAAAAAAATGAAGAAGAATCTTGTGAGATTTTTCCAAGGACCTAGAATAATCTTTGTGGAGGAAAAGGAAGGATCCAATGTGATCTGTACTGTGAGCAAGTCTGGTTTATCGGCTGAGTTAGCAGAGGCACTGACTCAGATTTAATATTACTCCACCATAGAAAGGACATGGAAGCAAAGACATCTATGCAGATGTTTTTTTATTTGAATTTTATCTTCTGTGCACTTCTGGTACTGAATAAAGAGTTAAGTTGTTCCAAAATCCCATATCAACCCAAAGGCATGTTGCCTTTTTAAACCACCAATTATGTGCTCTAAACACCTACAAAGGAGGACAAGATCCCCCAGGTACCTGAGGTCCTGGAGAATGGGGTGCTTTGAAAGTGGTGGTTGAAACACAAAGCAGCAGTTTGAAGCTTCACCTCTCCACGGAACAGCAAGCAAAGTCAGTGCCCTAGATATGTTTCAGGAGAGGTCATGGAGAAAAGGGAGTTCCGATCTTCCACAGTGGGTCAAGGCCATGGGAACAGTTATGTGAATGTCTAAAGAGGAGACCTGCTCTAGCCAAGTCATGGACAGTTGCATTTCACACTCCTTCTTTTCTTATTTGCCACCAAAAATAATATATGACTGAACCAGCCATATTAATTCAGAAAAAAATGCATTGTCAACCAAAGACTTCAAATAATGGAAAATCAGGAAACCTCTTGGGAATCTGCTCCAGTACTAACATCCTCACTATTACAGGCCTATTTCTGCTCTCAATATTTTGCACTTCAGCTTCCACATTTCAGGGTAAAGAACTGCTCTATCTAGATACTTTTTGTGTAGACACTTTTTAACCCCAATCAAGTTGTCTCTTAGCTGTTTCTTTGATCAGCTAAATAGATGGAATTTCTTAAATCTCTCTTTGTAGGGTGCAATTTTCTCAGCAAGAACCATTTTCATTCAGTCTAGGATTTGAGCTGAACAAAGCTGAGGGAAAAACTTTAGCCAGACTCTGTTTTGAGAAAAGATTTAGGCGATAGATGTTGTTATCTGATTACATTTGGTGTTAATACAAACTTGATTATGCAGAAATAAATTCTGCAGTTTTTATTGTTTTGCAATGACAAAAATGTGAGTCATCCATTACACTTCTCTGTAAAATAATTATTCCCTTTGAAAATAATTATAAGAAGCATGATTATAATCAATAAATCAATATAAATCAACAGTGATGCCCTATCCTGGTTACAATATATTGACATTTTATTCACAACATCATGAGTTTCTTTTCAGGCATTTTCAAAAGTATAAATCTCCCTTTCAGGGTGCTCAGTAGCAAAATTAGCATTTGCTTTTTGTCCCTGTGTTCACATTTTTTTCATGGTTGTCAGTCCAAGTATTTGGCCTTCAGAGCTGTCTGAGGGAAAGCATAAATCAGATATATAAAAATCCAGTATATAAAAATGTGAGTTCTCTCACATGCAGGAAAAAAGTTCATTTTTGCAAGTGTAAAAGTGGAGGTGAATCTCTGTTTAAACGTGTGGTCACTGCTTTTTCACTTTAGACAACCTTGCAGCATTATGTTACTACAGTGAGAAAATTGTTATAGGTCAACTAAAGGCCAGTAAATTGTAACATACTCTTGCATCTCCCATAGAAGAAATCATGATCTCATGATGGAAATGTTCTCTGGGCTATATTCTTACTGCAACTTGTCCTCTAAGAACAAGGGCAGAAGCTCGTAATAGATATGGTGCCGGCACAGTTACACATGAGCATGCTCTGCTATCCACATGCCTGTGCACCACTTCTCCTCCCACAGAAAGGTCAATGACAGAGAGGTGAGAGGATTTACGTACACAGTGCCCTAGAAAGAAGTACTTCTAGATAGGTTGGGCCTGGGCTGTAAACAGTCCCACTTAATTCAGCTAAATATTATTAGGGTCATAAAACGTCTCAAGATTCATGCAAACTTCATGCCAACTTGGCTGCAGTCCAGGTTCATCTGCTGTAAAAGCCTCCTGAGAACCTTTGGGGAGCTTGGGAGAATCCTGAGTCAGAGCCCAAAAGGGGTTGCTTTGGGAGGCTTTGTGTCCATTTTTTGGCAGGCCAGCTTTCTGTGGGATGAAAGCACTGCAAAAAGAAAATGCCTCAAGGAGGTCTTGCAGCATCTTGAGGCCCTCTGTGCCTGTAAGTGACATCTCCAAGTCAGTGGCTGGGGCATCCTGGTATTTGGATTCGTCTGAAAGTGCAGGTGTACTGCTTTGGAAAACAACTGAGGCTGTGGTGTTGCGAGGTAAGGTTTTACAGTGCTGCTGGCTTCCATATTCCAGTGTACAAGGCTGGCCCAGTAATCCTCAGAAATTATTTATTATGCAGGCTTTCTTTTCAAGGCAGTGGCCTTTCCTTCTCAGGAAGGTAACAGCTTGTTTGTCTCTCTGTACAAAATCACTGACTGCCACATTTAACCAGTGGTGGGGCTCAGTGCCTGCCCTCCTTTTCCTCGTACAGTGGCAGAGCACATGTAAGGGGGAGGTTCAATGAGGTAACCCAAAGCTACATTTACAGCTTGGGGATGGGTTTGGGATGATGGGGGCATCCCACCTGGCTCAATGCAAGACATACCAGGCGTACTGTTGATGCCAGCTGTGAAAAAGCTGGAGGGGAGAGGGATGCTGGAGGCAGGAGTGCCAGTGAGGTCCCACACACCTCTGAGGTCATCAGCTCTGACCAGGGCGTCCTGTAGTACAGGGAGAGAGGGAAGGCCCTCTCAGGCCCAGGCTGTGCTCAAGCGACAGGAGAGTAATAAGGCTGCAGCAGCCTGGCGCATCTTCCCAAAAGGGATTTTGTATGCTAACCCCTCCTGCCCCCAGCAGCCAGGCCTGAGGCTGCTGGCTGCCCGAGCTGCTAAGTTCCCAGCAGGAGTACCCTCTGGTGCACTGATAAGAGGGGATAAAAAACACTCTCCCCAGGCTCCCTTGGCTGTGGTGGGCTCTCTCCAGAGCCCTCTGCAGCCAGCCCTTCACTGGATGTCCTCCCCTCCCTGGGAGGGTGATGCAGTCACCCAGTCACCCAGAGGGGATGCTGCTTTTGTCCAGGTAAGCCTGGACCACTAGCCCACAGATGGGGTCACCCCAGCCCCTGGGGAGAAGGGAGAGGATTCCATAGCTCACCAGCCCTGTCTTGGTAACTCTGTCAGCATCTGTGTCCTTTGCTGTGCTGGTCAGCCTGTGAAGCAAAACTGGGCATGCCAGTGATGGACAAGGCTCTTCTCCAAGGGATTACCACTGCCTGAAATACAGGCAGCTCTTTGCTCCAAAGCTTAGTGAGCAGAAGAAGGTCTGCTCTCTGGCATGGTGGTCTCTGAAGCTATCCATGACCCCTGGGGCTGGTAAAAATATATCCCACTGATCAGAGAACCCCCAGGGTTTGCTCAGTTATGCTAACAAAAGCCTCCTCTGGCAGCTGGGAATGGCTGAAGTAGACCACAGATCTTTTGTTGATACTCCTGTCCCATGGGGAATTCACCCATGACCAAAGACTCAGGTATATGAACTCCTCTGCTTTGTTGCAAAAGATCTGAAATATGGTAAACTTTCAGGATCTTAGTGTTTTGATTGGCTTTGCTCATATCTTGAGAAGAGAACTTTTTTAATTTCCATTGCACCAAACACTCCCAGTCAACCCTGAATTGTGAGGGACCTGCTGTTCCAGCTGGATCCCTACAAATCTACCTGATGGGATTCATCCCAGAATCCTCAGAGAGCTAGTTTTTGTCATTGCACAACCTCTCTCGATGATTTTTTTAGCACTCTTGGGCATCCAGAGAGGTCTCAGATGACTGGAAGCTGGTGAACATTGTCCCAGTTTTCAAAAAGGGCAAGAAGGAGGACCCTGGAAACAAACTACAGCACTCTCATTCTTACTTCAGTACCTGATAAAGTTATGGAGAAGATTATTTTGGGATGTATGGAAAAACACCCGAAAGGCAATGCAATTATTCATGACTACCAGCATGGCTTCATGAGAGGAAAGTCCTGCTTATTCAACCTGAGTTCCTTTCATGACAGGGTAACCCACCTAGCAGATCAAGGGAAGCCAGTTGATATAATCTTTTTCGATTTCAGTAAAGCTTCTGATACTGTCTCTCACACATGTGTCCATCACACAGCTGGATAAACACATCATGTGGTGGATGAGCAATTGGCTCACAGGTCAGGCACAGAGGATAATAGTGAATGAGGTAACATCAGACTGGTGACCTGTCACTAGTGGGGTTCTGCAGGGCTCCATTTTAGGCCCTTCAACATCTTCATAAATGACTTGGACACAGAACTGGAAGGGATACTAAGTAAGTTTGCAATTGATACAACATTGGGAGGAGTTGTTGACTCACTTGAAGGCAAGGAGGCCCTGCAGAGAGGCCTTGTCAAATAGCAGGGCTGGGCAATCACCAACCATATGAAGTTCAACAAGAGAAAGCGCTGGATTCTGCACCTGGGATGAGGCAACCTCAGATGTACAGGCAGACTGGGGAATGAGATGCTGGAAAGCAGTGCCAGGAAAATGACCTGGGGGTCCTGGTCAATGGCAAGTTGAATATGAGTCAGCAGTGCCCTGGCAGCCAGGAGGGCCAACTGTGTCCTGGGTGGCATCAGGCAAAGTATCACCAGCTGGTTCGAGGGAGGGCATTGTCCTGCTCTGCTCTGCACTGGGGAAACCTCACCTTGAATATTGTGTGCATCTTTGGGCACTGCAATATAAGAACAATATTCAGCTCTTAGAGAGCATCCAAAGGAGGGCAACGAAGATGGTGAAGACCTTGAGGGGAAGTCGTGTGAGGAGCAGCTGAGGTCACTTGGTCTGTTCAGCCTGGAGAAGAGGAGACTGAGGGGAGACCTCATTGCAGTTACAACTTCCTAATGAGAGGCAGAGGAGGGGCAGGCACTGATCTCTTCTCTGTGGTGACCAGTGACAGGACCGGAGGGAATGGCCTGAAGCTGTGTCAGGGGAGGTTTAGTTTAGATATTAGAAGGCAGTTTTTCACCCAGAGGGTGGTTCGGCACTGAGGCTCCCCAGGGAAGTGGTCACAGCACCAAGCCTGACAGAAGTGTTCAGACAATACTCTAGGTCACATGGTGTGACTCTTGGGGATGGTCCTGGGCAGAGTCAGGAGTTGGACTTGATGGACCTTGTGGGTCCCTTCCACTTCGTCATGTTTTGTGATTCTGTTAGCTAAGCAGTATCCTACTAAAAAAAAAAAAAAAAAACACCTTGTTGCAGCAAAATGTCCTATGACTAACTGGTTTGTCACTCCTTCAGAAAGCTCTTTTAAGAAAATTAGTTTGATTTTGCAGACAAATCGTGTCTCTTTAGTATATCTATACTCTAATCAGGTGAGGTCAATGCCCAGAGACTAGTTATGGGAGTCATATAAATACCTCCATAGATAGAGGAATCAAGAGATAAAGTGCAAAGATATTTACTATTTTATGAGGCTCATTCCTTTCCCTAGGATCTAAGGAGACATGCTTCACTGAATGTCAGTAAAGTGTCTTTGATGTAGTGAAAAATCTTCTAGTTTTGATAAGTTTGATATTTTCAAAAATAACTGTATATTGAAGTATTGTCTATGGTGTTGGTGACCTTTACTGTCACATTTCTGAGCCTCAAGTGGCCAATGATAGAGTAAGGACTCTGTGTGACTTGGGAGTCCCATAACACAGGAGCTCTCCAAAAGTATTAAGTGTTCAGCACAAAGTCAAAGCACTTTAAATTCTACTCTGTGTGTTTCATATCCAAATGCTTTCTACCATTTAGCTTTTTGGTGATTGATTTATATCATTGCAGGTACCAGCAATATTTTCTGAGCTTAAAGGACACTGCTGACTATTTCAGAAATTGTACGTAACTCAGCATTCAGACCCTTTGTGCTGCTGAGACAGACAATGCTAATACATGGAGTTGATGAGAATTACATTTGCCAGGTCTGGCCCAGGGAGTGGGCAGCCACCCAAGCTTTCATTGCCTTGGTGATGTTGTCAAAAACGTAGGTGAGGCAGTAGCCACAGTTGCTTATTTTGGGTGACACAGACTGTTGCTTTCAGAAAGTCTTTTCTGCAAAAAGTGAGAAGGAGGTGGCAAAACCATCCAAGCCCCTCAACACTGCTTGCTGGTGAAATTGTGCGGAGAAAATTTGTTCCTTCCCCTTAGACTTTTAATCAAGGTTTATGAAAAGGTCTCAGAGGAAATAGTACAATTTTTGCGTGTGTGTGAGTGTTCCACTCCCATAATGTCTTGCTCTGGACCCTTCAACCTGTTCAGGGTCATTAGCTACCATTCAGTACTAGGGATATCTTTAGGAACAGAAATGGTCGATGTATCTTGAGGTTCTTGTCTCTTAGGAAGGCATGTCAGAAGACCAGCAACTGGGGATGAGACATGGCGTGTTACAGGTTTATTTCAGTCTTCACCCTTTATTTCATGATCTTCACCCTCCTGCCTAGCCAGGTTAAAGAAAATGCTGATTTTCCTTCCTTGTGTGTGTTTCAGTTGCTGACTGCTGTTAATGACTTCAAAGCCCCACCCTTTCTATTAATGGGTCACTGCCCAAAACACGCCCACTTTTAGTTCCTTCTGTGGTTTAAACAGGTGCTTTTTCTAACCCATGGTAAATATGAGCTGACTTCTTAAAGTCAAGTTGTCCTGCTCACAGCCTGGAAGTATATTTTGCTTTTGCGATTACTCTGAATGGCTGTGAATTTAAGTTATAGTAATCCCAAACTATTAGTATCTGGGAGGTGGTCCCTGGCTGATGCTGAAACTGCTGTTTCTGATGAATGGTACAGTAAATTCTCAGACAAGAAAGCTATCTGAATTTGAAGAACCTAGTGGGCAGAGAAATGACTGTCTGCCATTGCACAGTGCAATGTGAATGGATTTTCTTTCATTTCAAACCCTTACCCTAAAGGCTGTAATTATAGCAGGAGAAGGGTCTGCAGCACCCCACCCAGGTATGATGACTGGTGTGGTATGTGCCTTCTGGTACTCTGGCAGGTGAGTGGTCATCCCACATCACTCCTGCTGAAGATTATGGGTGAAATGTGTTCAAAAAGCTCCCAGCAATATGATGGGCAGACGTTCTTCACAGCTCACCACCAAGAGGAGGAGGAGGAGGAGGAGGCAGGTGCAGCAGTCAAGGGACTGGAAAAGGATTCAGGACATTCACCTTCCTTGGAGGGAACCTGCTGTCCTTGCTTGGAAAAGGACAAATACCTTGTCCCCATGGATGCTGCTTAGGCCAATAGGAAGAGTCCTAGGGGGATGACTTTGGGAGCTAAGGAATTCCAGAGCATGGGAATGAACTGACACACGCCTCATCCCCAGCCAAAGCCAAAATCTATTGCTACTCTCCAAGAGAAGACACATTTGCATTTGCTCTTTTTACAGTGATGGAGTAGGATAGGCCACAGCCAGTGGTCCAAAATATCACCTCAAGAACATCTTTGCGATGCATTGTTATCTAGATTTTGCCAAGGTGGGGTTGGAGGGATCACGTGCCCTGGCATGATCAGAAGTCCTTTAGCTTCCTTTGGCTTTTTTGCCAAAAGTAGCACAAAACTCCCCCAAAGAAGGAAGACCAGCACTTTGTCCCTTCACAGCTGCCTCCAAATCAAGATGGAAACCTGTCTGTCCTGCAGCACTCGGGCAGCTCATTGCGAGCAATCAGTCATTTTGGGGGAGATGAGGTGTTGACTCGTGCAGATCCAAGCTGAGTTAAGGGGTGCTTGTCAGCCCAGGATAGCACAAGCTCCCCCCAGGGTGGGGAGGGAGAGAGGCCTGTGCTCCTTTGTAGCATTATTACTCCTTTGTAGCACTGTTTCTCCTTCACAGCCTACAAGCACCGGGGTATGGGGCTGTAGGCAAGGCAGGGTGAGGATAGGCTGCAGAAGAGAACTCTCTCTTCTGTGGCGTGAGAACCAGCATGCATGGAAAACTGCTCACCTGTGTTCCCAGGCATGTCTTCTGAAGCATGGCATGGACAGACCAGTCCAGCTGAGGAGCAAAATGGCACTAGGTACACAGACCTGCACAGCACTGTGCAGCGTGGCAAACGGCTCCCATGCAGCTGGTTTCTGCCCAGGTTTAGGCCAAATGACGGGCTTGAACTGACCGTGCTGGCACAGGGCACTCAGGCAAGAGCTCTCAGGCAAGCAGGAGTTAAAGCAGGAGATCCATAGCTCAGCTAGCAGACCCCTTACTAATATTTGCCAGGTCTCATCTGCCTGCAGGAGAGAGGGACAAGGGGAGCCAGGGCACCTTCTGAGCAGAAGGCAGGCAGCAGCATGACTGTGTCACAGAGCAGCGGGCATGCAAGGTCTGTGCGTGGGGATTAGCGAGGCAGTGGGGCATTTTCCAGAATTCATATTCAGTGTGCTTAGTTTAATCCACTGTTTTGCTCCGTTCCCTCTCAAGCACCACCAGATATGGTGATTTTCAAAGCCCTTTTTGAGGTGAGTTCTTTGTTTGTTTTGTGCGGTTTTTTTCCAAAATACTGCAGAGGCAATGTAACACAGCATACGTGCTGCCCCATTCTGGAAGGTGGAAAACAAAAGCTAAAAGAGGATGGTTAACCTTTTCTAATTGTCGCAGCACAGGACTAGTTGCCAGGAGGAACTTGAGTGCTAATCCTACTTTACTCACCATGTGACCTTTGGGTAAGTTACTTAATTAACTTGTCCTTCGGTCTGTGGAGCCTGCAAAGAGCAGGTGTTTCAGTGAAACCCAACATTGCTGAGCCAACATGCGGCCAGGAAAAAACCCTCTGCACTTTTTTTAAAGGTAGCATTAATACAGAGAATTAAAATGTCCTGGTGTAAATTTAAGCCCACCCTTTAGTCTTTTGGTGGGGTACAGGCTATTTAGTTGAATGGAAGGTCATGCTGGATGGCATTTCATATTTGCAGAGGAGTGATATAGAAGTGATCTGATCAAATTATAATGAAGTCAGTTCTATTCTCCTGGAGTTCATTTACTTCCACTGAATGTGCATGGATCTTGATTTCCCTTGATCTACCTGTGCTGTTGCTGCTTGGACTGCTCTCCAAATACCACTGGGGCTGCCTTCTAGAAGGATGTGGGATTACCCTTCTTTTTTCTTACATTTATAAGGAGTTTTCAGGCTGAATTAATGAAAAAAGGTATAGTTCTCCCTTGATTCCAAGCTTTTTCAGATTCAGTTTCTCCCCCTTCCTGTGTATTTCTTTTTTATAGACTTACTTAAGTTGCAGTCAAATCTCTTTTCTTCCTGAAATTATTTGGTATTAGGTACATAAACACATTCCGATTCTTCATGCTAATGTGGTATGAAAAGATATAAGCAATTTTTCCCAGAGATCATCCTCTCACTGGTGAAAGATCTTTCACCCTGCATTGGAAAAAGCACTTTACAGAACTATTCACTCCTTCTTTAGCATTTGGTGTCAAAGAAAATCTCTGCTGTGGATTACAAACACATCATTTGTTATTATCTGGTACTCTGGAGGCAAGTCTGCCTCCTGAAGTAGGTATCGCTTGTTTTCCAGTTTGATCTCTCTTTCATTTAAAGAGGGAACTTTTAAGGGAGATGTTTTTGCAAAGAGCCAGTCCACACTCCTCTTTCAAGGAAGTTTGGTCTTCACAGTCTTTTGCTACAATGGTCCAATACAGTTCCAACAGAGGGTTTATTAAAATCTTCCCTTTTTATAATATGCTGTGGACTGGACAGCTGAAATGCAACCTTGGTTTGGATTAATGGTTTCTACAACCAGATTTCCAGAACCAGGTTTTGATCCCTTCTTATTCAAAAGTGCCCATAACCACAAATGGTCTAATTGAAACCGGAGGCGCTTGCTGCAGACTAAGGAACAATTCAGTGGGATTAAGGCAGTGTCAAATCTGGGCGGTTGTGATTAAATTTTGCAAATATTAACTGAAAAATCTTGGCTCAAATCCTAGCCAATACGTATTTGAGCAGTTCCCCAGAAAAGAGTGGAGCTGAGCCTTGCCTGAGGTGTATCAGTGTGGCTGTTCTAACACGTCTTTCCATTGTCTTCACTTGACAGAGTCTAAGGATTTTGGCTTACAAAGGGCAAGCTCTTTGAGGGATGTTAAGTTTAGAGTTTGGAAAGAGTAATTTCCAGGGGAAAAAAGTTTGCAACATGACAATGAAACCAGACAGAAACCCTGTTGCCTTGAAAAATAACTCTAGGAGCGAGAACCTTTCCCACAAACCCTACGAGTTCCTTGGGGCACATCTGCGCCATGCCATGAAACACGTTGCAGTGATCCCAATGCTAGCCACAGAGGTAATGACAGGACCAGGAGAAGAAAAACTGTGTAAATGTCTTCTCTGCTCAAAGTATAATATGCCATGATTTCAAGAGGGAGCTCACCTCCCCTCAGGTTTTGTTTTGTGCTCAATGTAGACTAGTCTGGGCTTTAATCTGGGCTTTTTGCAAAGGCAGTATGGACATACTAGCATATTCCCTCACCCAGACAATAAGCCTTGGGACATGAAAAGGAAGAATTTCTTTTTCTGTGACAACAGGACAATGTCACTTGCCCCTGATTACATTGCTAACAGACTGTTAGAAATTGTTTTGTTCTTCACATGCTCTTCAGAACAACTCATCATAAATCTATCCACAAACTGAAGCAGAAATAATTTTAACAGCATATTTATCACAAAGAATATGATGCAATGAACACACTATGCCAGTCCTAGTGGTATTTTTTGCTTGGTTTTCTTTTTTTTTTTTTTTTTTTGGGGGGGGTTGTTGTGTTTGGTTGGTTTGGTTTTATTTATTTGGTTGGGGGGTTGGGTGTTCTGTTTTCAGGTGTTTTATTTATTTATTTATTTCTACAGCTGCCCATTAGGCTCCAGGATGAATCTGAGGTGCTGATATCCATCTATGAATCTGCTGCTTCTCTGTGAGACTGCCAGTCTGACTCAGAGCCAAGTTTTGCAGAGGTTCCACAGCTGGAGTGACTAGGTCATTGGCAGCCAGGATCTCCCAACTTTGAAACTATTCCCCTCTGTCCTTTGGCCTGAAATAACCTGTTGAATCAATCTACATACACGAGTGAGCCTCAAGCTTCAAGAATAATGTTGACCAACTGGAGAGAGTCCAGCAGGCAGCAACAAGAGGGCTAGAAAACATGAGCTATGAGGAAAGATTGGGTTTGTTTAGTCTAGGGAATTGAAGATGGGTAGACGTGGTAACACACTTCAAGTATGTGAAAGGCTACGGCAAGGAGGAAGGGTAAGCTGTTCTTCATGTCTGCTCAGGACAGGAAAGGAAGTAACAGGCTCACAGTGCAACAAAGGGAATTCAGGTGAGAAGTTAAAAGTAATTTTCCAGTTTTGAGACTTGTGCACCACTGGGATGGTTTGCTATGCACAAATGGTCTTCTGGGAAGGCTTTGGCAGCAGTTGAGATAACTATCTCATCACCTTCAGGATGGTTGATCCTATCTGGAGGCTAGTAGAAGGACAAGATAACCTTTAAAATTTCTTCCAGCTCCATTTTGTGTGGTTTCTGCTATGGATGCAGAAAGTCACAAAGCTGATTCTTAATTCTCTGGTGAGTGTTTTGTGACCAGGCCACCATCTGGTTTTACAGACCATTTTCTGATGGAAAAAGTGATTTGGGGGAGGTGTCCATCATCGAGGTGTCCATCATCAAATTGTCCAGAAGAATATCCCCAAAACACCACAGGGAGTTACAGATGCAAACAAGCATGAAGGACAGGTTTCAGCTGATGTAAAAATAAGGCTCTCTGCTGGACCAGCTACCCCTTGGCAATGTCCTAAATCATTCCTCCAGTGGTGACCAGTGTGGTGGCCTTGCACTGAGGTACACCTTGGTGTCCCAGCAAATAGAGTCAGACAGACACCCAACACTTAGGAGCAGGCAGGAGTTGCTGAGTTTCTTTATGTAACTCAATAAAAGGAATAGAAACAGAACAAAAGCAAAACCTGAAGCGCACAACAATCTCTCCTTCTCTGGTTTCACAGGGAAGCAAGTTCCAACACTTTCAAGTCAAAGATTAAATAAAAAGAAAACGCCAAGGGCACACTACCATGCATATATTAGGCCTGTGTAAAACAACGGTGCACATGCCCTCACAGATATAAACACCGTGAGGCAAGCAGGAGTTTGAGACCCGACAAAGAATCTGCCTTTTTTCAGCAGGTTCATTGGGCCTGTATTTTTATCCCTTCCTTTTCTGTAATCCTGTCCATTTTTAATGAGGGAACATTATGCAACTGGTGTTTGCCCGGAGGGGTGCCCTGTCATGGCCAGCACAGGAGGAGAGCAGGCTTGGATGGCAGTGGTGGCCTAGGGCTCCCCAGGTTGTGGCCACCCATGATGCTGCTTTCTGGAGAGACTGGAGCTCATCTTCACTGCAACAAGCCAGGGACTGCTGGGCAGAAATCTCCCATGCAGCTAATCCAACACAAGTACCATTGGCTAGTTTAGAATTAAAAGATATTTCAGACATATCCACAGAGAGAAACTCTCCCCTGTTTGTGAGTTCAGTGCCTTTCTGTTGCACTTCTGTGTCCTTTTGTCCTCTTTTGTGACTCTTCTGGAATTTAAATTTGAGATGCACACATCAGCCAAGGGCCAGCAAGCTCCTTCAACCTTCCACTTCATTTGCAACAGACCCATTTCTAAGTAGGAATAATGACAGATGCTGATGAGGTGCAAGATTTGACATTCGTCTGGGAGTGCAGAGGCACGCAATTTCTAATTTCACAGAAACCTAGAAATGGATGAATATTTTCTCTTTTTTTTTTCTGCAAAGCTTTGAAGGTCAGCAATGCATTTGAATGTCCATAGTTTTCAAAAGTGCTTGTTTTTCTATGGATTTGCTAGTTGCTCAGATTTTTAAATCCATCAGTCAGTAGCGCAATACTTGGGATGTGCGTGTGTCTTCTGAACATATCTTCTGGCATGCACGAAGAGAGGAGAAAGATGTCCTGCTGACTAGTCTAATGCTGGCACCAAGTCAGGGCTGGACTAACAATGCCATCAGATGCTTTGGAAACACTTAGCAGGACAGATAGGTTTGTGCTCTAGGCAGCAGGATTGCAACCTTCATGTATTGTCTGATGAAATAAGTCAAGTAATTTTGCTGATCACAATCAGTGTGCATCTGCAGGGATCTTCAGTGGGGTGCCAAAGCATTCAGTTATTTTTATAGTTGGGGTTATTCCTCCGAGTGAGACCCACACACCTGCTTCCTAGGTGTTAGCTCACAAATGCAACTGATGTGACTACAAGTCACATCATGTGCCCAGGTTGTCTCTGGGAGCACAGATCACCTGGATCCCAGATGGCCAGGAGCCATTCACATGGGACAGGGACAGGGTCAGAGCAGGGAGCATCTGGTGCAGCTGGGGTGCAGGCTCTCTATGAACTCCTGGTTGTTCTTCCTACTGCTGCCTGGGGCAAAGGTTACTGAGTTCAGCGTCACTCTCTGCTCCATGTATACAGGATGTACTAATGCTTTAAAATGCCACTGAATGAAAGGTGTTTTATGTATAAAGGGTATTAAGCTTTTGTACAGTACTGTGGCTCTTGTATTTACTTTGGGTCCTGAACACCCAGCCCAAGTTACTGGAGCAAGTAATCTCCCAGTGCCTGTTGCCGCACGCACCACAAACTGCTGTGACCCACACAGCTGTCTCATGAATCTAATTCGGGGTTTTAGCCTCATTGCACTGCTTCAAATGCCAGTTGGAGGGACCTCCTCTTCTCTTATACAATGGTGTTTGAGTAGGGTTCTTTATCTGGAGAAAATCCTGCAGGGGAATCCCAAGCCAGATCTTTCCTTGACTGCCACTCCTGCCAGCTGCACACCTAGCACTGCAGATCTTGCTGAGAATAAACAACAACTTTTAAGGTTGTTCAGAAATTCTGCTTGAATGAACGTAGCTAAACCTGCACACCTCGGCAGGAAGCACTCTTCAGCCAGTACAGTTATGGAGGATTGTAGCACTTAATGCACTGTGGAGCAAGCCATGGGGCTGTTACAAGAACAAAACATTCTGGCTGCTCTCACATCCCAGTGGGATCAGTCAAACACGAATACTCCAGCACAGAGCCCTTGACTTTATGTAAATGACAGGGCTGCAGTCCTCCAGGTGGCTAAATTGTCATGTGCCTCTGGCAGAGGTCAATAGAAAGTGAGGCCAGCCCAGGCAGTAATATCTAAGGCACCCCAAATGGAAGGAAACACGAGTAAACTTGATTAAATGAGTCACGCCTACATAATCCTGTGCTGCAGAGGTAGTCAGAAAATCCCACCCTTACCACTCTGAGCTGCAGATAGCAGCATCTGGCAAAAGGCTTCTTAATGTAGGTACTAAGATGCTGGTATCATTGTTATTTCCTAGAGAAAGGGTGGCATTTTTGCTTCACTGAAGCGTGACAAAGCAAGAACGGTCAGTATCTGGCCTGCACTCAAGTGTCAGGGTGTCTTATAACTGTGAGGCACACAATGAGTGCGTCTTCGTGAAACTCCTGAAATGAAGGAAGTATGAGGAAACCAGAAAGATTAGTCCAGTAGGCATACAATTTATTTGTGCATATTTCCACAGGCAAGACTTAAGTCAATAAAGTTACTGCAGCTCCTTTTGGAGCAGCCACAGAAGGATGGGATAAGTGCACTTTAAAAAGGATAAACTGCCTTAAAGTGGGTTTGACTGTGGACCAGTGTATGAGGCTGTGAGAACTTGATGCATCATGACATCCTCAGACTATTCAGATGGAAGAGGAAATTGACCACATCTAAAGTCAAGTATTTCAAGGGCCACCAGAGTAGACTCAATGGTCTCACAAATAGGACACCAACTGGGATTGTTTGGTGTCTGGTTTTGAGATTTGGGTGTGTGACATCAGATAAGTCCCATCATTCTGGTGTGCTCTCTTTTCTCTGTGTATTGTTTCTCTTCCAGACCATGCACAGGCCATTACTAGGTGTTCATACAAGAGTTCATGTGTCCTTTAATGCCACTAACTATGAAGGTATCAGTTTAGTTCCCAAATATTATTCAATCCTAATACACAGAGCTGTTTCTTTCCACTGTCTCTTATTAAAAGAGTATTTCCAGTAAAAGTACTGGAAAGTCTTTCTGTTCTCCTGCCCTGAAGACAAATGGGTAAACATTTCCAACACAGTCCTCTTTTTAGCTGATAGAGGGACAGGCACATCTCCCTGGGGTTGGTGCAGGGATGTCATTTCCCTAAAACTGTGAGGATGAACATGAAGGCTGTGTTCATCATCAGCTTTTATATCACCTTTCTAAATGTGACATAACCAGAGAAGGCTGCCTCTCTGGGAGCAAGAGGGGTTTAAGGAGGAGGCCATTAGCTCAGCTAACAGAGCATTTACTAATATTTGCCACCTTGCAAATATTGCAACAGGGCAATGAAGCCAGCCCGGCATCTTGAATGTCTTCCCTCAGGCCATGCCTTTGCCTCAGAGAGGAAACTGCAGGCCTGAGAGATCCATCTCTCTCTGTCTACCTAGTTCATGAATATGCCATGAGCAAAACAAGCCTAGGTGAGGTCCCTTGAGCATAAATAGCCATACCAGAATGTCTATGAGGGTTTCAACCGGATATATGTCAGCTACCTCAGGTATGTCTGCCCATGCTACTCTACCCATCCTGCTCCTGCAATTCCCAGCTGCAGCCTGCATAGCTGGTGAGCTAACACAGATGGAGAATCCAGCTCTCTCACTCCCGAGTGTCCAAGGAATGACCTAGCCATCTGCAGGAATCATTACCGTCCTCCACAAGAGGGGACAAGGTCAAACCAATTGAATGTTGTCTGAAGAGGATCTTGGGGAGGGAATGTTTTCATTACAACAGTTCATCTTTCTTTTCACAGTTCATCAAAAGCAGGCCTTCTGCATACACATGCAAGACAAATAGGACTGAGGGGTGATGACAGGATACTGTAGGCCCGTGGTGATTGGGATGACCCTCCACTCACACAGTTGATCAAAGGCAAGTAAAACAATCAGCCAGTCATCAGCAAAGATGCAATATTAAACTCCCCAAACACCTCATTTAATTAAGTCTTTATGATCAAAATCTCCATACCAGATCTTTTAAGTTAAACACTCTTAGACCTTGCCCTAAGATAGCAGAAAAGGACTTCCGGAGGGAAAAGGTCTGTAAAAAATTATTAATAAAATAATGTCTCTTCCCTATACCCTTCCAAATAATATGCTCTCTGGGAGGATACACTTCTGTCTGATTTGCCCAGGCAGAGCTCATAAAGCAAGCTGGGATGCCTCGTGCCCTGCACTCGTCCCTGCTTATTGTGCTGCAGACAAAAAGCAGGAAACTACAAAGCTACCATTTATGGTGCCATATTCTTGTTGGGGTGATGACTATGATGTGAACCTGCTGCTGGCCTTACAAGCCTGAGCCAAAGCTGACTGAACAATGTCAGGCCTGTGCAGGTGCAGTGCCAGTGCTGGAGGGGAGGAGGGGTGGAGTGGAACAGGCATACACCAGATATACATCAACGTGGAGCATGCCTGCACTGTTCAGCCTGGTCCCCAGAGAGTAAAAATTTTTGAGCCAGACTCAAGTCAAAACCAAGACGGAATGTGAAATGCAGATGTCCTGGAGGTGGAGCTGGAATTTATAGTCAAGAGCATCTAAGCTGTTCAAGCAGGTCCAGAGGAGGGACACAGAAATGATCAAAGAGTTGGAGCAACTCTTCTACAAAGAAAGGCTGAGAGAGTTGGGGTTGTTCAGCCTACAGAAAGAAGGCTCCAGGAAGACCTTAATGTTGCCTTTCAGTACTCACAGGAAGCTTATAAGAAATACTTTTTACCAGGACCTGTAGTGACAGGAAAAAGAGTAACAGTTTTATCATCAAAGTTGTAAGAGACCTTCAATATCATCTAGTCCAACCATCAACCCAATGCCACCATTATCACCCCTAAACTGTATCCCCAAGTGCCACATCCAGTTGCCTCTTGAGCACTTCCAGTGACTCCATCACCTCCCTGGGCAACTCACTGCAATGCCTAACCACTCTTTCAGTGAAAAAATGTGTTCTAATATCTAATCTGAACCTCCCCTGGTGCAATTTCCTCTTGTCTTTTCACTTGAGACACAGCAGACGAGACTGACCCCACCTCCCTACAACCTTTCAGGTAGTTGTAGAGAGTGAGAAGCTCCCCCTGAGCCTCGTCTTCTCCAGTCTAAACAACCCAAGCTCTCTCAGGTGCTCCTCATAGGGCATGTTTTCTAGACCCTTCACCAGTTCCATTACCCTTCTCTGCACATGCTTCAGCACCTCAATGACTGTTTTGGAGTGAGGGGCCCAGAAATGGACACAGTACTTGAGGTACAGCCTCATTATTGCCAAGTACAGAGGAACAATCACTTCTCCAGTCCTGCTGGCCACACTATTTCTGATACAGGGCAGGATGCCCTTGGCCTTCTTGGCCACCAGGGCACACTGCTGGCTTATATCAAGCCAGCTGTCAACCAGCACCCCCAAGTCCCTTTCTGATGAGCAGCTTTCAAGCCACTCTTCCCCCAGCCTGTAGCACTGCATAGAGTTGCTGTGACCCAAGTGCAGGACCAAGAACTTTGCCATAGTAAATCCCATGCAGTTGTCCTCAGCCTATTAATCCAGTCTGCCAAGATCTCTCTGTAGAGCTTTCCTATCCTCCAGCAGATCAACATTCTCATTTAACTCAATCCCCCTGTCCAAATCATCAATAAAGATATTAAACAGGACCAGATCTAATACTGAGCCCTGGGGAACACCACTAGTGACCAGCTGCCAGCTGGATTCAAGTCCATTCACCACCATTCACTGAGCCCATTTATCCTGCCAGTTTTTAACCCAATGAAGAGTACACCCATCCAAGCCACAAGCAGTTTCTCCAGAAGAATGTTGTGAGAGATGGTGTTAAACACTCTACTGAAGTCTAGATAGACAACATCCTCATCTGCTAAGTGGGTCACTTTGTCATAGAAGGAAATCAGGTTGGTCAAGCAGGACCTACCATTTGGAAACCCGTGTTGGCGGGGCCCAGTGCCCTGGTTGAATAAGACTGGATATCAGGAAGAAATTCTTTATGATGAGGGTGGCAAGACACTGAAACCAATTCCCCAGAGAAGTTGTGGATTCCCTGTCCCTGAAAGTGCTCATGGTTAGGATGAACAGGGCTTTGAGCAACCTGATCTAGCAAAAGGTGTCCCTTTTGATTGCAGGGGAGTTGGATAGTTGGTCTTTAAGACCCATTCCAATCCAAAGCATTCTATGACTCTTTGATCTCCAGATGTCTCAAACCCCATCTTTGTATGAGATACATCCTGCCTTGGAAGCTTCTCTCTCCACTGATCAGAGGAATCTGAGAAACTAGCTTAAACTAGTTGGATAAATGAGCAGAGATGAGCCTCATCCTTTAGCTTTATAGTAATTATTGTAAAGACATGAGACATTCTAATGATGACAAATGGATAGACTTTTAATTCCTAGATGAAAAAGATATTTTAAATTTTCTTTCTGTTTTCATCTTTGGCTTAAGGCAATTGTACTGCAAGGAGTGAGTCAGCCCTGCATCATGTGTTCCCACCTCACCACCTGTGCTCCTTAGTTGTTGTGGGTTGAACAGTCAGACAGATCAGGGGATTCAGACAGATGAGGGAACTCTTCGAGTAGTCAGACAGATCAGAGGCTTCAGGGAGGGGACTCTTCCCTCTTTTTGCTGTTTTCTGCTGGGTGGAACATTTATCTGGATCAGCCTGATGTGCTGGATTTATCAGGCACATGAACCTTATAGCTGGCACAAAGGAAGGGCTGGGAAATCATGGACAGGGATGGAACAATTTTACACATTTTGGCAAAAGCTGGACTTAGATTGGCTCAGGGTCATGAAACCACACTTAACTCACATGTGATGTGGTAACCCAGTGGTGAGAGATTCTCCATCTCACTACTGATTTTCTGAGTCACCTGAGCAAAGCTATTATTTTCCACTTTATTATAAAAAGGCATGAAAATGGAGCAGAGCAAAGCTTGCCGTATGTGAGTTTGTTCACTGAGCACCTGAAGGTGGCTGTCAAGGTGCTGTGTGATGTTAGGCAGCCAACTTCAGCACCTGTAGTGAGCATAGTTGTACTTGCCAGTACTAAACAGAGAAGAAGGAAGGAGCGAAGGTCAGAATCACAAAATATTCTGAGTTGGAAGAGACCCACAAGGATCATCGAATCCAGCTCTTAAGTGAATGGCCCATACAGGGATCAAACCAACAATCTTGGTATTATTTGCACTGTGCTCTATCCAGCTGAGCTAATCTTTGGGTCTTTACCCTGAAAGTTGTGAGAGAGGAAAGGCAAACCTGGATTCCTGGAGCAGACTGCAGCTAGCATAAAAAGAAGACCTTTTGGACAGACTAAGGATGTGTTCCTGTCCCTTCTGATTGAGTACCTTGGCACATGGGATTGCATCCAGAACTGTGAGGTTTGCTCACACTGGAAATAGAATATTTTGCTGTCTGAAAGAAATATGAAAATATTTATGCAAATGTCATGCCCCAAAATGCTGGCCACTTTAGAGAATCCAGATGCATTTTCCAAGTGTTGGAACAAACAAAAAACAAAGAGAAGAGGGGAGAGCAGGAGGAAGGGAGGGAGAGGAGAGGAGACTGCCTCACTAAAAATAAACTATCTTTATCTGCTCTACACCACTATCCACTTATTTACACCTCTATCCACTTTAATAGACCACCAGGTGATTTCACTGCTTTGACAGGTTTATACAGTTAGATCAGTCCTAAAACTAGTTCCTTTAAGCACTGTGCAACACTATTTTTGTTTGTTTGTTTGTTTGTTTTCTATCTTCCCCTAATTGCTATGCTAAGCAAAGATCTGCTACCTAGAGCTGTACACATGGAGATATAGACCTTTGCTACCAAATCAGCAATTTGGATGTTTTTTAATGTGTGTATTATCATGGCATAGCCACTAAGGATAAAATTGTTTGTAGCTGGAATGGGACTCATGAGACAGAGTAAAACTTGATGTTGCAACTACATCTGGTGATCCACGAACAAAACTCTTGGTGATGTCAGTGGAAGAGCTTTCTTTCATGAAAGTTTGGCGAGGAGCCTTTGCCATGTAGTTGAGGCTGTATTTGGTGAGTACCCTGGCTATGTTCCCTGCCTTTGCACTGCCCAACATAATGTTGGCCCAGAGTAGGCCCAGAGCAAAAGAATGTGGGGAGGAGGAGCTGAAGTTAAAAGAAAAGAGCCTTTTAAACCTTATCATTAAGTCTTTCTCCAGGACTTGGGTTTCAAGCACACTGCCTGAGCGTTGCACAAGTAAAATCAGAGAAACTCTGGACTATGCATGTAAAAATAACACCATGAAAGCCTAAAGGCAGACAGCGGGATGGAGGACACAAATCATCCTCCAGCAGCTTCTGGAATGGTGAAATCTTCTTTGTGAATAGCTCATTGCTGAGGAAATTTGATGTCCTATGGGACCAGGTAACAGTGAACTGGGTTCTCTCCTTTGTCAAGCAGCCACAGAGGTAAGGAGTATCAAGTTGGCACTTCTGTTTTACCTCTTGCTGGAGCAATTCCAAGTTTTGCTAATACAGCAAGGGTCTACTTTTCTGGCTTGGTGATTAGATCATGCCAGGATGGGAAGAGGAGTCACCTGAGGTATAAGCTCTGTTACAGGAAGGACCTCATTAATTTTGCAAATTTGAGGCCCATCAGCAGAAGTCCAAGACAGCCACTTACTGTTGTGATGAGTGTGTGGGGTGCAAGCCCAGATCTAGGAGCTGACCAAGATGTCAGCTTAAGGTGGCACTCACTCATTGCCATACTATACTTGCAGTTGACTTAAAGATTTCTGGTGACTGGACTAAATTCTGAAAATATTTTAGCAACAGAGAGGCTTGTTTCTATCCAAACCAAAACATTTGGTGATGATTTTTTTCTTTCTTTTCATTTGGCTGACAAACAAGTCACTTCTACATTGTTAAAGGCAGTGAACTACATCTTATGTGATAATAAGTCATCCCCCTCTCCCTTTTGGTTGCATGGCTTCAGGAAGGTCAGCAAAGATTCTGATTCTGACCTCGTAGTTCTGCAGAAACAAAAGGCAATGTTCTCCAGTACTGCTACTGAGTACACTGCCTCAGGATTGGCTTGGTTGTATACAAGGTGTTAGGGCTGTCTTCCATTTCCTTAAAAGTCTCACTCATAGACATTAGGTATCTGCAGCTACTTTTTGGCACAAAAAAGGAAGACTGATGATGAATCACGGTTCTGTCTCTTCTCCATGGATAGAGATAAATGGGGGCACTGGCAACAAGGGATTTGTCCAGCTACCTGCCTTCTGATTGCTGAGGCACAATCGTCAACTGTATCGTATATTTTTATTTGTTCACTCTTCTGTAGTCTGTCTTGTCTCATTTGCAGGAGAGATTAGCACGAAAAGACCTAAAATCTGCTGAGTCCTCAACAAAAGTATTAATATCATTCACCTTCCAGAGCTCTACACCAGCTGCTCCACAATATCTCTTTTGTTAGATACTTCTGGGAATAATAATATCTGCAGTTAGTCTAGCTAAGATTACAACAAAAAGAAGTTAACCCTCCTGCTTCAGGGCACAAACCAATTCAGATTCTGGCAGGTTTGCCAGGCCTGGGGGAAGGAGTCCACACAACCTTCTCCACAGCAGCCAGCACCACCTGCAACCCTTCCCTCCACTCCTCCTTCCTGCCCTCTTTTCTTGACCTCTTGCACTGCCTTTCATGATTTTTTTTTTGCTGCTAGCTTTTGGTCCTGCCTGGAGAGGCGGGCTGTTCACCCTGTTATATACCCTCTCCACCTGCAGCTGGTTCCAGCTCTCTCTGGTTCACTCTGGGTTTTGTCAGTCATCTCTTGCTACAACTTGAAGTGAAAATTTCTGGCACTCCTGACTTGGCACTACTGTGCCCACCCTCAGCCACCCCCACTTTCCCTGCTGCCTTCTCCTAATCCCTTTCTCCCTCTCCCCAGGCACAGAATTTAGAGATCAGGCAAGGAATAATTATGAAAGCCAGGTGGTTTCCAGCCCAACAGACTTGAAGCTGGACCTGATGAAGCTGAGCCCACACACACCTGCAGAGTCACCTCCACCTGGACACAGATGCTGCCTGCAGGAAGGAGGTGGGGGTCTCCTTATCCACTTTGAGCTTCTCTTCCTGCACCTGAGATGGATGAGCATAACACTGAGGATCTCCAGAGTCCCCTGGTCCCACCACCAAGATTCCATTGGCCCCTTCTGCTTGCCTGCAGTTCCATGCTGAGATGTGGCCCATGGCACTGATGTTGGTTTCCTCATTATCATCTGCCTCCTTCCTGCCTGCTGAGGTTGGGTTATGAAAAGTATCCCTGTCTGCTTCAAAACACTGAGGTAGAGAGGAAGGAAGATTTTTGCAGCATGTTCATCTCTTTTTTTTCATTGATGCACACTAAGAAAAGCAGGGAAAATATTCCTTATTCCCTCCTTCATATCAATCACACTAATCCCTATCTGACTACAGGGTGTTGGATAAAGATGAGAGCTACTGTCTAGTGTGCTGGCCAAAACAGTCTTGTTTTTTACATGTTCTCCCCGAACTGCTACCTTTTATTTCTATTTAGATTGCAATTTTCCTGAAGCTTGGACTATACTTTCATTGTGTTTTTATAGCACCAAATAAAGGATCTTACTGGGTTAGTAGGGCCCTTAGTCACTGCCCAGGTACAATGTTGATTTCACTGACTAGTTATAATAGGGTATATGAGTAAGCCAGGGCTTACAGACAGAACTGCCCATCACCCAGTGGTCCAAGCTGGGACATTTTCCCTTCTCCCTGCTGCTGTAGAAAGCATAATGTTACCTGTTGCAAGAGTTTTGCTGAAGGAAGTTTACACAGCCAGATTCTGCTGGTACATCTGCCATGCAGAAGAACTGAGAGCAGATGTCCTCTCAGGACTTGCTGTTCCCAATTTGAAGTAGGAGACACAGTAACAAGTACTAGGCAAAGAAAATAGTCTCACTCAGGGCATCTCGGTGTAGACAACAGACTTCAAACCACAAAGCTTGTCGCCTCCCACCAGGTGTCTCCTAACCTGCTCTTACCTTGGCCTCTTCCATTTTAATGTCTCTCTAATCTTTCCTTTATCATAGGCAGGACAATGTAGCCAAGCAGAAGATGTACTCCTTCTGTCCCCTGTTTACCTCCATCCTGTGCTTTTTCTTCTCCTCTCTCCCATTAAGATCATTTACTCATAGCCAGAAAATACACTAGGTTTTAGTGGAAACCTGTTACAGTCTGTGGTTCACCATGCATGTATTTGTAGGCCTGGGAGAGTGTGGTCACATACTCTAGAAGTGAGGAGTTATAAGAGCTGATCCAAAGCCCTGTAAGGTAAATGGCATCCTTTTCATTGGCTTCAAGGGGCTTCAGATCATGCTGTAAATAGCCCATCAGGATACTGTATGTTGATATGACAACTATTTATAGGACTTATGATAGATAAGATGTGTACTCACCATCTAAATCTAGCCACTGTGTCATTTGGGGAGAGACAAATCAGGATTGATGTTTAGTGGAATGAAAGATATGAGCAACAATGAGGGACCACTGACTGGCATGTCACCTGCTTCCCCAAAACAGAAGCACCTGAGATCCTTCACCATCTACTGCAAATGCCCTTTGTAACTGATAGTTTTGTTCTAAAGGAAAATTTTGTCAAATATAGCAAACTAATTACCTCAGATTTATGACATTTTTCTGTAGCAAATGCTCCTAGAGCTTCTTATGGCGATCCCAGCCTTCTCAGAGGCCTGTAGTCTTTTATCTTCCTTTGACTGGATCTCTCTAACTCGGGCCAATGACCCCACAATCCCTGAAAACCCATCATGCTTGGCTGTGATGGTGTAAGTTAACATGGATGACCTTGGTACCCAGGATTAGCCTGATTGCTATCAACAGTACCCAAGGTTACCAGGTCTGACAACATCAGAGTTGAGTTACCTGCGTGAAACAACCTATTCATATTCATATCTGTGAGCGAGCTCCTCACTGGCATTCATAAACACACTTCTCCCTCTGAGCAGAACACGGTGTGCAGATGTTATCATGCAAATGAAGTTTTTCAGATAAAGATGTTTTAATTTTGATGTTGGAGAAGGGTGCTGTTTCATGTTATAGAGGAATTGCCAGTGCATATTTTACAAATCTTCATGTCAAAGTCCAGATGAGAGCAGATTGTTCATACTCTTGTCGTTGGATTTCTTATGGTGATGCCTAATCAAGAACAACCCCATTGTCTTTGGCACAGTATAAACACACAGAGAGAAACAGACAATCACTGACTCAAAGAGTTTACTGCTCAAACAAAAAAAACCCCAACCAAACCAAACCAACCAATCAACCAAAAAAAAACCAAAAAACAAACAAACAAACAAAAAAGCAGCCTTCATGAATGGGTGGAGATGCCTTCTGTAAAATCATCAATGTATCATAAATCAACAGTCCTGTTTCTCTATCATGAGGAAGAAGACCATAGGGAAAGGAAAGGGGAGCAAAAGAGAGAAGGGGTTCTGCAACTCTTGATAGCTGATGTTGGGTTTACTCCATCAAAAATGACACTGGTAGATATTCACTTTGGTTATGAGCAGCACAGATTTTAAAGGCTCTTTCCACACACAAAATTCTAGATCCTTATTTAGCAAGATTCCATGCAGTAACAAGAGAAGTACATCTGATTTGTTTGAAGTTTAGCACTGATCCCAGGATGTAGGAACGACATGAACATTATGCTAGGCTTTGAGGAAATGCACATGCAATTTCTCAGCCTCTGGCACAGAAACAAGAAATATTTGTGGAGTCTAGAAGAGCATCTCCTTTCTTTGAAATCCCAACTGGATTTTGTGAGACTCAAGACAGTGCTTAATTGGATCTTCCATCACACCTATGCGTCTGGCAGGCAGACAGTGCAGGCTGGTTGTGTTTGAGTCCCATGTAGCAAGTTCCAGGCATCAATACCAAGAGGTTCATGTCAGTGTGGATCCTCTGTCCCACTGAGTTCTGCAATCTTATTTTTGCAAAGCATCTTTTTCATTCCAGGTGTCTGCTTGCATCCATTAGTGTTCATGAAAATACTGGCAGCCATACTTATTATTAATCTCCAGTAAGACTCATATGTGAGTGCTCTGCTGTACAGAAATTTCTGGTCCCTGGACAACACAAAGAGCCATGCTGAAGACTGTAGAAAAGGAGAGTGTACAGAAGTCAGCTATCTCACACTGACAGTGGCACTGGCATACATGGATTTGGGGTTCTTATGTCCTGAAGAATGCAGTAAGTCACTACTGTCTGCATACGTACTGTTGTGGATGGTAGGGTACATTTGTTTGTTCATTTTATCCATGATCCTTTGAGACTTTCTAGTCATTCTGTGCTTTTACTTTTCTGTTGACTTAGTTATATAAACTTCCTCTAATAGGAGAGTAAGTATGTCTTTTGTGCTGTAACCCTGAGATCCTCTGCAAGGGATTCTGGATGGACTGCAAATGATCTCAGACATTGTGACCCTGTACTGACCACTCAACTACAGTTGTCTGAAGAGCTCTCAGACCTCGAAAACAGCCACGTGAATTGCAACCTCAGCTAGCCATTTTTTCTGCAAGTTTAGTCTGGCAAAATTTATACTGAAGCTTTTACTTAAAAGTTTTTTAGATTTTGTTGAGGAGCCTGAAGAAAAACTAGTTTGATTGCAAAGCAAAGTTTTCCAGTGTCAGGTTGCAATTTTCAGTACCCAGCTCCTAAAAAATGTAATTGCATTTGGTTTTCAACAACTGAAAACTAAAAAAAAAAATATTTTTGTTTGACGTAATTCCCCAAAGTCTAACATGGATTTCTTCTGGAAATGTTAGTTCTGCCCACAAAAATGTGCCAGTTTTGATATCTTCTACTGTTGTTGTCATTTAATTAAAATCCTGGACTAGCTGTACTCACAATTTTTTTTTTCTAATGATCTTTCCTCTGGTTGAATGTTTTGTTTTCTGCAGTTAAAATCATGCATCCCATCAAGTTCCAAATTCCTTTTCAGTGATGAACCATGCAGCAAAAGGAAGTGTGTTCCTCTTCACAAGCGGGACAGGGAATCCCTTCTCGTCCTGTCACTGTGTGCAGAAGCAGATACTGTGTCTCTCATTTCTTCCAGTTATTCACTGTTCTAAAAGCATCTGTAATGAATAGCTGATTGTGAATGCTTCTGTACCACGTGCCTTTACAAAAGGGAGTGTTTTCTTGATGAGTTCCCATGTGTCGTTTTCACAATGAGACCAAGAGCATTACTCTATTTGGGTAGCTTGTTACAAAAACATCATATGCCACCAGTGCACCTGGTTTAGATATTGACTTAACACCAAGCTGGGAAATGATGAATGCCCCTCAGACACACAGTATTGGTGACAGATATCTGTAGCTGGTTACACTGTTTTTATTGATTATTTTTCCGTTAGTCAATTAGAACCTGTCCAGTAACCTGAACACATTTGAAATGCTAAGCCAGTGCAGATATTCCATCAGTGTCATTCCCTAGAAAGTAATAAGAATTTCAGTTTAGGGTGTCCTGAGGTCAGGGCCCTTCCAAAACCTAAAAGCACAAACAGGTCAGGCAAGTTCTGAGCTTCTGGAGCTGTTTCCTAGCCTGTGTCTCACACCTTCCTTGATTGCAGATAAATTCTTCTCTCCTATCTGCTTTCTAGAAATTTTCCCCGACATGAAAAGCCGTGGAGTATTAGTGAACACTGATTTATGGTGCATTAGCACACGTAGCATGTGTTTCTCTAACTCCTGAGAAAGTCAGGCTCTGCAATGCTTGGAAATGGTCTTTAAAAGCACAAAACAGAGTGTTATACAGATCAGATTGTGCTCTCTGCGGGTGAAATTCAGCTTTCTGTAGTGAGATACCATGACACTGAGGTAGTTGTTAAGTTCTGTTCAAATGCCAGGATACATTTCATCCTGAAGCCTTTATTGATATATTAGAGAGCAGACCAGAAGTCATGTACCTTGGCATTGATTTGGTATTGGGACTAAATCAACATCAGCTTTGATTGCTCTGTATTACCCTGCACTGAATGCTCTGCCAGGAGATTAATCACCAACAACAAAGAATTAACTATGTGTCAGACTTATAAAAGGAGGAGTTTTAAGAAGCCCTCTCTTTATCCGTCCTTTTGAAAACAAATCAGTGCACAATGGGAGATATAGAAATAATCAGAACACCCAAGGGGGGAGGAGAGGTGGAGAACAGACTTCCAGCAAGACAACCTGTTAAAAGGTTACTTTAAAAGCTTTTTGATGACGGAGCTTGTTGCATTTATGAAAGATGTGACAGAATGCGCTCGCCTGTAATAGCGAGGGATTGGAATTGTCAACCAGGGACAGCCCTTCTGGCCCTTTTTCTATCGTGAGCTGTCTAAGGCATTGCAATTAAACTCAGTACAACAGCTGTAACTAGGGAGAGCTGCAAAAATACAGTCAGGTGAAACTCTTATCAATGAAATAATAAAAACAGCCAACATAGTGTGAAGAAAGCAGAGAGCGGGATAGAGAATGGCTGCACAATCAGAGGATGGAAGCCAGCAGGCCAGTTTCTGGACACGGACCAGTATCTTGTGATGCATTGTGTTGGGAAGTCAATCATTTCATGAAGCTTAATACTTGCATCTGAGGAAAAGAAAAAGATCATTTTGAGTTCAAATGTCTGTCATCACAGCCAGGTTTGCAGTGCCTTTCCAAGAGCTGAAATAATAGCTGAAAGGGCTGATCTATGTGCAAGATCAAATAAAAGATAAAAAGACAGATTTGTCTCCACTGAAAGGTCAGTGAAATTTTTCAGACAATGAAAACTACTTTATTTCTTTAGAAATCCTCTGAAAGAAGCCTCTCTAACTCTGTGTTATTTCCAGACTGCTCACCACTTCCTCTCATCTTTATAATACAAGAATGACCTTCCTATCTTCCAGACTTGGCTTTGCTGCAGTTTATATTCATCTAAATAAATACTGCATCGTGCAGCTCTTAGCACTAAAAAAAATATCAGCCCATCTGGTTTTTTCCCCTCTTGATGAAAAGTGTCCTCAGGGAAGATCACCCATCTATGTCATGAAGGATGGGAGCAGGCAGTGTATCCCATCCATGATGAAAGCCATGTTCTGTATTTCCTCATTTTATTCTTGATTATAGCTGTACACACACCTGGATTTTGTTACTTTCCCATTTTGAGTACCCTCCAGACCTTAGAAACATCAGGGTCAGGTTTGAAGTCATTATTCTGAAGTTTGACTGACGGCAAATCTGTGAGGATGGATCCTGATAACTCATTGGTGACTAGCTCGTCATTACCACTGAGGACATTGCACGTTACCTTTCCTTCAGTCCTTTACCACCATTTTTCTTCCCCTCCTGTGGTCCCAATGCAAATGAAAACAACAGAGGGGATGGCCACCTCCTGATTTGGGAGCATCACCTGCTGCTGTGTCAGTGTCACCCAACACTGGAAGCAATAGCTGCTGCCTTCTACTAACGCCTTGACTCTGTACCACGGGCATCCAAGTACAAGCTTTGCCTGGAATAGCTTAGTGTGTGCAGTGGCATGAAATGGGCTCCTGAGGTCCCCATCATTGGTAGATGTGATACATCGGTTAGCAGGAAGAGCTGAAGGCAGGATGGGTACAGGTAGATGGAGAGCTCCAGATAGGACACAGGCTGGGGGCAAGCCCACCCACTTCCCCAGCAGTGGTAGGGGTAACAGAGACAAGAATTTGAAAATATCCCTTTTTATAGTCACTGAATATCTTGCTGATTCCAGTGTGGTTGGTCTGTGGCAGATCATAGGCATCTAGTACTTCTTGGGACCTTCTATGGCAACAGAAAGAGCAGAGCAGTTCCCTGCTCCCCAGTGAAAGAACAGTCAGCATTTTGGTGATGCAGACATGGTTTCCTTCATGTGCCTTGAAGCATGAGAGAGAGTTGGGCCAGATAAACTACAAGTGACCTGACAGTGAGAATGAAATGCCAAGCAAGAGGGAAAAAACACAGAGCAGAGAAGCAGATCTGAGGACAGAGTGCTACCTTCCATTCAATGAGGTGCATCTGTGATCAAGATTCATGGACTAAACAGAGGAATTCACCTGTCAATGGGTTCAGAGAGCAACGCCCCCTCCTCAAGAACCTACAGTGAAAGGCAGGTAGGGATGTCCATCAGACAGACTTGATTTCTAACCAGTCTGGAGAGAGAGCTTTTTGTTCTCTTTGATTTGTCCTCTGCACAAACATTTGCTTTAGATTCTTGTCAAAACAAGACCAGACTCTTAAAGTGCAGCACATGGTCTGTCCTGTTTAGTTTTGAAATGTTTTGTTTGGCTGCTGGCAATTTGTTCATCAGAAGAAACAATACTTCCTTGGTCCATACCCTAAGAAATCCTCTCCTGTCGCAAGCAGAAATCTAACAAAGCTGCCCTGTCCATCAGACACCAACAGAAATAAAATATCCAACCACATCACCCTTTTGACAAAATGTTATCAGAAAATCACTTGTGAGAAGCTGTGCAGGAAGTTCCTGGCATCAGCTTACCGGGGAACAAGAGACAGAAAAGTACTGCTGCATTAGGAAAAATTGTCCACATGGTCCAATATCAAATCTACAGCTAACGATAGTGGATGCTTGAAGGGCAGGTGCAAAACTTCCTAATTTACCTAAATGCCATGCCAGTAAGGATAACTTGCTCTGCCCCTTTCATGGCTGATTATCTCTTGCCCTGAAACTGGGCCTTACAGTGCTTGTGCTTTCATCCTGGCCAGCCTGGTCTTTGAAGCCACATGTACTGCTAGTGTTATGTATTGTAACTGCAGATGCCTATACTCAGACTTTATTACGACATGGTCCATTCCCTGAGTTACAGCAAAGGTAAACTTAGTCCCATGTCTATCACACGCTCAACCTAAACTGTTTGTCTCAATAACACCCTGTGACATAGAGCCCTCTGAAAGTTGAGTATGCATTACCAGAAAAAGTATTTCCTTTTTTCCTTTCAAGTCTCTCTTCCTTTCAAGTCTCTCTTCTTATAATAAAGGGAGATTCTTGATCTTTTTTTATTGGAAAGTGAAGTATTAGTGCTAGTTGGAGTCACCTGTATTACTACGTACTCTTGCTTCCTCTCCTTGTGCTCTCACCCATGTTTAATTGCCCTGACAATATTTTCTCCCTATATCAAACCTCTTCTTCCCTTCACATCTCCTGCATTTTTGTGGCTCTCTTGATAGACATATTTTATTACCACTACTCAGTTCTCTTAGGAGCAAGGTGATTTGTGGTCCAGACACATCCAAGCCTTCCATACTGGCAGTTGTCCAAAGTCCCTGCACTGACTGAGCTGCTGCCTTGTATCCCATCATGAACTGCCTGTTTTTCTCTCTCCATCATCTGCTGCAGCTGGTTCTAGCCTCACTTGGGAGCTCTTTGGGGACAGAGCCTGCCCTTTAACAAGCATGTGTCCCACACTGAGCCACATGGAGCATATCATGAATCCCACAGCACAGACTGAGTGGATTCCCTTCCCAATTTAACAGGCAAAGACAGCTCTTTAACAGGCAGCACATCCTCTTTGCATGAGCAAAACCACTGGCAAATACAATAGAATCAGGAAAAAGCTTGCTGAATGAAGTTGTGTTTCAGTTAATATCAATGAGGCTGGCACTAATGCAAATAACATTTTCTTCATTAACTTTAAAGCACTTCCAATTGTGTCTCATCCTATTTTTCTTTTTTTTTTTTTTTTTTTTTTTTTAATAGCCAACAATTGCTCTGTTTCGATTGAGGGTTTGAAATGATTCCTTCCCAGATTTATGGAACTAATTCTGCAAGACCTGAACAATCACTGCTTTTGCAGAGAATAATACGGATTCTGAAAATATGGGTTTAGTTGTCTTGAAACTATTCACACATTATTAGTACTGTATTTCCTGAATGATGCTGGCTAGGAAGGAAAAGAGAAAAAAAAATGGGATTAGCTTTACAAATATGCAGTAGAGGGTAGTGCTCTTCAAATTGTACCACTCTGTCTGGTCTCAGGAGTGTAGAATAGCCAAGATAAATTCCCACACAGCAAGGGAAGATGCAGCTCTGTCTCTTGGCTGCCTGGAGTGTGGCTGTGGATAGCAGGACACAGAGGATCCATGCAGGGCATGAGAGTAGCTCAGCCTCTGGTCTCCTGTTGGCTTCTCCTGACATAAAGCTCATAGTCTCTCCCAAAACAAGGGGAAATGTGTGCATCTCATCTCCTGGAACAGTACTGGAGTCCAGCAGGATGGAGAGGGCTGTCTTCTGGACCAGTCAGTATTTGAACAAGAATATCTTCAGCACGAAAGGCAGAGAGACGGAGAGCACCCAGCCCAGAATCCCTTAAAGACTGGTACTCCTGGGTAAGGAGGTGTTGGAGCCCCATGGTCAGGGCAGCTGCTTTACTCCAGGCAGGGACTTCAGCCTGACCTAGCCTTGCACCAGGCACCAGGGCCTTTGGAGATGGGTATCTCTTATTGCCCCCTATATAATAGATAAAAGGCAGCAGTGGCAATAACTGCTCCTTCTTTATGCAGTTGCATAACCCACCCCCTCTTTGCCTTTGTTCACATGTGTCCATAGCAAAGCATTTAATTTTGGATTACATGGAACATTTTGTGTCAACTGAAAACAATAAGACTGATCCCCTTCCTCTGCCTGTGAGTTAAACCCCCAAAAATTAACATTTGGTTTTTTCTCTGATTCTAAATTATTTTCCAGTGAGGCTGCCAAGCTAAAAATCACTTCATCATGCAGCTCCACAGATGAAACAAATGCATCTTCTCCCATACTTACCTGATTTGCAATGAAAAAGAGGGCAAGAGACCCCAAAAGAGCATAGCCTGGGTTAGCAGGAAAAGCTGTTGCCAGTGTCCACACAGTAGCTGAGAAGAGGAATTTCAGGTATGTTGGAGCAAACAGTGTGTGGCCTTTTGGAGCAAGATTTTGCTGCAGAATCCAAAGAGCCTGACTGAATTCATAGTCAGTCCAGCTGGGAAAATGGAGATGATATGGAACTGGATTGAAAAATGAGGATTTACAGGAAGGACAGCACCTCTTCCCCTTCACTCCTCTCAGCTGCAATAGGAGATCCCAGTGCCATCTCCACTTTCTTCTTCTGTCACAGTGACATAAGATCCCCAAAGAGCCCCTTCTGAGTGCAATTCATCAAGTTCCCTCCCCAGTTCTTTTGATCAGGCATGCAACAGATGCTGCAACCCTCTATCAAGCTGCTGGACTATGCTATCCATTTTTATTATACCTTTTGGCAAGCAGATACGATCTTAGCAACCAAAAGCCACTTTTACTTTCCAGGGCAGGGCTGTACTTTGCAGAGGAGAAGGACTGTGAAATCAACACACTGAAGTGGCTGAAGAGATAAATAACACTCTAAACTAAAAGTAACTGCTGCAGTTACTTTCAGTGCTCTAATCAACGCCCCCGACATGGGACATCAAAGCAGAGCAAGCCAAGCACAGAATTCAACACGTCCCTGAACTCAAGGCTGTGTGACAGGAACAGCATAGAAATGTCTCGATTATGTTTCACAAGCTGGCAAATCTCAGACCCGCCTTCAGAGAAAGACTGGCCCTGAACGCAGGAAGATGCAGTGGGGCAAGCTGTTCTGTGCAACTCCAAAGGGAATCTCTGATATTCCTGCTTTCATGTGGCACAGTCTCTTGTGAAATCTCCAGTGAAGATGATAAAAGCCTATGAAGTGAGACACTGTCTTGTTTTGGTGGGCTTCCCATGGGTAAGCCTAAAGCTGATAGCAGAAGGCACTGGAGAGTGAGGATGAGCGGGAATACTCTTCCTTGACAGTGTTGGTCAAGCTCTGACCCCACCACTGAATGGGAGAGCTTGGAAATAAGTTTGTTCCATTGACATAGCTCAGAGGGATTATCTCCTCCTTGACCTTACAACCCTATGGCTGATGAGCTTACCAGGTGCTTTTATCTAGCCCCAGCTGACACTGCCAAGGGGTTTTGTCAGATCTGCCGCTGTTGAGCAGAATACCGTCGGATGGATTCTCCATGCCCATTCTGCTTTATAAATGACTTCGACAATGAGGTTTTCACACAAAGCAATGGAGCTTTCAGGCTGAGAGTCAGGGCAGGAGCAGTGAATGAACCCACACTCACAGTCCAATCTGGTGTCCGACAGGAGCATGGATCACAGCAGCTGAAAGGAGTGCTCAACCTCTGAACAAATGCCTGTAGTAGGCATTTGTGCCCACTATAACTACATATGAGGGGTTTAAACATGAGCAGATAAAACAGCCATTCAGGTTCAAATGCAGGGCTCATGAACAGAGATGTGTCTGTAGTCAATCTACCTCTAACCTGTCCATCATCAGTGCTTCCAAAGCAAAGGATACGCTGTCAGAGGAGGTGAAAAATGAGTACATTGAAGTTCCACAATGTACAGTACTGAAAGTGCATTTTCTGGCATGTGTGTGGTCAGCAGAAGCTATGTCTAGGCCAAAGAAAAGGTCAATGTGAACACACACTAGCTGGTTTCTTGGACTCCTGTGTAGTTCATGCAAACCATTATCTTAAACTCACATAGACATCAATAATAACAGTAAATAACTATGATATACCCATTCTTGCCAAACCACAGGCAATCTGCTTCTTTATAATTCTCCACAGAAGCAGGTCCATTCTCTTTCCCATATTACACTCACAGTGGAGAATGAAAACATACTCTCTGGCTGGAGTGGGTTTAGACCATAATGCGAAATATATGTAGAGCCTGTTGCTATCTGGGAGTGACACATGCCTGTGTGTATTGCATATGCATTGCCAGTGTTTCCCTTTGAATGCCATGGGCGTGATTTAATCCCAATGAGCTAGCTCAGTCTTTTAAGAAACCCTTTGGCCGTAGAGACAACTCCTAAAATAAAGTGAATCCTGATGAAAGGGGATTTTTAACATCAACAGGGTTGCATGATTATTGCTTTCATTGTAGTAAGTGTAGTGCTGGCAGTCCCTTGTGCTGAACAGGCAGCCCTGGAGCCTTAAGTCCTCTTCATGTCCTAAAATGCTACAACACGAGCATTTGCTTCCACTACAGCGACCTGTCAAGTTGCCTCAGCCTCGGCTCAGCGGGGTCACTTCCAGGAACAAGGAGATAATTCAGCCATTATGACCCTGTCCGACTCTCCCGTTCTTTGATAAGCCTCCTAACAAAGGTACCAATTAGTGACAAGTGTGATGGGGAATTTTGCAATGCAGACACCTGGGAGCTGAGTTGAGATAGGAAGCACTGGTGGCTGTCAGCACTACACTGGGAGATGGTTCTCCTTGGCACTCACAGGCACAGGGTTTGGGGGTGATTTCTGGGGAAAACACGATTGCTGCAAGAGATGCAGAGTGGGCTCCAACTGCAGGCATTTTTCCTCCAGGTTGGTACTGAGGTCCCGCTCTCTTATTGTGTTTGGCACACTTTGTTTCAGATAAAAATCAGGCACTTTTCTGTCACAAAGGGTCTCATAGAATATTTATGGCCTATTTCAGGAAAGAATAAGATGGTAGCTCTTACATCCTCGCCACATGTCCCTCTCATCTCTCTAAATCTCCTCTGCACTGTTTTATTTGGATAACACAGCATTCACAACGTGCTTTCCATTCTTATATGCTGCTGTCCAGCTGTTCAGTGTCAGGCTTTGCTTCAGGCTTCTTTTCTCTCCAGTCGTGTGTCTTTCTTTGCACATTTGATCCACTGATGTGCAGCGTATGCTCCAGGGCAGTTCTCTTTCATGGGCAAGCACCGGACTAATAGATGATCTCAGGAATGATCAGATCAATTCATTAACCTTCTGAATAAAGTTCTCTATTGATACAGCCCCTCTTATCAGGGAAGCCTTGAGTACTATTTATTCCACAAAGTGGAAACGCTGCTCTCCCCCTCTCCCACCCTGCCAAGGTTATGGCCTTACGTCAGCCCCTGCTGCGGTGACCTTGAGGGTACTAACCCTTTGGAAGCGCTGGGCTTTTTCCCGTCGGTGCGTGCATGGGCACGACTCCCACACTGCGTGGTGATCTGCACGTCTCACTGCACTTTGCATAGACAGGGCTCTTAGCATATATTTGCATGAAGGTTATTGGCCTTCTCTTGCTGTAGCACCAGCAAGATGTTTGATGTCAGAGCAGCCTTATTTCAGTGGTTATCAGTAAGTGGGCTTGCAAGCCTGGGGCTGAAAAGGTTTGGATTTGTCAATGAGGGAAAGCTGGAAACAGGTTGACCAAAGAGGTTATGGAGTTTTCATCTATCACAGTAGATGTTTAAGAAACAACTGGACATGGCCCTGAACAACCTGACTCTAGCTGATCGTGCTGTCAGCAAGTGGGTTGGACTAGGTATCTCCAGAGGTGCCTGCACAAGTCAGACACACTGTAGATGTGTGATTTGGTGACCTTGCTGATTGTGGTCTCAGGTGAGGAGAGTTAGAGGCAACAGAACAAAGGGAATTTAGGGCATTAGAAAGGGCAAAGCAGCCCCAGTTCAGGAGTGAATCTACACTATTTCCTCCTGAAAACCTATCCTAGACAGAGAGGAGACTGCAGCGTGAAGCCAAAAAGCTCTTCTTGTGAGGCCTGGAGACATACATTTTCAACCAAGCCCTGTCTGACTACCTCTCCTCTTCAAATCCATCAGCTTAATAGCTCACAAAAGGCTACATATTTCTCCCTGCCCTTATAGTAATTACTAGCACTGAATCATCTTTTTCAACTGTAATATGTGAGAGACATGAGGTTATGTTCAGTGCCTATTTGTTCTTCTATTTATTCAATGCAGATAGATTTATTCAATGCAATTCAAATTAGCTAGATCATTACTCACTACGGTCTTTCTTCTTGTCACTACTCTAACGATCTCCAAATGTAATTTTGAACATTTGGGTTACAGTTACCAGTTGTAAGGGTCCTGGAAAGTTCTTGGCACTTCTCAAGTAGCAAAAGTCAGCACTGTCCAGCTTTCTCTTTATTCTTTTGAATAAACAAAAAAGTGTGTATCACAACAGCAGAATATTTCTTTTTCTTTTTCTTTTTTTTTTTTTTCTTGTTTGGTTGTTTCCTTGCTATAATTTGAGCATGAAAAAGAAAGGGAGCTATCCAGGTGGAAAGGAATTTCAGTGAAGCAAGCCATTTTTATGGTGCAAAAGTTAACATTTCTGGTAACATTAGTCAGCTTTTACCTGCTACATTTTCATGGAAATTTCCTGAGGAATTTAGGTTTCCCCGGTTTGTTTTGCTACGGAAAGCTACTGGTAGCAGCTGTCAAAGAAAATTGCAAGTATCCACAAATATTGTCACTTTCAAAGGCAAATATTTGCAGAGCATGAAGTCAAGTCATGGAGGTAAGCCATCCCTTTGGAAGAGTTCCTGTTGGCTAAGGCACTGCTACTAGTGCCACTACTCACACCTTTTTTTTATATCATGGCACACCTATTTTTCCCTCTTTCACGTTATTGTTACTGTAGTCACTGCAGTCCCAAAACAAGTGCAGGGCCCTACCTGTACACTGTACAAATATGGATAAACTCACTTTTATCGGCTCTTACTCTTCTATTCACTCCCCTTTGGATTATCACCTGGAGTATTTTTGAGGTCATGTTTTATTTCCTCTCTGAGTGTTTTTTTTTTTCTTTGAAATAACAAGTTATAACCCACCCACCCTCAAATCAGAAGTGGTATTTGCCTTGAGCTTTCAATGTTCATCAGCTGCTATTTGAGCTAGAGCAGTCTTCTCCCCTTCACACACCCCCACCCTATGCACATTTAAATAAAATAAGGGATTCTGGAGCGAGCACCCCATTTCAGGACCTACAGACGGGAAATATTGTGGATATGTGGCAATATGTCATTACAAACTGATCACCCAAACCCCAAAAGTAGGGTTTGTTGGTGTACTTCAGGAGGTCAGCTCGCTGGCATAGCAGAACTCGTCTGAATCCCTGGTACCTGAGCCCCCTATCCCACATGAACATGCCTTGGTGGTCCCATGTGAGCACAGCCTCCCAGGCAAATTAGCAAAACTAGCAGGAATTTTCTCAATTGCTTTAAGAGCTCTACAGTCTATACAGTGATGGATTCCAGCAGCTGGTGGATATAGACTCACCAAAGGCCCACCATAAGTCCCTCACAAGTGTCCCTAACTTGAAATTTATGATCATGATGTAAGAAAACAAAGGTATGTCATGTATTGAGACTTGTATGAATGTGGGAGAGAGGAGGATTTGGGGATGCGGGAGGAGAGAGCCTCCTGTATCAGGGCCCTGTAGGACAGCCGTATAATATCCCCTCTGAGAAGCTGCAAAACTACTTAATGACCTTTCCTTAATGTCTCCTTTCTCCTGGGCAGCCACCAGGTCCCTTCCAAGACATCAAAACACAGGCTGTGTGCCTTGGATGTGAGGGATGATTTTTTTGCAGCCAGCCACTATGGTTGAACATGTTTTTACTATGGTACAGTGTAAGTACACAGGCTCTGGGCAGGAATTTGTCCAGGAAAAAACAGGTGCAAGACCTCAGGGTTTCTAAGAAGATAAGCAGGAGTTATCACTACATGAGGGACACTCCCTTCAGTGTTGTCATGGTAAGGATAACATATGAGTGTAAACACTATAGGCTAAACATCTCTGCATGAAATTAAAAGGTTGTGCATAATCTGTGAAGAATAGCTGAGAAATTCAGCAAAGAATGGCACTGAAATTATGAGCTCCAGCCTTAATCCTCCCTTTTGGATGGGCAGCTGAAGTCTTTCAGGATGGTACTGGAATCCAAAAACATAAGAAAGATAAAACTGTGCCTGAAGAGAGTGCAATTTCCAGCTGCTGCAAAGCTTGTGAACTCCCATCCACAGCACGGATAGGAAGCACAGAACTAATGGAGCACCTGGAAGTGCTGGAGTCACGACTTCAAGGATACCAGCAACATACACAGATGAAGATGCTTTGTGTAGGAGAGAGGTTACCAGGAGTGGGGTTGGAGAAAGGTAGACTCCTTACCACCTGGAGGGCATCTGAAATACAGTGTCACCAGCTGGTCTGAGATAACTATACCCCATGGCAGTCTCCATGGGAGGCGCATTAAGGATCTGCAAGGGAGACTTTGGGTGAGGATGGTCTCTTCTCATTAAATAGCATTGTTGGGAAGCCACATCTTTAGGACAGTCACACTGAAATCTGAGCTGAAGCTGGGGCTGGTGGTCACTACTAAATTCTTCAAACTACTAGCCATTCAGACACTTCAGAAGATGTCAACACCTTCAACCCCTTCACCAGCATCATGAGGAGCAATCCCATCTTTGCAGAGCAGGAACGTGTGGCAAATTTGGCCACTCTGGGAAAAACTGTTCATCTGTGCTGTTAGAAATACATTTACCTTTCCTCCTGCTAGTGTGGGAAAGGGACATCTTTATCTTAGGACTTAAGGGAAAAACCTAGTAAACAACAACATCTTAATAAGAGTAAAAGAAAACACTTTTGGCAGTGCTGAGGCATTTGCTATAGCAGGATTTGCTATTAGCTCAGTAAGATTAAAAGGGATCAGACATGTTATGTGAGAAAGAACTCAATATAAACTTTGAAGTTCTTCAGCGGTTTAGCCCTCCTGCCTCAGGTATAAGTGCTAGAGTCCTCAAAGACATCCTTCCATTACTCCTATCACTCATCCTACAAATTGCAGTGGCATCCCAGTGTGGGCAGGAGGGAGCAGCACTTGAGCTGCATTTGGGCTGGCAGTTGCCAGACACAGGGATGCCAGCCAACAGCTTTGCAGACTATGGGCTTCCTCCAGGGTAGTCATTCCTTTGATTTCCAAGAGGACCAGAGTTTGAGAGGATCCCAAATGAGTCTGTGCAGGGAGACATCCGTTCCTCCTCTCTCTGCGAGCTGGCTGCAGGCACGTCCGCCCTGCTGGAATATGCACATTTCAGATTATCTGACCTTCTGCAGTCTGGTTGTTTTGGCTGTGCAGCCTTGGTTTATATTTGGTCTGGGCTGGCTTTTGCTTTGCAGATCAGGTGGGAGGGTTTAACATTGTGTTTCTGGGGATTTGGGGATTTCTTCTTGCTCCTTCTCCCTCTCTCTTATTTCTCAATGATTTCTCTGGCTGGGTCAGGTTGATCTGTGTGGGATCCTGGCAGTGCACCAGAGTGTAGCATAAGCAGTGCTTGTAACATTGATTGCATTGTATACTCAGTCACTGGGCTGCTTGGGAGCCGGAAAACCTTTTACAAAACAGCAGATTTGTCCCCATTGAGCACACTTACAGCAACTGAAATGAATACAAAGCCCACCACAGGCAAACCTCCAGGTATCTCTTGGGCAGAAAATGTACCAGGATATATCCTGTCACACTGCAGCCTTCTAACACTCATGGGAGATCAATGCTAATTATATTAGGTCATACTGCTTCTTCCTACGAGTTATTTTGCACTAGCTGAACTTTGTAGGCATGAATCCATCTTCAGTCATACACAGAGGTCAAAGTGATCTTTTCAAAGTCTGCTCAATCCTGATTTTCCCTTCGCTTTCTAGCAATTCTGTTTTGCTAGGTTATGGCCTCTTCTAGACCTCTGCTCCCACCAGCAGTGCTGGGTGATCCAGCAGAGTAGTGGGTGCAACTGGGCAATCCCATGAATACTGCTTGGTTCCTCTTGACCACATCCCAAGGCTGTCCCCAGGAGCAGGCTTCACAGGGATACCTTTGAGTTGAGAAATGTTTTTCCTTGGGATGCTTCCATGAATTGCTGTATGCCATTGCCTGCTCCCTTCCTCAATGGGAAGGCCCGCATGAGCACTCTACCCCTGCAGATCCTCTGGAAGCTTCTCCAAAGCATCCATGACATATTCAAGGTAGCAATGTAGACAATATCTTAGAGAGGTGGAGACCAAGGTCAGAGAAGTTCCTCTGTGTCTTGAAGCAAAAAGTTCCCCAAGTTAACCTGGTGCTACCACATGAGGAGAGTCAGAGAGGGCTGAGGGGGTAGCGTGCGGAGGCTGCCTTTCCCAAAGGTTAGGCAGATGTAGAACGGAGCTTGCCAGGCACTTCACACATCCAGAAGTCAGTTTCTAATTTGAGAAATTTTCTAATGCCCACTGTACTCTGGGGAATGCAGCACGGCAGAAGGCATGAGCTGAGTGTGGAGTCCTCCTGCCACGCAGCTCCGTAACTCTGTCCCCACCAGAGAAAAGGGGCATTGTGGTGTCTGGGAGCACCATGCCAAAGAGGAAACAGCCTGGCCAAGGCACAGCGGGCAGCCTATGGCCAGTGCCATGCCACTCCAAGGCACCTGTGGATGTGATTGAAGGGGAATAAAGCAGTGGGGAGCTCTTCACACACCTCTGTGACAGCTTCTACCTTGCATCTCCGCCTTTCTCCTGACATCCCTAGAGAAGACAGTGTGCAGGGAATGGGGTCACAGCAGCCCCTGGGATCAGGTGATATTACATTGGGCATCGTTGTTGGACAGGCGACAGCATCATGTGGCTTTTGTACTCCCTTGGGCTTAGAGCTCTTCCGGTTTTGAAGCAAGTGCTCTAAGCTGGGCTATGCTTCCCTGTTGGTCTGACACCCGAAACCCGGCATTAGATTTATCACGCTCGCAAGGCAGCCTTGTGAGATGTTTGCCAGGACATGAGGCTAATAATTTAATCAGGTGAATTCAGATGCGGTCCTGCGGGGGCTCAGGTTGCATTATATAACAGGATCTATAGGAGACACTGTTGGGTGACAGGTTGGATTCTGCACAGCCTGCTCCAGGGTGGCCATTAAAGAGAAAGACTGCTTCCATTTTGTACCCTGTCCAATGTCATGAAGTTCCCGAGGAGTGTAATGCATCTTCCTTTCCATAAAACTGCAGCAGGGCTATGAAAATTAAAATGGTTTGTTTTAATAACAGAAAATATTATGCAGTGATTGCCCAATTCCAAAGCAAGAGAAATGGTGCGATTCAGTCTAAGGGACTGCACACAGGTTTCCATCTGGCTTTCAGGTGGATTTAGCAATCCATACACCTGTCTCTACTGAAGTGCTTCACCCTATAGATCTGCAAAGTCTATTAGGACATGCTATCAGGACCCTGGGGCAGGTAGAAGGGTGCTTGGGTGACAGCTGCTGCTCACATCAGGTACAGCGTGAGGTCTCCTGGGCATTTTGGTGGATTATATCTGTACCATACACTCACTTGCCTTTCATTCTGTAGTGTATTTGATTAGTATCTGCCCAGCACTCAGCGTGTTCATACCCTGCTGCTGCACAGCACTGACTGTGTAAGACTGAGGGGATTGCTACAATGTGTGACCAAAGGCAACACAAAATTCAGCACACGAGAGCAGGAAAGATTTAAAAACTGTAGAGTGAGATCATGCTTGTGGAGGCAAAGCACAGACTTGCTTTGCAGCATACAGAGCATCAGGTGGAGGGGGACCAGCACGTTGGAATCTCAGCCTTTTGGACCATTTGGACTCCACTCATCCTTCTTTTCCCACTAATTCCCCACTGGTCATGTTGAATTGCAGAGCCAGCAGCCCTCAGAGATGAGTCAATCTCTAGGTGGGAATCCAGGGCTTACACTTAGGTTCATGCTGTTATTTTTGTTTGTGGTGTTTGCTTCTCATTACGGTAAGCTCCTAGGAATGTCAGCACCAAAATAGAACAAGAATCACAAGGTTACCTGCTGAAGAATGAAGTAAACAAGAGGGGTATTCTTTCTCTCTGATTCTCTCTTTTTCTTTTTCTTTTTTTCCTAAAAGAGGAATTTTGAGTACCTACACTAAGCTCCAGGGTGGAGATTTCAGGTTTGGAGCTTAAGTTCATCCAGACACATGAGGTGTTTCCGGCAGGCTTGGCCTAAACCCCTCTGAGGAGACGTGCAGCCAAGTTGCCATGGGTCTGCAGCAACTGTGGGGATGCTGTTCCTGCTGGCCTATCCTCGCCAGGCATGAAGGTAGGGCTCTGCTGGTTCTGGAGAGCACCTGGCTCTGGAGTGCCCTGGCTAGCATTGGCCTACCTCTGTCTGGTAAATGAAGCTGACACTGCAGAATGATCCAGCGAAGTATAAAGGCCCTTTGGGAGAAGCTGCAAATCAGGGATGGTGGGCTGGCAGCACTGTTTCTGGTCCCCATTTCCCAGGGCTTATCCCAGAGGAACTATGAGCACAGGTAGCTCTGGAGCTGCACCTGCAGCAGACAGCCCTTGGCCCTCTCTCAGAGTCACAAGCGAGCAAATACAACCTGTTTCCAGAACCACACTGAGGTTTCCCAGGATACCAGTGCACAGTCCAAAAGAGACTTGGAGTCATGTTTCTCTGTATTAACTCCATGAGAAATGAGGGAAGGGGGAAAAAACCCAAACCAGCGTCTGGCAGACAGAGACGGACCAGGAGTGACTTCCCTGTTTCTAGGAAGGCAGTGCAGATGGTGGGAAATATTTCACCCCTACAACAGCAGCAGTTGTAACCTGGCACTAGGGCAGCTGGGGTCTGGTTCCCTCCTCTCCCCAGGCTCCTTGTGTGACCTTGAACATTAGGCTTGCATAGAGCAAGCCTTGGTGCCCCTACTGCAAACAGCCTGCACCTGCAAAAAGACAAGTGCATTCGGGAGGGGAGGGAACTGAGGACCCCATTAGTATGCAGAGGGACCAGTTCCCTCCTTAGAGCCAGAGCAGGAGGTCAGGGTAGAGCCACCACCTCTGCTGCTGGCTCTGTGCATGACTTGGAAAAGACACTGCTTGGTCCCAGTTTGAGAAAGGGCGCTTGGGAGAGAGAGTCACACAGAAACCAGAGCACCTTGGTTCTCCATCTGCAAACTGACAGCTCAGACGGCCAGTCTAAGCATTGTGTTATGCTCCTGCTTTGCCCAGAGGATGCCTGGGGCAGCGACAGGGACAAATAGCAGGGGTCTCCTCAGAACAGAAACCCCCACATTGCTGAGTAGGACTGCAGACAAACAACACTTTCCAACGTTAGCTGGTCTCTTTGTCTCCCCTTCCACTTTTTCAAAAAGAAACACAAAACTAGTTAAAAAAATACTCCTTTTCACAAAACCAAAATGGCTTGCATATTACAAAAGTTAAAATAGCAGCTTCAGCTCCTGTACCTGTCTGAGATGCAATGGTTCTATGGGATCATCCACATGCCAAGTAGTTAAAATAAGCCAGCAGCTGTAGCCTTTTATCCCTGTCTGGTATACTAACAAAATGATTAAAAAGGCACAGCGGTTTCACTGGCTACCCTGAGCATATGGCTCTGGGGTCTATGATGGAATATTATGACAAAACTGGGGAAACTCCAGGCATGAGAACCTGTGATGGCAGCTCTTTCTGTATCAACATGGAGAGACAAGCATATGAGGCACTGCTGTGGAAAGATGTGCAACAGAAATTGCCTGTCTGTTCTGAGGGTGGGAAGGTGGAGAAAGATGAAGTAGAAAATAAAGTCCAGAACTGCAGCTTTGGCCTTTCCTCTTCCTAACCCTCAGCAGAGAAACCTGCGGGGAGCACAGGCATGACTTCTTCAGACATGTTTGCACTGTGCATCACCCTAAAAACTACACTGGAGTTGGAAATAAACCTGCTGCTGGATTGGGGGGGGCGGGGGAGGGTAGAGGTGGGGGTAGGGGGGTCAGGTACTGGTGCTTGATTTGGGGCTGTCTGGCCTTGGGTTCTTTCCTACCACCCCTTGCCTTGCTCAGACCTGAACATGCTTTGGAAAGAAGATGTCTGCTTCAAAACACTGATAATCACTGTATTTGGCCAGAGGCAACCAAAAGGTGGAGGCAGGCAGCAGTTGGGTGGAACACAAGGGAACTGTGAAATGCTCAAGATTAGCCAAAGAAGCAGCAACCCCAGAGACACCACATGCCCAGGAAATTTTCAGGCATGGGCAGGCTTAAGTTTTTCTATGAAATATTACAGGGACTTCCTGAGGGAGGGGAGTGACACATATCTCTGTGATGGTCAGGGGCCCAAACCAGCCAATTTGCAACCCGGCAAACCCAGTTTTTGTGCCTGCAATTACGTGGGAGGATGGAGATGACCCATGAGATACTGCAGGACACAATATAGCAGATGTCCTGTCCAAGAATGCTGCAGGGAGATGCAGTTACCAGGAAAAGCTGGGCAGAAGATTTCAGTGTGAACTGGCTTTGAAAGGAGGAAGGTGTCATTTCAGCTGGAAAAGCTGGGGACCTCACATCTGGGCAGGGGAGGAAAGGTAAAGCTTGGTGTGGGCTGCAGGGTTTAATTAAGAAGCACATCCTGTCTGGCCAGCTGAGCCAGGGCTGCTACAGCAGTGTGGTCATTGACATCTGGTTGAACACAAGCATGAGAGCACACACTGGCCATGGGAAGGGGCTCCGTCACCTCAGCACGGGCAAATGTGACACTAAAGGGCTGAAGGGGGTAGTGGGTGGAAATGCAATCTACTTACAGGTAGTTGAGGGGCCCTTTGAAAGACATGATTAGTTCATGCCTTGCTTAAAGAAACAGCCCTGACAAAAAAAGGTGCCTCTAAACTGATGGCTGAACTTTTTGGAGAAGCCCCATAAAAATGTTGTGGCTGACCCTGAACTGCTTTAGAGAGAAGCAGAAAACCAGAGGAGATGGTGAAGTATTGAGAAGTGGTGTGTGCAGGGCAGATGGAGAGGACACCAGTGACAGTGGGATGGGACAGTGGTGGTGGGACAGTGGTGGTGGGACAGGAGCAGGCTTGCCTATTAAGACTTGTTTTACACTGAGCCTATAATTTTTTTAAGTAATTCCATTGCAGCACTGGGATGAAAGCAGAACAGAGATGTGCACATCCATTTTAATCACTCCCTCTCCCTTTTGGCTGAATAGCTGAGCTCACAAAAGATCCCACAAAGGTCTCTCTGCAATAGGATACCCATGCAAGTGACATGGAGAGATCTTGCTCCTCTTTTTTAACAGGCCATTCTCTTTCCATGGTGTTTTGCTCCTTTGGTTGCAGGTAGGGGGAGGATTTCATAGGTACCACAGAAGGAGGAGTGAATGTGAACTGGTCCGTATCACCATGGAGAGCTTCCACAATCCTCTGCCACAAAAAGATCTGAAGCCTAGTTTCAATTTTCCTCCACGAGGAAGAAACACTTCACCAAATCCTCATCAATGGCTCTCCTCAGCAGGTCCATGAGCTTCAGGATTCCTGAGAGCATGGGCTGATGTCTGCCTGGGGCTTCCTAGGTGGGAGGCAGCTTGGGTGGCTTCAGATGTTATCTGGTAGCATCTGTTTTCACACTCTTTCCCACAGATGGTGCTGCTGCAGGAACCTCAGAGTTCAAACTTACACCCAGCTGCTGGATGTGCTTGTGCAAGGCCAGGGCAGCCACAGCCAGGCAAAGGAGAGTGAAGCTTCCTTTATTACAGTATATAAAAGCAAGAGATGTGTTTATGGAGGTCAGGAAGGGCTGGCTCAGAACTTGAGATATTCTTCAAAGGACAAGAGCCAGCTGCTATGGGAAGCAACCTCCACCTTGGTCCTCAGTTGCATGTTGAATGTAACAGCAACCACTAAGCAACAGTTGATAATGCTCTCAGCACTAATAGCTTGAGAAGTTCCAGGAATGGTCACTCAGTTAAGTATTTGCAGTAAAATCTGCCTGGGAAGAATTTTTTCACCAAGTAGATGATATTTGGTCTATATTGAAATTTATCTTTCCTGTTTCAGTGTCTAGTTCCTCCCTATTTGGCAAGTCACCATATTATTTCCAGGTGGGCAAGAAATGGACACTTGATAGAGTTATTCATTTTTAGGTCTAAAGTGGTTCTTACCATTACCAAACACCTGAATCTCCCCATAGTTTCCATTTTTATATGAGTCTTGGACAACTTTAGCACAGCTTCAAGCTTTTGCCTGGATTCAGAGTTTAAAGGTCAAAAGGGAACCTTTGCAGTAATCTTGAGAGTGAGCCTGTGCAACACTGGATTTCACATTAAAATTTCCTTTATTTGCTTCATATACAAATCATTTTTATATACCTTGTAAGAGTGCTCGGAAAGTGCTTCAAATTCCAGAGAACAAAGTAGATGTATTATTAGTGGAGAGCAAAGAGCAGAGCACTGTAAGCAGGCATCATGCTGAGTAGGAGGTTTTAAATAGTTTCCTCTGAGACAACTTTGGCTCCTTCTGTTACACGGTTTTACTCGAGTGTTCAACAAATTATCTCATGAAGGAAGAAAATATTGGAAGAACAATGTCCCTCATATGTCTTGCAGGGGTTGAAAACCACGGCATGGAAAGAGCAGCCTTAGCTCCCTAAACAAGTTAAACAGAAAGGAAAGGCACAGAGAGGGAAATCCTCTCTGACTTTGTTAAGGAAATGTGATACAGTTTGACATTTTAATTGCGATTCTCCCCTTATTATCTGGCACACGTTCATAGTGCCCAAGATGTTGTTTAGTGAATCCAGCTGCCTCCTCCGCTCCGTTTGAAGTCCGCGTGATAGGGGAGTGTGAGAGTCAATGTGATTTGTGTATGAGGAAACATAAATATGTCACAGGAGTTTAGTCTTATAGGTCTGCAGAGTTTATACTCACAAAATCTGTTGTGCCCTTGTTTACACACCCAGATCCAAAGGCCTGACACACCCTCGCTCTAGCTCAAAGCTTTCATCATTCCTGCCTTCTTTCTAGTGAGGCCATTGCAAAGCATGTGGATGATGTTTGACCACAGTTTAATATATCCAGGAAAATGCGCTCTCAAATGTTACGAAGAGCTTTAATCAAAGTTGATTCTTTGTCATTAGCTGAGATGAGCACACGCAAGGTTCTGCAGCCACATGTACAAACTCCTAGGCACGGGCCTCCCCATGTGCCAAAAATTTGTCCACACCAAAAAAAAAGTGGAAGGCTTGCAGATATGTCAACTTCTGCACACCCCTGAGCACAGACACCTGAGTGCAGAGATGCAACTGTGCTCAAGTGCTGAATGAGCATGCTCACTCCTGCCGGCCAGAATTGCTGAGATAAACTCATCTGTTTCATGCTGTTCTTACCTGAACTTCACCACTGCTGCCGGTCACAGGGGAAGGCTTGGCATAAAATGTCCCCGTGATTCTGTGTAGCAGAAGAATGGAAGGATTTATCAATGGGCAAAGTTAAAAACAAACCATAGGAGGCACAGGGATCTGAGTTAACAGAAGAGACTTACAAGAACATGCTATTAGTAGGAGATACCCTAGTTTCTGAGTGTCTTCTTCAAATGCCAGGTTGCAAAATCTATGCTTCTGACAACGAAAGATGGTAATAGCCTCCGTTTGGATAGGAGGTTCTGTGAGAGAAGCAACCATGTGAATAGAAGGACAACCTAATTCAGTCTTGGAGTGCAACTCTCTCTCTGAAGGCACTAAGCTTGCACCATGCCCTCCTTTGAGCTAGAGAAAATCGATTTTGTAATTAACTTTACTTGAATGAATGACCCAATAAAGGCTACCACAAAAAGGCTTGGTCCTTTCTTGGTCCAGTCCTTTCTCAGTCCAGTCCTTTCTCCAGCACTGAGAGAATGGGGAAGAGTGTTGGCAGGACACACTTGAAAAATCTGGAAAGATATTAGACCTCTATTAGTGGAGCCTTATGTAGAGGTGTCATCCGGGGAACATCCAGTGCTGTGCTATCTCAGTCTAAATTGAGGGCTGAGCTTGTTACATTTCTTACGCTTTTAACCTTTATTTCTATAGCCCTGATGAGTGAGGTAGGATGATGAGATCCCCTAAATGAGTCACAGTTTGAGGAACAGGAATCTAAGTAACATTCTGTTCTGGATGCTTAGACAGAAACCTTAACAAGAAGTAAGACAATCACCACATGGGAAGTGTCAGCTGGTTGAAGGACTAAATCACTGGAGCTTTGCCTTCTTGGACACACAAAAGATAGCTTCCATTTTTGAAGAGTAGATTTGGAAAAAGCACAAAAAGGGGGCTTAGATGCAAAGCTCATGATTTACAGGGGATCTGAACATATGGTTTCACATAGTGGTCTTTCCTGGTCCATTTCATAAGAAAGTAGGGTTATTCTTAAGAAGGAACATTGAAATAATATGGCTTGGGTATAGCATGTAATGATACTGTGATGATATGATTAGCATGGGGATTGGGTAGAAGGTTAAACTGCCCTTTTCATTACTTCTTTAACACTCATTCATCAGTTACCTGCAAAGTGACACAACCTCCAGCTACATGAATATAGGCTGCTAGTTACACAATAATTGCAGATTAACACAACAGAAATTACCTACTTTCTTCCAGCAACCACCATGTCCTAGTCACCAGCACACAGCACTTCACACAGCTGAGCTAGGGAGATAGCTGTGGAAAGATGTGGAGAATTAAGCAGGTGTGGGCAAAGTAACCCTAAGGGAGCATTTCAGAGAGGCTCACAATATTTTATCCCACCCTGGTGGCTTAATAACCTCATTGCCCATCTCTTAAACAGTGTTTCTTACTTATGCCCAGAGTCTTGGCAAAGGGAGCCGTGCAGTGGCCAATGCTAGACTGAAGCCAGAGGTTCAGTGATAAGGGAACATGGAAATGAAGCCAATACTTAATTTTGTCTCCAAAGCTTGCGCCTGATACTGTAGCATGAGCTCTGTCAGGCCTTACTTGTCTTCACGCTGAATGCCCAAATCATGTGAAAGTGGAAGGCCATTCAAGAACAGAGTGGAAGCTCCTCTGAAGGACTTTCCCCTCCCCTGCCTTCCCCCTTTTGTTTGAGGAAAACAGGTTCCTGACATGCCCAGAGCATGAATTCAGTTAGCACTTGAAACAGTTAGAGGCCAAGTGGCTTACGAATCTTTCCTCTCCCTGTAGATACTACTGGGAAATTGCTCTTGTCCCAAGAGCAGACTCAGAGAATTAAATGCAAAGCTGGGAATTTGCAGATGACCTAGGTGGGAAGAGCCCCCATGCCTTAGATGGCCTCATATCTGTTTCTATCAGCAGAAATATCACCTCCCTAGCCACTGAATCAGTGAGCTTGGGATTAAAAAGGGAGCAGTGTCCCACTGATAAAAGCGATTTGCTTTTTCTATTTTCTCACTTGCTCTTTTGCTTTAATTGTGGCACTTTGAAGTGCAACTAATTGTAAAGGCTCCATGAGCTCCAAGATATCAACTGAACCACAGTACCTAGCCATCTCCAGGCTCCTCACCTGCAGCAAATGAGGAGTTAAATGCATCAGCTGGCAGCAGGGAAACCTGCGCCCTCCCCTTCATATTTGTGAGGTGCTCACACACAGAATCCATTCCTCTGTCCCAGCTGACACACGGCAATCTCCAGTGACAGACCATATGTCTGGGCTTTCAGAGGTGATTTAGGCTATTTCAGTGACTGATTTGTCCCGGGTAGAAGCAAACATCCTAAAAGGGGCCAGCAAAGTTATTACCCAGCCCAGCTGTGGGTCACAGCCTGTTGGATGATGTGTGCTCTTCCTCATCTGTTTCCGTGCAAACCAGTTTCAGTGGCAGGTTAAACTAAATCAGATGACTCTGTCCTTCCTCAGCTGAGCAACACTGCACCAGCAGAGCTATGGGATGTTTTTCAAATTCCAGCAGAAGCACTGTTGCATGTAGGTGTTGAGTGCAAACACTCTAAAACTTTTCCTGGTCACTTGCAAAGTGATTGTGCATCTTTGCTCTCAGTGGCAGAGATCATTTAGTTCACTACATCAACTGGATCATTTACCTAAACCGCAGGATCCTTCCTGGTTATTCTATATGAGAGGCAGACATACTCTGCATGCGTTGGGAGTGCCTTATAAAGGTCTGTTGGGGAGACTGCAGGAGAAGTGAGTATCTGCAGCCAACTATTGGCATTGAATAGCCCTGCTCATTTTAGGAACCCACTAGTGAGACCCTTTAACCATTCCTTCCCAGTTATCCCTGCCTAACATTGCTAGTTTCACTGACTCTCTCCTGCCCCCATCGCTCCTTATCTGATCACCTAACCTCTCCAAAATTAGTAGTGCTATGTTTAGCCTGTTCTGGCACTCCAGGCACTCCTGTTGGTGCTGAGATGGTCTCACAGGGACCCTACAAATTTCCATTGCTATTGGAGAAAGGAGTGTTTTCAAAACTGCTGACACCGGATCCCAGTAAGTGAACTAAACCAAGAGGCCGGAGGCTGTGAAGTGTTCTTAATATAACCAGGGCAAATAGCTCCCATCTTGTGTTACTGAAGCCCCACAGTCATGTGTCCTAGCAGCCTCGTACCCCTATCAAACACGAGGGCAAGAGCATGAGGTCATTTCCAACGACTCTGTTTCTGTGACATCATCATGAGAAAGCCAAGCATCTACCTGTTTTAGGCGTGGGAAGTCAGAGGAAAGGGCAGGCGCAGAACTTAAGCTTTCCTTTCTGCTTCCATGTGAGCCAAAGATAGTTTTGGAGGTTAGAGTGGGGTCATTTTCCTCCCCTTTCCTCCTTCTTGGAGGACACTGTAGTCGTATCACTGGCAGCTGTTTAGGAATGCTGGGCTGAGGCAGCTTTGCTCCAGCCTTACCGGAGTATGCAAGAGCCATCTACAGGTGATGGGAGATAAGGCGGCACAGCCCTACCTTCCTCCCTTGCCAGCGGGAGAGCGAGAGGCTAACCCGAACTTGTGCCTTCTCCCCCACATTACAGCCCCTCTCCAGCATCACACTTCTTGCAGATCACCCACGCCTTATGTGAGCGGCCCTTATGTGAGCCTCTTCCAGATGCTGGCTTCAAGTCAGGGAACCACCAGCCGAGCTTGCTGGGGAGGCTGGTGGTCCCTAGGGTGGTGAGCCCTGTCCAGAAGACCACAGGGAAAGTGTCACTTGCGAGCCACCATGGGTGTGAGGGCCCCTTGGAGACACCCCTGCAGCAGTCCTTCACACACCTCTAGTGAGGCAGCAGGAGGCTAGACCTGTGTGGCCAGGAGTCTGGATCCAGCAGAGCAAGAAGGGGACCATCACATCTCAGTCACCAGCCTTCAACTCCAGCTAGACTTTGGCCATGTTCCAGAGGACTTTGCTGGCTGCTGCAAGGTGCTTGCCTGTGGCAACCTGCATGACCACCGTGCCAGTACACAGAAGGAGTCAGAGCCCAGCCAGCTGCTGGAGGAAACACGGTGGTCATGCACAGGCTGCTGAGAAGGGTCAGTCTTGCACCAAAAAGAGAGGGCTCCAGCTGGAGGGCAGTGATTGTGAAACATTTAGAAAAAAAATGAGAACTCCTCCTAGTAAGAAAGGCTGTTGTAAATTGCTATAGTGGGCAGAAGAAGGTCTAGACTTGAAGGTCACTTCCATTCAGTGGACCTTGAGAGATTTCATGTAAATCTATAAACTTTTTATATATCTACTTTTTCCATCCACTGTTACCATAACAGTTCTTTCTTTCTTCTCCTTGTGCATTTCTACATGGACTGATGTTCACAAGAGACAGGAGGAAAGCTCTGGGTATACTCAGTGTCTGAAATATACTGATCCCAAAGAGGGCATGTGGTGTTTCTATACTGCAGATATTTGCCTACCTTTTTTTTTTTCTTTTTTACCCACTTGCCTTCAAGATCTCTACCTTCTCTTTTTTTTCATTTGGGATCTTCCCCCAGTGCCCCCTCCATCCCTCTGTCCTCTTCCATTTGTTTTCTACACATTACTCTGATTGAACCCAGCCCTGGTTTCTGAGTGCTGTAGCCCCCATGGACTTGGTCTGACTGACACATGACATATTTTAAAGAGTGTGGACTTAGCCCTGGTGAGGTGAAAGAGCAGTAGTCAGCATGTATATGCTATGCAGCATAATAGAGGATACAGCTTTTAATTAAAACTGGTATTTCAGGACCCCTGCTGGTGGCAGTTCTGCTGAAATATGACATCGTTGAAGCCCCATGCGTTGTAGTGTGACCCCTTCTCCAGGAGCTTCAGCTCCCAATATCAGTGCCAGCTCTTGGAGTGATAGGAAGTGCTCTGTGTAATGGCTAAATACCCAGGTTGGGCTCAGAGCACTCCCGTAGTGGGATGGCAACAGCTTTGTAGCCTGGACTAATGGACCTGTGTGGCAAAGTGCAGGTCACAGCCATGGCACTATTTTGTATATTTTTCCCAATAATATCCATTAAAAATTATATGAAAATGTAATGTGGAATTGTGTCCCTATTGTCACATACATTAGTGGTACTAGACTCCAGGAGGCTGGAAGCAAGGTCTTCCAACATGAACCCTATTTGTTTAACAGAGGGTAGCATCTGTTCTTGTGTCTTGTTCTACCAATATCTCATTTCATTTATTCCTTTCATTTTTGACACCTGCTGCCTCTGACTTTCCAAAGCACTCTCTGCTATCCTAGCAGGACTCCCCACCCCAGCTCTCCATTTACTCCTCAGCCCCTTGAAGGTATCACCACAGCTGCAGGGAGGCACAACTGGGTATTAGAGCCACTGCTCCAGACAGCAAGCATCCCTTAGCTCCTTGTGGTGCTACTGCCTCGCTGTGATACCTGGGGCAAGTCACTTGGGCCTTGAGCTGCAAAGACCAAGACTTCCTCAGTCTTGGTGTCTGTAAACCCGATTAACAGCACTGTCTTATTTCATGAAGTGCCACGGTGGAAGCGGACGTGCCCTATGGACAACTCACAGGATCAGGATGGCATCTTTGAAAGAGAAAGCAGCAGCAGGCTGGGCTCATTATGAATAATTCTCTTAAAATGGAAGCAGTGCTGCCCACGTGTCCCTGAATACCTTACCTCCCTGGCACAAGCGGAAAGGGCACTGGGAGCCTCAGCTTGCCCAATTTGGTTCCTGTGCACACAGTATCCTTCATGCAAGGAAAAAGCCAAGCTCTCAGAGAGCTGCAGTAGCTTTACACAGCACTTTGCATTTCTCTCTGTCTCCCTTCAGCCAGATCATGACCTGTGTCCAAGGCATGTCTCAGAGCTGGGTATGTCACATCTTGAAGTCACAATGTTACCTTGTCCTAAATTTTCAAGGAAAAAAAATGCATGCTTAATGGGTGGGCTGTGAGATCAAAGAAGGTATTTCCCACCAAAGGTGAAATCAATTGGTGCTCTGTCCATCAGAGGGCATCTGCCAAAGGCCAGTCACTGCATAGCACCTCAAAGAAAGTAAGACGGAGAAGAGAAACTAGGTTTTACATAGAAAAAAGAAAAGTTTTCTAAGCACACCTGGTGCCCAGAGCCATAGTTCATTTGCTAGATAGATGTTGGGGTGTTGTTTTAAAATTTATAATATTAGGGTAGGTTATGGGGAACAAGCCTATAATTTGGACCCATCAACACCTCTGCCTATCAGCAGAGGAAAAAAACAGCAAAGAAGAGCTACCAGCAATGCTCCTGATCCTCTGTCACCAGCGGCAGGCTTGGTGGGGCCCTGGAGCTCCTCAGTGCCAGATTCTGGTGAGGGAGCGTGGTCCTCCAAGAGGGAAGATGGGTCAGCAGTGAGCAAGGAAGTAATTTTCTGTCCATAGGGTGCCTCAGAGGGCTAGCAAGAAAAAAGAAGCAGAGCTACAACAAGTCCCCAGGGTCATGCTGGCTGCTGACTTAACATGGAGAACAAGGTTTCAGAGCAGGAGCTGAAGGTCTTATTTGTATTTGCTGGGGAATAATGTTTTCTACAGCTCTGGAGATGGGGGCATTCTTGACTGTTGAAGGGAAGACCAGGATTCTGCCACTTAGTCGCAGAAGACTTCTTGAGTGGAGACCCTTGAGAGCTTCCCCAGGCTGTGCAAGGAGAACTGCAGATCACAAGGTACCAACCACCTTCCCACTCCTGCTGTTGCTGAGGACCTTTTGGGGGCCATCCCCAGAGGAGAAAGAGGAGCTGTGCCTGACGCTGTTCCGCAGCACCTGTCCTGCAGGAGATATACAGGGGTACTTTGGCTCTCAGCAGAACTCAGTAAGAAAGTCGAAAGAAACCCACCCTAAGGGACCCATGTCCTTTTTATTCACAGGTTTAGGTTTTTCACACACCAGCAAGCATGGAGTTAAGACTGCAGTTCAGATTAAATCCAAACATTTGCTAGTGTGGGAATTCCCAAAGAGAGCAACCAAACTACATTCACTCTGCCCTCCCAGCAGTGCTTTTACACAGCCTGCAGCTGAGTCTGCCTCGGCCAGCTGCAACAAAGACTTTAATCTTATCAGTGACCATAAAAACTCAAATTCCTCTTAGCAGAATTGCTGATGGGGACGGTGGTGCCAAGCCTGGATTCACTGCAGCCCTGTGTAATCAACAGCAGGAAAAATACTATTCAGAAATTCACAGATTCCTGAATCATGAATTCCTATATCATCCCCCACTTAACGGAATCCAAAATGGCTTTGTCACTTAGGGGTAGGATTTTTATGAAGTTAAACAGGTACAATGCTTTCTGCAGGCTCATCTGAAGTGCTGCAGAAGTGATCTGCCCTGGCAGTGGGTGTGCTTGGCTGAAGGTGGAACCCACAACTCCTCCACATGGCTTTACCAAAACAGTGAAGGAGGACTGGGTCCCTGTGGGCAGGAGCTCCTGGAAATTACATGTTTCTCCCTGTAAGATGAAGTGTGTTCAGCGAGGGTGGTGTATGTCCATGGGAAAGGCTTGGCATTTTGATAGTGAGAAAGCAAAACCTCAAGTGCTCCTCTCCCATCTGGGTTCTCCTCTATGTATGTGTGCAGGTGCTAGAGTTTGGGAGCAATAGGTGGGCTCATGTTTCAGACATGGAGCTGGGATACATGTCAGTGGCTAATTTTGGTGTTATTGAACAAAAAGATATAGATAAGGTTCTTTGATTCCCGCAGTCTGTTGCTTGGAGCTGTGAGCCCCATCCCACAGATGCTTGGACCTTGTGCGTGAAGTGGTGAGGACCACCATCTCCACCAGCACACAGTAACTATGACTGGCTCCCCTCCAGCCTCTCCATCCCTCTTTCTACCCCCAAACTTCCCACATGCATGGGTCTGCAATGACAAGTTCAGCTGTTTCCCCCTTGTACACCTGCCACCACCATCATCCTTTCTGCTGTCTCAGGTTCATCCCACTACTTCCCTATTTGTCCTCTCTTGAGGTATTTATCTATCACCTGCTGTGACTCCACCATCTATGCCCAGCCCCTCCATGCTTTCAGAAGACACAACCTCTGCCTCTGCCTTATGGTGCATGTGTTCTCTCCTCTCAGCCTGTTCACGTGTTTCCCTCCCTGTGGTCTTTACACTTCTCCTGCAGGGCTGTGAGTCAGTCTGAGCTCTGCTCCAGCTCAGTCTGGTCTCTAGTGGAGGTGCCTCACCCATGAAAGGAGGCTTCCCCTCTGGTTTTCAGCAGATGGCTCCTCCTGAAGCCGTGGGGAATATCCCCCAAGGATATCCAAGGACAAAGAACCTTATGCCAAAGACCTGGAGTGACCACGCAATGCAGACACACTTGGACGCCCTCTGAGAACTGGTCTGTAAGCACTACTCCCGGCTTTCCAAGGTCCCATTGCTGATGCTGATAGGAAGTCACCCTGCTTATACAGGAGAGGCTGGTGGAAATACTTGGCATGCACTTCAGCTGTTGATAAGGTTGGACTATCTGCCAATACACATTGTGCCTCTCCCTCTGTCTGACTTGGAGTGGTCTACAGTTCTCATCTCCATCGTATGTCAACAGCTGTGCCTTCTGGCTCCTTCCCCTTGCCTCACCCTTTGTACATCTTGGATTAGTTGCTCAGCACAGGGGTTGGCCAAGACCCCAGTGCCCAGGTCCCGTGATATCTGACTGCTTTGGGAATCGAACCGTGAAGAATATTGCAGAGGCACACAGTAGTGCTTGCAACTGCATTCAGACACGTGGCTTCACTCACAGAAGTGTGCATCTAACCCTTGTGTTGGGCAGAGGGAGATAATGGGCCTCCTTCCTCCCACTATTGCAGGCTAAGAAGTGACAAAGAGCCATCCTAATTAGGGGCTACAGAGATGACGCTTCCATGGAGAACAAGTTTTATTTATGAGCCAGATTAGGAGGCTTTAATTGCTTTCTCTCCTGGTTTCTGCTCAGAAAGGTACAGTAATCACAGGAACATTTTTGACATTGTTGACATAGCTTCCCAGCCCTCCTGCTGAGAAACAGGGACTCTTGCATACTTCAAAAGGGCTTAAAGGCTCGGGTTGTGCCACCACAGTAGTAGTGCCGATCTAGGACTGGGGTGGGGGGAATTTGCATTAGAAGGATTAAATACCAGGGCTATTGTGGAATTTTAAACTGATGTTTTCCGGCTGACCACAGGCCCAGAGCTTGTGTGTGGCATGTTTGAGCCTCAAAAGTGCTCTTGATCCTCTGATCTTTTATTTCATAACATTTCTCCCCACTCCCTCCCTTCAAATGTATTTTGCTTTTCTTTTGGCTGCTGAGCAAACACTAGCAAAAGGAACACATTGGGTTGACAGTACTGAGAGCAGTATGAATCTCAGGAAAGCTTTCTTTGTGTGTATTTGAAACACTGAGAGTCTGGATTATCCTTCTAGTGCTGGGCCCTGCAGCAGCAACAAAGCTAAGACAAGACCCATTCTGATCATTCTGATCCAAGTGCCCTGTGAAGCTTTGCCACAGTTCTGAACAAACACTAAGGGACATTCTTACACCCAGTTACCTTCCAAGACATGTGTATGGCTTGTGGTTTATATGAAACCCTCCTGACTTTCATAGCATGATGCTGAATGGGTGGTTTCTTGCAGCTTCTTCAATGTAATGGGATCTCTACTGAGACAACCATTACCAAAACTTTAGTCCATGATATTCCTGGCATTTCTCAAGTACATCACTCTGAAGGATGAGGTTGATCCTGTGAGGATGCTCAGCCTCTGACACTACTCAGTCAATCACGTTCCTGTGCCAACCTGCCATCCAGCTGTCATTAGACACAGGCTCATGCTGCACACAGATTTCCTGCTGTGGTAGCAAACAGCTTCTTATTAGGTCCAGCAGCTGTTTCTGGGTTAGCTCTCAGAGTAGTCACCCCCCTGAACAGCATCATGTAAGAAAAACATGGTTCTTGGCAAGGAAAGATGTCTGGGGCTGGGGTTTGGTTTGTTTTTCTTTTGCTCTGCACAGAGGTGAATACCCATCCTTCCAACTTCAGCCTTGCCACATGCAGAATCCCAAAGCTGAACGAGACTTGCCTTGGCTTGTTTTTGAGACAGACACTGGAAGCTGGAAAGGGGCAGTGTTGGCTTTTAGCATGAAGCATTGTGGTTCAGTGTGTGAGCAGGGTCTGGGAGGGGGGCACATGCCCCTCCCTGGAGGGAGGCTGGGAGCTCTGGGGGTGTCCTGCTGCTGCTCCTCCCACATCACAGCCAGCAAGCATCCCTCTCCATGGCGCCATCATGACAGCTCTGTGAAAGAAGGGACCCACAGCCTGCTCTCAGCTCTTTCTTAAATCTGGTTGCCTCCCTAGAGCACAGCCCTGTGGTTTACAGGGCACAGGCACTCTCTGTAAGCAGAACCAGTCTCTTTCGACTGCAATGTGGCCCTTTGTGGTTGAAGGTCCCAATTAATGTCAGCTGAAATTGCTGGAAACCTAATACTAAAATATATATCTATTCCTGTTCTTTCAAGAATCACTCTTTCTGGTGTTTCTAGTAGTTATTATAATTCAGCAAGGACTTGGCAATTCTTCAGAGCTAGCATTTTCCCTTACTCTGATGCAGCAGAGTAATAAAAGAGAAACATCTAAAGATCTTGGACCAGTCACACAGAGAGGCAGAAAGGGGAGTTCAACTTCTTCCCTGCAGCCATGACTCAGCTTTACTGATCTTCCTCTACATGGTAGTTTCCCCACAATGATGGTTGTACCACAGCCAGCTATCCCTCTACCATATCTCACACATCCTGGCATGAATCCTCCCTAAGCTGAGCATGCTGTCACAGAAGCAGCTAGAGGCTTCAAGAGCAGGTGTGCTCTCATCTGCTTTTGACAGATGCCTGTTAGTTATTTACACAGCACAAGAGGTGCACTTGGTGCTAGACTAACAGCAAGCAAGACCAGCCCCTTTCCCCAATGAGTTTTCCACTCAGGTTGTGCAGATACCAAGAGACAAGGCAGGATCAGACATGAAGGAGGGAGCCAACCATGTCATGAAGGAAGATGATGGTGAAAGGAGAAACAAAAGGTGTGAGACATTAAGAGGAATTGAAAGGGGATGAAGAAAGGCAAACAAATGGTTTTCTACCCATGACAAACAAAGCATAGAGAAGGATCAGAAATATGTCAGAAATACCAGGGAGTAATTAGAAAACATACCAGCTTGAGCCTTAAAACTGGCAAAGCTCCTGCCCTGGCCACCATATCTTGCTTGTGCAATAAGACTCCCAGGAAACTGGGAATAAGCGTTTCTAGAGATGGAATAGAAGGGGCTGCCATGAATTGGTCTTTTGCAATATGCACTGATCTGCAGTATGTTCTGGATTTGTAACATGAAAGAATAAGCAGGACCTGGGAAAGCATAGACATGGCAAGATCTATGCTGAGCTGCCTGAACAGGCCGCTGGTCCTGTATACTTGGGAACAATTCATCTTATAGTAATGTTGTTCAGAGTCTCGTGCCATCCCTCCATTCAGGAGGCAGAGAGGGCAGGAAAGCACCAGTGATACTACAAGAGGGGCATAAAATCACCACTACCTGCTCACAGGAGACACAGCCTGCAATCCAGCCTGCTTCACTCTTGTGGCTGAAAACTGTAAGGAAAAAAGCTGCTGACATAAAGGGGTCCTTTAAATCAATAGGCAACCTGATGGCTTTTTGATTCACAGTGCCCTGATTCAATATCCTGCTGGAACAAGTATAAGTCTCTATTTGATGGTGCTCTCAGCCAGATGCCTTTTTGAAATCCTGCACTGACCACATCAGACTATGCGATTTCTCTCCTCCTTGCCAGGATGCACTTACATGTTGGCTGCTTTAATAGTTGAGGTGGCCCTTTTATTTTAATCACTTCTTTTCATTGGCTTCTGCAACCTTCTGAAAGCATTTTGAGTTGATTTTTTTTTCCCTTAGGCTGAAATTTCTCACGCTCATGCTCAGCCCCGGGTGATGAAAGTTTGACGATAATCTGCTGTTTGTTGCTGGTGTCTTGACTCAACAAAGTGGTGATTTTGGGCTGAAACAACTGGAACTCACTGATACACTGATTGGAGTAGGCATGGAACAAATTGTGCCTCCTCACTAATTCCACACACTCTAATTTGCAGATTTCCTGGGTGTCCCTTCACCACTGCTTCAGCACCCAGGCAGCATCCAGAGTCCAGAACACCCTCCTTGCTTCAGTCCATGCTACCTGCTGATCCAGCATTCATGGTCCTACTGTATGCCTTACCCATGCAGGTCACTTCATTTAAGAGACATTAGCAAAGTGGTTGACATTATTAAACAGAAGCAAATCAAACAGAACCCACATGCTTAGCAGGCCAAGTCATTGCAACGTCATGCTGCTTTTCATTAATTTTTTTTTCCTTTGGCACAAACCTTGCTAACATACGGCCCCTGATTTTGCAGAGTGCCCATCCTTTCCCTGTGTGCCTCCCCTGACTTCTAACACACAGTACACAGAGTTTTGCTTTCAAATCCCATAGGACAAATGGGCCTATTCACAGGACTAAGTGCTACCCAGTGTGGTTTCCAGAGCTAGCTTGTCTGCAGCACAGGACCTGGGGCTCTTGATTTCAGCTGGCTTGCTCTGGGTGTGGGGAAGTGAGCTACCTCTGTGTACATTCTTATGGCTCTCCTGCTCTCCCTTTTTTTTAGGGTCCCTTCACCTCACCTTTTCCACTCCCCTACACATACAAGTGCCAGGAGACCACCTTCGCCTCCCTGCAACTAAGCCCTTGGCAACATGATCTCAGCTGGGTACTTCATCTCCCAGTGGTAGCTCAAGATCAGTCAAGGGTGACATCTGAGCCCACATTCTGCTTTACGCGGTCCCTGCGTGCTCTGCAACTGTTAGAAAGAGCCCGCTGGAGAGTTCCATGAAAGGCAACACCGGGCAGTGGCAGAGGACTTTTCATCTTGTTTCACCCCATGAAGAGCCCAGGTGAGCAGATACCTCAACCCAGAGGTCTGTGAAAGGAGAAAAGAAGAGATTAAAAACCTTGAACCCCTTTAAAGTCATGAAATAGTCTGAGAGTGAAAGCATCTGGCATTGGCCAAATGCTGAGGGGGCATGGCAGGGAAAAGTATCCAAAGGCAGGCTAAATTCAGAAGAAAACCAGAGCACGTCTGTGCTCCCCTTACCCTCTCTTGGCACCCTCCACCACCTGGAGCACCCATTGCAGAGCCTGCTGGGAAGCAAGGCGCTTTTGCAAAGGGCAGACTATTAACTTTGAATCAAAAGGACATTCAGGCAGCCAGCAGGTCTGGCAGGAGGGAGGGCTGGGAGGAGCACAGCGCCCATCTTCCCCAGCTCTTGGAGCCCAGCCGGATCAGCTGGGGCAGGGGGGAATAAAACGTCTCCAGTGTCAGCCAGTGAGGCTTGCCTTCCCTTTATAGCAGCCCTGACGGCTGAGTGAGAGACACCACAGGGAAAGCTGGGCTAGAGGGGTGAGGGGGGCCAAATGCTGGCCTGCAAAGTCAATAGTAATTTAACACTCCACTGACATTTTTGGTTGGCAACAGGATAGATATTTAAATCATAACCTTCTCTCTCCTACACCCCTCCTCCCCACTAAAAATAAATAAATAAACCGAGCAGCCCTGTTTTTGGCCTGCCAAGAACTTGGAGCATTTGCTGTGCACTCCCTGAGCCTCACGTTGGGCACCGTCAGCTGAGTCTTTCCTTGACATCAGGGATGCTCACTCCCCTCAGCTTTTGGAGGGGTGCTGGGGACCAGGTGTCAGCAGGGTTGGCCCCAGCAGCTGGCTGGGACCCAGGCCTGTGTCCCTGGGTTGCCGTGCAACCGGAGGCACAAGGCTCAGCATACGTGCTGTTTTGTCCATGTGACAGCCAGCTCATACCAGCCTCTCTGACCCCTGGCATGGCACTCATAGGCCCCAGCTGGGCTAGTGGCCTGTCAAGGGGAGCAGGAGGAGAGAGTGGAAGTCTGTGAAGAAAGTGGGGAAGACAGGAGGAAGGAAAAATAAAGGTATTTTTGAATCTCGAGTGGTGCCCTGAGAGAGCCATCAGGATCTGACACCAAATTCTTTTCCACTTGAAACTGATGCCTGAAAACAGGGGCAGGTCCTACATGCTGCCTGCTCTCTGCAGGTTACGGAGCTGTTGTCCCTCAGCCCCTCAAGCTTGCAACCTTCTTTTTATGAACTTTTTCAGATCCTAGAAGAAATGGAGCTCGTTGCAAAGCCATCTCCTGTTCAGTGAGAATTGCCCAAAATCTCACAAATCTCATGTTCTGTTCACCCACCCCACTGCGTAAGACAGAGGATCAGCTCCACCATCTCCCTTACCCCCTTTCTCTTGAAGGCGAGTCTTTTCCTTGCACATGGTACTGCAAAACAGCTCTTTCCCTAAGGGAGTTCTCTGTCAGACTTTACAGCTCTGGTTTCTGTTTGCACCCTCAGTCCATGGGTCCTAATCCACAAGGCAATGAATTCAGTGGAAAAACATCATTTAGCTGCAAGGACTGTTGAATATGTCTGATATCAATTAGGATCTAATTTGTCTAGTCTTATTATTCACATATGAGTCCTGTGATTGAGACTCCCAGCAGTAAATGGGAATTTTTCTCTCTCTCTGCACCTTGGTTTTAGTGGTTTTGATCAAAGTAAATAGCCTGGCTTGCACTTCCACGGCTGCAGCCCCTGCCTGCCACCACTGGGCTACATGTAGCAGAGAAGAGAGATAACTGTGGGAAGGGGGAAGCAAGAAGAGCTTGGAAAAACGTGTGAGTATTGAATGTGCAGTGGAGATATATCTCCCGAGTTTTTCCAGTGGGATGACCTCCAGGTGAGCAGCAGGAAAAAGGTGCCAACAGTGTTGTCAGCAAGGCACCTTTGCTAAGATGTGGCAAGGCTTGTGTGCTTTCACAGAGCTGGCAGAGACTGAGGTACTGCCCAATAGTCTACTTTCCACTGGACTGTGTGGGCCATTCGTCTAAAAAGCTGAGAAGAGAAAAAACAGAGGTGTAGACAAAGAGCTAAGTAATGCCCAATAAAACTATGGGATCAGCTCCCTCCAGTGCACATCAGCACAGCTCAGGGCAAGACTGCAAGTCCAAGCGCCTTTAAATTAAGGCTGTAGTCCAAAAAATGACTGAAGGCTAGCCTGTTGCCAAATGCAGGTGCTGACTGTGAATATTAGGGCTAAAGCTGCTGCTTTAGAGTATCTGAGAGTTGGATTCTGTCCTATTCCCTCCCTTATAGTGCAGCAGCAGGAGAGCTGCTTAGTGTAGTCCAGTCTTTCAAATGTTGGTGCCTGAAAATACATTCCAAAGTATGTGTGGAGCAGTCCTTTTCAGAAGTCCAGTGCATTCAGATGAATAGCATCAGATGTCCTCAGAGCTATTGAAAATGCATTCCAGCTGCCTAACCCTGGCTTTTGGAACAAAATTTGAGGTGAGTAGGATGGAAAAGTTTGGTTTCACTTGTTAGCAAGTCCTTCAGTTCATACCCAGTGGAGAAAAGGGACTAGCAAAATTTAGGACAGCTACAGCAGAAGACAATAGAGACAGAAAATTGGTCTGTTAGCAGATTTCCACCCATTCTTTTTGTAAGCCCATGAATAAATATCTCTCTGATGCCACTGTTTGGTTTTATTCTTCCTGAAAATGGTCCTCCTATTATTTTTACCTCATCCCTTGGCAGTCTTTGTAATCCCTTCAGTGCATTCTTTTCTGTAAGAAATCTACTCTGAACCGAAGAAATGTCATGCTCATGGCCACACGACAAGACATTCAAGACACCTTTATTAGGGCCTAAACTACAGTGGGCTGTGGCTTGAGGTTATGGATTGTGCCACTGACTGAGTGGAAGCAGGAATGGCTGTAGGACTGTGCTTCCTTTTATCCTTCAGATATGTCTTACTTTCAGGAATGCTGGGCAACTGGTCATAGGGAATGCTTTTTAATCTCAGTGACTATTTAATATTAAAGAGGTTTTTCTTACTGTATCAGTTTTGTACAATTTATATTCACCTCCATTCAGGGACAAGGGGATTTTTGGGGATGCTGAGCTTCATAGACCACTGGATTTGCGTTATGATCTGAATGGACCACAGGAACGGCTGAGTGGACAAACCTGGATGATGGGAGCAGTGAGTCTAAGAGAAGGCAGACTATGAGTGTGTGGGGTTCTACTCAGAGGAGTCCCTCCTGCAGCTCTTCCCATCAAAAATACCCACTTACTCCCTGTGCCTCTGGGATCTGGCTTTATCAACTAAAATCAGCTCAGGATCTTTGTCTGCAGATTCCAAAATAGTCCCACTCTTGCCTCTCTCCTTCCAGCTCCCTCTCTTTAACCAATACCTCCTCAGGGCCAGGGGGATGCCAGAGCTCCCAAGGGAGTAGTGGTGGCGGGGAAATCCCAGACATCTGGAGACAACCTGCTGCAGGGGAGGGTTTTAAATGCCAGCCTTCCCATGAGAACCCAGGAGGCATGAGGAGAGGGACCAAACTACTTCTTTCAAGTCCCTTCAACATTCAAGCAAATGTTGCCCAAGGACCCCCATGGGCAACTTGTCGCTTACAAGACATCCTTATGAGGTTATCCAGGCACATTTGCTCAACAGAAACACATTTGGCCTAAGCAAGAATAAATGAGATTGGACCTTCCAGGCCTTTAACCCTCTAAGTCCTGGCTGGTCAATGGACAACAGACAGTGGTATTTGAACTACTGTGTCTTTACAGAGAGTTTCACTGTAGGGAGGAGACATTCTCATGGCAGAGGACTCTTGTGGGGGGCCACGGTGGCATTCTGAGCTTGGTATTTTCTGAGTTAGTCTCATGTGAACACACTCCCCGAGGAGAAAATGACACAAAATCAATTGTACAGATCAATACCTGTTCTGATGTATGATGCACTTCCTGGTGGCAGGCCAGATGGACAATTGAAGGTAAACATAGTCTGAACAAAGTCTGGGCACAGCAAAACGTTCCAGATGGGAACTAGAAGTTCAGAGCTCATCAGAGCCATCTCCACACACACATTACAGGCACCAACCAAACACTAATAAATTATTAACAGAGCTGCTGTGCATTAGCCTCAGCTTTTGGTTTCCTTCCACTATTTCTGGATAATTTCACAAAAAAAGGCAAATGATAGGGAATTGTGCGTTTGGGGAAATTAATTAGATATTCAGCTCTCTGTGGACCTTAGACAATCCTGAGAACCCTGTTTCCCCCTCCCTAAATACCTCAGGCCACAGACTAGTCCCTTGAAGTTGAAGGTTGCTCAAAGGCAGTTCTCTTTGGAGTCTGTCCAAAGTCTTAAGCATCCAGCTCTTTCCTGAAGCCCTACAGAGTAATGCAGCGAATTGAATGATCTTTATCTTCAGAGTCCTCAGTTCTTCATAGAATGGGAAAGAGACAAGACCTGGAGATAGAAGTTTTTGCTTATGATGAAGAGTTGATTCAAGGAAATCACTTGGGCTTATTACCTCCTTCAGACCCTCCTCGCACATCTCCACTTCCCCTTCACCTCCTCTATCTTTCAGCTGTGGGAAGTCTGGACATCCACCTGCCACATCTGCCTCTTGGCCCATTTTTCATGCCTGCAAAGTTACAGCTGTAATATCAGAAATACTTTACTGTAATATCAGAAATATTCTTTCTTTTTTGGGTGCTGCCTACTATTTTGCACTCCATGGTATGGTCATACTGTCCCACTTGTTCATCCCTTGGGGAATCTCCATTTATTTTGTCAGGCACCATCCCTAGCTTTTAATAATGGCCTGAAACTGATGCAACTCTGATATCCAGCTGTGACCAGGTATATAGCCCAAGTGGGCAGAAAAATCTGGAGATGAAATTGGTCTTGTTCTTCTATTCCAAACAGGGGTTTCATAGCATTTCCCTTGAACTCAGGCATCCTAGTCTATAGGAGATGACTGGTCAGATCCCCAGGTGCAAGAGTGAGGATGACACCAGGGGAGACTGCACCCTGGGATCTCTGAAGACCAGAGCAGGTCTGCACCAGACAGCTTCATTCTCATCCTCTGACCTTCAGTTCCCCCTCTCAATAATTTTATTCATTATACAACAGCAGGATTAGACAGTGCCTGCTGGTTGGCACGGTCTGATGGGTATTAATACCTGCTGGCACAGAAGAAGGCACATGCCAATACTCCTGTGTGCTAATGAAAAGGCACCATTTCCACTTCCATTTCAGCACACGCTGAGGTTTCCTGGGAGCCAGCACTGATCTTTGTGTCAAGGAGAACATGTGCTGCCGTCAGCCCTGCCTTGCAGCTCCAGGAGTCCTGCAGCTTAGGGCAATGACTACCATCAGAGAATATGATGAGGTCAAACTCATACCTCATACAATGAGGTCAAACCCCTACAGAACTACTGTGGGGCCAGAGCTTCTCAGCACTGCGTCACACAGTAGAGACCTCCAGTGTCATGCTGCCTTCATGTACACTGGGGTTATTCTCTCAGAAAAGGGAGTGAAAAGCTACACCAAGACACACCAAGGCTGGATGGTGCAGCTACTCAATACTTTTGAGTTTCCACTGGGAGGTTGACTTTAAAATTCCCCCTCTTCACCTTCCTCACACTTCTGCAAGAGCTTTTTTTGTCCAAAAAGACTGGATCAGCTCATCTGCAGCCCTCTAGGAACTCTTCAATCACCATTTGGGAATTCTGCCATCCGGTTGAACCCTGGAGAAGTAATAATGATGAATACCTGAGAGAAACAGGAGGAAGGATTTCCCTGGCACACTTGTATATAGCCCTGTTGCAATGCCCCCACCCAGAAGAACTGGCCTCTGGGACTAATCTCCAGGCAGAGCAGTAAATAATGTTTGACTTGAAGGGAAGAGAGACAGAGGGATCTATCATAGAAATGTTGAACAAGCTACAGAAGGAGATATTCTAAACTCACAGTTCTATGGCCCAAAAGCAAGATGACACTCCAAGAACACTTCATGTGACCTTACTGTCATCTTATCAGATTAGCTGGAACTCACTGTATCATAATGCTATGGGGCACAAGAGCTAAGGGAGATATTTTTTTAAGAAGTAGGTAGTATGTACAATGGTCTCCAAACGTGTTGGAATAATAACTATTTAAAGCATGTTAGACTTCCAGAAGAAAAATGTCCCTTGTTGCTTCTGATAAACTGATTTCAAGGCCATGGGACTGAAAAGGAATTTGCCCTCAAGCTTGCTTAGTCCAGAACCAACCACTGCAGAGTATCTTGCAGGATATCTCTGGAGGAACTGATAACAATCACATTTGGACTCAGAATGGACGATGGAGCTGTGGAGCCATTAGGCTGATTCAGACGTCTGCTATGACCAGAATGGACAGCATCTGTCCACCCAGTCCACAAATGTTTATGTTTCTGATCTAGATGTGATGTGTGGGAATATAAAAAATCCTTTGAAAAAGTGGGATATTAAGTGCAGAAATGGGCATGACAGGGTTCTAGCATGGATGGATTCATGTCCTGAAGGTGACAGATCTGATGTTGTACGGCAAACCAATTTAAAATAACACTCCAAGACTATTAACAGCATCCTGGCACTGCTGCAGTTCAGTATGTCAGACAGTGGGCTGCCTAAAGCCTTTGTAAATGGGACCATGTACACACATATGCTTGGTGATGACCACCCACCCCCAGCAAGCTGAGGGTAGAAGACTTACTGCCCAGATTTTTGAGTGTGGGAATTTTGATTCAGTTCCACGCATGCAGCTCTGTAATTCAGGCCTTGCAAACAATAGTTTGGTCACTCCAAGAGCAGTGAGCATGAAAGGGGTGTGACTGGAGTGGCTCTGTTCCCAGAAGTCAGGCCAATTCTCTAATGGGAGCTCAACCAGCGCCTCTGCTGAGTGTCCAGGAAAGCACTTTTGGCAGCCACTCTGTAGATGGTTCCAGTTCAGGAGAAACTGCTGCTAGATTTGGGGCAGACAGCGTGCAGATCACGTCTGCGTGCAGCCAACAGCACAAGCAGGCGTCTTTGCCAGAGACACTCCTACAGCATGCTTGATCTTGACTTTTTATTCACTGTATTGCATTGTTCTTGCATGTCAGCCCCTTTCACTCCCCTCTGCCTCAGCAGCCTTTCATTGCCAAACCATGCCACATCTCCTCTCTGCCCAAACCATTCTTTGTTTCTCTGCTTCTTCCCCCACTAAAGGATTTCTCTTTCTTCTCTGTTTCAGATGCACATGTCCCCTAGAAAACACCTTGATCTAAGTGTTTCCTAATAGAAGCACAGTGAATATAGGAAACTGTTTTTCTTAAACAAAAAGCCCTGATACTAACCCGCATGTGGCAAACATCCTCTCCTGTAAATTCTTTGGGCTAGGCACCGTTTCATCCTACCTCTCCTAGAGATCCTCCAGCACAAAGCCTCTGTGTAGCTCAATTGCAGTTAACAAACAGGAACTATGAACTGAGCTTGCAAGGGATGAAACAGCAAAACTGACCTTATTGGAATAAGTTCATTCCCCTTTGCAATTAACTGGTGACAGACTTCACCTCTGGCTGAATAAATAAAGTCATTCAGTTTCCAGAGCTTCGGTTACTATTTCATAAACAGTACTCAGCTGTGATTTGGCCTGGCTTCAAACAGGGATGGGTAGGTTAGCTCTGACTGATTTGTTCTTTAAGTAAAAATTAGAGCAGGTACAATGGCAGGATTGCAATCCCCATGTAGAGTATGATGCCTCTGAGAGAGAGACTGTGACTTTGGACCCAAGCTGATAGCTGGGTTCTAAAACCGACTCAGCAAGTGATCTTCAGAAAAATCACCATTCTTTGGGTTTCAGTTTCCTGAAGGAAAAGGAGAGCATCGTAACACAGTACCACATAAACCACAAGGGTGTCCTTCCCTTTCTTGAAACCACTATAGATTCTTACTTGTATAACTACATTTGGGGCCAGCTTCAGGTGGGATTTCTTTCAGTGGAGCACTTCCTTTTTCAAAGCATTGTCCTCAAATGGTCATGAGCATTGCTTTGATGAAGGGCACCTAAGAATCTAGCAATCCTCTGACAGAACAAAGCTTTCCCTGCACAGTGCTATTTGGACCAGACAAGTCACTAAGTATAAAATGTATCAGCAGATGCCTAGGGCTAATAGCTGTTGTGTTTGAAATAAGTCAGGAATGAGCCTTCGTAATTCAGTGCATATCTGTTCTTAAAACATGAGTCAACACCAACACAAACATGGAGGCTTTGACCATCTCCTCTGAGATTCAAAAAAAGCAGTGACCAGTAACAGCTCTGCACAGCAGTGTAAGTCAAGTAAGTCAAGTGCCAGGGGACACTGAGGATAAATGAAGAATGCATGGATGGAACCAGGGTTGGAAAAGCTCTGGACCAGACAAGAGCTTCACTACAGCTTGGTCAGGAGGCCAGATGACAGAGCTGTGAGAGGCATCGGGATGGAAGAATGGTGGAGATGTTCTAGATCTGGACAGAGCAGAGGTGGCAGCAGCAGCAGCAGAGCTGCATGTGAGGCCACATGGGCTGACAGGGAAGGGATGTTGTCAGGCAGAGTGATGGCCACAAATGCTGCATGCACTGGCCTTCAGCCAGGCAGGGCTGCAATCAGCTTCTCACTGCTGTCAGTAGCTGGTGAGGCCACAAAGTGAAAGACAAGGAAGCACAGATAAGATTGTGAAACCCACCACAGATGCGTGCAAGGAGCACAGACACCTTAAGTTGTTAAGAGAATGAGATATTAATGTGAGGCTTCCCACACACAGGCTTCATACAGTGGAGCCACCACCTCACAGCAGTCCTCAGCACATACGAAACTGTGTTTTGTGTACCCTTTGGCCCTGCTGAAGTTAATGCAAGGGCACAGTGGAATACTTCCTCAAGGTTTGGAGCTATTTGGAGTGCAGCAGCAGCTCTGGGGAGAGCGGCAGCTCTGCATTCCTTCATGAGAGCCTGCTTTACGTAGGGCAGGCTGCTGGAGACCCGGATTACAGCACAGGAGGACAGGGCTGGTGTTTAGTCCCCATGATGGAAAAGTGCATGCTCTGCCTGAAGGGTGACCAACCTTCCATTTCTGCAGAGGGGAGAAATGAAACGGATTGTGTGAAGGAGAAACAGATGTTAAAACTGTTCTGTATAACCCTGCCTGGAGGTGGTTACAGTAAACACTGTCATCACTGCACCACACCACTTTTGGCATAGCCAGCTTTTTTTTTAAGCATGCTTACTTGCATGCTTGATAAAAATCCAGAGACACTGACACAATCCCGAAGTTTTCCAGAGAGATTCAAAATATCCAATGGCTAGCAAAATGAAGTAAAAGTTTTAACACCAGCAGAGTGCAATTCCCTGGGTTACAGCATCTCACAGGATGCATCTCACAGTATCTCACTCAACCTGCCCTTGATTACCTTGATGCAGTTCCAGCAAGTGGGATCAGAGGTAGCCTGGCAGGGGACAGTCTAAGCATGGAGAGAGCCACTACTCACCTGTGACCCCAGGCACTGGCAATGCCACAGTCCCTGTGAGCCCCAGGATCCCCTTGGCTGGCAGAGCTTAAGCAGAGGACTCTGCTGAGCATCAGGACACATGCCTGCAGGTCTGGTGCCAACAGCCACCACTGAGAAGCCCTGGAAGGAATCTCAGAACCCCTCAGGACTGCATTTGGCTCTCAAGATGCCACTTATCTGACCCTTCCCGCACCAGATGCCTTACAAACAGCTTCTTCTGCAGTTTCAGTTGCTACACAAGGCTCTTCACAACCGCATTGGGAACAAGGTCTGGGAAACCCCATTTCTGAGTGGAGCAAGACCTCACTCACTTGCATGTACACATGTAGTGTGGGCAGTCATGTCCACCCTGGCTGTAGTTCCCCAACCTTGTCCTGGTGTCCCGTACAGAGGGGAGCTTCACTCGTGGCAAACGTCTCTCACAGACTGTCAAAACCAGACACAAGTTATTGCCTTGTTGCTGGAGGTCAAGGGAGGTAAAGGCTTCACATGAATATGCTGGAAACAGAAAACAAACACATGAAAATCCCCAGCAAGAAAGGACAAGCCAACCTTAACAAGCGATTCCGTTACCCGTAAATAAAAAGAAGGCAATCACAACATGCCTTAAGCTTGGGGGAGCCAAAAGTCATCTCTCCTCTGTGGGTGACTGATGGCTCGCAGGCTTTCCAGCAGAAACTTGCCTGGTGTCGTTTGTCACCTGCAAGGGGTAAGCCGCTCCTGAAGGCTCCTCTGTGCTGGTGTGTGTGCGTGCGTGCATGTAACTCACGGAATTTCAGCAAAGTCGCATAAGAGGATTGTAGTCCTGGTTCAGCTAAAGACTTAGGATTCTGCATAATGTGTTAAGAGGAGCTTAATGCAATCCTACTACTCTGCCACAGAAACCCTGAACAGCGGCCTGTCTGTTCTCACCTTTCCCCATCTGCTAACCAGCTGTGGGAGGAAGCACTGGCTGGCCCCAGGACTGCTTAAAGGAGCAGGTGCATGGACAGGGTTTGGGATTCTGCATCTGCCTTCTCATGGGAACAGATCTTTATACTCACTATGATAAAAAGACACTATGCAGGATAACTGATGCAAAACTCTTATGGTGTGAAGAATTCACATTTTTGCGTAATCTGGAGGCCTCTGGGAGGTGTCTCACAGGACAAGAGGCCTCATAGCTCTGAAGGAGGAATAGAGAACCAGAAAAGAGCAGTTTCAGGTCTCAGTGGCAGGAAATAATCTGAAAGTGGGGACTGGATCCCTTGGCCAAAATTACATCATCTAGGAGGACATGTGGAATAAGTTATTGTGGCTAAGACAACATAGGTAAGTGTTGAGATGAGACCAGCTGGCTGAGAATTAGAGCAAGGATGGCAAAGGGTAAGGAAAAGGGAACAGAAAGGTGAGATACTCATAAATCAAACCTGAATGTCAGGGAATAGTCAGGTCAAAAGGTAGGATGAGGGTGTTTCCTGCTACTCAGTTGCTGGGAAAGTTTGGGTTTTGACATCCAAGACAGAATCATACACATCCTTATTCTGAACTTCTCCATGTCACTGTGCCCCATCTGCAAAACAAATCTATTGTGAAGTCATTTTTCCCAGCTTCTGCCCTAGATTCTCAGATTATAATTGTTCTGTGTTGTGGACAGTCTTGGTACATGCTTAGGTATAGGCTCCTCTGGAGCATTTGGCCACTACTATATATAGAGAAATAATAATGCAGATTAGAATTTCCCAAAGTTGTCACACTGACCAGGATTCTAGCACAATGCAGACTGGGAAAAAATAAAGGAACAAAAGGTATTAAAACCAGCTGGAGAGTTTCTGGATAGAAAATTGGAAAAGTAAAATGGCAGTAAGAGCAAATCAGTGATACAAAGTGATCTCTGCTGTTCACAATCAGGCAGCAATCAGGTGATGTGTGTTACAACATCTGTCCTAGATGAATAATGCAGAGAGTGGTCTATATAGACAAGCTTTACATGTTTATGAGGTTGTATTCTGGAAAGCAGTGACTCTGGGGAGCTCTGGTTGGTTACACAGATAATTCACTGGAAGCTGGCTCTTGGCAGAGCAAGAAAGCCTAACTTATTCCTCCTGGTAGATAATTGAGGAGATACTGAGTAGCAGAAAGAACATTTCTTACTGGCATGGCATTGACAAAATATTTACCTGATGACCACATTCAAAAGGGAAGCAGAATGACTCGGAAAGCTTTAGAAAGGAGCTGCAGAAATTATGTACAATCTTTAAGATGCTATCTAGAATAAGAAATTCTTCAGGATCCCATAAGTTTATGAGAAGAAACTTAGGGAAACTATGATGTTTTAATGATCTACTAAAGAAAACGCATTCAAGAGTAGGAAGGTCTATTACCCCGCAAACAAAACCCTAATAAAATCCAGCCCAGAAGATGGAACCTATAAAATTCAAGCTGGAAGTTAGATACAAGTGTGAGGTGGGGATTTTTTTTTTAAGATTTGAGGAAAGGAATAACTGAATTTGTCACTACTTGGACTCCTTACATCCAGTCTGGGGTAATTGCTAAAGTACATGGTCTAGTTTACCAGAATGTAGTGGGGAAGAACAAAGCATTTGGAGTGCCAGCTGGCCAGGCAGAGCTCTGTGTGTTGGGTTTTGCAAGCGATGTGACGAGATCAGCCGCTGTGGTCCTTGTGGCTGTAAACAGTAAGATCTCGTAATGTATTTTCCATCTGTGATTCTGAAAGTGGCTTTCATAAACCGCCAGTGAGGTGGGCTGACCCGCTGTGATTGTGACCAGAAAGTCTCCTTCCTTGGTGCCTTATCAAAGCTAAAACCTTTGTTGGCAATGCCTAATGACCACAGTCCTTCTGAGGAGACAGATGGCCTTGGTGGGATTTCTCCACAACATCCAAGCTGCATAAGGTTTGGCATGTGGGCAGTGCTGGAGCCAGAACCAGAGTCTTGATGGAGTTTTCTTTACATCTGCTAGCACCGATTTTACCATCCACATGCTGTCTTCTCTAGAAATCTATACACAGGGTGAGATGGAAGCACCAACCTTTTATATCCCTTGAGACAATGACTCAGCACTTAACACTGTTATTTCCTAGGACCAGCATTACGTGTAGAAAATTAAGTGCATAAACAATAACTACCAACACTTTCAGGGTGGACCTATTGAAGAGTTAGGTCCTATCAGGAAACTTCAAAGAGACAAGAAGAACTTATGGTTAAGCAACAGTAATGGAAAGCACCATAACTGGCTCCAACTCTGAGCTTTGCCATTAATAGCCTTTGACTGCATGCATATCCTCCTCCATACCAGGAGTTCTGCAGCAGTAGAAGAGTTGTACTTCATGTCTCCCACTTGTAGCTTTACAGATTCCCAAATCCAGGGGCTGTATCTCTCCATGTAAGCTTGTGCAGTACCGGGCAAAGAAAAGTACTTTTGAGCTTCTTGACTTTTTTTCTGAAAAAATATCTAATAACTCCCATGTCTGCTGAGTATAGTCACAACTTACGAAGTAAAGTGTGTTGCCCCAGGTGAGATTTTGATGGAACCAGAAAGACTATACTGATGATGGCTAAACTGTCTGTATTTCCTTCTATCATCACATTCCAATAAGGTGAAGGATAGATAGTTTGCCCAATTTGTTCTGTAGTCTGTGGGCTCGTATGATTTTAAATGATCCCAGCTCTCAGACTGTTTTCCACTAAAGACAACTTCTTTCTCCTCTGTTTGACCACTTCTCTTGGCCAGCATACTCTGTTCTTCCCTGCTTGCGTTAGTTCAATACAAGTATTTGAGTCTCTCCTGCTCCAGAGTGATTTCATTTGATTTTGTTCTGTGTTCAAGTAGAAGCCTGCTACACTGGTATGGAAATCATTGGGAGTTTTCCCATTCATTTCCATGAGCTCTTGGATCAGGTTCACTCAAATTTTCAGTTTACTTGTCTTATCTTTAGAGCTGAGAGCTGGATTACTATTGCTGGCAGGTATGGAGACCAGACAGTCCTTCCATAACGCAATTGCCTAGGAACTACACGTTTAAAAATGTTTGCTTAGAAGCCAGTAAGAAGGAAAAATAGAAAAGGGATGAGATCAGGAAAGGAGAGTAATATTGATGTTCAAAACCCTCATTGTCTAATGTTAATGAAAAAAATGGTTCACTGGAACAAGAAACACCACATCTCACACGCTGGAAAGAGAATGGCATAAACTGCTTCTGGAGAAGAGACTGAGATTCAGTGAAAGATTTGGGGTAGTGAGTTATCATTTGCTAGTGAATTCTTTCACATATCATAGAGGATGGAGAAATTCCACTTTAAATCAGTAGAAAGCTACCAAAATATGTACAAAATACCTAAAGGACATTGAAGATACCTAGTACTTGTCACTTGCCAAAGTTATGCACTCCTGTATGATGACATGGAGAAAGCAAATGCTCTTGACCCTAAAGGAGAGGTGGACTGTAAGTATGGCAGCAACACCCTCGGAATGCTGATGGATAAAGAGAATTCAGGAGAGCAGAGGTGAAGCTTCAGGATGGGGAAGGAAGACCCACTCAGCCTGAGCTGATGTACGAACCCAAGACAGAAAACTCAGCACAGGCCCCAATGCACTGTCTGAGTCCATGAGAGAGAAATCCAGGCTATGGAAAATAGCCCATCAGTGTGTGGACAAGGAAGACCACTCTTTAACATCTCTTCATAACCTTTAGATCAACTTTACAAATCAAGGAGTGCTCTAGAGACAGGGCATAAAGCATGTATGGTTCCCAGAACCTGTAGGAAAAGCTCCTTTGTGCTCTCTACCCCAGTCCTGAACATCTCAGTGAACTCCAGCATTTCTTACACATTTAGTCTGGTTGCAGAGGGTGGAATGAGAAAGATCTCGATTTTGCGTATTAGAAGAAAGCTCTTCCCTTATCTCTACACTGAGGCTCTTTGCTGGGAGTAGAGAGCAGTTGCACATCCACAATAAAATTGGCTGTTGAGAGCTTGTCTCTTGGCACTCTCACTCACAGGGTCTTGGGAAACCAAGCTTTGCAGCGCATAGGCTTCTCTCTGAGTACTACTGCCTTGTTCTCATGCAACCAGCTGATTCTGATTCAGCAGTGGTGGCTTCCAGAAACAGAGGGAGTGCCCATCCATCTCTAGACAGGTGCTGAATAGAAAAATGAAAGTAACAATAAAAATCCCTGGAAACGGAGATGGTAACAGCAAAAAAAAAAAAAAAAAAAAAAAGGAAAATAACATTGTTACTCATCAGGTTATTACTTTTGGGAAGGAAACCAAATAATTGAATATTCCTCTGGGTCATTCATCTTCATTCTCCTAACTTGATATCAATGGCTGCCAGGTGGTGCCTGCACAGGCTATTCAAATCAGATTATGTTATCATAGTTCTCCAGTCATCGCCAAGGGCAGGATCATGATCATGAGGAGGAAATCTAGTTATTCAGGTACATGTTACCTTATTAAAAGTTTGAGCAAAGTACATTGAGCCATTATAATGGGATTAGGCTTTGAGTTGTGTTCTCAGGGTTGCCATGACTATGTGATTTTGGTGCTGTGCTGTGGGGCTTGGAGGGCGTAGCTCCACTCTGGCCAACTGCAAATAATCCAGACCATCATCACAGAGGAGTGGACACCAGCAGGGACTGTGGCCAAGAGTGTGAAGCTTGTAGAGATTAGATTTATCTAGGTACAAATGCCTGAGGCAGAGATTGAAGGAGAGGTGTGGAAGGATACCAGTGCCTACTCACACTAAGCAAAGCAGCAATCAGGCAGAGCAAGAAGAAACAGCTTTGATAAACCTTCTAGAGTGACTCTCAATACCCAGTCCCAGCCTTTTGCTCCAGTATTAACAGATGTCCCTCCAGAAATCTGGTCTTTCTTTCCTCTTTAGTCCCACCTGTCACAATAGGATATGAAGAGTTCTGAAGGGTTTCTTCTCCATCTGACAGAAGTTCACACATATCCTCCCCTACATTCTCAGTGAATAGGAATCCACTTTATGATAGGCACTAAAAGGTGCCTTTCAGATACAAACAGTGAAGGACAAAGGCTGAGGCAAGCAGGGGGAGCAGACTGTGACGAACACGGGCTTCCTGAACTGCTTTTACAAACAAAGAAGTATCTTGCTCTGGAGCCAAAAACACTGCATTTTTTTACACCACTACTACTATTTGAATGAAACTACTGTAGAAGTGAGTTTCTCTGTCTGGAATCTACTCTTATGATGCAGCAACACACTGGCTGATCCAGGAAATGTTATTAGGGATGAGCCATGGACAACATAGACAGATTCTCCAGAAAATCTTGTCTCAGTGGGACCTGCAGACTGCAGATCTCTCAGTGAGTCCTGAGCAGTGAGTCCATGTGCACTGTATTTTAAACTTTGCATTTTGGTTTTTCTGGTTCTACCTTAAAATATTCACTCTTCACCTTTTAGTCCTGTCACTGGTACATGGCTAGCATAGGAGGCATTTGCAGCAACAGGGAAAGCAACATTTCTTCTCCAGCTATTCCTGTGCCTGGAATGACACTGACATTTTGTGACCACTTACTAGGTTCCTATTCTTAATCTCCTGACAAGGAGTCAAAAGTACCTTGTCAAAACTGACAAGGGTAATTGCAGCCCCCTCAGAGAATGGCCAAGGCTGACATGTCTCCACACACTCTTTGCCAGGAGGGTTATGGCACAAGGTTCAGCCCTTTCCTGTCATTACTGCAGTTCTAAACTCATGTGGCCACACCAGCCCAGATGTGTGCCCTCTGGTCCTTCCCAGATTTTGATGATATACACATCACTGAATGGGTAGGGAAAAAAAGAAGTCTAAACACCTGCCCAAACCCTCACATTTCTGTATGTGACTGCTGGCTAAGGAAATGTTGTCAGTACTGCAGTGCCCCATCAGAGAACATAACACTCTCCTATCCATTCCATCCAAAATACAAAGGACATTTTCTCTGGACCTATCACTCCACAGCAAAAAGAAGTGTGACATACATGCTGTGGCAAGGGACTTCTTCCCCTCTTCATCAGGACCTGAATGAAGTAAAACTCCTAATGTGTGTCTGCGAAATGCTGCTGGACCTGGGATTAACTCGTGGAGAACAGTTATACACTTAAAACCTTTAGCTATCATAAAGCCTTTTTCACACACTCCCTCCCTGGATTGTTCTACAAACCTGTCATGTGCTCAGGAATAAATCCCTTGATGCTGAGATTTTGCTTTTTTTCTTCTTACTATTACAATATATTTTGTAATTATTTTAGTCATCATTTTTGCTTTGCAAATTCAGATTTTAGGTCTTGGTGTGCTGAGAACACTCATGTATTCATAAAATGCAGTAATTTCTGTTATGGGATAAATGAGTACAAACATGCAGTGCATATTTGCCTAGGACGGGATTCCCCTCTCCTGGGACCCAGTGGCTCAGACAACAAAAAAAGAGGCAAGGAGCCTCCCCATCTAGGGTCTTGGCATCAGTCCAGGCTCTTCCGATCTTTTCCCAAGGGATTTACTCCCAAGAGGCGTGCAGTGGATGGAGCAGAGTGGCAGTGGAGTCCTGTGGAGATCCCCAGTGGGGAAAGCTGGACCCATTAGGTGTGAAGTGACATGCAGGTTCCTGCTGGCTCTCTGCACAGGGAGCCAGACACAGCTAGCTGCTTTGTATGAATTCCTGGCCCCACTCACAGACTACCATGTGTCCAAGAAAATCCTCTTTATTCTCATCCTCTGTCTCTCCACAAAGAAATTCTTCCACAGAATTTCTTAGAATCTGAGAATGTTGGCCATTTAGCTGAAGTTTCTGGCCGCAGCACAATTATAATTGGTCTCTCATGAACAGGCTCAGCACTGAGGCCAAAAAACTGCAAGAGTTATTAATGACTGAGTTCCCCTCTACTTCCTAAGAACCAGACAGGCAGGAAAGTTAAAGGGGAACACTTGGGGCTGAGCCACTACTCTCCTCTCATATGTGCTGTCCTGGTGCTCCAGCACCTTCTTGCAGGCAGGAAGCTGTCCACAGTGCAGACACCAGACGGCACTGAGAGTTGTGGGAAGCAGATTGGGCATCCAAAAGCCCTTCTGGTGCTCAGAGATAATTTTGTGGGCCTTCTCCCCGCAGCTGAAGAGTGCATCAGGGTGAAGCTAGCTGTAACCTTTCCAAAGGCAGCTGGTTTGCCACAGGCAAGGTTGAAAGGATAAAGAAACACAGCTGGAGTGGCAGACTGAGAAACAGAGAGTCATAGATCTTTCCCCGTCCACCCCTCAAATGAAAAGACCATCTCAGGAGAGGTTCAAATTGAGAGAGAAACATATTATTACGACTATTACATCCCCATTTGACAACAATCACATGGCACAGTGCCAGCTGGCACCGGGAAGCCTTTGCTGCTTCTCCTTCCTTGCCTGATATGCACCGTGACAAGAATACACTCCTTGTTAGGTTGAGAACTGAAGAATGGGAGAGAAGAGGCCAAAAACACCTCCTTGAACAATCACTATCAAGTAAACAGAGCTGCACTTGGGAAACACATATTTTAAATACATGGTCTTCCTTGAGGTTTTTGGGGAGGAGAGCTCCATGTATGGCTTGGGAAGGTGAGCAAGTTCCCACTTGGGCATATTTCTGTGGTGTCAAACAGGCTAGTGGCAGCTAAGAGGAGAGTCCGTGATGCCTTCATTTCACAGGGGAAGATAAAAGTCCATGAAGCTGAGAATTTAGGGATGCATGCCAACATAGCAGCTTGGGTAAATTTGGACTGGCACTCCACGCTGGTCACGGCTGTGCTCAGCCTTTGATAAGGAGTTGTCTAACAAAAGCTCCTAGCAGTCTAGTGTCATTCCAGCAAGCCACTCTCTTATCAAAGGTCATGTCAAAAATTTGGAGGGAAGCAGGCCCAATAAATGTAGATGTCATAGGACATTGTTTATTCATGTTAATGTTCCTGAAATCATACTTCCCACTGGCAGAACAACTTTATGGAAGCACTGGGAAAAACTGCTGTTTGTTCATCAGCAAAATCGTGCATGTCAGCATGATGCTGTGGTTGAGTAATTTTACACTGAAGTTAGCACAGGGGAGTGTGCTAGCCCTAGAGGTTTGGAAGAAGTGGATTTCAGAAAGGCTGGTGGCATATCCAGCTCTCTGAACCTGTGTACCTACAAAACAATCTAAAGGAACAGTCACCAGGGCACAGTTACTAGGTTTATCCAAACGTGCATCCTTTTCCCTGACAATCTGCTAGGCCAAGATGTTCATTGCTAGTAACTGAAACCTGATTTTACCCGAGTAACATTTGCACCAACCTACCTAAGTGAATCAGGACAAGATTTGGCCTGCATAGACACTGCCTGGTTTGATAAATAAGACAACTGCTGTGTTCTTGTCCTCTCGTGACTTCCCAGGCTTGGCCAAGAGACTCTGTAAGGGGATGTCTCACAAGGGGCCTTTAGGCATCAATGTTTGGCATCTCCTCCCTAGAAATAATTGCCCAGCTATTGTCTCTCTCATGACATGGGTGGCCCTGCAGGGAAGGTCCTACATTTGGTCCTGTTTCTGTTGCAGTTGTCTATGATCTTTGGTAAATCTTTTAGCTTCTGCTACATCTCAGACCAGTTCAGCTTCACTGTCTGAAACAGGCTGGGGCTCAGCTGAAGCTCCATGAGTCTCCTCAGACAAAGTCCACCAGGTGTTGCCTCCTGAGCAGGCTCATGTCCACAGTCCTCCCTGAGATGGCAGCAAAACCAAGCAGTACACTGAAAGTTCCATGGCCCTTGGGAAACACATACAGTCAGAAAGTCAGAGACCAAGAAGGAGTCCACACCTTATTTCTAGTCTTCTTTTTTCAGTGGGCTGGTACAGGCTCCTGTATAGCTCTGCCTCTCCTCTTGTCCTTCCATCCACACTCTACTGATCCAGGAGAGTAAAAAGGCTCTATGAAACAACAATAAATGGAAGGAAAAGAGACTTCTGACAAATGCCCAAATGGATCTGTCAGCAAAACCCTTTCAGTGGTCAGTTCTGCCTCTACCTCCCTTCCAAGGACAAGCATCCTCTTAAAAGAGGCCTGCAGGAGGGCTGTAGATATCAGGCCTAAGATCACAGCTGGCCTGCCTCACAAAGCATGAAAGTGAGAGGAAAAGGGGAGGGTAGGATAATGGCTAATGTTCTTCAACAGCTTGTCCTCCCCTGCTTTTTCAAAACTGCCACTGTCATCATGCAAGGCAATAAGGAAGACAGTCTGCTCTGGCACCATCCACCCTGTGCCCCTCCTGTATTAAGATTTAGATTGAGCTGTCAGTGACCAGATGCAGCTGGTAAGACAGCTGTAGCTCTCTGACTTGATCTATTTTGGATTTACTTGCTCCTCCTCTCTTCCCTAGTTGCATTTTCCTTATGTAATTTTGAATTAGTAAAAATGAAATTTCTTCGGAGATGGGTTTGCATTAATTTTGGGATCTGATTGCACTGACGTTGCTCTTAATTTCCTTTACAGAGAAAAGATGGATTTGCATGCAGATGGGGAATCATTTTTTCAGGCATGACATCCAACCAAGGTCCAGCTGAACTAAACGTGTGATTTTTATCAGGTTGCACGTGATGGCTTGGTCCTGAGTAAATATGGCATGAAATTTGTGGAAGGTTGTCCAGAGCTGGCACACGCTAAAGCCCTATCTCCAAGCAGCATGATACCCTGCAACATGTTCCAGTCAGCTGGATTACGCAGGGAAAGAGAGGGACTGAACAAAAGGGCTGGCCTGCAAATATGCAATGGTGACACTCTCTTTTTGGAGCAGGAATGGCTGGCATGAACAGTTGGTTATTGTAGGCAATGTCCCAGCTTCCCTATCTCCAGTCAAGTGTGCTACATGCACCAGTGGTTTGGCCTCAGTGACCGTGGTAGAGACACATGGGCTTTCTGAATGACCAGTGCTTTCTGGGTGCGTCAGAGATTTGGATGGTGTGGCTAAATGAAGGTGTAGGACCTGGCCTATTCAGCCACCAGTTTATTAACTCTGCTAAGCCACACCAAAGCAGCTCCTTCCTTTTCTATCTATGCCTGTATCTCTTTTCCTGGTACCCGATAAATACTCATCAATAACAGTACTTAGTGCTTTATCACATGTTCTGCTCTCTAACCCCAGACTAGAAAATATTTGACCCTAAGTGATGTTTTCTTCCTCCCCAGCCGTACTTTGTAGTATCAGACTTCAATCTATGTCCAACTCAAACTTAGCTAAAGAATGTGTCGTTGCTAATGTATAACCAGGGAGTGTGAAGCTGCGTGTGAGAACAGCACACACTACCAGTGTGAGAACAAGCTGCAAGCACATAAAGTAGCCTCATTGTGCTACTGTAGAGCATTGTTTGATGTACTTTCTGCAGGACTCAGTCTGGAGACCTCAAGTTGAAGCTAGTTCCAAATGCAGCTGCCTGCCTATTCCAGGGCCAAGCACATCACAGAGGAACTGAAGACTTTTCCCTTCTAGGTGTTTGGTTTTAATCTGCAGTGCTCAAAGATGTCTAAGATCTGATAAATACCAAATCTGTCTCTTACCCCATGCCACACTGTATGGACATTTAACAGAAAGCTGCCTATGTCTGGGGATCTTGCATCAGACCTTGATTCCCCCTTGGTGGACTGAAGTTCAATTTGCTGAGCTTGTTGTTGGTGCCATCCTGATGCTCTCATATGCAAAACTTCTGCTGTGTGATGAGCTGAGAGACACTGTGACTAGGGGGAATGTTTCCAGGATGACTGCAATGGTGTGTTACGCACAAAAAGTCACTTCCTACATTTAAGGATGGCAAAGACATATATGTAGTCATTTAGCGAGACGCAGTGGACCCATGTGAACCCAATACCCTCCCCAGCGCCAGCTAACATGGCCAAGGCTTGATAAACTGGCACCCACGTGCAGTGGGCAAAGGTGGTTCAATTAAAATTCCCTTGGATCAGCTACGACACTCCAGTCTGGCAACTGGCTCGGTAGTTGCGTGGCCAGCGTGGGTGAGCGGCACCCACAAGCAGCACAGAGGATCACTCAGGTAAGAGACTGTGGGCCAGGCCAGATCTGTCGCCCACAGCCACAGCAACCACCTCAAGTGCACTACGTGCTTCCACCCACCACGGAACATTTCCTAATATCCTCTGACAAACCCAGCACGCCACTGAGGAACAGAGTTTGCCTGCAGCTAGAGTGCCCAAATCCAAAATACGTGCCACAGCCAGCATGCATGAGGCCAGGTAGAGGCAGGGAGATTTTGCACGGTGTATCTGGAGCAACCAGATGGGACAGTTTTCACGCAGGGCAACCAAAGCCTGATGACAAGCCAAGGTGGTTGATGGGTGAATGGAGCTCTCACATAAGAGAAATGCAGCATGAGGAATCAGCTTGGGGCACCAAGCAAGGTTCTCACAGGAAATAAGAGTTAATTTGTGGCTCAAGTGGTCCTAGGAGGTATCTCAGGAAGCATTGAGACAGGGAGTACTCTCTGTGCCCTGTCTGCTATTAGTAAAGAGATATCTTGCTATATACACATGACCATGGTATGTTAGGGTAGTCCTGCTGCCTCTGCCAGATTTGCTGTGGTTACATACCGTCCAGTTCTGCAGATACAGGGCCTGTGATGTGACCAAACTTTGATAATCCACCTAGGACAGAAGGAGGTCAACTAACCTCTCACCTCCCCTGTGACTGTGGAGCTCTACTGCAGGTCAAGCCAGGAGGGGTGTACCCTAAGGTGCAAAAGGGCTCAGTCAGCAGGCCTGCTGATGACTGTGGTGTCTGCATGGGAGACAGGATTGCTTGGAAGAACTTTTATGGATTATGAAACCAGCCACGGCACAGCAGAACAGTAACACTGGGACTCTCAGGGCCTGGCTTCCATCCCCAGCTTTGCCATGACCTTCACAGGGTCATGCTGGGCAAGCCATATCCCTTATCTGTGTTGGGCAAGCCATATCCCTTATCTGTGCCTTCAGCTGAGCAAATGTTGCTGCCTTGAGTTAGAAGGAAGACAATGAGGACAAATCTTTGGGCTCCAGGGTTGGAGGGTCCCTCCCTGCAAAGGGTTGGAGGGTCCCTCCCTGCAAGTTCAGGCTGAGAGTGGATAAGAACACCAGTTTGCTTGACAGAACACTAGTGTGCGGTGTTAAAGATGACATCATGGCATGTGAACAAGCATTTACCCTCTGAAGGAGAAAATAGCAGAAGCATGTGTAATCGTTTGCTTTTCATGCCAACATATTTTCCTTATGTAAAGAGAGACTCTGGCGGCCCTAAGGATGCTGAGAGATGCCTGTGCTCCCCTGTGAAGGTGGAACTATCAGGCAAGGATGCCAGCATACCTGCCTGGGTAAATTTGTGCATGCACTTCATGTTATAATAGGCTTTAGTATCTGATAACAGAGACCTGCTGGAGTCTGGCATGAGGACAGAAGAAATCAAAGGTCGTGTCATGAATTCCAGTTATGCTGATAGACATCTACAGCCAGAGGAAGGAGCTCAAGAACACAAACTGTAAACTGGTTGGGAGGGCTGGAAAACAGAAACTGGTTCAGGGATGACAGGTATGTGTCATTTTGGATCCCAGATGGACAATTGCATGTGCATATTCGTCACAGGACATAGCTAGGTGTTTTCCTTGATGGAGTTACCCATGAACTCTGCCATTACCAGTTTAACAAACAGACTAAGCACACTGTAATAAATGTATTAAATAGCTAGCCCATGTCTCTCCAGAGGCCTCTCCCTGATGGAGAAGCTGATTCATGACATGGATGGGCAGATCAGCACAGAGGCAGGAGATGCAAATATGCAGTGTGTACCTTGTACCAGGGAAACCGTCTGCCCAGGGAAACAGCTGAGAATGTATGTGACGTAGCACAAAGTTGCTCTGCTCGCTGCCTGCCTTTGCCTTATTAGTCTGATGCTACCACTTGCCTTGTGCCTCACACCTAGCAGGTGCCTGTGAGGCACAGTTCTCCTGTGGTGCACATTGGGCTCTGAGCAAGTTCACAGCAGGAGTGAGACTTGGCAGCTGTGCATGGAGATGGCTCAGCAATTCCTGCACAGCATAGCTCCGTGATGGGTTCTGGAGGCAGGAAGAGGAGCTGTAGGGTCCTACAATACCCAGAAGAGAAGGACGGGATGGGATGGGATGGGATGGGATGGGATGGGATGGGATGGGATGGGATGGGATGGGATGGGATGGGATGGGATGGGACAGAAGAAAAAATGAAAGATAGGAAAGCAGAAGACAAACTCCTTGCAACTGACACTTCTAGTTGTATCGCAATAAATTATCTCATTTCTTTCCTATTATTTCTTTCTTACTATTCTTCAGTTAAATTAGTCCACTGTTTTCACAACATTCTCCTCCAACCTCAGAAGAGATGTGCTCACTCTGCCTTTACTTTTCAAATCAGGACTTCTATCTGGGTTCACCTGCTTCATGGCTGTAGCTTTTTGCGTCTTCACAGGTGCTGACAAAAGCTTTGCTGACATTGTTTCAAGTCACTTTTGAGCCAGGAAAGATCTGGTAAACAGGCAGGAGGCTGAAAGACAGACACAGCATAGGCAGGGACACTACAAACTGCTAATATGTGTTATTGTCCTTTTTCTTCACTCCTCTGCTGTTAGTGGCACATGTCAGGCAGTGAAAGAACCTACCTGTGAGGAACTGCACTAGGTGCTGGTTTTCAGCAGCTGAGTAGTCACACATCTGAATCACTGAAAATAGTCAGTGAAAGCTGTCTCCAAACTTCTGGCAAAAAATCGGGGAAAATCGCATTGAGTTCAGGGAGGTTTGGCTTCAACTTCACAGAGAACAGCCTGAAACTGAAACATCAGATGCATAAAACCCCACCCATGCATTAACAACAAGGAAACGGGACTAAAACTGATAGATTTGAGCCTCAGTGAACAGATTAAATCACCCATTTGAATTAGCAATTTAAATGAGCAGGAGACCTTATTTTTAAATATTAAATAAAAACTTCTTTGTCATTTATTCTTTTTAATTATTTTCCACAAAGAAAGGTTGATAGTCATCAGGCTGTAACTAAAAAGACCCTGTTGACCTAAAACCACATACAGTCTATGTACTAACTTACTGTTACCAACAGACAGTTTTATCTACACATATTTACTTACAGCTTTACATGTTTTTATTAGGTCTTGATTATTACATTTTTCTATGCTGGGAAATGTGAGTTATGTATTTTTAATTTGTTATAGGACGACTGTTTATCTTTAGAATTGATTCATATCAGGCTGCATACAGAATTAAATTTGAATCTGCTAAAAACCCTAAAAACAGTTTATTAAACTCTTAGTTTATTATTTATAAAACCATTTTTGTTGCAAAACAGAAAAGAAAAAGTAATATTAAACAAAAGAAGTTTTATCAGTGACTAGTTGGTTAAACAGGTTGTTCCAGGACATCATATGCCCCTACAATGTAGATCTGCCATATCTTGTCCTCTCATCCTCATTTTTCTCATAGACCAGAGGAGAAAAACAAGCTTGCCTTCTTTTTCCAAACCTCATCCAGTTTCTCAAGTTTGAATGAGCAAGTCGCTAAATTTAACTTGTTGAATAGACTGAAATGGAATAAATAGTCATCTTCTTCTACTCATGGAAGAGCAATTGCCTTCAGAAGTGGATTTATCACTTAACAAGCTTTGGTTGCAGGTGCTTAGGTAGTGGTTTGGTTCAACTTTCTGAAACGTTTTGGCAGGAAGCATGTGTATCTTAAAAAATAATCAGGACAAAGAGAAGCTTTTTATCAAATATACTGAGATTTCTAATACAGATGGCCATTGTTCCACATTTAAATAGCTCTATTTCAATAGAGAGAAAATGTACTAATTTATAATTTTCTTAACATTTTCTGCCATTGTTATTGTAAGTGGTCTGTGATGGATATTAAGAATGGGACAGACCTCAGTTCCCTGCCCAGTGACCAGACTACTTTAAGCTGCCACTAAGAGACTGTGGCTGGCTCCAGCTCCACAAATCATTGTCCCAGAGACAAAGTTTCCAGTTGGGAATTAGAAGTACCCCCCAGGATGGACAGAGATGTCAGAGCAGTCATGTCCACCCGTTTCTTTAATCCTCTCCCACCCACCCTGTTTTTCCTGTTACAATCACCAAAGAAGTCTTTCCATAATGTTTGCGTGACTGGAGAAAGATGCTGGAAAACATGAGCAGAGCATAAACCAATGCTGAGATGCCTGCTTGGATTGGAAAGGCATCTGAAACAATACCTTGAAGATTCTGCGCCCCTGGCCTATCCCTAGGAAGGAGGCCTAATCATGTGGGAAAAGGGGCAGCCTCTCCCTGCGGGACACTATGGAAGAGGCCAACATGCTATTCTAAAAGGTTATAACGCAATTCTGTTTTACTGCCAGTTGGCATTAATTAGCTCGCTACTGTCCTCTTTCTGAATTGTCTCAACCAAGGAGTATCTGTTAGTGATTTATACTTGGCACTTCCCTGATAAAAGTTTTTCCATTCTAACTCAGCTTGAGCAAGACTTCTCTCCGTGCCAACTTCACTGAAGTGTCTCACCTTCCTACTTTTGCCTCTTTTTATACTAAATGCCATGGGAGAGGCAAATGGAGGATTTTTGTGACAATAACCTTCCATCACCAGTGCTCAGTTCATCATCTTGTCTGGTGGCAACAAACATGTCACCATTAAGAGGAATTGTTTTGGGGTCAGATGCTCCTAACCTCCAGCTTCACTGGCTGAGATGAATCTATGTTATGCCAGCTGAGGATCTGTTTCTTCAGGAAAACAAGGCCTATTGGAAAGACTGCACAGGGAGGAAAACGAGGGTTTCTTAAAAGGTTAGCTAACACTGCTTTAGCTAAAGCCCACCACAGCCCAGTTTCTGGAGGCTTATGGAACGTAAATCTTGGATTAACTCGATATTTAGTAGAGCTTTGCAATCCACTCGTAACACTTTCCAGTTCAGTGTGAAGAATTGGGCCTCTTATGAGCCTCTTTTCAGCATTTCTCCAAAGCTGTGGATATCCTTCTCCAGTGACGGATTTGGAGGGGATACCTTATGAGCAGGACACTAATCTGCTCCTCTACTGCAGCGTGTCGGGAAGGGACTCTCAGATGGTATCATGCAGCATTTGACCCCTGTTTCCTTTCTAGGGTAACCTGATGGAGACACTAATGTGCAGCCCTTTCAGTCCAGACTCCAGTATTTAACCAGTAGGAACATTCTGGTGTCAAGTTTTCACAGATGTTTTTAGGAGGAAGAATATATCCTAGCTCCTAAATCAACTTGAGTAGACAAGGCAGTATGCTGTCACTACTGTGACGCTGCTGTCAGTCATGGCTGTTCAGAAGTTTATGTATGTCTCAGGAACCATGACAGAGTGAAAACCATAAGCTCAGTCTGTTAAACACCATTATATACCCTTGGTGCTCACATTTTTACTTTCCATGTTCACTCTCTTTTTTTTAATGCCTGAGAGGTCTTCTGTTCGCAGTTCAGTGTAGGCTTCTGGCTAGAAGAAACAATTAACCATGCCTCCAATCAGGACGGAAGCAGAAAGGTATGGAGAGAAGATTAAAATCAAATCCCCAAACATAAAAGGAAATTTGAAGTAAAAAAATTGAAAAGTGGAACGGCATGCTTCATCTCTACCATTGATAAAATATTTTGCAATCCTGGAAAACTTAATAGCTTCTTTGGCATAATCTTTATGACCTTAAAGGGGTGATAAGGAAAGTAATAAAGAACTGTTTCTGAGAGGTTATGCGTTTTCCTAGTCAACTCAGTTTTTCCTTCTCACCTCCAAGGCTAACATTCAAAAGGAAGTTTGACACATATGGGTTTTGTCGGGACTTGGAAGCTGTTTATTTAGCGTCTCCCAAGATACTACCTATGGAACCTTGCAGAGCAGGGCAAGAAAGGGAGCCCTGTGAAGTGGCAAAGGCGTCGGAAAAGTGAAGGGTGCATAGCTCAAACTGCTCAAGTTTATTAAAACAAAATAGGTCAACAGAGTTGCCCAGAGGGTTACATAAGGCAGAAAGTAGCACTCCACAGGAGAGGAGAAGGGAGCCTGTTAAAAGGCAAAGCCACTCCAGTTTGTTTATGGCCAGAGATAACTGCCTTGTGGTGTGTCTGTTCTCCATAGCTGACAGAGTAAATCACACTCTTTATCTCCACAGCAGATGAGAATTTGGACGGGGCTGTTGTTTTGTGAGCTGTGGATTAAAGCAAATGGGGCTGTTATTTATTATTATGGCTAGCATTATTATTTTGTTCCTGCGATCTCTACATTTCAACCTCTATGTAAGGAATTTCACCACAATGATTTGCTTGAAGGGAAGGTTAGGGATCATAATAGCAGTAGGGATAAAACCTTGATACACCTGAAAAGGGTGTATAAGAAAGGTGGGTTCGTAGCTGTGTACAGGCAAGGGGGAAATGATCAAATGTGCTTTGGGGTATTGCAGAGCAAGGCTGGGAGCTGACACTCATCCTGGCCCAGATGTCAGCTTAAAGGCCAATATGACATCCAGGAATGTGGAAGTACCTGTGGCCTGCCGATGCACCTGTCCCAGTACCAGTCTCCCTCTGTTTGGCCTCCTCCTCCTGTGCCAGAAATCCTGCTTCATATCTTAAACACTGTCAGCTCTGTCACAGTTCCCACCCCTTGGCATAGGCAAGGAAGGGAAGACCCTCTTGCAGAGAGGTCAGCCACCCTGCAGCTCTCACATCTCAGTAAGGGTATTCTCACTATCAGGTACTAAAATCTCAAATCCCTGGCTGTATTTATCCTTCAGAAGTGGAAGCCTGTTGTCCCTGTTCATGCCTCCTCCTTGGCTCCTGTGACACATTACTCCTTCCTTTCTGCAACCTCGTCTCAGTGACAGAGTAGAGCCACTTGCATTGAGAGCTCTTCCCAAAATTAGGCAGAACCCAGACTGTACTAAATATCATACAACCAGAGAACATCTGATAACACAGAAAACACCATTACTATTTTGCATGTTTTTGGTAAGAGGAAATGGGAGCTCTTTGCTTGTTTTCAGACTGTCTGATCCAATGACACGTACTGAGTGGGCCATGACCCAGGAAGCTTCTCAGCAGCTCCAGGAACGGGTCCCTGGGAAGAAACATGCACCACATCCCTTTGAGCCATTTACTGAGAGTTGGTTAGAGAAACAAAGGAGCTTTATCTTTCATGGGAAAATGCTGAATCATCAAAACCCACACTTCTCATAGGGGCACATCAGTTTTCATGACCTTCTCAGGAAGAATTTTCTCTAATGCAGGATAGAAAGCAGAAGGTTAATTTTATTTTGGTGAAGGGTAGAGGGTTGAAGGAGGCAGACAGGAATAAGAGGCTATAACATATTCAGTCCACTGTACAAGCAATGTGCGAGACAGTTCAAGTTTTACTCTGCCTGGTCCAGAACCATGGTTGGATCTGCTTGGCTGTGTGCTCTGAGCAAACACCTGCATGCTGGAGAATAGCTGGAGGGGACAGGGGTGAGGGTGCCTCTCCCTGTATAATTTTTGCAAGACATGTTTGAAAAGGCCTGGGTCTGTCCCATGTCAGAATAGCAGTTCTGACACCCTGCAGATGTCTGTACATGAGGACTCAGCTTTCCTAGCCAGAGGGATGGTTTGCATTCTTCTACACCTCATCTGCATCCTTCCAACTCACCAGCCTGCAGCAGCATCTGTGCCGTGCATAGGGGCACATCCCTACAGGACAAAATGCCCTGGGATAAGACATAAGAGCCCTGTTCTTCAGTCAGAACTCTGCTTCTTTCTTGTGCAGAAATTTCTCTCCTTATCAGGCAACCTCTGCCATGCCAGCATGGAACAGGCTCTTGGCTGTGAGAGCACTGGCTTCTTTCATGCTATACCAATTTACCCTCTGGATCTGGGCCTCTGGAGCACAGCAAGGATGCTCCCAATCCAGCACTCAGCCCTCTCTGGAACAAGCTCACAAAAGCACTGCACACTTCTATCCTGATCTGTCAGAAATGTATCAAGCTGCTTCTGCAATATCCACCTGGACCAGGAATGCTGCTCTTTAGGGTCACTGTCTTCCCCTAGCAGGTCTAGCCCTGTCTTGTAGGCCCTTGCTGCTGGGTGAAATGCATATTCTTTTGGCACACAGATGCCTTTGTTCAGTTGGCTCTGCTCTTTTTCAGGGATCATTCACAGCCCCTGCAGCACTCACTCTGGGCTCTCTTCCTTTTTGGTGCCCCTGAAAGTGTGGTGTTTTCTGGTTCATTTACACCACAGCTCAATTCAAAAGGGACCCGATGTGTATCTTTTTTAGTGGGCCAGGCTCCGACAAAACAGAAATCCTTCTCTGGTGTGTTCTCCTTACAGGTAACCATCTCCATGCCTAGTAGAGATATTTATTCCTCCTCATGTATGACTGGGAGCCCTAATTCCTGGGAAGGAAGAGCACAGCATTACTTGTATAGTCCATAGTGTTATAGGCCTTTGAAACTCTGCATTTGGTAGTCCTTCAGCTTCTCTCTGGCTTCAACAGGCCAAAATTTAAAGCAGGTCTGTGCTCTAGTGAGTAACTGATGTAATTACGCTCACTTGTTACAAGGAGAAGCTTTCACAAGAGGGGGAGGCGGTGGCCCCACGCCAGGAGGTGTGTCCCCGATGACAAGCCGTGGAGCCAATCACAGCCCTGAAAGATCATCACATTCATACCAAAAAGAAAAGAAACCGCCCCAGGGTATTTATATTGAGGGAAAAAAAAAAAAAAAAAAAAAAAAGAGTTGGCAAGAAAGAGAAAAAGAGACTGAGAACCTGCAACTTTGTTAACTCTACAGCTGAATTGAAAAAGGCCAGGCTGGTCCCCCTACAAGTCTTGCTTCCCTTACCCTCCCCTCTCTCCAAGCATCTCTGGAAATCTGTCTGTAAGTTGGAGTGAAAAGTTCACTCTGCTGCTTGGAGTGGTCCTCCTCTCCCCCTGCCAGGCAATCTCATAAGCTGCTGCCTGTAGGGCTGCCTGCCCTGGCCTGAGCAGAACTCGTCCTCGGGAGTACAAGCCCCAGCAGGCAGGTGGGCAGTGGTCCCCTGGCAGCGATCCCTTGATACCAGCAGGGCAGGGAGCTGGACCGTCCAGGAGCCCCGAGGGTTAATAATTACCGTCACAGCACCCAGCATGCTGGCATGGGCTCCCAGCTCCCTGTATCTCTGTTAAACAGCTGGAGAAAGAGAAGGCAGGTTTAGCTTTAACCAAGGGGTAAACGGTCAGCACTTACAAATGCTGAAGCACCAAAAAAGAGCCAGCCACAGGTTATTTATTCCACTTGCACAAGAGGACTGTGCGGTCCAAATGATGAGAGACCCCGTAGCAGCCTATAAACCCATTTTCTGCCCCGGCCTGTTGGATGAACCAGGAGAAAAAAAATGCTTCCCCTCCCTGTGCAGCGTTTCTTCCTGCCCGCCCTCTCTGTTGCCTTTCTCTCTCTGTCCGGACTGCCTGTTCCCGGGTACAGACTGTCTCTGACCTCCTTGTGCGGAGCCTCGCACAATGGGGCTGTAATATAACCTCAGCGCGAACGCCCTGCTATTAATAATAATAATAAAACCGCCCATCACACCCTACGGCAGCTGCGGACAGGGCCGAGCAGCAGCAGCCCCCGCTCCCCCGTGGGAAAGGGGTGTCCCCCGGGAGCCCGCAGCCCCCTCTCCGCCGCCGCCGCTCTGGCTGCGGGGGGAAAGGCGGCAGCGCCCTGGGCTTGGACGGGGGTGTGGGACGGGGGTGGGTTACACAAAGGGCCCCTTGCCGGCCCGGGGGAGCGCCCCGGCGGGCTCGCAGGCCGGGCCGGGCCGGGCCGGGCGGGCCGGGCTGAGGCGCGGGGCTGCCCTGCCACCTGCCGGCTGCGGGGCGAGGAGCGGCGCGGAGCCCGCGGGGCGCCGGGGACAGAACCCACCCCGCCGGGAGCGGGGCCGGGGCCCAGCGCTGTCCCCCGGGAGAGCACCCCGGCTCGGCCACCGGGGACTTCCTCGCCCTCTTTGGCTGCGGTCAGAGCCGAGGGCCCCGGCGCTCTGTCAAACCCTGCCCGTGGTTGTGCAGCCCGCGGGGCCGCAGAGCTGCCGAGGGCAGAGGCACTGGGGCAGGCGGTGGCCTGGAATGGAAGGGGCACGGCCCGCCCCAGGCGGCAGGGGCAGCGGAGGGGAGAAGCCTGAATGTTTCTCTGCGATGGCTGGTGGTGCCGCGCTGACAGCCCCGGCTCTTTGTTCCCTCTCCTCCCCACCTCCCGTACAATCGTCTGACTGTTTCAGGCACGCACAGCTCTGGCCACTCAGCCCCTCCCCTTGCAAAAAACACGAGACCAGGGAAACTCCTCTCCCATACGCATCGGATGAGAGATGGGGAGGAGACCCTTCCCATGCCGTGCTGTGCTGTCAGTGGTAGTTCTCTGTGTGGCTGGAGTATCTCTCTGGCTCCGACCCAGGCAGCGGGTTTCTGTTGCCAGCTGACCGTTCTCTGGTGGCCACGCAGTGTGGTCATCGTGGGCTGGGCAACAGAGCTTCTGCTGAGACACCGAAAGTCTTACGGGTGGGCTAGGGGAGAGCGGGATGGGCACTTCCCGGCGGAGGCTTTCAGTCCAGCCGGAGGCTTCGGGGACTGATTGTATTGGCTTCTCTTTTGACAGGGGCGATGACCTCAGTGGAAACATGTGGGCCCAGCCTAGAGGTGCCCATCTGGTAGCAGCTCAGCAGAGAGCCCATGTTTTGGGGCAGCCATGCCAGATGTCAGGCTTGCTGTCACAGTCACTTGTCATTTGCCAAAGGTAGTTCTCAGACCACCACCTCCCTCCCATGCTCTGCAGTCCCTTTTCTCTCTTCCCATGAGACTTTCAAGCTGTCTGCCTTTAGTATCCCCCCCCCTTTCTCCTCACCCTAAGACTGTAGCTCGCTCCCATTCTCACTAAAGACCACCCATTGCCATGGTAACATTGCCTCTTACAAAGTTGCAAGCAGACAAAAAGATATGTTTCTCCCCTGCTTTACAGCCCCCCTTCCCTCCATCCCCGTTAATAGGCCAGGACTTTGCTTCTAGGGAGGAGATGGAGGGCTCCTGCATTTCATTTACATTGTGGAGGGAGAGGTTATCCCAACCCCTTTGCTCCAAAAGTGCTGAAGCCTGTGGCCACCATAGGGGAAGAGCTGTCATTCATGGACCATCTGAAAGCCCTTGAAGGCACTGATGCCAGAGGTGGATACTGGCAGTGCAGATATTGGTCCTACACAGTGAAGGAGTGTCTGCTGGTTAGAGGGGACTGGCCCATGGAAGACAAACAAGGGGAATTAAGACCTGTATTTGGTCCACTTTGAGCAGAAAATATCTCTGCTGTGATCCTGGGGTTCTCTTTCCAAAATGATTTCTTCAGCTTATAAAGATATAGGTAACTGGCCTGTCTCCAGGACTGCTGGCACCCCTTTCTACCACAGCCACACCATGAATAATGTTGGCACTACCTACATGGCAGTATCAGCAATTTAATACTACCCTGGATACACCCATGGTTCACTGCAGCCGTGGCTATCTCTGCACTGTAGGCAACAGCTTCTGTTCGTCAGTCTCTTGTTGGCTTTTATTTCCTTTCCCTTCCCTTCTCTCCTAAATACATCTGCCTTTCCTCTCTTGGTGGATCTACCCCAGGCCTTTGTAACTCTGAAATTTTTTTAATACTCAATCTAAACCTCCCCTGACACAACCTTAGGCCGTTCCCTCTGATCCTGTCACTGGTCACCACACAGAAGAGATCACTGCCTGCTCCTCCTGTTCCCCTCACAAGGAATTTGTAACTGCAATGAGGTCTCCCCTGAGTCTCCTCATCTCCAGGCTGAACAGACCAAGTGACCTGAGCCGCTCCTCATACGGCTTCCCCTCAAGGCCTTCACCATCTTCGTTGCCCTCCTTTGGACACTCTCTAACAGCTTCATATCTTTCTTATATTATGGTGCCCAAAACTGCACACAATATTCAAGGTGAGGCTGCCCCAGTGCAGAGCAGAGGAAGACAATCCCCTCCCTCGATCGGCTGGTGATGCTTTGCCTGATGCCCCCCAGGATACGGTTGGCCCTCCTGGCTACCAGGGCACTACTGACTCATATTCAACTTGCCATTGACCAGGACCCCCAGGTCCCTTTCCTGGCATTGCTTTCCAGCATCTCATTCCCCAGTCTGCATGTTTGTCGAGGTCTCTCTGCAGGGCCTCCCTGCCTTCCAGGGAGCCAGCAGCTCCTCCCAGTTTTGTGTCATCTGCAAACTTGCTAAGTATCCCTTCCAGTCCTGCATCCAAGTCATTTATGGAGATCTTGAAAACTACAGGGCCTAAGATGGAGCCCTGTTGTACTGGTAACAGGTCACCAGTCTGATGTTACCCCATTCACTATTACCCTCTGTGCTTGACCTGTGAGCCAATTGCTCATCCACCACATGATGTGTTTATCCAGCTGTGTGATCCTGTGAGAGACAGTATCGAAAGCTTTACTGAAATCGAAAAAGATTACATCAACTGGCTTCCCTTGCTCAATCCTTGTCACAAAAGGAAATCGGGCTGGATAAGCAAGACTCTCCTTTCATGAAACTGTTCTGGCCATGACCAATGACTGCGTTGTCTTTCAGGTGTTTTCAATACCTCCCAGAATAACCTTCTCCATAACTTTACCAGGCACTGAAGTGAGAATGAAGGGCCTGTAGTTTCCAGGGTTCTTCTTCTTGCCCATCTTGAAAACTGGGACAACATTCTCCAGCTTCCAGTCAGCTGGGACTTCTCCAGATTCCCAAGATCACTCAAAAAACATCAAGGGAGGTTTTGAAATTACATCAGCTAACTCTTTGAGGATTCTGGAATGAATCCCAGCAGATCCTATAGATTTGTAGGGATCCAGCTGGAACAGTAGATACCACACAATTTCATGTCTACTGGGAGTTGATCATTCTCTCAGTCAAGTCTTCACCTCTTCCACAAACTCTCCTCCCCTGAGTTAACTTTATTACCATCACCACTGAACTTTCTGCCCTGACCAGTCCCTGATCCCTCCAACATGTTTGTCTAGAGGTGGGTTTGTAGTCACAGTGCAAAGCCTTGGGCCACTCTGCTGGTATCAAGTGCTGTGACTTGCCACATGCTACTACTGTAGTGCATCTGTGCTGGGCTTTTGCACCACAGCTGTGCAGCAGAGCTTGGTGTGAACATTAGGAGCTGTTTGCAAATGTGCTGCTGAAACTGTTGACTTTCCCAAAGTGGGAGTCACAGCACCTGAGAACTGGCCCTGAACACTCCTATTTAAAGCCAAGATGTTAAAATAAAATAAAATTTAAAAAAGGTAGCTGGACTAAGGAGAAGAGGGAAGGGTATCAATAATGTTTATGCTTTGGCAACCCAAACAGAGAAAATGGCATGCAAAGGAAAGGAATTTTATCTTCTAGTATATTTCACAGCAAATGGGAGAATCTGAGAGGAAACAAGAACCGGTACCACTAAAATGAAGAAAAGCAGTGAAAATCATTCCTGATATACCATCTGGACTCATCCCAATATAAGCAGCATATTTCAATAAAATGAAAATATACATGTAGGCAATTCCAGGCTTTAATTGTCTTTGACAAATTCCACTGTCAAAGTCCCTCTGATCAACTGCAAATTTTGCGTCCTTCTGAGCATGCATGAGAATTAGGAGGAAAACTACAGTAAATGAGGCTGTAGCAACAATGGACTTTCCCAGAGGCTGAGAAAGTCCACAGAGAGGAAAATCTGCCAAGCCAGAAGTGCGAAGGCACCCCCTGACCCCACTGCTCTCGTCTCTACATGTTCCTTCCTCCGTGAGGAAAACTGTAAAATCAGCAACATCCATGACAATCAGCAGGGTCAAATCCAAACATGAATTTTGTTTGCAAGTCAGAGCTTGGCCTAAATCATTCTATAGTCCACCCATGTTCCAGCCATTGTTCTAGTCCAAATGTTTACCAGCACTCTTCTCTGGCCTCCTGCTTATTCTCATGGTCCTTTTCTCTAACTTTTCTTTCCGTTCTAATTTTTCCTTGAGATCTTGCCAACATTCCAACACACTATGTCAGGAGCATCCACTCCATGCTAATTTTACAGTCGTGATCTTTTCATTACTGTCTGGTCTCCTTCACTCTGACATGCAGGCTGGAGCCCCGGCCATCCTGTGAAACACAGGCATTGCTATGCCAGCTCACCTCTACTAGGGAGTGCTCCTCCCGTGGGACTTTATTGGAATACCATGCTTTGGGTCCAGAGTTCCTGTACCATGCTTTGGGTCCAGGTAAGCACCTTCCCTGTACTCCCTGTAGTCGCATGACAAACACACACATCTATAGAAAGCAAGACGGATTTCAGGTGACCTGTAAATTTCTCTGGATGTTCATCTCTCTCCACTGACTACAAAGTAAAGCCAAGGACTTATGAGCCCCTTGTCTTGTGTAAAGTGAGATGAATTCAAGTCTTTTTTGGACACTATGTTATTTTCCCATATTAGCTCTTCTTCATCCCTACTAACAGGCCATAATCCCAGAAGAAAACCCTCCCAAGAAACAAGATACCTTTTCTTCCCATCATATGCCATTGTTTGGCTCTCTTGCCTAGCTAGAGTTCAGATAGCTGCTGCAGTCCCAGGGCAGTGAGGCTGACTGTGTTCAGTTATAGTTACTGGTTTTGAGGCAGGACATACATGTCCTGTATTTAATTCAGGTGGGTTCTCTTCCTCCACTTACCAGCTATAGATTCCTTGGTGTAATCCATATTGTCCCAGACTCCTAGGATACCTCTTGCATGCACAGTGGACAAGCCCACATCAGGCAGTCTCAGCCTGGATGTCGTGGGCCTCTTCATCATCTAGGATGAACCAGCATCTCTGGAGAGGCCATGCTGATTTACACCCGTCAAGGATTAAGCTCCCTTGATGCAATGCCAGCCCTTAATTATATAACACAGATCTCCTGGCTGTTTGGAAGGCTCACAGTCCCTCTTGGGCTGCCTTCTTCACTTCTGATTCTTTGTGAAACCATTATGGCTCGTGGAAAGTCACCATTATGAAAAGGCACATACTACCCACAATATTCGTTCTAGCTTTGACAAACTTGTCCTGTCCTATGTTGCTCAGCCAAGCTCCCAGACTTGACAAGATGCTTTTGCACCTTCTCTCAGCCTTTTCAGACCTACCTGGGAATCTGCAGAGCCCCTGGATAAGCAGCGGCATAAAATATTCAGCCATCACTGAGCAAAAAGCCATCCATCATGCTCTGCACAAGGGAAACCATTCAGCTTGTGCGTGGTGGCACCCCCAAAAGCATCAATAGGCTTTACATCCTGCACAGGAATACCTGTTCAGAAGAGCAGTGTTTAAAGGACATTGATTTCTGATTCTTTTCCCTATCACTTCCTCCTTTGTTGTATCACTGACTTCCCTAGAGCTGTCTTTCATCTCTACGTTGTCTTCTCTTGTACACAGACCAGGAAAAGGCATTGAGTTAATTGGCATTGGGTCCAAGAGTTAATTCTGTAAATTTTTTCTCCAGGATAGGCCAGATAATACTTGTTTCCTAATAATAATTTTTAATGTCTTGTAAAATCATCATTCGGCTTGTTCTGATGTCAGTGGCAGGTGCATCTCTGAGCAGCCTGAAAAGATTCCAAGGTCGGGCTGTGCTACTGCTTCTTCTGTGCTCCTCTTCACACTGAAAGATGCCAAAGTTCCCTTTCTGTTCCCAGGCATAATCTCTTCAGATACCTAATTAGAAATTATATAGAAAATTGAGATTTTCTGGAGGTGCACAGCAGAAGAGCAAGGAGCAACAGAACAAGTTGTAGCAAGAGAAAATATAATTAGATATTAGGAAACATTTTGCACAATGAGGGTGGTCAAACACTGGAACATTCTGTTCAGAGATTGTGTAATGTCCAGCCCTGGAGATCTGTAGAGGTCAACTGGACAAAGCCCTGAGCAACTTGATCTAGCCCTGAAGGTGGATCTAACATAGAGACTGACCATGCTTTAAGCAAAGGCTTGGACCAGATGACCTCCAGAAGTGTCTTGTAACCTAAATTATTATATGAGTCATGAATCTTTAATTGCAGGAGCCAGTAGTTCTTCCCTTTGTCACAGTCCCCTATGAAGCACCTTGCAGCAACTTCAAAATCTTCTCTGCCAGTTCATGCTGTCTCAACCTTGAATCACTTGGAGACCCTGATTAGAGAACCTCTGGTGTCTTCCAGCAAAGCAGAAGTTTAAGAAACTGATCTGACAGTCTCTGTTGCACACTGTCAAACCACCTGACCATGCCAGAGCAGGGACTGATGGAGTCTGGATTGACAGCACATCCTGCTCAGGGAAGTCCCATATGGGTCATGCTGCTCATGCAGACATGTCTCTTCAAATGCATAGTGCTACCATGATCCAGGCAGCACCCATGGTACTCACTCCCCTGGATGACCATGCTCACCTCAATACAAGGCTATCTGCTAGAAAGCAGAACAAAATTGCTGAATTATCACAAATAGGTATATGGCTCTCCCCCTTTCCTATGCCAGGCCACTTGCAAAGCATTTAGGTATCATCCTCTCCAGGTGAACTCCTGCAACAGTGTAGTGTTTTAGATATATCCAGAGGCTTCTCTTCACTGGAAAGAAATGGTTAACACATAGGACACCAGGTCCCAGAGTCCCCTTGCTCTCAGGATTATTTTGGAGGGACACTCCCTGGTAGTCAGAAAGGAGAGGAAAAAGGCAAAGGCTAAGAGCCCCAAAAGTGCCTCCTTGCCACATAGAAAAGCCCTCCAAGGTTGCTCTTTGCTGTTGCCTAAATCTACTCCTCTTTCTTACTCCCACTCTTCCAAGAGGAGCCAGATTGTCCCAGAGAGTGATGATGGCCTACATCCCAATGTGCCTATGTCTTGGAATCCTCAGAATCACCTTTTTCTTAGGTTGCCATGCTGCAGAAAAAAAAATATTGCTGCTCTCTCCTCAGTGTCTCTAGAGCACTCGTCTCTAGGAGCAGCTGTAGAAGAGTAAGGAGAAGCAGGGAGTGGTAGACGCTTGAAAGGTTCCTTTGGTGTCGGAAGCAGCTACTATTTGGGGTTTGGACATGGACCATTCCATGCAGATGAACACACGTATGTGTACCTATGTGTACATCCCGTTTCCCAGCCATCAACGTGTAGTATGTTTCCCCACTGCAAACAACATCCTCCTGGAAACTGTGGGTGCTGCTGAGCAAGCAGTACAGCCCCAAATGAATTCACAGTGGCAACTGGCAGAGAGACAGAAGCCCCTAGCTAGCTTTCTCGCCATTTAGCCACTGACTTCTTCATCTTATCCCTAGGGAGATTTATAAGTTCTCCAAAGAACAAGCTGGGAAATGAATTCACAGTATCTCTGGATGGTAAAGCTCATGGACTCTGTAAATACACTATTTTATGACACAATGTTTCTTAATCCTCACTACTTCTCATCCCTCACTCTTTCACAGGTGCTACCTTTTTCTCAAAGTGCCCAGTTGATTATCAAACCAGAACTAAACTCAAAACATTTGTTCTCAGCCAGTGCTTAGCAGGAGTTTGCTATTTGTGGTTCAAAATTGAAAAGGAGGCTTTTGTGCCTGAAAGTTTTCCTGATTTTTTTCAAAACATGTCATTGGATCAAAAGAAATTGTCTTTCCCTACAACTCTATCTGCTTCATACCTGGTAGGGCTTGGTGGTTTCACTGTTGTTTCTAGTGCCATGAAGAGGCTGTGCTTGGCAGAGGAGACATGACTCAGCTGCCAAAGAAGACAGATGAGTGAAGAAAACCTTAAATTCATGATGGGGGCTAAAAATGTAACACAGGTAGAAAAGCAGACACAGAGTGAGGAGGCAGCAGCAGACTAGGGCATAGGAACTACATGAGCATCAATCATACAATGTGGGGAAACGTACCTTGTGGTGGGGATTGCTTCAGAAACAAGGGCCCTTAGCCACTTTCATCCAGCCCTCCCCCAGCTAAGCTGATTATGATGGGAAAAGAAGATGACACAAATGGACAGAAAGAATTAAAGGATCCCTGGGTGGGATAAATGAGTTGACTAAATTGTTGGTGCTGTGGGATGCAATCTGTTTAGATCTGACAGAGATCAGAGCAGGAGTGCTACTTCCTATTCAGGGCCTCTCCATATGCTGTAAAATATCAGCAGATACTAATGGGAAGTTTAATGGCTAACATGAGATGAGCACACACACACATAATAAAGCTGGACAAAAATCAGTGCTGGTGTCTGCTGTAAGCATGCAGTGCTCAGGCAAGAAATCAATAAATTCCTGCCTAGTCAAACAATGCTAATGGCAAGGTCCCAGTGCATGGTAGTCATGGAGGATTTTAATTACCATTCCCGCATGTCTGCTGGGAAATGCACAATGCTAAACACCATCCAGCAGGAACTTTCTCAAAGAGCTTCAATACCATTTTCTGATTCAAAGCGCTGGAGAGACGTGTTAGGCTGATAGCTCAGTAAACTAGTAATGGGATATGGAGCCTTTCACCTCGAGGTCACCTTCTAGTGACCCATGGTTATTACCATCTGATTGCTGTTGCCTGTGTGAAATGAGGTGAAGAGCTTGAACCAGTTCCTCACGGTGAAGAGCCTCTATCGCACAAAACCAGCCGCTGCAGTTGGTGCTAATTGGCCCCCCTGGTAGCCAGCCTCTGCAGGCCCTGACTCCCTGCTGCCTGCTCCCTCCTGGGGGGCATCCCTGTCAAGGCGTCAGTTTAGGGCCGGAGCTCAGAGGGTTGGGTGGGCTGGAGCTTTGTGAGGGTCCTTTCCTGGTGGGGTAGGTTCTCTGGAAGGAGGGCGATTCCTCCTCCGTGAAGGGAAGGATTGGGAAGGGCTGTCTCCTTTAAGGCAGGGAGAAGCCCCCCTTTCAGCAGCTCTCCCAGCTGACGCACAATGGCATGCCACCTCCTGGCTGCACAGAAATGATAATCAGAGGTTCAGCTAATAGGAGAGAAAGGGAGCTGCTCCCTGCCCTCCCAACCCCCCCACCGCATGACTCGTGTCACACGAGATGAGGTGGCAGATGGGTCCTTAGGGCCGCATTGGCTTTTTTAACCCCTTCCTCTCCCTCCCAGCCCGCTCCCAAAGGGGTGTGTAGAGGCACCCGCCAAGGGAGGAAGCCGTGGTCCAGAGGCTGGTTTTGCCGTGGTGAGGAGCCCAAGCTGTTTTCGTGGAGGGCCACACTTTATCATGTCAGTATCACAGTGTTACATCAGTTGCTTGTTTAAAAGATCGTGTGTGATGAGGTATTTGATTCCATCCTATCTCAATCAGCAGTTCTTCCAGGCTCCCACATCCAGACAAGGGATGTGGGGAGTCGGCACATCACAGAGAGATGGAAAAAAACAGGATGAAAGCACCTTCCTGTCCAGGGGCTCCATCTGCTTTACTTTAAGGGCGTTATTCACGCAGGTTGGCAGGGACAAGCTCTCCCCCTCCAGCTCAAGCATGGACTGCCAGCATTTGCTTAGCCAAGTAAACTTCCCTGACCCAACCTATAGAGGCAGTGCTACCCCTGGTGCAGAGACAAAGCCTGTGAAACTCCGCAGGGTCTTTTGCTGCCTCTTTTCTTCCAGGATGCTCTGAACTCCAGACTCGAGGAATAGCTGCAGGAGGAAGCACCTACCTGGTATCTGCCTGTCTTTGGAGGCTTCTTTTTTCCAGCGGTGGTATGTGCTGTCAAAAAGAGAGAGCCTGTAAATCCAAGCTGAGCTCTGCTACTGACTACATTGCTTCAGTCCGATCCTATTACCCCTGGTCTACAGGGACCTGGAGTTATGCCACTGTTTATTACCAGGCATTATTATCATTAGAAACAATAGTTCCTGGCATAGAGGTTAAGGGGGAGTTGGGGCATCTTTAATGAATTCTGTGGCATTTCCAGCATTTTTGGGGAGTAATGTATTGTTGCTCTGTTGTGTCACATTTATTATGTGTGTGCTGCTTGTACTCAATCTGTTTGGCACATTTTAAAAGGCCACATCATGCAATGGGATGCTGCTCAGGAGGAGGCCATGTGTGCTCTGTTAACACAATCAGTGCATTACTTCTGGAGATGTGTTTGGTATATCACCATGAGCCACGGTTTTGCAACACCAGTGCCATCCAGGACTTCACAGCTTTACTGTTGTCTTTGCACCTGCCTTGCAGCCTACCCACTAGCCCAGTCCTGGCCCTCCAGCTCTAACCAACACCTTGCTCCTGCCCCACAGTGCCTGCTATGCCATTCCTCCATCTCTGCAAAATCCCTTTTCCCTCCATTGCTGTAATTTTATTCAATTGCTAATTCTTAATCTTTACTAAATTAAAGCATTGCATTGACCCTGTCTTTTATGCCGTCTTCCCCAAGAGATACCTGTCTGACACTGAACAAAAAATACCCATGTCAAGTGTCTCCTTAGAAGTAGAAAGTCAGTAACAATAAAGTGGGAGTCAGTGAAGGGCCACATTCTACATTGTATGTTCCCGTCCTAGGTTACCATGAGCATTCATTTAGTCAGCAGCATCTCGTCCTCTGTGGTAAGCAGTGGGTGCCCAGCTCCAGTTAAATGTTGAAATGAGAAGCTGGGATCTCTCACTGAGAAAAGTACAGAGTGCAGCAGGCAAAGTTTGCTGCGCATTGTGTTTGACAGCCTGCCAGCAGGCTGCCCCTGCTGCCTCCCACCACAAAAGGGCTTCCTTGCTCACCCATCTCTTACTTTTCCTTTCCACACATGATGTTATCATGAGATGCCATGGACTAAAAAGCTACTCCAGTTGGGCAGGAGGGACCAGCAAGATTTTATGTGATCCAGACTCAAAAGCAGTGTCTGCACATACAAGATGTACAACTTGCTTTCTTCCTTCATGCCCAGCTTCCCAGAGGTCAAAATGCAGAATTCAGGAAAGCAGAGGCTCTTCTTCATCCTTACAAAGTTCCTATATCTAAACCAGCATAATCCTGATGCAGCAAGCAATGCTACTGAATTAACAGCCATCGGTTTTCCAGAACCCCACCCAGACATCCATTTAACATACCAGTGGTATTCCTTTCCTCATAAAACCAGACATTTCCAGGGTTCCCAATCCAGAAAAGACCTGTGGGCTCAAGGATCCCACCAGAATCACCTGACCTCTTCAGGAACCTCTATGGATTCCTGTGAGCCCAAGTCCTGTGCTTAAGGAAAACATGGTGCTCAAGGAAAATATGGTGCCCTGTCTGCTCTTTCCCTCTTGCATTTGGGATAGAATTTGTCTGGCTTGACTAAGTCTTCAGACAGCAGTTCCAACTGCATGTAGGGGTTTTGGTCCATCTTCTGCTCATGCAGCTTCTGCATGACAACTGCAAGTCCCAATCAGACCATGTTATGCCTCAAATTAAAGCTGAAGTCAGGCTTAGCTGCTTCAAGCCACCAGCACTGCACTAGGGAATCAGAAGCAAATCTGGAGTCTCACCAGAGGAGCACAGCCTGTTGGCCATAGCCCATGGCACTGCCAGGCTTGCAGGAGAGAGGAAGATACAGAGGCTTTCCCCTGCGTGGAGGTCTGGTTGGTGCTGATGTTGGAGCACCCTGAGCCGTGCAGCAGTGCAGGAGGGCCTTGTTATTATTCTCATGTGACTAAAAGAGCCCAGATGTGCCAAGACTCAGGCTCTTCAGGATGCAGATTGCTCCACAGATCTAAGCTGATCAGCGACATTCATTGCCTCCCGCCTTTCTCCCCATTCTGCTGTACATGTGTTTCAAACGACAATTACACTTGTATTTTACAAAATACACTGCTCAAAAGAGGAAAGGAAGCCACGGCGCTCCCTGCCCCCACTCCTCCAGGCCCCTATTAAGTCTGTTTGCCTGTGATTTCTTCCAACTGACAGAGCCAGTCTGTTAGCAGTTAAGTTAAACAGAGCTTGTCCTGTAATAACCCCGTTCAGCCTGCTAATTGGTACCAGTACCTACTCCCTGCCTCCTCCTCGCTGCTGGCAGAGCTTAGTCTGCTGCACTACTGGCAGGTCAGTGGGACAAGGGGTGTCACCTGCTGGCCTTTGCTCTGGGACAGGGCCTCTCCTGTTAAGGCACAGGTAGCAGCAGCAGGGGGAGGCGAGCAAGAATGTGAAGGGCTTTGCCAGAGAAAGAAATGACCACGTTCCTAAATGTGCTCTGTTCCTCACTGCTGAAATTGAAGACAGCAGTTGATTGCCTGATCTGGCCACAAAGTCATCCTAATCGTCTCCTTATGACATCTCAGTGCATTGCTGTTGAAAAAATGATGACATCCTAGCATTGCCACAGGAACATACAGCTTCACATCAGGAAAGACAGACAAGGTACTGCTCAAGCTGGACACTGCTATGCAGTGCTGGTCCCATGAGGTGCCCAGCTTCTCTAGAGATGTAGCTATCACTACTACCAAAATGCCTCAGGATTATCTAGTAACAGTCAGCCTTCGTAGAGCACCATGCACTAGGAACAATTCAAGTTAAGGAATAGGTGAAAATAAAGATCCTGGGAAGGAATGCACTTGCAGTGCTGCCCAGTCCTTTGGAGAGTCCAGATGGCTGGGCAGAAGTCAAGGTTTGTTGTTTGGTGCTCGTAGTACCTCTGTTCAAATCCTTTGGATGAGCTGTGGGAGTATGATATTATTTCATTTCCAGGAAAAACTGTGTTTTACTGCTCAAGATACTTCTAGGTGTCACATTTTGGGGTCCCCTGCACAAAATAGGCAGAATTATTTCTGCAGTAATTGCCTCTCATAGAACATACTTGCTTGTGTGCTCAGGGATAAGCAACACCTTCTATATGTGAGGAGCCACCCCTACTAACACGCACCGAATTTCAAATGTTTGCTGCCAAGTCACAGGAAAAGAGGTGACTGGATTTTTTTCACCAATTAAATCAATAAATAAATGTAACAAAGAACTTCATAGTGACTGCAGTTGGAGGAAAAGAATGAGAAGGCTGAATCTGACAGGCCGCTCATTGTGAAATGTATGTGCCACTCCTGTTATTATTATTAGTTACTTGTCGAAAGTTTCCAAAGCGGTTAACTCATTAATCCTCAGAGAGTGCGTGGGAGGTAAGACAGTTGTTACCCATTAAGTAAAAGCCCTGGTTGTCGATGGTGCCAAATGTTTCAGCTGCAGGGAGGCTGTTGGGAGGTAGGCCTTTGCTGGGGCAGCACAAGATCTTAGTTCTTCTCATTTTGCCGATATCCAGTAGGTCGAACTAGTCTACCTCCTGCCCAGAGAGGCCTCCTTGCGGCACGTGCAGCATTTCCAGGCACTGAAGGAGTGATCTGAGACTGCATCCTTCTCTGAAGGCCTTTGATGTGATCCTGAGGAATGGTTTCAGGCCCCAGACACACACAGGAGTATCTGTCGGGCCTGAGACTCTTCCCAGTAACTCCTGGAAATCACAGGAACATAGAGTCTTTATCCTGAATGTTGCCACGTCTTTGTGTTAGCTCCCCATGGAAGCAACTGGAAGAGCATCCTCATGCACAGCAGCCCTGCACTGAGGGGAACCTACACACCCCTTGGCCCTCCACAGCAGAGAAGGAACGCAGCGTGCCTTTCCCCACCAGCATTATTCAAAGATCAGGCTCCAAGGTCCCACCCTGAACACATTCTTGGGAGGAAAAAGAGATTTCTCTGTTCACTGACCAAGTGCCAAGAAGCGTGTTTATGCATCCTCTTCTTTGAGAACAGTGTTTGATTCTGCTCACCAGGTCTCCCTCATCCCCACTAGGCAGGGCTCCAAGCTTCCCTGGCTCCCAGCTCCTCCAACCTGGAGCTATCCATGGTTTGTGCAACACGCCCAGCTCTCATGGTTTTGCTCATTGCTAACATCTGACTTCATGCACAGTTCCTGCTTTGGCACTATAGTGTCTAAATCATCCTATAAGCAAGAACTGTTCAGCTCAGAACAAGTAGCCCCAGCTTTCTCACACCTTAGGAATGACTGATACCACAAATATGGAGAAGGTAAATTGTTTGTTGCAATTACCTAACTGAGATCTTAATTTACAGAATTTTAGGAATCTCTGCTCGGGAGAGAAAGTTAGAAATGGGAGATGTGCCCTGGAGCTCCAGGTAGTGAAAGAGAAACTTGACGAAGCAAAGCCCTGCTGGTGTGAGAAAATGAGAGTCCCAGCAGCATCTCCACACAGAAGTGGTCTCACACAGCCTCTGTGGCTGGACCAGAGGGAAAACAGAAGTCTGTACTGGCTGTGAAGCCCAAAGCTTTGGGAACTGAGGAGCAGAAGCTGTACAACCAGCACTTTCCATGTCTCTGAGCTAGTGGAGTAGTTTTAGGCAACCTTGATATGAAAGAGCAGTGAGAACTTGCAAGCCGAATGGTTCTCATTAGTGGCTCATTTCCTTGGTGTGCGGGACAAAAGCCCAGAAAGAGCTAAAACATCTCCCAGAATCTGGGTGGAGGGGAAGGCAATAACTACAGGATCACCCTTTCCCCAGGCAGTGACTCTAGAGCTTGGCATGACCCTGCTGCTGGGAAAGGAGGAACTGTAAGCCCATTGCTGAGCTTGGCAGTCAGTCTAAGAGCCTACTCCCAACTTAAAAAAGGATCTTAGAGGTTGGGATAGAGACAGACCTGGCAGACTGAGAAGGGCTGGGGAAGTGGTCTGCTCCAGTGACCTGTAGCTGCAATAGGTTGGGTGCATAGCAGAGTGAGAGAGTAAACATGGGACTGGAGGTGGAGGTATTTGAAACCAGAGCAAGTAAATAGGCCAGAGTATCTCTGTTGAGCAAACTGCTGGCAGCTGGGGAGAAGAGGCTCCAAGGCCAGAAGACCACGTCTCTGTGGGGTGATGATTGCTGTGCTGCTGTCTCAAACTGGCAGCACATGTCCCAGCCTTCAGGAGCTAAACAGGGAGAGATCTGAGCGACCAGGGCAAGAATGCACTGTCTGTGCTTTGAAAAGCAACATGAGCATGGAGTTTCTGGAGTCTCCTGGTTTTCTGAAGATTCCTCACAGAAGCTGATATGCTTAGACTTAGAGCTGAAACAGCAGCAGTTGATGTCCCAGTTTTGTTTCCAGGCCTCTTCCTTTAGTTATCTGGCCCATACTTGAACATATCAATTGGGAAGCATATATATATATATATATATATATATGTATGTGGAACAATGTTTTCACCCATTTTCTGGTATTTTAGGAGCCATCATCCTGCCATTAAGTCAATGGAGCACTACTGCAGGTCTCAGATCAGTAATGTAAACTGGCAGTAGTCTAATTTTTCAGTGTTGAAGAGCCAGCACTGAAAAAGGGCTCTGGAGAATGGTCCCAGGGCTGAGGAACAAGCTGATGAAGGATTGTTCCTCCCAAGAGCCAAATGGTCATGTAGCAAATCTTCACTGCAACCTTTTTCCCATATGTTTGAAGAAGCTGAGAAACAACTGGCCATGCTGACTTTCCAAATGATAGTGACAGTCCTCTGAAATATCTAAGAAGTGACCTGATGCCCTTGCATCCAGCTATTTGCATGCTTAGTGTAGATCCACTGCTTTGGGACCCATTCACTTGAAGACTTTACTGGGAGGTTTTGTTTGCTCTTTTGAATGCTTGGAGTTTTTGGGGAGCAAGGTTCAGCCTACAGAAAAGAGGCCTAGTCCTTCCAACCACACCTGGCCAGCCCTGTTTGAGTCTTGCTCACAGCTGTGAGTCATGACAGACTGTAAATCTGAGGGCTGGAATGAGAGAACAGCTGGGTCGCCACCAGAGATGGCTGGGGGGAGCTGTTAAGGGCACTACCTGGCTTTTGATCCGTCCTAGGAACTGGCAATATTCAGCAGGTGCTAATCCACCTTTGTAGCAATTCCCGGCAATCAGCTTCCTTCAACAGCTGAAGGAGGAAAAAAGTTACTTGATCACAAACCTGAAGGAGCTGGTGTTGAAACACACCTTTAGCTTTTTTTCTGAATTGCTTTAGAAAGAGGAAGGTGGGAGAGGGAAATATAAATACACACCAAATATTCACTCTACACAATGAAAACTCTCCATTAACTCATGGCCTATTTTTCAAATAGATTATCTGACTTCGGGTTTTCTGCTTTCTTAAGTTTGAGATTTCACGTGATTTGGAGAAGAGATTTTAGTCTCTTGAGGTCACACAAGCAACCATCATGATAGTCATGTGGTCTCACCATGCGCCTGTGGCTCCTTCTGCTGGAAGCTCCACCGGCACGTTAGATAGGTTCATATTTGTGTGCAACCTTCTGGTAAAGAGGGGATAGAGTACTGTTCCTTTTATACAGATGAGGAACCTGAGAGCCTCAGGTCATGCTGCAGAGCTATGGCTGGGAACTGGATTCAGATCCGAGCATCCCAAATGCCTTAGTTGTAAAAGCCTCATTGTGAAATCCTTTGTTTGAACTGCCTTTTCAGTTGTTTGATGCTGTTTCTGTATTTGATGGACCACCCTAGAGTACATATTCTCTCTTCAACCCAAAAGTGGACCTATAATTTAATTACTGCCAGGGCATGAACTCTGTTAGCTTGCTGGGATCACAAAACTTCCTACAGAAATGCTCATCAGCTGCTGAGAAAATTATGACCAGCTAAAATTTAATTCATAGTTAGAAAAAAAAAAATCCTCTGAAGATTGACCATTTGTATCACAGCTGTCTTAAGGGTGAGAGAGACTAGAGACTTGCCATGCTCTGTACTTAGAACAGGAGTCAGTCCCTGACTCAATGGTTTATTGCTCAGGCAGGGTCCCACTGGAGGCTCAGCAGTCCCTGGCCTGTGTGATGTGAATGGAGCCACAAGTAAGGTGGCTTTCCCAACATCATGCTTCAAATCCAGCTGATTCAAGTGCGAAACTGAAAACTCCTGAGCTCCATTCCAGCTCCCGAGCTGTGAGACCACTCTGTTTTTTCTATGCCTTTAAACTGGAGCAGGTGTGCAGCATAAGCTAAAAGAGTCCAAGGGAAATCTCTCACTCACAGGTAGCCCCAATCATGTTCTGTAGGTCCAGACACCAGTGCCACAAGAACATGCAGAAATGTTCTCTACCACCAGAGTACGTGTCGCTGTCCTTGATACTTAATGTACAGGCTGACTTTTAATCAGCAACATACATCCCAGAATACTGGCAAGATGTGTCTGAGTTTAACTCTATCTTAATTGCATCAGGAAGTTGCCTTCTGGGGCTGATCAGTTCTGAGACTCTTGGCACATCTCATGTTAATGGAGAGAAGCTGCAGGTGGCAGCTCCTTCCAGGCACTCACTGGGCTCTCACTCACTGGGCTGAGCAGCACGTGCCGCAGGTGACCCCTCTCGGGAGTACCAGACTGGTCAGGCATTCCCATATGGGAGAATGGGATGCTGCACTGAGCCACCTCAATGCTGGCAAGCAGAGGTGTTGGGGGATGGAGTACAGTGGGAAAGAGTAATGGAAACAATAGGAGGTTTATACAAATATCATTCACAGGGTGAAGCTTAAGATTGGATTTGTCATTGTGAAATCCCACTTTGTTATTTCAAATTTTCTTGATTCCAGTTCTGCGTGGGTGGAGATGTATGTAAATGTGAATGTGTGTATGTGTACACACAAAGCACAGCCAGCCAGCCACCTCTACAACCATCTGGCTTCCCCCAAACTTGCTCTGCTATGCCAGGGACTGATGCGACCCCGCTGATAAGCAGGCACAATTTGTCAGAGCACAGCCCATTTTGCCATCCTTCATGCTGGCTGGGAATGCAAAATGTGAAGCTGCAGGGCCAGGGGATAGAGCACATCCCTTCCCCACCTGACCTCTTATTCCAGGAGGGAAAACGGGCTCTGCTGAAGCCCTGACTCATAACAGCCCCACTCTCTATCCTCAGGCTTGCTGTGTTTCTTCTCCCTGTCTAATTTCCTTATGAGAGAGTGTGACAGGCTCACTTCCTCTCACAAAGCAGATGTGAGATTTGGGACTGCAGTTCCTGGAGAGCTGGGCTTTGTTGTCCTGTACCAAAGCCCAGCTCTGGGGTGGCCTTGATGTTGCAGCACACAGTGAGTTCAAAATGGCAGGGAGGTACTGACGAAGAGCACATCTTCCTTGTTACACTGGGTGGCCTGAACCTGCTGACAGCTTTAATTTAGGAAGTTAACAGTGGCTCCCTACACACTGTGTCTGCCTGTTGATTTGACTGAGCTATGAGCATATCCCCTTCACTTTTCATTCTCATAGCATAGCCTATTTGGGATCAGAGTGCCTCTGCTACCATGGGAATCATGCATCCCCAAGCTGCCTCTCTCAACTTGCCCTTCTCCTCTCCTGTTGCCACCTAGAAAGCATCACAGAAAAGCTTCTGATGTCTGGGAGCCTGGCAGCAGCAAGACAACAGCATCCCTGCCTGCAGGAGCCTCAAAAGCAGAGGGTGATGTCCAGATGCCTCCACGGACTCCATGCCTCAGGTAGGAGGGAGCAAGCAGGTGTGCAGCTCTCCAGACAGTCCTTAGTACACGTGTGCAGCCCTACTCTCCTACTCTCCTACCAGCTTGGTTCCTTGGAAACAAGTGCGCACAGGGAAAGAATAAGGTCCATGTACAGGAGAGGCTGAGCTGGAACAGGCACTGGGGCCAGGACAGCCTTCTAGTGATTGCTGTTCTTTATCTAGTATCTACTCCTGGAAGGCAGCTTAATCCCAGGACTTGCCTTTCTTCCCGCATTAAATGTCATTACTCACATGCTACACATCTAGGTGGTAACAGACTAAACAAGATGAAGGAGCAGGCGGTGTATAATTATGATACCAATATATGTCACAGCTTACACAGCAGATAACTGGTATTTTTCGAAAAGTCACTGGTAAATGGCTCCCAGAGGAGATCTCTCCCTACAGGAGCAGCATTTCACACTACCAGCCACTATAATGAGAGCAAAAGTACTCATCCTTACTCCCAGGGGTCTTACCACGAGGCGTAGGCAACAGACTTTGTTTTTCCTGCGGCAGCACTCAGGCATAGCAATTTGCCTCGCTCAGGGTAGTTGGATATGCCTCATGCTTCCTCAGCTTGTTTTGACCGCCTTCTATGGCCAGATCATATTTAAAGAAAAGAAATAAGTTAATTCTGCCAAACCAAAGGGTTTGACATTTGATTACAAGTTGTGTGAAGAGAGATAAAATTTTTGTCAGCCATGGCCAACTAGAGTTTGGTTGAGACACTTCCCATCATGGCAGTGCAGTCTTTCAGGGCACACCGCTTTCTTAAAGGCTTCTTTTTGTTTTGGTCACTGTGGTTTTTGGGGTGGGTTTCAGATTTCCTTGTCAGATTTGGGAGCTGTGTGTCTGTCCTCAAAACTGCCAAGCATGTCTCACAGGACCCCTTCCCTGCACACCTAAGGTAGGAGTCAGTTTTTTACCTACTTTTGTTTTCTGTTGCTCAGAGGCTGAGAGAATGCCAGAGAAATAGGGCAGAGCTTGATGAAGAGTGAATTTCTCTGGAGGAAAGAGAGAACCGCAGACGCCTGCCCTTCTATTCCTGTTTACCTTTGCTTTCAGGAGGTCAATTGAATTGTGGGCATAAACTTACACTGCGGTTTGCAAACTGATACTCACCAGAAGGTGTTCTGGCGTCACAGAGCATTCTGTGTTTCAGTTTCTTCCTTCCCAGCTCTTTTATGGCTTGGTAATAACTTGCAACACATGTATTACAGAAACATTATTTACACAACATTTTTGCAGCATCACAATTAAATTTAGTTGGCAAAATTCCCGTGAAGATGTTCCTCACATGGCAATAACCAACAACCCCTTTCAAACTTTGACTCCCCCAGTTCTTTCTGTGTGGTACAGCTGCAGGATTTCTTCAGAAGCATTGATCGGAAGTTTCGTAGTCTTCAATTGTGTATATGTTGAGAAAGGGGTGCGTGTGGGATGTTTCGTGCAGCAAACACTCACTTGGCCTCTCTACCCACTCGGTTATGGTCCCCACATCCATGTGGGACATGACCAGCCTGTGGAACTCATTGCTGTAGGACACTGTGGAGAACAACAATCTCAGTGGCTCCAACAACACAACAGATGTTGAGAAGGCTCTCGTTGTCAAATGCAATGATCTAACTGAAGCTCCATCTCTGGGCATGTCTGCAGTGCAAGCCATCAGATACTAAGAGGTAGAAGAAGGGAAAATATCCCTCTGTCAAGGCCCAGTTTTTATGATTTAGTTGCTGTCAAAGGCAGGAGAATGAACTAGGTTGACTTTGATCTGACCCAGTATAGCACTTAGTTCAAATTTACACTGGCTGGGAGTCAAGCCTGATTTCTATCACAGAGTGTTGTGCAATTCTTGCTCTCATTCCCAGTGCTGTCCCCCCGCATCCCACAGAGGTTAGTGAGTTTGTATCTCAAGCCGAAGAGAGAGTACTTTCTGATTGCAGCCACATTTGTACTATCAGGCCTTGCCCAATTCTGCTTCTGAGATCCTATTCAGAGAACCACTTACGTTTACTTCCAAGAAGGAACGTGCTTAAATCCAGCTGACTTTTACAGTTGTCTTGGAGTGAGGCTCTACCAGCTCTCTATCCATGTAGCGTGATGACTCTCTCCTCATTTTATCATCCATTTTCTGGATACTGGGCTCTAAGAGAGCCCCTATTAGTTTCTCCCATCCCACAGGTACAGTCCAGACACAGAACCCAAGAGCTGATATCTTAGGCCCACAAACTAGGGAGAGCTTTTCTCTGCTAGACTGGCTTAGAAAGAAGAGTCAGTGAACTCAAGAAGAGCTTTCCAGCAAGACTTAATGGCATATATGGTGTTTTTCAAATCCCCTTAGTAAAGCCCTTAGGTTCAAAGGTGGACCTACAAGGGGGGACTGTCTGGAGCTGTTAGGGTTTCTGTCCACTCTGCAGTCACATTTATTGGGAAATTTGTATTTTTAGCATCTTGAGATCCCTCGCATTATACAGCGCTCCTGAATTTCCCTCATCCCAGAGCTTGACATGCTTGCACCCAAACACAATAATACTTATCCTTCATTCCACTTTCCTCCCTGGCTAGTCCTCCTCACTGGTCAACAGCCCTTCTTCACTGCCATGTGCTGGTTGCTTCAATGATTTAGAAAGGAAGATGTACAGTACTACAAGAAGGATGTGTAATGAGGTAAGGAAGATATATAATGAGATAAAAGTGATGCAAATGCCTGCTGGATAAGAAAGGGAAGCATCCCTCAGTGGCTCAGTGAAGAGGCATCCCCACTGCAAGAAAAAGTCACAGTGATAAAAACAAATAAAGACGTCCTGGAGCTCTTCTCTGACTCCTGGGCTTTACAGGGCTCTAAGTGATGTGTGCAATGCTTGGGGAGGAGACTGGCACTGCAGGCATGGTGTAAAAGGGCCTGGGAAAGCATACTGATGAGGTCCCAACATCTTTGTATCAGCTGGTATGCAGCCCCTGCCACAGGTCTGCTCACCCATCCCTGTGGGATAGAGCACAAGGATAATGGCTATGGACTAACTCTTGTCTGGCAAGACCCTGAAAGTACCAGGATGAATACTGTCTCAGGAAAGAGAAGAGAAGAGAAAGGGAGTCATCAATATGAGCATGCCGATAGTCTTACAGGGAAGAGCTGGGAACACCTGCCCTTTTCTTCATAAGCACAAAAGCAATGGAGAAGAAAAAGTTAAAGTGTGGGAATTCCAGTGGAATAGCACATATTTTGACACCAGCTGATAAACTCAGCAATACTCAGAAGGGGCCTGGGTAGCTAGAAGGCACAGGACCATTGCAAATAGAAGTAAGTTATGCAATTTTTGTTCTCATTTTTGTTGCTGGCTTCTGAAAGTCAGCCTGGGGAGTTATGTGAGTTTCCCTCTCATGGAACAGGGGGAGTGCTGTCTGACTAAAGTTATCTCTGTGCCATCAGGCCAACTTCTACAATTTTGAAGGCAGTCAGCAAGGCTCAGGAACATTGCAAATAATGACCACTTGTGTCAGAAGGAGTATGAGTTATCCTGCTTCAAGACCTGTTTTGGCTGCTCACTGACCGAGTTGCTTAGCTGGAATATATACCCATTGACAGGGAATGAAGTGCAGAGATGTACTTGCTCCACACTTGACCCTTCAAAGCCCTGACATCTTTCCTAGAAACACTGGTGCTGGCCACTGTCGGACATGGGATGGAAAGAGGGATTCATCCCCCATGCACATCCCATGTGCATATTTACAGTGCTCCCCTTTCCTTTTCTTCTCTGGTGCTGCAAGAACAGTTTCAGGCTTTGGCTAGTACATCCTCCATGACCTTCCAAGCTTTAATGTCTGCAGCACCTGAAGAGAAACCTGGAACATCCTGCATTTGATTGCCCGATTCCACCAGCTGCAAGCCTGGGGTTGACCTGGCTGTTATGGTGACAGTCTGAAATACCATATGGACTTACAGGATGTAGGAAAAGTGTTAGGTAGTGGCAGAGTGATTTGAAAGAGAGGCAGATGCCTGCTCCAGAGGCCTGCTCCAGAATTGCTATGGGCTTTGTCTTGAGCCAGCTTGGTGGAGTCAACAGCTCTCAGGACTGCTCAGGATCATCATACCCCACTTGACTGGGGAATCCAGCAATGCTGAAAGCAGGCACTTTGCTTTCTTAATCAAGTGCTGTTTTCTTGAGGCTCTCTCTTAGCTGTGGCTGTAGCCTGTCTACTCATTAGCAGCTCCAGTCTGACACACAAGCAGAGGGAAGACTGCTCACCACTCATCAAATACTGTTTTCTGGTTTTATGCAATTTTTAAAGGGTAAACAGATGTAATGAGATTTTTATCTCATTACCTTCGTATGGTTTTTATCCCCATTAAACTTTCAAAGAAAAACTACGTGCAACCAAGTTCTCAGTCCAGCAATTCTAAGGAGTCCCATGCGGTAGGAGCAGCCCAAAGCCAAGTAGCTTGGTTACGCAAAAAGCCTAAATACTCCAGGGTTGAAGTGTTGTACAAATTAGAGTCTTAACAGCTCAGACTGATTCAAGATACAGAAAACTGTGTTCCTTTTTCATACACAGCTCAGACCATCTTTGAAATTCCCTCTTCTGTCTTCTGGTGATCTACCTGCCTTCAGTGAACATTGTGTCTGCCCCAAACATTGCCTCTTCAGATTAGTCCTCGGGGTTGGAAAGAGCTCTTGTTAGTGTGCTACAGGCAAGTGGACTGGGACGGGTGGGCTCCCCCTGAGGCATCAAAGAAGCCATGGTGAGTCTGACTGTCCGGGCACCATGCCCAGCCTTTGCTGTCTAATAAACAGCCCAGTAGAGGATTTGAAGTGGACTGGATGGTATTGTCCAAGTAAGTATGGGAGGCACAGGAAGGCAGTCACAACACTGCAATCCAGCCATTGAAAGCTAGGCTTTCTTAACTCTGACACTCCCCACAGACTTAACTTTGCTTACCCGAGCTTATGCCTCAGAGCAGCAGCTGCAGCTTTACAGGAGACAGTGCTGGTGTTCCTCTTCCAACAAAAATACATGCTGCTGTTTTTAAGTTAGAACTGAACAAATCTTCCTTTAAGCTGCTTTATATTGCATCTAGTCCAAGCACCAGCAGGAAATTCATCTGCATTGCTGTGCGTTACTGTGCCGGAAACCAGGAACTGCAGCAGCATCCAAAGGTGAGGCCTGGTCTCTCAAGCTCACGTCATCAACCTTCACAACACCATAAAATGGTACTGTGCCACAACATACAAGGAGGCAAAATGGACAAATCTCTTCACTGTTCTGCCCAGGTGACAGGCACTATTCATACAGCATTGGTCTCTATGGGTTTTGACTGAGCTGCACAAAGCCTCCTACAAACAAAAGCAATGAGACAGATTCTGCTACAAAGAACTCAGCATTTAAGGAGACAAAGGAGTGATGGGATCAGAGAGGAAACAAAAAAAAAAAGAAAGCTTTTTTTTTCCCAAGATCACAGAACAAGTCAGCAGCATTAGGTGACTCAGTGCTGAACTAAATACCCAAGTGCAGGTGTTTCCTGCAGGACTCCTCCAGCAGATAATCTCGTCTATTGAGCAGGTTTAGTTATAGAAATGTTTAGGGAGATGTTCAATGCTTTGATTTGGGTTCACAGGCATATCAAACATGTTGCAGCTGTGTAAAGTTGGAAGTGAAATGGGCAACCGACAGAGTAGAATGGGGCAATCTGTTAAAGTCATAAAAAACTTTTTTTTTTTTTGTTCCCATTTCTAGGAATAAAAGAAATATTTGTGCAATCGCATAAACTCCTAAACATTCTCTCGCTGTTAAGCTGTTAACTCCCTTCTGTACCAGATGGAGGAGGGGCCATAGGACCATTTTCCAACCTGATTTTTTTATAAGACTCTTAAAGACCCCTGTAAATCTTGTCAAAAAGGTATTTGGCATTAAAAAATTGCTTACGTGAGGAAGCTGGAATGTGGTGTGGTGTTTTACAGAAAGACCCTGCCCTTCTGGAGCATCCAGTCCATGTGCTAGTACATCTGCCAAGGAAATTCCAAAGAAATAGCCCCATGGCCCAGTTTCCAAAGAAATAGTTAATTAAAAAAAAAAAAAATTTTTTCTTCAATTTTTCGTTCCACTAAAATACTGACCTGGATCCATTGCATGGATTTTGCTCTGGTTATTTGCAGAGCTGTTTCACATCAGGATCACTGTTTCATCGATAGAAATATAAATCACAGCCGAGACAGTAGGAAAGGTGAGACAGCTCATATGACAGGAATCTATTGTTTCAAGCCATTTTCTCAGAAAGCTTTTTCTATTTCTTTTCACCAACATCCCATAAGTTGCTTTTACCATTCCTGTTTTTTTCTCACAAAACATAATTAACTTAATCAGATTTTTTTTTTTTAAAAGGAAGGAGCCCAGAGATAGGCTGCAGCCCCTCCCAAGTGCCTTTCTGTCTGGAAGGAATCTGAGTCCCAGATATTGAATGCTGCAGTCTGGCACAGTGAATGTCACACACATATCAGCTGTAGTATAAGTGAAATGCTTTGGTGAATCACTGGGCTGAGGATGCTAACAGTTCTGCCGCATACAATTGTTACATTAGCACCCCTGTTGAAAAAAAACCAGCCTGAGACCTGTCCAGTGTAAAAATATGTCATAAATTAATTTAGTGCCGACCTCCTAAGATTAACAAGACACACCCTAAACTTCCTTTAAGACCAGCTACATCCTATTTTATAAACATTTATAGCAACAATTGGCCTTTTAGAGGGTTCAGAATTTGTGTCCTGTGTAGACAACTGCTAAAAAAAAGGAAAACTCACCAGGCTTTCTCTGTCTGCACTTTATACCTAATTCACTTACCTGCCTAGTTTTTTTCTGGGAGCAAAGGCCCCATCAGATCACTTTATCATTTCACTGCAAGGCTCTCCTCACTTTCCTGACATTCCTGGGGAGGACAGAGGTATCTTTGCAATCATACAGGGGATCATGCCAGGCTGTGGATCTGTGTCTCATGTTGAACAGTGGGATTGCAATACCATCTCCTCTATAATGAAAAAAATATCCACTCGTGCAACAACCTGGTGGGCTACGCTCCCTCCACAAAGGGGTGCAAAATACCCTTGTTAAAAAATCCAGAACAAGTGTTTATCATGCACTGCCCAAGAAAGAGAAGCAAGAGTCAGGTTTAGAGCTTGCTGCCTAAATAACCCAATAAGAAAGAAACTGCCCTTCTCAGAAAAGCAGTGGCAGTGTGGGTAAGAAATTTTTTAATTTTAAGACTAATGAGGGCTGCATAGTTCATAACACCGACCAAAACACCTCCTTATAAAGCAGAGGCTCAGTTACAGCCATTCTTTATAAAACCTTGTGCTATGTTGGCAGGTAAAATGAATTTAAGGCAGAAGCACGTGGTTGTTGTCCACTTGAGGCTACAATGCAGTGCTTGAACTTGCACATAAGTAAGAAAACACAAGCCTACTGAAGAAAAATGTGAAGCTGACACAGCAAGATGGCTGCAGTCATGACTCATGTAGCAGCAGTATGGAGAAAGTGGAAGATGAAGTGAGGCTCAGTGGCATGTGGGTGTCTTTCAATATACGGCTTGTTCCATTCATTTATTCCGTGTTGGCTGGTGTCACATATCGCAAAGGTTTCAGGGCTCTTCTCTGTCACAGGTTTTCAGAGTGGTTTCAGCTGCAGAGTTGCTGTCTGCCTTCACCAGGCAGCTGCAGCCACTAACCTGCCATCAACGGCAGCATCTGTGTCCCAGCCAAACTTCTCCATAACCACAGCCAGCCAACCTCTTCATTAAATGGCTTCTCCTTCATACTGACACAATGTCCATTTTCCCCGTGTCTGTCATGCCTTCCAGCCAGGGCCCAATTTGCCACAGCTGGAACAGGGGCTGCCCTAGCTGGGACTAGGGACAATCACCACAGCTGGCATGAAATGAGGGCATGAAATGACAAGCAAAGATAGTGAAAATACTGTGGTTCACACCATGGGGACAGACCCAGACCTGTTATTCTTGAGCTTTGTCCTTTGCTTTATATGTTCACCATCTCTTTTATCATCTCACCATTTCCCCAACCTCCATCACAGCACAAGCCTCCCCAACCGGTCTGTGTCCTCCCAGAAACTTCGAGTCAGCAGCACCCTGGCCACAGACAACATTTTCCATTCAATTTTTTTGTTTGTTTTATTAAAGTACTAACAGGAAATACATTAATTAGTAAAATAGAACAAGTAGAAAACACAAGGTGGGATGGAGAGATGTGACCAGCTATAAATAGCAAATAGAATAAACAGGCAACTGTGAATCATGGGCTGCGAGGCTGGGCTTCATGTAAAGGCAGCACCTGCTGCTGGGAGACTTCCACCAGTTTATGTGTTTGCTTTTAAAACAAAAACAAAACAAATGATGGATTCCAGACTGACAGATGTGCCACTTTCTGGGAAAGCATTAATACTTAATACTCTGCATGCCAGAGGCAAGGTAGGGCTTTTGGCACGGATTGTCCTTACACCAAACTCTTGGGATGTGCTGGCAGACTGGGCAGCTGCCTGCAGATTAGCAGGATAGCACCTTAACTGAGCCTATGAGAGGCTTAGGACATTACACAGAAATGGAGATTTTGGGACAGGCAGCATGGTTAGACGGGGGAGTGCATGGTGGGCTCTGCCCTGGGGGGTGCACAGCCTGAAAGAAGAAAAGGCAGGAATTCTTAGCCTGACTAATGCTCCACAACTGAATTTCAGCCATCACTGCAGTTGAGCTCAGTAACTTGGTTTTGTCTCCCAGAAAATCATCCTGATTGGACACAAAGCCATTAAGAGATGGTGAGCCCCGAACACACTCTGTTTCAATGTGTGCCAGCACCCGCTGCGTGATGTGCCTCATTCCTTATTTACATTTGCCTGGCTTTAAATTGCAATCCCTGCTGCTTGTTATGCCTCTCTCTCCTAGATTAAAGAGCACTAAAATGTCACCCTTGCAGTGTTATCATCTGCCCTCTCCTATTATTTCCTCACGGTAAATAAAAGGGACTTCCCAGCCATTATTTTATACCCCACAACACAGTGCTTTTCCAGATCAATTAGTTTTCACTCCTCTTATCTGCATTCAAGCCTCATCTCCCTTTCAGGGTTTCTATTGCCTGCTCAGGGACCTTTCCTATGTCTCCTCTGACCTCTGAGAGAGGAGAAGAGCTGACTCAAAAGGAGAGCTTGGTGTGAGGACATCCGATCTTCTGACGGACCAGACAAGCTAATGTTGAATATGGCAAATGCCTTTGTGCATGTCTGAGCTTCTTACTGAGCATCCTGGGAAGATAACATGATTACTTGGTTGCCTGTAAAGTTACATCCCCTTTGGCATGATCAGCTCATACAAGACACATCAGTGTGTGTGACTTGGTATTTATATATAAGGACTTTCTTTTTCTACCCTGTGCCAAATTACCTTTCTGTGGGATACTCTTAACTGACACCTTTTTATTTTACCCACTCTCCCTTTCTTCCCTGGAATACACGAAAACATCAGGGCAAAATATTTTTTTGTAAACAACTGCAAAAACTAGCTTCACTGGGGATGCTCACTGGATTTTCTCCCTTTCCCACATCAGTATTTTTTTATTTTGGCAAGAACCCATCCAGTTCCCTAATAGCTACTTGATGCTATGTGAGAACCAGAAATTAATCATAAGAATGTAAGCCCAATTTCATTGTCCAGTTTAGGAAAAGTTTAAAATCTAAGCTCTCAACAATGCATAAAAGCACACTGGAAGCCATTGAAGGCCAGTTTGGACTACATGACAGTGAAATGTCTTTTAAGTGCTGGTAGAAAACAAACTGTGTTTAGTTTTTAAATATAGCTCTTCAACCTCCTGGTATGGTTTTACAAAGCAGGAGCAGCATCACTGTTCCCCAAAATATCCTAACCACATCATGTTAGAAATGGAGCTTTACTACTTCACTTTGTTTCCTAGCTACCGACAATTTTTTAGCTTAGTAGTAGAGATAATCAGTGAAATTTGGCATTCAGACTGCAAATTCAGAAATGCCTTAAAAACCCCTCATACATATATACATATGTATCTATCTCTATATATACATCTGTAACAGTTACAATTGCTCGCAGAGTTCTCTTATCAGAAATGTTTCAATTACTAACCTGCATCCTGGATACCCACTCATTCCTGTCCCACAGCCCCTGCCAGCCTAGTCCTGGAGTCCCCCCAGTTCTGCCCCTACCCCACAGGCCACTCCACCCCAGCCCAACCCCCCAGCACTGCCCTACACCCCTTTCCCACCCCAGCCCCATCTGCTGTCGGAGCATTCTCTCTTCTCTCCTCTCACCCTTCCCAGCTCTACCAGTCCCTTTACATTCATCACATTAAAGAAAACATTTCATGGTCATCTCTTTTATCTCCTTCAGTGAACAGTTAATCAGAAAAAATGCTTTCATGTTGCTAAATCAGGGCCAGTGGGCAAAGCCAGGCTGACAAGAGACATTTTCCTCTGCCACTAACCTGGGCTAAATAGTATTAATTACAGAGGCTGGGCTTTGATTGCTGGAGTGTGGTGGGACTGGTGAGAGCTCTCTCCTCCCCCTCCACTCCCTCCCACTGCAGACCCACACTGCACCTCTTCTACCTGCCTGCCCTTTGCCAGCACCCCGGTCCCATGTCACAGCACAACTGCCAAGTGGGATCCCCTAATTCTTCATTCCTCCTCTGGAAGAATCAGGTCCCCTGTCTGGAAGACAGGGACAGCCTCCAGCGTAGCTGGGTGGTGGGGGTGTCCCTATCCCTGCTTCCCTCATGCTTGTCTGCCCAAGGCAATATTTTTTCCTGGACAGGGAATGATTTCTATGTGTTTCAGAGAAACCTGAGGTCTGGGAGCCAAGTCAATAGACATCACCCCATAGAGTGTTTCTCAGCCTGTGGTCTATGGGCCACAAGCAAAGACAAGAGGCAGTTGGAGGAGAAGGCAAATTGAGGACAATGTGTTACAACTCAGTCCTCTGCGGGGAGGTCCAAAGGTGTTTATTGCTCCCTCAAAGAAATAAAGTTCAAAAAACACCAGCCCAGACTAGCCCCACAGTCACAGGTGGTCCCTATCTCTGCACATTGCACACCTCCAACGAGATTATGAAGGAAATGGTGCCGTGCCCCAGTCTGTGTTGGCAGTAGTATCCCCTATGTCTTCCAGGTGGGGAGGCAACAACCTTCCATCACACTGGAGGCATCGGTAAATAGCTAGTTAGCAATTCTGCTGAACTGGCTTTCCACAAATTACCAAAACAGACTAAATCCCCAGACACATGAATCACAGCTGAAACATGACTGCTTTTTAGAAGCAGAATGCCACTAACTGCTTTCCCCTCTGAACACATCCCTCTCTGAGCTGAGCAGGGCTTTACAAAAGTGACCACAGGAGGAATTTTCAGGGCGGTCACTCTGTTTCAGAGACCTTCCCTTGGGATGGGTGGCACAGCTGGAGGCTTGAGTTAATCTGTGGTTTAAGCCAATTAAGGTGACTGTCCCTGGTGACCCATGGTGACAAGCTCTGCTCCCATGCAGCCAGTAGGTAGCATGGTGGGAGCACAGCACACCAGGCAACAGACTTACTACGGAATTCACTTGGAGCAGTCAGGCAGTACAACATTTTTAAATGCTTTTTTTTTGTTTTCAGTGTTTGGTGCTGTATATCAAGACTTGTTTCTCCAGCCAGCGCCCCAGCATGGTTATAGCTGCCTTTCACATCCTTGGTGTGAGCCCAGCTGGGTGACCTCTGCAAACTGGGGTCCACTATTTCCATCCCATGATACTTCAAGTCCTTCTCTGCTGCAGCTGGTTTCCACAGGCTCACCCTGTCTCCTGTGTTGGTGCTTTGCGCTATCCTGCACAAACACAGAGGGAAGCAGAAGTGGTAGATCTGCTCCATTTTGCCCCACACCACACTGTAATCTTCTCTGTGCTCTTTTAAAGGACACATGGACCTGGTTTTCCCAGACAGAAACAAAGGGTTGGAGTCTCAACCAGGGCAAATCAGCACAGGGCCTTGGAGGTCTCCAGCACAGTCTATCCACTTAGACACATTTCCTCTGAAGAGCAAACAATTGGAGAATTGGGAAAACATCTGGGATGGTCAGGGCCCAGCAACCAAAGTCAGCTAAACCAGTAGCTTGCAGAGATCCAGCTGCTCAAGACAGGTTTACTCCAAGTTCTTTAGGAACAGGGCCCTTTGGACTATCTGGATCTCTAAGGCAAAAGACCTCACACTTGCCAATAGCTTTCTTCGCACCTTCAAATTAAAGTGTAGCACTGAAGAGTATGAAATACGCAAGTAAGTAACCCAACTAGGTCGTTGTCCCCGTGCTACTCCTTTTGATATTCAAATGTGTTTTAAGCTAACAGTGTTGTATTTATAGAACACAGTGTAGCAGTTACATACAACGCCCTGGAAGAGCTGTTGAGAAGGCAGAAATAGGCATTTTGATGTCTAGGAGGCCAGTATAGAGCCTAGAGGATAAGCACATTCTCAGGCAACATGCAGTAGTGGGGGAAGCTACAGCTTGACTGGTCACTGCTGAGTTTCGAGTTAAGAGCCTATTGATATGAATGACAGCTCAGAGTCCTCCTTGCAGCATAATTCAGACCACAGACAATGCAGTGGCATCTTTTTAGATTAACTTGAAATATTTAGGGCTCTCTTAATTGCCAGAAAGATGCAAAACTTCTCCTCTTCTTTTTTTTTTCTTCCTTTTACAGTGAAAATGTGGAAGATAAGAGCTGCCTGGATCAAATTAAGCCTGCATCTCACCCAGTGTTTTCTGGCGGGCCAGTTTTCAGTTGCTTCTGAGAGAAAGGCAAGAAGCTTTGCAGCAGTGGGATAATGTGCTTGCCAAAAGAGTTTCTCCCTTAGAAGTTGTCTCTCTTGCTCAGAAGTCGTCTTCTGCCTTGAGGCAGAATGGTTTCTGTCCAAAGCTACTTTATTTGACTTTGTTCTTTGTTTGTTTTCAGTTCTTCAGGCTGTCACTGTGAATAATAGGTCTTTGGTGCTGGAACACAATTCTCAGATGAATATTGTCTTCTGTGGTAAATTCCAGGGCTGCTGAATTACAGAATAAATCTTACCTTCATGGAGTGGGTGGCTGGTGCCTTTGGAGATGGTACAGGGTGCCAGTAGACCACCTCCCTGTCAGAAGGTCATAGTTCTTTGCTGAATTTCTGCATATGAGGGCCAGGCCATCCTCCAGCCTGAGCAACGATCTGGGCCTGCCTGAAGCTCCACTGAGCTCCACATTTGGGAATCTGCTGCCACATGGTGGCATACACTCTCTCTGCCTGGCCCTAGGAATTCCTTCTTGGCTTCCAAGAGGTAGCACATGTGGGAAGAGAACTTCTGAGCTCTGCATTGTAACTAGCCCATCAAGTTTCCAGGGACCCATTCTGGAGCTGCTAAAAGCTTTTCCAAGAGCATTGTTTCCAATGTGGAGCTACACAAAAGTGTCAGGGATGCTGGCAAAAATTCTGAGTGGATCTCAGATGCTTTGGGGTCAGCAAGTGGGATTTGTAAATGAAAGACTGTTACCAAACCTGATGGCACTAGAAGTATTTTCACAAAGCAGGCCAAGGTTTGCATCCATATCCTTGACTTTCTGCTCTGTAGCAGATGCAAGAGCAGTACCATGCAGGAAAAGAAACTATAGAGATCATTCCTGTTCCTGACAGAGACTGAAAAGCAGAAGGGTGGTTGTCACAGGAGCTGGTGGAGAGCATCGCTATCTCTGGCCGTGTGCAGCACTGCCAGTTTTCCACGCTGTGTTTTACTCCTTGAGGCCACAGGTTTCTTTGTGCTGGGTCAGACAGCTGTGCTCTGCTTAGAGAGGACACACTTGCAAGGCAGCTGCTCAAAACAAGGCTGACTGCTTCCTTCTGGAAGGATGGTGGCACCTGTGGGTGGAAAATCCATGGAAAGTGCCCTGGGGCCACCTTTGCTTTGGAGGCTGCTAGGCAGCATGCTCAAAGCCTGTTGTTCCCACTGTGCTGCTGTGTGTGGTGCTGGAGATGGCAGCTTTAGGCAGCAGCCTTGGCTGATTGGGAAATGCAAAGAGGGGGGATGGCAGGACAACAGACCTCGTCAAAGGTTCATCTAGGTAGGACCATTTAGTTTGCAAAAGACTGTGGGGAACTGGGTCCAAACCAACAATGCCTGGTCAGGAGACAGAAAGACTGATGCCTGGCATTGACAGCATTCCTGCTCTCTTCCACATCAAGACAAAGGTGGAATCCATCCAGCAATAGCTTCTTGGATGCAGGAAAAATACTGATTCTGGAAAGACAGTGAGGTGTCATGGACCTTCTTCTCATCCCATCACAGCCTGTGCCCAGTAGTAAAAGCTGCAGCTCTTTCCTCTTCCAGCTTCACCCCCTCTATGGTCCTCTGGCAGTGAGAATAATGCAGGGAGCAACACAAAATGGACATGGTGACGTCGGTAGCACTAAAGTCTGAGAAAAAAAGGATGGGGAGGTGTGACCCCTAGGGAGGTAGAGGGACTGTTCAAGAACAGATTAGGAAAGGGAAAGGAATAAGGGTACTGTAGGCAACATATTAGGAAACCCTGTGCCATGGTGGGATCTCTGTGTTGGCAGGACACTGGTGCCCAGAGGCACTGAGTACTCAGGCTTGCAGAGCAGGAATTGGAGGGACCATCTCTCCAGCAAGCCAAGTAGATGTCTTCATGACACATCACAGAGCTTCGCTTCTCCTGCCTCTGCTGTTCCTCAGCTGTCGGAGCTGTAGGGGAGGAAGGGGTGGTCAAGGAAGGGGATTTCGTAAATGTTGGGACAAAATAAGTAACAAGGCTGCTTGCTGCAAGCTCAGCCATTATAATTCCATATGGTTAGTGCCCTGCGGCAGTACATGCAGATGGGAGGGAGGCTCTGAGATCACCTGTACCCAGCTGTGGAGCATGCAGGCCCCCAGGAAGAGCCTTGGGTGCATGCTATGGTCTGTGGTGCTGTGGTCAAGCCCACTTGTTGTCAGCTGTGCCTCTCCTCCTCTCCTTGTGGAGATGAGCTAGCCCTCTGCCCCAGATCTCTCCTTGTTACTGCTCTCTGTGCATGCTTGCTGCATCTTGTTTCACGGAAAAGGATTCACCCCCACCCCTCACGTGGGGCACAGGCCATGACTGTGCCCGGGGGCCTCCTGCTCTGCCTTGGAGACCTCAGATATCTGTGCAACCAGCCTGGGTGTTTAACGGCAGAGGAAGGTGCTGGAGAAGTGCTAGGGTTGATTACCCGTGCCACAGCAGAGGCACTGGTTGAACACATCAAAGGATGTCTCCCTTTCATCTCACTGCTCCGAGCAGACGGCTCCGAAGCATCTCTTCCAAGGACAATATGGGGGAGAACTCTAATAACCTTACAGTGTGGAGCCCTGCCAGCGCTCCCAGTGGCCGCTCTGGCGGCAGCTAAAGGGGCGCCTTCTCCGCTTCCACCCTAATTGCCCTTAATTGGCTCCTGCCTGCTGGCAGCAGAAAGGCGAGGGCTCTCCAAGGATCACTGCACCAGCGTGACAACGTTTGGAGAAGGATTGGCGGCCCCTGCCTTGCTCCACCTCCCTCCCACTCTCCCACACCCACCAGAGCAATACAGTAACTTTTCTAAGTATGTGATTTTTCTGTCTGTACATGACTTTTTCTTTCCAGGCCCTGCTCTGGAGGGGACTTTACCAGGCAGCCGGGGCAGGGAAGCAGGGAGGATCTGTGTCCTGAACTCACAGAGGGGGGTGTGTGGTGGCCCTGTGCTAAGGGGGGATATAAGCATTGTCTCTTCATACAGCACTGCAACCTTTGTGCCTAAGAGCATGTGTCAGTGCATGCTCTGCTGTGTGCCAGAGCTGCCAATGCACGTGACCAGAGGTTTGAGATCCCCCATGCAGGACCAGCACACCAGGGGATTAAGCCCACAAAATCCCACTTTCCTTAGGAGAGGTGCTCCTGTCCTGGGGCAGCCAGGTGGGAATGCAGCTGTATCCCATTGTGATCTCCTGGCTATGGCCTTCACTGGGGCCCTGTCCTGGGGGTGTGTAGAAGCAGAAGGGAGGGCTCCTCTCTGTCCCTGCTCCGTGTCCCAGTGCTGGATGAGGACACATGATGCAGACTGCCCCCCTTTCCCAGGAAGGGTTCTCCAGGACATGCTGGCCCTTGGCATGTCTGGCTCCGGTTTCCTGTGGCAGACCTCCCTGAGCTTTCCCCTCTCTGCCTGACACCCGCACAAGCCATTCTCTTGTGTCAACAGGAGGGTGGGAAGCCACAACACGAAAAGCACCTTGTAGCCCTGACCAGGCACGTCCCCATCAGACTGCCTCCCCACTCCTGCTCCCAGCTGGCATGAACCCTTGCTGCAGTAGAAAAACATAGCCAAGCATCTCCCCAGTCCCTCATGGTTACCCACGTCCCAGCATGGGCCAGCCTCCGCAGGCAGCAGGCATCACGTGAGCATCGCGCTCCACAGAAAGCTGGCAGGGGCACGGAAAGGCAAACACAACACAAATATGATTCTGATGGAGGGAGCTGCAATGTCTTTCCCACTGAGGTTATTTTTAATCTGTTTATCAAAGGCTCACTGCTCTTGGCAGCAGGGTGGTGGGCTATTTTTGGATGCCTGCTTCACCTCTCCACAGAGATGGGCTGGCATAGGCTTGTCCCATTTTTCCCTGGCACCCTCAGACCTCCCCTGGTCTCTGAGTTTGCCCTACTAAGGTCACCTCTGTATGGTTCCTGATATGTGAAGGGACTTTTTAAGCAGGAGGTCTGAGCTCAGGAACAGCCTCATTATTAGCCCTTATTGAAAAACCCTTCTCATCCTTTCCTTCTATCAGTGGTGACACAGTTACTTAAGTGTGGGTAAAATACACACTCGTGCCTGCTATTTTCCTTCAGGATGGTGACATTTCTTTTGACCTTAGCCTGACACTCTTTGTGTTCAAGTTTTGTCTCTGCTACTGGCTTCCTGCTTGCTGCTGTCTTATCCCTTTGCCCATCTAGAAGAGCAAGGCCATATTTCCCTACTCTGTGGGGTTGCTGGGACAAGTAATTGGGACAGGATGACTGAAAACTCAACACTATCCTCACAGGGCCTCTTCTCTGTGGATGAGTGAAGGACATGACCAGTTTCACTGAGATGCAACATTGGCAAAGGTGGTCTAGTTAGGTGGGGTTCAAAGCAAGTGCAGGGAGACCAACAGGAGTGCATGGAAGTACAGCAGCTGTGTGTTGGGATCAGTGAAAGCACAGACTGAAATGGCAATGCAAAGCAAGCCATCAGGCTTTGAGGTTAATAATAGGCTGTCTGAGTCCTGACTGTGTAGAAGAAAATCAGTCCGCAAAAGAAGCTCCCTTGGCACAGTGCTTGGCCCTGACAGAACTATCCACAGGAGCCCGAACAAATGACTGGCCTCATTACCGACCCACAGCCTCAAGCATGGTTTGAGACACGCTGGGTTCACATAAAGAAATCAGCACTGTCCACAATGCCCTTGCAGTACCAGAGAAAAGGTCTTGCAGACATTTCCCAGGAACATCAACAAATTCAGGGATTTCCTTTTGTTAACAAAGCACAAACCTTCTGCTGAAGAAATATTTTCTACACTCAAATATGATTTTGGAGAGCCAAAGGTGCGTGCAGGCCAGGGGATTCTCCTCTAGGAATGCAGACAGAAGAAAACCAGTGCTGGCATGTGTGAGATTTGGACTCATTTGCAAGATTTGGTCTCAAAGAGGACAGATGTGTCTTTTATTACGGGAAGCAACTGAATGAAAAAGTGAAAACCACTTACTTGGGCCGGTTAGGAAGCCTCAGGAGAAAACGAGGTGAAGCACATTGTGATGTGGGGCAATCATCACCCAATCAGCCCCGTGGCCTCACTGTTCACCATCTCCAGAGACAAGATAATCAGAGGGGGCTGGTAAAGCTGGAGGGTGCCAGATCAAGAGCAAAGCGGTCAGGGGTGAAATCCATGCAGTAAAGAACTAAGGGGCAAAGACCAAAGGAGAAACATGGGTGAGGAAAAGGAGATGCACCTCTACACTGGGACACAGAGGACACAGAGCTATATCCAACAGCACCCACTGTGCTTGTGTGCATGTAAGACTGCTGTGCCAGCACAAGGCAGTGTGTCTGGGAAAATACAGTCATTCTGATCTCTAAATAAGTTAGGAATAAAACGGGCAAGAAAAAAGCTCCTGCAGACACCGGAGGGGAGGTGACAGCAGGATGTGGCCGGCTGAGGGGGCCAGCACTGTAAGCGTGGCCAGGGCAGACTTGATGGGGAGGACATGCTCATGGAGTGAGTCCCACCAGTGCACTGAGGCTGCTGGCACAATATGTGTTGCTGGCATGAGGTCTCACTGAGGCAAGTTGCCCCCAACATCTGTAGGCATGCTGGATGTAAGCAGACATTCCCATGGTGAGTAAAGGCAATACCATATGGTACAGTCAGAAAGGCACATTCACCAGGAGAGGGTCCAAAGAGAAAATCATGCCCTCGGGCCCTTCTCTTAGTAACGGGTACACAGTCACTATGAACAGTAGGATTATTGGGAAGTATAAGGTAGTGACCATGAGAACTTGGAGTCTGCCTGGATGAGGGATGAGTTCACTGCTCCCAGTCAGAGACAGGGAACTAGGACAGAGTTTTTAGAAAGGAAACAAATGGAAGACAAGCAAAAGGAAGCAAGAAAGCAAAGCAAAGAAGAAACAGAGTAACTAATGTTCTGCTGCTGTGAGCAATATTCACAGGTTAATGAAAGCAAAACTCACAGACCTCCCTAAAACCTGCAGTCAGAGTCTACCTGGTTGTCTTCTGCCCTGGGCCACCTACAAAAGAGAGATGGAGAAAAATGCATCAGAGGGCTTTGCACAGCATCAATGCCAAGAGTCTGCCATAGTCTCTGCCTTTCTGGGGTCGTGACAATACAGGAGTAGGTTTCCTTGATATCAATACAAGGAGCTCAGGCTGGAAAAGCTGTGGGTTTGAAATCTGGGGGGAAAGGACTTGGCACAAGGTGGAAAAGAGCCAGGGATTTGAAGGAACAGTGAAGAGGGGAACATAATTTTGGAACATCACAGGGAACACTAACAGGCATGAATACAAGCAACTGCTGCATACTGCTAATGTCCAGAAGGGTCCTGGTGTTTCCCTTTTAATCCTCCATTTACCCCTTTAAACTGTCCCCAGTAGACAGCATATAGGCCCTGCAAGCTTCATCTGACAGTGTTTCTGCTGCAAAGCTCCTTGTCACCAGCCACTACTAGATTTTGTACGACCTCCTGACAGGCTCGCCATCTACCCCAAAAGCTCAGCCAGGCCATTCAGCCCTACGTGTCACAGCAGGACCCTAAGGTGACACAGGGAAGGAGGGGAAGTAATGATTTAGTCCAAGCTGGGAGAGGCCCAGGGGTCCCAGCCCCATCTGGCAGCAGAACATCTCTGCTTTGGGCAGCGGGAGCCAAGACAAAGACACAATCCTAGGCACAGCAGCTGCTCGGAGTGCGCTGCCTCCCCATGGGGGACATGCTCCCTGCCTGGCACGGAGACGGAGACCGTCCGTTCCTCCTTTGTGGCACAAAACAAAGAGCAGAGGGAGGCAAGGAAGTGACTTCTCTGGAAGCAATTGTGCGGTGGGATGAGCACCCATCTCTTTCCAGACAGACAGAGCAGTGATGCCCCCATCCTTTCTCCTGTCCCCTACTGCCTCCCATTCACTGCTGGCATCCCCTCTTTCTGCATCCCTGTCTCTCCTTATGCAACAGGGCAAGAGGGGAAAAAAAAAGAAGCAAAAAGAAAGAAAGAGTGAGGGAGGGAGGGAGGGAGGGAGGAAGCTGATCAGGGCACTGGCTGGCAGGCACACAAGGAGCGCGGCAGGGGCGGCTGGGAGCCCGGGACACGCGGCCGCTGCCAGGGCCTTCTGGGCTGTGGGCATGTACGTGCGGCCAGCAACGTGCGAGCTGGTGTGTGCCGGGCCGGGCACACGCGCGGCCGTGCCAAGCGCCCAGGCTGGCGGCCGCCGTGCCCCTCAGCTGGGGCACTGGGGCTCCCTTCACACAGCCCCCATCAGCTGGCAGGCAGCAGGGCAGCTGGTGGGTGGCGGACTGCCTGTCCCCAGAGAGCCCTGGCGAGGGCTGCACCTGCCCCAAGGGCAGCACGTGCCACCGAGCACATCCCCGGCCTCTGCCGTCCAGGTGATCGCACGTTTCCAAGCAGGCAGGTGTGCATTTCTATCTCACCAGACTGCTTGCCAGTTTTTACCCAAGAGAGAGAAATTGTGACCTCCACCGTCCCAAGGCCACATGCCTCCTCCCGTTGGCCCATGTCCGAAGCCGTGCTGGGGATCACGCTGCTGCTGCTCCCTTCTTCCTGGGTCAGCAGTTTCAGAGTGGTTCCCGGCCTGGCATGGCTCCCACAGAGTGCCAAAGCTCACTAGCTGTATCCTGACCATATCTTGCACCCCCTAGTTGGGAGCATCCTGCTCTGCTCCCACTTATCACCCACCAACCTGGGAGCAAAAAGAGCTCTCACTTGCACTCCCCACTCAAAAGTGCCTCCCCAAATGCACCCAAAATTCATATTCCATGCTCAGACACAGTTTCCCCTACATTCATGGGAAGGGAAGGGAAGGGAAGGGAAGGGAAGGGAAGGAAGGAAGGGAAGGAAGGGAAGGGAAGGGAAGGGAAGGGAAGGGAAGGAAGGGAAGGGAAGGGAAGGGAAGGGAAGGGAAGGGAAGGGAAGGGAAGGGAAGGAAGGAAGGGAAGGAAGGGAAGGAAGGGAAGGAAGGGAAGGGAAGGGAAGGGAAGGGAAGGGAAGGGAAGGGAAGGGAAGGGAAGGGAAGGGGGCTGACACAGTGGAGCATTTTATAAGACATGGTTTCTTGCTGTGCACCTCTGTGCATTATGTCATGGGCCAACAGGGAGTTAGCTAAATCTTCACCTCCTTCTCCTCCTCCTCTCCTGAAAATGAATGAGGTTTCCAGATGCTTTGGAGACAGGAGTTGTGCTGGACTGATGAGTCAGCAGCTGTCAGTAATGGTTACACACACGTGGGTGACACCTCTGGGGTGGAAAGTCCCTATAATATCACACACCAGACAACAGGCACGTAGTGACTTGGTTACTCAAACCCATCCTTGGCACGACTAAGAATATACCAACACCACAACCAAGGTGTCCCTATGTCCCAGAGAGCACGTAGTACTTCTGCTCTCTGGGGAGGCAGCAGCAGTGTAGCTATGCAAGGATGGATCCGCAGCAGCTTCTGTGGGTCACAACTCTCCTGCCAGTGGCTGGCAGCTGTGTTTCTCTGCCATTCACATCTGCATTTGCACACTTTTGGTACAGCCAACCCAAACAACTGCTCCTCAGAGGGGAGGGATTTCAACGGCTGAGATCCCCTCGGGAAGGTATCATCCTCGAGCAGACAAACCCAATGGGAAATGGTAGCATATGGGGTTTGGGGTGGGCGGATGACTGGTGCCTCTTCAGGGTACTGAGATGCTCCTGGGCAGCAGGATACCTCCCTTGCTGGGTGTCACTTGCAGACCAGCCCAGTGGGCCATTGCTGCAGAGCCCCAGCTCTTTTCATGGGAAATGTGAAAAAGGCTGCAGGCAGGAAGAGACAAATGTCATGTGGAGGCAGAAACACCAGCTTCTGAGCTCGCATCAGTTGTGCTTGTAAATATTTTATTCCTTTCTCATTTGTTCACTGTAGCAGACCATTATCCAGCCTCTGGCTAACAGAGAGCAAAAGCATTTAAGAGCACTAAGTGTATAAGCAGGCCTGACACACAACAACTGCTGTGTGAAGCAGCACTTTTCATCTTTGTGTCCTTACTGCGGGTTGCTAGCCCAGCCCTGAGGCCCTGGCTCTGCCCCTGCCCCTCACCCCAGACCTGCAGCATGCCTGACAGCCTCCTAACACGTCACGTACATGGCAGATTTGTAATTTATACTTCCAGTCCCAGCAAATCAGGAGGTGCCAAATCCAGGTTTCTTGAAGCAGATGAATGATCGCACATCTATAAAGCTGGAAAAAGCTAGATTGGCAATAGGCTGTCATCATATTCCCTTGAACAGAGGCAAACAATCACATCCTTCATTCCCTGCATCCCGCAAACTGCCTCTACAGTGTTCAGCGAGGAAGGCTGAGCCTTCGATCCAGGTAGCCTGAATGGACCAGCTAAGATGGGTAGAGATGCAAACAAAGACCAAGCTCCTGGGTCCAAGCAAACTCTGGAGAACTCTAAAAATAAAGGGGGGGGTGCTGTTCAGTGCTGTACTTCTAGTGGAAAGGCATCTTGGCCTGTTGGCCAAGGCACGACACTGGGCATGTTGCTGGGGTGACCTGACAACCTCACTGCCACCAAGGAAGCAAACAGGTCACTAGGGGAGAGGAAGAAGAGGGGCCAAAAAGTAGCAGGGGGGAAACTGGGATGAGTAGAAAGCAGGTAAGAAAAGTGAAAGACGTGATGGGGTCAGATAAGGGAAGGGGCAGAGAGGAAAAGACAAGTTAAGGAATAAACAGAAAGGACTAGAAAGGAAGAGGTTGCTCAAAGGGTATTACAGACCTTGTTTAAACTGAGAACTACCTGGGACAGAGACTGCCTCCATGGCTGCCCAACCTCTAGGCCTGCATCCCAAATGAGCAACAAATTAATAGATGTGTGAATTCAAAACATTTCTTAGAAGGCAGGTGAAAGGGCGGGAATTACCAACATTCAGAAGACTGAGGAGACACCCAGACCCAGAGAGGCAAATATACAAAGAAGCTGGAAATGCAAAAGCAGTCAGGTCTCTGCACTGAAATCCCCAACACATGCAGGAAAAGCCAACGAAATTATGAAGCTGAGCTGGCACATGGGAAAACAGCCTGGCCCTGCCATTTACCACCAGTGCTGCTTCAGAGAAGCTTAGCACTGGAGTACTCCATTTGAGAAATGTCACCCTGGAAATAGTCTACTTGGTGCTGAGATCATTCATTCTTCTCAGCAGGAAACCTGACCCTGTTGCCAAACCTATTTTCCAGTCTAGAAGCTCATGATCATGGAAAACTTTGGCCCTGAGGTCCAAATAGAGGTTCTGAGCTTGTCACAGCCAGTGCTCAGCACTCTGTCAGGCTACACAACCCTCTCAGAAATGTCTCTGGCCATGTTGCAGCTGGGTCAGTGGCTCAGTTGGGGAAGATGAGCACAGCCAGCATGACGTTGTGGCAAATCACACTCCACACACTTCACCAGCTTCCAGGCAGCCATGGAGTAGCTAACTTTGAGTTGGCATAGAGTGCTCACTGGATGGTCTTCAAAGAGATTTCACAGGGGCAAAAGCCTGGCAGTAAGTGGCAAGGGTGTAAGAGGGCTCAAATATCTGGTTTAATATTAGGTCCCCCGGCTGCTATTAAAGGGATTCAATTCCTCCTGGATCTCTGGCAGCAGGAGAAGACATGTTTTTAGGAGACTTTTCTGGCTGCAAGCATCACATGAATGAGTGTGGATATGTCAAACACTTTCAGTCATGGCTTTTGTCACGGAGTCGTGATTTTGCCAAACCAACATCATACGTCTAAGGTTTTGTGCAACTTCCACCAAGCTATGCCAGGGATGTGAGCCATTGCATTGGCAGGGCATCTCCCCTCAACCCAGCTCTGCGCTACCTGCTGTCCGTGCTGCTTCAGCTGCTTTTTCATAAGCAGTAGGCCCCAATCCAAAGAAAACAGCAGCAGCGGTGCCATGTCATTGCAAGTGTCTGTGGGAAAGCCAGGCCTTCCACGGGCAAGCAGTCTTCCTGGAGCTCAGGGGAAAGCTGGGCATGCTTCAGGTCTTGTGCCTAATATTTGCCGTGACACCCAGATAATATTTGTGTGCGGCTGGCAGGTGTTCATCTCACTTTGGCTAGGGTAGGATTTGAGTGTGTGGTGAAGGTGTGAATTATACCCTGTTTCTGGCACTGTGGAGCATTGAGGGATAGCCAAGGATGCAGGCATCTGCCCTGCCTCCAGCTGGGGTTGCAGGCAAGCTGCTGCAAAGCCCTCATTTCCCTCCCTTGCCTTCCCTGCGAAAAGCACTGGCCTGGGGGGACAAGGCAGCCCCAGGAGCCCCTGGTCACATTGGTCTCAGGCACCCCAGGAAGAACCAAGGGACAATGCTTCTGAGGAGGAGCTGAATTTGGAGGGTGAGGGCACATCATTTTTTGGGACACTGGAGCGAGCTGAAATGCCAGGTGTCAGGATGGAAGGGTGACAAGAGTCCCGGCAATGAATAACCATTAGCCAGGCCGACTACACAGGCCACTGCCTGTGGGCAGACGTGATTGCAGGCACAGCCTCGGCTCCTGTGCTTGTGGGAACCTGGCGGAAACCCTCCCGGTTTCCCTCGGTCTCGGCTCAGCTGTGCTGGGAGATTTGCATTGGCAGCAGAGTGGCGGGGAAGCTCGCCCGCCCCTCACCCGTATGCTGCCAGCACCCTGCCAGTGCCGGCAGCCTTTCGCCTCTGTGAACTTTTTGTCTCTTGTGTGAAAGGGGAGTGTTTTTCAAAGGAATAATTTAAACAATTTAAACGCATCTTATTTAGAAGTGGGCAAATGGCACAAGGAGCCATACCTTGGGCTTAGAAACACACCTTTGCCCATGCACTCCTCTCTCACCTAGAGACACACCCCCATCCCATCACAGGCCCCTGGGAAACTCAGCTGGATGAGTCCCTCGATCCAGCTTGGCATCCTGCAGCATGCCCGCAGCCCCCCGCTGCCCTCAGCCCAGCTGCGTGTTACACACTGCTGGGTCAGTGTCCCCTCCATTTCATCTCCCAGCCTCCCACTGCTCTCCCAGCACCAGGAACCTGCCCCCTTCCTGCCCCTTGCTCCTGACCCTGGTGTCACCTATAGCTGCAACAGCTATTCAGCCTATATCCATCACTAAATGAAGAATCCTCTGTGAAGCAGCAGAAAAGCCCTGGCTGTACAATGTGGCTGGAGTGAAAAGCAAACACTGTTAACACCACTTGGAAAGGGGCCTGCATTTGACAACAAACACAGCCAAGTTTTGAGCCTCTTGCTAATTAGTCTATTAGCTGTATGAGCAGAGAAAGCCTTTCACCATCCAGCCTTGCTCTGCTCTCGCACTTCAGTCCCGTCACCTCAGGAATCCCCTGCCCCAACTCCATGGTCCGGTGCTACGTAGGCATCACACCAGTGGCTGCCTGGCCACTCGCCTCCGCCTGCATGGGGGAGCCAGCCAGAGATGGTTCCTTGCCGCCAACTTTCTCTAAGGGACAAAAGTTGCATAAAAAGCAGAGCCAAAGCCCCAGGTACAGCTGGGATGCTGGGCTGTGGAAGAAGAGGGCCCCCTGCAGTAACCCACAGACCTGCGTGTCTGCTGGAGGGACAGCCCCAGCCCAGTGGTGTTGGCAGGAGCCACTGGGAACAGCCCTGTGAAAAAGGTCTTGGGGAGAACCCATCCCGCTGCCAAGCCACACACCTCTCGGTCAATATCCAGTGCTAGCAGAGCTGTTATCCCAAGGAAGATGTCGCTCCCTGGTGCCAAGCACAACCATCATTATTCTCCCCAGCACATGAACCCACACACCTCTGCACCCCCAGCCTTTCAGCACCTCTCTGGCAACCCAACCAGGCAGTCCAGCAGAGAGAGGCTCCCAGTGCTTCAGCAGTAGCATCTGTCTGTCCATCCATCCATCCATCCATTCATCCATCCATCCATCCATCCATCCATCCATCCATCCATCCATCTTCCCATCCATCCATCCATCCATCCATCCATCCATCCATCCATCCATCCATCCATCCATCCATCCATCCATCCATCCACCCATCTTCCCATCCATCCATCCATCCATCCATCCATCCATCCATCCATCCATCCATCTGTCCGTCTGTCCAGAGAATGGGTTAAGCAGACCTGTGCCCCACCCCTTCCAGCCAGCCTGGGCTTCCAGGCATGGAAGGGAGAGGCTTACAGCTGGGGATCATTACTGGGCAGCCATAAGGAGGGTGGAGGCACTTCCTCCCACACTGATCAGAAGAGCTTTGCAACTGTATGCCCTGGAGCCAAGGGATGAGGTCCAGGGCTTGCTTACCACCTTCTGTGAAATAGGGGGGTTTTGTCCACACCAAGGAGAACGCCAGCAGATCCCACCACGAAGCGATGCCTTACGTGCTCCCCAGAGCGAGGGGACCACTTGATGACCACCCAGTCTGCTTTGGTTGACTTCTCCAAATCAGGAGGCCCTGATTTGTCTGGCCTGCCTTGGGACATTTATTCATCTAATAATCTCCCCACCAGGAGGCAAAAGGAGATACTGTGTTTCCTTACCTTTTACTAAGGGTCTCATGCTAACAGAGCCCCTTGACAAGTCATGGGAATGGATAGACCTCTGCTGCCTGAGAACATGGAGATGCAGCAGCAAAGGGTCTGATTCGTTCCTGCCTCATGCAGTACTTGCAGTAACCAAGGAAAAAGAACAGGCAGCCTTTCTGACTTGAACACAGTGCAAAACCTCCAGATGCTGAGCACTCTCTCTTCAGACAGACCGTCCAAAAGACTTGGAGAAATTAGCAAAATCCTAAGGAGTGAGCTAATAGTAGAGGAACTGAGCAGCAGCCATTTTTTCCTGGGGATGGCATGTTGCCTGGCCATCCACAGATGAACGGAAACCCGCACACCAAGGGATGCCGGAAGCATGGCCTTTTTCCTTGGAATGATGGGGAGCTCCACATGAAAAATGGATGACTCACTCTCTTGAACACCACAGTCAGACAGGGAGGGGAGGAGGTTGTGGTATTCCTCCAAGCTCAGTCCCCAGAACAAATCTGACAGATACGAAAAATGAGATGTTATGAGATGTTTGGCTGGTGTGGCTAGTTTCCCTGCTTCATGCCTTCAAACATCAAAGCCCTACTAGCTGGTAGAAAACAGCAGTGTAGACACAACCTACTTGGTTTCCAATGAAAGCTGGGAACGTTTGGAGGGCCAGTTGTAGTTTATGAGGGTTGATTGGATGGTCTTCATCCAGCAGAACTGAATCAGCTCCCAGGGAAGTTTCATCTTGGCTGGGCAGGACATCCAGAGAAAGTATTCTGAGATCTAAGTTGTGTTATCCACTGTGACCCCTTTTTCCTCCCTTCCAAGCACAGGGGATTTTGTAATCTCTGCAGGATAGCCTTATCAAACAATCTTGAGCTGCAATATGAAGTCTTGGAGGAAGCTATTCCCCTTGGTTTCATCCTGCACATTACACAAGGGTGATTCAGCCAAGGAGTTTGGAAGAATTATTTATTAATGGGTGATGAGATCACTGAGGTCGCTCATCTGTGAAATCACCAAGAAGCAGAAAACAGATCATTGCCCTCAGGTCCTTGAAAATCATATAAACCTGTGGGGAATGTCTCTGCTCCAGAATTCATCTGCTCTTGACAGATGTTTATACCCCAGTGGCCTCTCTCATCTCAGTGCTGTAATCCAGACAACTATCAGCCCGTTCATTGCAAATGCCTCCACTAGTGTATGTGGTGGGTTGCCTTTTCTGTGTCAGTGAGGCTTAGGGTCTAGTTTTTCCATGCAAACTCCATCTGGCAGAGGCACCTATTGCTTGAGCCGGCCCTCAAAGTGCATTTGAGTTTGAAGGGGTGGTTTTTACGCTTCAGCAGCAGGCTAAAACAGCACAGGCACAAGAGGATTCCCTATGTAGACAATGGCACCAAGTCTGCATGAACAGGAAGGTAGCTCAGTTCTGCTCTTGATAGCCTTCTGCAGAGGTCCGGCACGGCTCTGAAGGACTCCTGTGGGCACCTTCCCACTGACCTCCTGGAGGACTTGCCAGCTTCAGCGTGCTCTCCTCCTGAAGAGATGCTGTGAGGTCTAGCGGAGACTGGGTCCTCTTTCTCCTGCTGTCATGAAAGCTCATTCAAGGACTGATGTTCATTCCATGCTTGCAGCTTACCCTCAGTTAGTGGTTTAACTTCAGCCACAAAAAAAGGTAGGGTCCTCCATCTCTTCTCTAAATCTTCACTTGTTATCTAGCCAGCACCAGATGAGGGACCCATTCAAGAATTGTCCCCATCTGATTCTTACAGGAATGATGTAATACGCCTTTCTGGTTGACTCCCAGTTCTGCAAAGTTAGGAGCCTCCATGGTGCAACTAAACCACTGCACTTCCCATCAGGAAGTGATAGCAGCCTGCTGCCTTCCATCAGCTAAAGGGCAGGTCTGTGTGAACAGCAGGTTAAGCATTATTTGGGCAACTGACAGCTTGCTGGTTTTGTGTCATGTATCCGGCAAGGCTATTCACTTTTTGAAACATGCAATATGATGTGGTGTCTAGACAACACGGTGATGTCAGAAGAATCACTGTTCATTGATTTTCCGCAATGCCCTCGTCAGCCTGCAAAGATCAGCTGCATCTTACCACGTAATGGTGCATGATCTAAAACAGGGCACTAGAGCCATCATCTAGATATATCTCTGCCAGGAAGGGATACCACTATCTAACCAGGCCTGACAAGTATTTGTAGCATCTTGGTTTGGGAAATTTCTAGAGAAGGAGATTGTGTGGTTGGAGTGGAAGGGTCTAGCTGGAGGATGATCACTAGTGGTGTCCCCCACAGTTCAATACTAGTACCAGTGTTGTGTAACTTATTCATCAATCACTTGGATGGAGGGGCAGATGTCTCCTCAGTGAGTTCAAAGCTGGGAGGAGTGGCTGGTACCCTAGAGGGCTGTGCAGCCCTTCAGAAGGACCTTGACAGGTTGGAGAGATGGACAGAGAAGAACTGTCTAAAATTCCACAAAGGCAAATGCAGGGTCCCCTGCACCTGGGGAAAAATAACCCCATGAAGCAGTACAGACTGGGCACTGACCTGCTGGAAAGCAGCTCTGCAGAGAAGGACCTGAGGGATCTGGTGGACAACAAGCTGTCCATGTGCCAGAAGTGTGCTTTTATGGACAAGAAGGCCAGTGGTATCCTGAGGTGCACTAGGAAGAACATTTCAAGCAGGTCACGGGAGGTGATCCTGCCCCTCTACTCAGCCCTGGTGAGGCCACATCTGGAGTGCCTTGTTCAGTTCTGGGCTCCTCAGTGCAAGAGAGACACAGAGCTCCTGAAGCAGGTCCAGTGGGAGGGCTGAAAAGATGATGAGGGGACTGGAACATCTCTCTTATGAGGACAGGCTGAAGGAGTTGGGCCTGTTCAGCCTCGAGAAGAGATGACTAAAAGGGCACCTCATCAGTGCATGTAAGTATCTGAAGGGAGGGTGCGAAGAGGATGGATCCAGACTCTTCTTCACGGTGCTGAGCAATAGGGCAAGAGGCAATGGGCAGAAACTGATGCACAGGAAGTTCCAGTGAACGCGAGGAAGAACTTTAATGTGTGGTGACCACACACTGGAACAGATTGCTCAGATAGGTTGTAGGGTCGCATTCACTGGAGATATTCAAGAACCATCTGGATGCAATCCTGTGCCATGTGCTCTAGGATGACCCTGCTTGAGCAGGGACATTGGACCAGATGACCCACTGTGGTCCCTTCCAACCTGATCCATTCTGATTCTGTGATTGTGTGGTCCCTGCAAGACATTCTGTCTTAAGTGGACAGGAGGCCTTCAGGGCTTAAGGAGCTGAAAAGGTTTTCTGGATGTCTAATATTATGTCTCCTCGAGAGAGAGGGAAGAACCCATTTGGTTTCTTTTTCAGACACATTTTAAAAATCTGAAGGTTGTCATGTTTTCCCTTTCCTCCTCTCATAAGCAGACTAAATAGATGAAGTTCTTTCAACCTTTACTCATAGGCTGTGGTTACTAGTCTGCTGATCATCTTTCACGGACTCTAATAGGTGTAAGCTTTTCTTGAACTGTATTGCCCAAACTGGATATATCCAGAAAGTATGAGGCTTTCCTAATACTGCATAAAGTGGAATGATTGCAGCATCTATGGTGCTTATGGCACTTTTGTTTATACAGCCTAGAAGCAGTGTTTGTTTTTCTTCATATTTACGTGTCATTGAGTCCCTCAGTAATGACACCCATGACCTCAATGACACAAATGCATTTTCTGAAGGCCTTGTTACCCCCTTATACGTGCATACAGCAAATTATCCTGCTATGCGTGGCTTGCATTTGCCTGTATGAATTTCATCCTGCTTATATCCATTTCACCAATGTCACACTCTGCCTGGAACTCCCATCCTGCACTCCAAAGTGCCTGCAACCATCACATGGCCAAACAATGTCAGCAAAAAAAAAAATTGACATGAGTTGGTAGTGTGCACTTACATCCCAGAAAGCCAATCAAATCCCAGGCTGCATCAAATGCAGGGTGGCCAGCAGATTGAAGGAGGTGATTCTCCCCCTCTACTCTGCTCTTGTGAGTCCCACCTGCAGTACCGTGTACCGTTCTGGTGTCCCCAAGGTAAGAAGGACATGGAACTGTTGAAGCAAGTCCAGAGAAGGGCCTCAAAGTTGATGAGAGCACTGAAGCATCTCCTCTACGAATACAGACTGAGAAAGTTAGGGCTCTTCCACCTGGAGAAGAGAAGGTTGCCTGGAGATGTCATATCAACCTTCCAGTATATGAATATGAATAGGGCCTACAGGGAAGCCCAAGAGGGACTCTTCATCAGGAACTATACTGACTAGGATGAGGAATAATGGGTACTAATTGAAAGAAAGGAAATTTAGGTTAGATATTACAAAGAAATTCTTTACCATGAGGGTGGTGAGACACTGGAACAGGTTGCCCAGGGACATTGTGGATACCCCAACCTTGGCAGTGTTCAAAGCCAGGCTGGACAAGGCCTTGAGCAATCTGGTCTAGTGGGAGGTGTCCCTGCCCATGCCAGGGGCAGTCGGGCCTACATGATCTTTACATCTATTCCAACCCCTTAACATTCTATGATTCTATGAAATGTAATATGCATCTTTGAAACCAACACCCAGGCTGATGATGGAAGTACATCACAGCATCAGAACCAGGACACATCTCTCTCATCTCCTCCAACCCTGTTGTAGAAGGAAATTAGGCTGTTGCCAAATCTAATCCTCTGACCCCCTACCTTGCTGTCTTGGTCAGCCTTACAAATAGTGTATCTGCTCTAGGACACCCTTGTTGGTGCTAAAGGTTGTCTGATAGTTCCGATGTTCTGTGGCTCCATTTCCTTTACTTCTTTAAGAACAGGTACTATCCCTCTGCCTTTTCTCTCTAGTCAACTAGAACCTCACCCCTTCTTCTTAAAATAATTACTACCACATTTAAGACAGTTTCAGCTAGGATTTCTGCAGGACCAGATAATCTAAAAGGAAGGGAGACACACATCTGAAGTCACTGAGAAAAGGATGAGGGAACTGGTGACTCTGCCCCATCTTGGGGGACATGGCTTCAACCTCTCTGCCTGGCTCAGGGAGCCCACAGGCGCAAGTCCAGCACCTCCTGCAGGATGAGGAGCATACGTGAGCCTGCAGACAGCATCCTGCAGCATCTGGCCTGTTTACATAGCAGGGAGCTTTTGTTAACATGAAGAGGTTGGCCAATGAAGGGAAATTTTACAATTACACCACACAGCTCTGTTGACTCAAAAGGAAGAGTCAGCTTCAAAGCAAAGCAGGCTCCACGTAGTCAGGCTCACGTAGCCCAGCCAGCTGCACAATGAGGCGTTTCAGTGGAAGGCTGGGAGTCTGCTGGATGGATGCAAGACATTCACACGGGGCAGATAGCAGCTCTCGCTAGGCAGCTGGCAAACGGGCAGCTCCCAGGAGCCAGAGAGCGCCCTGGGAAAGGGGCAGGCAGAGCAGGGAACAAAGGCTGCCGGGTGGCTGCGGGTGTGATGCTGATCAGCATCCTCTCCATCAGGCAGGAGCTGGCAGCTGCCTCTGGTACCCTGGACGAACAGGCCACCGAGTTCCCAGGCTCCTTGAGGGATGTGACAGCAGTTTCCCAAAGTGCAGTTTTGCGCATCAGTGAAGGAGCTGCCCCAGCATTGCCCCCCTGCCCTAACTGCACTATTTTCCATTTCTTTTCCTAGACAGGATCAGCCCGATTCTTTGGGGAGTGCTTTTGCCTTGTCCTTACCTTTAGCTATGAATGAATTTATTCTTTGCTCTGCTTTTTGGTCCAGCAGTTTTCCCAGCTGAGCACTGAGCAAAGCAAGCAGAGGGAAACACTACACCCGGCTCTCAGTCACTTCTCCCCTGCCCGCTGCAGAGCCAGGCAGCCCTGCACACGATCAATTACAGGGGACGGAAATGCCCCGTGTCCCATATCCGGTGGGGCTGAGTGATGACAGCCCACTAATCATTTCCAGAATTTGTGATTGGAATTAAAGGGCTGGGTTTTCCTTTGGTGAGTGTGGGCAGGGTAGCTGGGGGAAGGGAGCAGCCCCTGTTTGGGTAGGGAAAAGACAAAGCTTTGTAGAGAATTGCTGTGCCACTGCAGCAATTCAAGCACTGACCAGTCGAGAGATGATTTATAAGCTTATGGGACAGCCACAGATGTCCTGTGGGATATCTCATGATAGTGAGCAGTTACAGCGTTGCCAGATACCAATCTTCCCTCCCACCCATCACAGACAGCACCTCCACTTCCAGCATCCACATGTCCCTTACCAGCATCTTAAGCTCTTGGGAGAAAGCAAGTCCTACCTCCACTCTGACAGGCCCTACCAGGCAATCAGTGCTGCCTGCTTGCCTGCTTTTCCAAGTGCCCTTCTCACCTACTTGTGCCTGGGAGAGGCTTCCCACACATCTCCTCCAAACCTCTTTTTCCACTGTGGTGCTGTAGAGCCCAGAGAGACTAGTCACTTGCTTTATCCCAGCTGTAAGCTTGCCTCATTGAATTCCCCGGTGTTCTCCAGATCCCTGGTGGCTGATGCCATGGTTGTTGCTTGGCTGCCTGCTCTAGGGGATGTACATCCTTGGAAGGAGCCATCTTTTGTGGTTTTGCATCTCAGCAGGACCCAGAAGCACCCAAGAAACTCTGCTTGCACAAAGTGTACTTGGTCAAAGATGCTCCTGCTTGGTCAGAAATCAGCTCCTGCACTCCAGACACCAGGAGCAGCCCTGTGGTGCAGGACACCAAAGGCAAAAAAAGCCTTTTATTATTACTTATTTCACTATGAGACAAGCTCTCCAGAAGAGAAGCAAGGCTGTGCTTGCTGACCTGGTTCATTGGCTTGAAGTCCCTCATCCAAAAGCAGCCCCAAGAGGCCCTCTGGGATGCTGCCCTTTTTAAGAAGAGACCAGAACTGTTTTCTCTTGGGAACAAGGCAAATTTTCTCCCATGGTCCTTATAGGGGCTTCTCACATCTTTGCCTGAAGCTACAGGTCTGGTCTATACAGTAGGGAAAACCCCCATGGTCTTCCCATGTACCCCCATCCTGGGCCCCAGCAATGAAGCTCTTCTGAAGGCAAAGTCCTGTGGAGACAAGCTGGAGAGAGCTGTGGAAAGGGAAGCCAGCAAGAGGGTGGGATGCCTGGAGGCTGCAAAGAAACTTTTAAATAATTGTGTCAGAGGACGAAGAGATTGGGCTGCGGCATGGAAATTGAGCTGCCTACAGCGCATGTGCAGGACAGGTTGGAAGTCTTGGGAGCCTCCTGAAAGAGGGTGACCAGCTCTGGCAAGAGAGACATCATATATCCTTGTGTCAGTGCTACACACAGAGCTTTGGCAGCAATCCCATGTATTTTGGGATGAGCCTCAATGCCTGACTTCCAGATAAGGATTTATAGAGATTACTTGCTCACAATTTCAAAACATTGTAGGTGTAACATCTTTCCAAGCTTCAGGTAGCCACTTTTCCCCAACTGCCACTGGCAGGGCTGGGACATCCTTTAGCAGAGGTCATCAGCACAGGATACACCTCCCCTGCAAAGCCTGCCAAAGGCTGGGTTTGACAACCTCCTGCAGATCCCATCTGCCCCAGCCAGGCGAGGAGGATGTTTGCAGAGAGCCCGAGATGAAATCAAAGTCTGGGAGGTCTCTTATTCCTCTTTGCAGCCTCAGGGTCAAGCTCAGTGCCCTGCTCAGATCCACTTTACGAGTGTTGCTGTTTGATGTGAAATCTCCATCCAGGGCTCAAGGCTGGAGATAGATACAATTAACAGGTTTCATGGAGTAACCAAGATAAAAGGAGGAGTCAGTTGGATGCCAGGCCAAGCCCTGCCCGGGACCATGCCAACACACACATTTGGGAGGACAAACAAGTATCAAGAGTGGGAATTAATTACAGTCTCACTTATCACCACTCTCCCTCCCTGCTTCTCAGGGAGGTGCACTTCCCGTCTCAGTGCCAGGCTGCACGTACAGAAGAAGGGCTCTGATGAAGGCTTGGCTAGGGATCCAGGCAGTGCACTCCCACCTCCATACCCTGGCTGCCTCCACCAGGCTGGGTGGCCCCTCTGCAGGGCAGAGCAGGAGCGTGACAGCAGCCCATTTGTTCCTTTTCCCTGCACCCATGGGACCTGCTCTGAATTGGTGCCAGCTCCTTGCAGGTGACCCTGTGGGATGCAGCTCACTGGTTAATGGGGCCAAGCACAGCTGGGGGATGCCAGGGTGCTGAGGAAGTGCTGTATAGGTTCCAGGAGCAGAATGGTATTTGTGGAGGTCCTAGGTGACAGTGGGTCTTGGCAGGTGATGTGGAGGAGAGAGGACCCGAATTAGCTCTTTCCAGATGGAGAGTAAAGCAAGGAGGGACACCAAGGACCGAGTTGAGTTGACGCATCACATGCTGGGTTTTGGGACAGGCCTGCAGTTGCATCCTGAGGCACAGGGATGCTTGTAAATAAGGATGTGTTTGCTCTGCTCTGACTGCCAGAGCTACATTGAGAGAAGCTTCCTCCTTCCAAAGCTTTTAGTCCCACTTCAGTACCTCCCCAAGGTCGCAGTAGAGCTGGTTGCCTAAACTAACAGGACTGCGCTCCTGCAAAAGTGGAGGTGGTGAGGGGTGGGGGAATCTAGAATTCCCCTCTGCAGGGTACCTCCCGCAGGGCAGCCCCATGTCCTGGGCCCTCCTCTGGCTCCTGATGGGCTCTATCTCCTGTCACCCCACAGTCACCTCCTCCACCACTGGCCACCAAGAGTCAAGTCTATTGGTGTTGTTCGGATTAGCTCATTTCAGGCTGATCCATCCAAGGATGCTACTGAGGAACTGGCAACAAAGGAAACCCCCTATCACCGCCCAAAGATTCTCCACATGCTCCAAGAGCAAAATCCTTCTGGTTTGCAAGCAAGATGTAGACAATTTTGAGCTTGTTCAGCAGACAGCACCCTATTTACCCTCCCAGCATGCAACCAAGGGGTTAGGTTGGTACCAAAACAATGAGAAGGTAGTACATGGCCAATGTCTAAAGAGCCCCACAGCCTTCTGAAACCCCTCACGCAAACTTGTGCAAGCACCAGCCATGCTGGGACTACAGCTTGCAGAAGAGGGCTACGATCTTAAGGAGAACTTGAACATGTTAAAAACTTGGGAGATAAAAGACCAGGCTTAGACGTAAAATAATCCAAGGAAGAGAGAAAGTTTGTAACCAAATCAGGGTAAGCAGCTGGTGGGAGGACAGGGAACGTGCTCCAAGGGATGTCATGATGCAAGCTCTGCACAGACCCAGCAGTTCCTATGTGCAGTGACCTCTAGGAGCAGCAGCAGGAAAGGGTTTCAAACATGAGTAATGTGGATGCTTACTTAGAGGAAGGAAACAGCCCAGACGACAAACCAAGCAGGCAGGTGGAGAGAAGAGCCACCACCTCCTCTCCTGAACCACTGCTCTGGCCCTCACACACCATGGGCTAAGAGGAATCAGCAGCATTGCCTAGGGGAAGGGATTCGCTTCATCTGCCCAGCTCAGATCAACAGAAATGGGGGAGCTCCTTAACGCATTGTTTAGCAGAACATAGCAGCAGCCTAGATACTCAGCTTGTGAACATCTCTAAAACACCCTGCTCCGCTACATGCCCCTTGCCCTCCAGTGACACCCCTGTGTGTACTCAGAACAGCCACAGCAGGCAGCCCTGACGGTGTGCAGTACTAGGTGTGGAGACGAGGCACAGGGACTGAGACAAGCCAGTGAGCTGCCCAGGGCAAAAATTCCCTGGAAGAATTTATGCCAAATTTCTTGACCCCATTGGCATCTCCCTCAAACACACAATGGGGTACTGATGGAGAGGAAGGGCTCTTGGGCTCATAGGGTGTTTGTCCCAGAGAGCATATGTGCTGTCCTTGCAAATGGCACAGCATGATGCAAAGGACTCTCTATCAGTCACGAAGGATGTACCCAATCTAGCATTAAATCCAGCTGGCTTGAGTGCCAAAAGCAACAAAACTCTGGTCCCACAGACTTCAATGAGTCATTTACCCCCAGCATGGAGCCTGGACCATGTCCTTGTGATGACTAACTATTGGCACTGCTAGTTCTGAGGTGCCTACATATGTTCTATACCTGCCCAGCTGCCAACATTTCCAAGAGAAAAGTCATCCCACACACAAATAGCCCTTGGGCTTTGCCACTAGTGCTGTCCTGCACAGGTCCTGCTGTCTTTTGCCTGCCCTTGCTTTGGCTGATGGGCAGCATCGTTGGGCTGCAGGTGCCTCAGTTCTCCCTTCCCTGGTGCTGCAGCCAGTTATAGAATCACAGGATTGTAGTCTGTGGGAACAATGACTCTATCCCAAGACACCAATGATGGCAGAAGTCCTCATAATGCATTATGTACAAGTAGTGATGCTGGCTGCCACCCTCAGTTCATGGCCCATAGCACCTCTCCTTTCTAGGTCCCTGGCATTTTGCTTTCCTTGTCAGGGCAGACTACGCCAAGCGCTGGGTATTTAAAAAGACTCACTCCCAGCCAGTACAAGTTTTCCTTGGCTATCCCAGTCCCACTGGCTGATGGGCACCTCACACAATCAAAACACACAGTGTATTTGTGTCTGACCCCAGGTCCTGAGCAGGGTGAGCAAAGGGCTCTTCTGCAGGGTTTTCTTGCTGATTTCACTCTCCATGGTCACTGGGAAATAATAATCCATTAGAAAAGTGAAAGAATAACTACCCCTGTGTCCCCTCTGTTAGCAAACTAACCCCAAAGACACTAGAATGGAGTGGCAAGACACAGGGGACCCTCACAGCTCTTCCTGCTGGGAGAGCAGCAAGCACAAGAGATCTTGGCCACGCCATGGCTCCCAAAAACCTCTTTCTTCCCCCCTGCTTCCCAATGCCCTTACCACTGGCCCTGCTCCCTTGCTCCCTGCCCCTGCTGGGTCAGCCCAGCTGTGATCATTGTGCGGTTCAGTCATTTCCTGACATTCAGCACTGTGCAGGGTGACTGGGAGCAGATGTATATGAGCAATCAGAGAAGTGTGGGAGCTCTAACACTGCATCCAACAGGACACAGAGAGCGTGTCAGGCAAGGGAAGGGGAGAGGGGAAAAAAGAAAAAAAAAAAAAAAAAAAAAAAAAAAGAGAGAGAAGAAAAGGAGAGAAGGAAGGGGGGGAAAAAAAAAAAAAGGAGAGAGAAAAAAAATAAACCACAAAACTAAACCACAGACGGCTCAATACTTTCCATGTGGTGCCGCTAAGGCAGCCACCATTTGCTACGTGCAGAGCCGGGTGTCTGCACAGCGGCCGGGAAGAGAAGGGAGCCTGTTTCCCAGGTGGGGAGGAGGGGCTGCCGGAGGAGCTGCAGGCGGGAGGGAAGGTGCCGCCCACAGCCACGCGGGATGGGGGCGGTGGGGCGAGTGGGGTCACGCCGGCGGTGGAGGCTGTGCTGCATGGGCGCCTCGGAGGAGCGCCGGGTCGGGCGCTGCCCCTCTTCAGCGCCGTTCCGAACGGGAAGGCAGCCCGCGGCGGAGCTGCAGTGGCTGCCCGGGGGTCCCGCTCCTGTTCACCCTCCCAGCGCCGGGGGCTGCGGGAGACCGGCTCCTTACCCAGCATCCAGCCTTGCCGCTTGAGCTGGGGTGCCAGCTGTGACCCCCTGCCCGTGAGGTGCCGTGTGTGCTTTCTCACCGCTCAGAATGGGGGCCAGGGGAGGTGAAGACAAATTTCCCAGCCCCCTGCTTTCCTTCGGACAGTGTGGTGGGTGGGACGAAGGCTACACTGCCCGCCTCCCTTGCCGTGGTTGCCCCTCAGGCCTCTGCGCCCACCAGGGTGCTGCCAGCCTGCCGGGGCAGCTGCTTGTTGCTGTGCCCTCCCTAGGCCTGCTGCCCAGCCCAGCCGCCTCTGGGGGCTCCTACCCTCATTCTTCGTCCCAGCTGGCAGCCATCTCTGCTGTGGGGCCGGAGATGGGGAAGGATGCTCCTGCCCAAGGTCCCTATCTGAGGCGCACCCAGGTTGCTGCTTGCAGACAATCGCAGAGGATGCAGCACCTGAGGGAAACTGAAGCCCCCCTGGAATTTTCAGGGCTTATCCTGTGAGATGCTGAGCACTTCAGAGGATAGGGGTCCCCCTCTCCAACCACTCATTCCTCACTTTCACTCTCCCCAACACAGCAGCTACCCCTTCTTCACTCACAGACTTGTTTCTGGCCTGGTGCCACGAAGTCCATGCTCTCCACCCTGCCCCACGGCACAGATAGACATGCTGCAAGCAACCAAAGCCCACCCACCCTTGCCTGCCCCCAAACCCAGGGAGGGGCCGCTCATTGTGCCAGCCTTGCCAGGGCAGGGAGAGCCTTAGGTGGAGGGATGGCACCATGCTACCACAAGCACGTGGATCAGGAGGCAAAGTCCCTGATCAGAGATGTGCCACAATCACACCTGGGCTTTGCAAGCCAGGGAAAGTCCATGGGCTACAAGATGAGGAAGGTCAGGTTGAGGGCAGGGTTTAGCCTGGGGACCAGAGCAAAAGAGGTCCTTCCCCCACAGACCTGGGCACCTTAGTGAAAAGCAAGGAGGTCTTTGCTTGTGGCCACACTTCTCTCATGCCCAAGCATCTCTCTGCCACAGCCCACAGAGCACATGGGCATGACATCTCACTGGGAGACTCAAATCCAAAGCATTTCTCCAGCTGTGAGTGGGGACCGCCAGAAAGGCTGGGAAAATACCTTCTGCTGCCTGCAGGAAACACCTCAGCTGTAAACTGTAAAGTCAGTCTGGGTCCGCTCCAGGCTGCTTAAACACCAGCCCAGACCCTTTGAGTGCCTTCCCCATTGTATCTGCAGGTTTGAAGCTGCTGAGGAAGTTACAGCCCTCCCAGCCCCTCTCTGGGAAGCTGCTGCTCTGTCCTGATTTGACCTGTGTCCCTGGGGCCTTGCCTAATCTCATTCTCACAGGTGAGGAACCCTTGGAGTCAACAGATCTGCATCCATGCCAGCTAAAGCACAGTCAACCTTTAGGCCATTGCTATTCCCTGGAAAAAGACTGGATCAACAGGGCCAAGTGAATTAACAGGGCCTGGATTAACAGGGAATTCAAATGAACCTTTTCAGAAACTGTTTGCTAAAGGAAAGGCTCAGGATAGGGGACAATATTTTGATGGCTGTGGGGTCTTTGTCATATTCATCAATCATAAAACACAGAGAAGCAAGACAGTGTGTAGTACAACCCATACCATTTTGGCTGGTCCACCCCTTTCCCACAGTCCTGTTCATCCTTGGAAGACCCCATGCAGTGGGTGCCATGACCCATTGCAGATATTTGTGGGGCACACTGGGGTACAGATCATTTGGCAAAGCTTTCTGTGATATGCAGAGGAAAGCTCCAGGCTGACATACACAAATCTCCAGCACTCCACTAGAGAGAGGAGAATGCCACTCAAGCTCTCAGAAATGTCTTTTGGTTCATCTCCTGACCCACAAGACCCTCTAGCAATTATGCTGTAGGATGCCACAGGAATCAGGATCCTGGGCCCAATCCACCCCAAGGCCCACCCTGACCTTTTGCAAAGAGCAGAACTTACCTCCAAACTCCTCTTGACACATGGTGCTCTCCCCACTGGGATGTCTCATGGTTCCCCTGCAAAGCATCACAGCTGGAGACTTCCTGTACAGCTTCTGCAATGAAGAAGGCTGTCAGCCACGTGGTGGTGCGGCTGTGTGTCCTGCTCTGCAGCTGCCAACCAGCTCCCGCTGCAGGGGCTGTCCAGCTCTGTGTTCACCACCTCTGTGCTCTATGGGCTGTACACTGTGATCAAGAGCTGATGGTGCCTATTGAGGAAGGTCCAGTCCATCCACCTCCTGCAGGATGGGTGACTCCCTCACCTTGTGGAGGGCTTGGAAGCAGCGCCAGCAGAATGGGGTGCAAAGCCATGAGACAGTGGCTTGGTTTTTCTTGGGAATGAACATGGTGCCTAGAGTGCAAAGCAGGGGCACTTCCAACAGGGACCCCAATTCCTCTTCCAGGAGGTGTTGGGAGGCAGTACTTTCTCCTTGCTGGTAGTGAAGGCACAGTGGGGATGATGGCACACTATGCTGCCTGGGGGGGAAACACACACTTCTACTAGGCATCTCTCCCTGTGTTGCTTTATTAATTTATTTTTCATTTTCCCTCCCTCCTTTTCTTCCTCCTCCTTCTTTCCCCCTAGCCCATGAACAAGACTCTCAAAGCTAGAAGAGAGGAGAAAACCAGCACAGCTGCAAATTCAATCAGTGGTGCGCTGGCAGGCAGGCACGCACAGCTGGGAGAGGGGAGCACACTCTCATACACACAAAGCAGCACCAAATGGAGCACATGGAAGAAGGCCAGCAGAGGCCAGTGACTCACATCCCTGGCCTCCATCAGCTTCAGACCAAGGAACATCAGTAGATGACCGAGGCTGGCAGGAGATGCTGGAGCCATGCTGAGCACCCACAGGCCACCTGAGCACAGGATGGGCAAACTCTTCTGACCTCAGAGGCTGCTCAACACATCTTGGTGACAGATGTAAAGCATCACATTATCTTCTGTGAGTCTGAGTCTAAATATTTATTTCCTCATCCAGGTCCTGACTTGTCCCTCCTTCCTTCTTCCTTTGTCAAAAGTGTCCATATCACCAGTGTCAAGAAGTACTTAAATGGGAGACAGTGTCTGGTGCCACAGATCCAGCAGACAGGCAGGATGGAAAGTACAGTTTGCTCCTAGCTGAGTGCCAACAAGACATGGAGAGCCCTTCCCATGGCAGAGGTGGAGAGCAAGGAGGCTGTTGTGAAAACTGCAGCTACACCATGAGCCCCTGTTCTCAGGGTATGCTCTCCCCTCCCCAAACACCCCAGCAGCACAGCAGGGCTTGGGATGGCTGCCAGATTCTCCTTGCTTATAGGCTGTTTAATCTTCCAGAGAGGAAATAGAATGCTCACAGGAAACTCTCAGCAGAGCAAAACCAGCACCTCTGAGGACATGGAGCACCTTTGCAAAGGGCAGCACTGCTTCCCAGCCCTGCCTACACTCAGCAGCACCACCATGGCAGGTCCAGCTTCCTTGTCTGTGGCAGCAGTGGCCCATGCCAGGGCACAGTGGCAGGGCAGGAGAGAGAGGAGGAAAAAGGGTCCTGCACTGATGCAACATCCATACCCACCTTTCAGTGCACAGTGTCACAGTGGCTGGTGCTACCCAGGGCCTTCAAGCTTCTTCCATCCTCTGTGACAGCTCCGCTGCTGCAGTGCAGCCCTATGCCATTTGCTATGGCCCAGCTATACATCCTAGTGCTGGTCTCCTTGCAGTACAAGTTCCTCCCAGACCCTGGCGGCATCAGTTCTGTTTGGGATGCTGACTCCCCAACTTGAGAGAGCACAGATGTGCCACAGAGCAGCAGGAGGGAGGCTAGTGAGGCACCATTTCATTGCACTGCAGAAAAATGGGAGAGGATACTGTACAGCCCTGAGCAGTGGTACAACTTTGTCCAGTCCTGCCTGCCCCTGGAGCCCTCATCTTCTGCCATTTCCTCTTGCACAGCCACACTCCCCAGCACATTGGTCTGTGATGCCTGGCTTCCCTCTCCCTTCCCCTTCTTGCCCTGCTGCGAGGACTACAAAGCCTCCTGCTATTTGCAGGATGTGTTGCAGCATTCACCACCATCCAGAGCTCTCATAAGGTGTAAGCCTGAGGTAGCTAAAAAGCACTGGTATAAGCTGATCAACTCTCCTGTACATAAGCAACCATACCCTGCCCACCCTAAGCTCCATCTTCAAACCAAGTTTGGAGCCTGGCTACCACATGCAGGTTAAAGATTGAGCACTGCTATTCTGGCCTGGGGGAGAAAGAAAAAAGGTTGGAAGTTTTAGTTTCCTTCACCCTGACCAAACATGGTCTCCATTCCAGCAGCTCTATGAAAGCAGAGGCACAAAGCATTGCAGGTAAGTCTGCTCCTGCCCAGCACCATGAGCCTGAGGTCACTCTGCCCATGCCAAGTGCCGTTATTCAGCCGGTTTTAACTTGGCTATGCTAAAACTGTTTGGGTTGAACTTCATCTCGCTGGTTAGCTGCCTAATGCTGAAGTATCTAAGTAAATATAAAATATATAATTTCAGCCAAAATGATTCATCCACTTCCAAGAACATTGTAAGGGGAAATGCTTTGGTTTCTCTTGTTTTTGCTACGGAGAAATCTGATGACCTTTTCTTTGAAGAGCTCTTGAAGCTGCATGTTTTTGGCATGTGGACTTGAAGTTTGGCAAAAGGAGAAGCAGGGAAGGCCTTTGGTTTAGTCCAGATGCATCCTTTGCTGCCACCAAACTTAGCCAAGTCTTTGAAATATTCCATTTCACATGTGCTCCCTTAAGGCAGTCTTATAGTGCTTACCGCCTGAATTCCCTGAAACTTTTCCCCTTTCAGGATGCACTCCAGCCGAGGACTGAGCAGGATTTCCAGATAAGCAAAGCTGTGGATCCAAATCACAAGTCCAGTCCATCCCTGAGATTAGGCAGCTCCTGCTCCCTCACACTTCCCATCCTGGTTCAGGCAGAGTGAGCAATGCATGCACAGGCAGGTGGGGAAAGGGGCTGACCAGTCCAGGAGACATAAACACAGGAACTGCTGGGAGGAGGGAGGATTTGGGATGGGAATTTGACTGGACTGGATCCAGGAGGGAAAAGAAAGGTGAATCTCCATGAGGACTCTGCATGGAGAACTGCGACCAGCTGAGAGCGCGGCACAATGATGAAGAGAATCCTGCAAGGCTGCAGCCCTGGAGAAAACTGGAGTATCTTGGAAACCAGAAGAAAGAAGGATGGGGGTGGGAGAAGGGGACCACCAGTTGCTGAGTACTACCAGCAATAAATGAGGCAAGTGCCCTGGCTAAACCAAGAGGTCTTGGATGGCATTGCAGGCAGAGGTGACAGCCAAAAAGGTGTGCAGGGAGTGTTAAGAGCTGACTTTGGAGGTGTCAGGACAAGACCACGTCTGCAAAAAGGGTTCTTTAACATGAGGCATGGTGGGCTAGCTGCATGTCATGGAAATATACTGTGAATGGTCATCCTGATAGAGGGTGACTCAGTCCTGCACCATGCTAATGGAAATCAGCAGAGCCCTTTAAGTGTGAGCTGAGAGTGTCCTTAAAGGTGTGCAGGCTCCACGTTCGGAAGACAGAAGAGGGAATTCATCAAAAAGTAATAAACTGTAAATCAAGACATTGCTTCCAAACAGGGAGGGACACATCCTGCTTGGTGTGGTGCAAATGAACCCTTCAATGTGTCTGAAGCTCATAATAGCACCATTTGTTTATTTATTTTCATTGTGATGCTCTGGTTTTGCTTGGAAGCAGCCACACTGAAGACTTTGCAGCTCCAAGGTCTCCAACCTCAGCTGTAGCCCAAAGGAGGGCAGAAGGTTTGGAGACCATCCAGGCAAACATTTTATTTGAAACTTGTGAGCCTTGTTTTGCACTAGCATTGGGAGCCCCTTTCACAGTCATACTTCATTAGCTCTAGGCACCAGTGTAAACAGTCTTCCTATGGACATTAGCCTTTCATGGGACCACTGTTTTCCATGGACAAGCAGTTAACACTGCCAGTCTCTGCTTTTGCTTTGTTTTTCTCTTAAGGAGGAAAATTTTCCTACCACTGTCTTAAAAATAAAAAAAAAAAAAAATGCCAAAACAACATACTCTCACAAAGCAGCCAAGCGTTTTCATTTTCCTCAAAGAATCCCACAGGAAGCCCAGGACAAACCCTGTCACTTTTTCTCAGGAAACACATCTCTTCTTCATGGTCTCGTACCTAGGCAAAAGCAGAAAGCCTGCATTCAGGCTGTGTCAGCAGCATGGGGGTGGCTCATCCATCTTCCAGCCAGGGTGCCAGCCAGTGACTCATCTGCCATAGAAATCAGGGCATGTGAAGCAGAAGAAGAATGGAGAAAGCAGTGGTCCACGTTATTTCAAGTGCATCACTTCGCTAGGGGATGTCTTGCTATGCAGGTGGGGTCACAGGTCCTGGCAAGCACGATGGGCAGAGCTGGACCTCAAGGTGCAGGGAAAACTGAGATGGAGGGTGTGTATGCAAGGGCCATCGGGAAAGGGAGCATCTGTGGGCAGCTCTCCACTGAAAGGCTTCCTCTGCAGAGTGGCTGGAGGGTATCTCTTGGAGCTTTCTCTTCCTATTAGAATATCCTGAGTTGAAAGGGACCCATAGGAATCATTGAGTCCAAACTGTAATACTGAAGCATTGAATCTTTTATTCAGTTGCTACAGCAGGTTCTGGATTCTGCAGGGAGCAGAACTTTTAACTTTTTAACACAAACCTGAACTCCTGAAGGCCAGGTAGTCTGGCCAAACACCCTTCCTTCCCCAGGCCTTCACCCTGAAGAACCCGGGCTGCCTCCTGGTCCCCAAGTCCTGCCCTGCCAGACTCAGATTCCCCCCAGCCACGGAGACTCCCATTCAGCACCATGGTCATGCCACCACATTTTGTTAGAAGGGCATTGTGGCACATGGTGAGATCAGAGGTCCAACTAGGATGTTGGCCCTGCAATAGGACAAGAGGGTCATGAGCTACCTGGACTGCAGCTCCCAGGAGACAGAGCAGCATCAAAAAGTTGTGAGTGTGACTTTTTTCATGACAGGAGTTGATCAGCTGGAGAAGGAGCAATTCTTGATCAGCTTTGTGTTTTAACCTCTCTCTCTAGAGGAAGGCCAGGCAGGTATCCAAACTGGGGTAGACCTCAGAAACTGTACAGCACAAGTGGTTTCACAGAAGCATTTGGCATTGGAAGAAGGACCAGATGAGATCTGGCTGCTGAATTCCTCTGCCCTCAACTTCTCCTCCACAGGCTGGTTCCTGCCAGCTGTTCCTCTGTCCGCAGCATTTTCAGCTTTGGCCGAGGCAAAAGATGAGCATTTCCAGCCTCAAAGCTGGGAGCCTGATGAAGGGAGCTCGACCTTAGCAGAGATCCTTTGTTTCACGAATGATCTGAGAGCTCCTCCAAGGGGCAATGGCACCACGGAAGAAAAGCAAACCCACTATTTCTCTCCCTCTGCATCTGCAGGTGTCTGCAGAGATGTCAGACCTGTAGTGCTCAGCAACCTCGGGTGTCTGCTCCACTTTCTATGGGAGAGACAGCCAGGACACTTCCCTGGGCTTGAGCAGCTCCCACGCAGTGGGCCAGCGCTCGGTGCCAGGGGATGTGTGTGCAGAGCCAGCCGGAGGTAGAATGCGAGCCTGCTTTCTCTAAGAAGCCAGGGCCAAGTCCAGAGAAAAAGGCAAAGAAAGGCTTTTCTGTCAGAGTCAGGGTTTACAACCAGCCGTAAATGGCCTCCGTCCCTGAAGTTCCCATGGTGACAGTCCTGGTGGGAACAGAGATGTCTCCTCTGCCCAGTGCCCACCAGCCCGTCCCAGGTCAGAGTGTGCAGTTGCCTGGTGCAGCCTGGGTGAGCTCACCCAGCTTCACTACCCCTGAGATGGGCAACAACTCCAGGGGAGCAGCAGCCAGGGCACCTTGCATAGCATCCCTCCAGGGCCAGGATGCAAATGCAGCAGTTTTGGGGCTTGATGCTTCTCCTTCGGCTGAGTACAGGTTTTGGTATTCACCTCCTTCCATTCAGGCTCCGGAAGGTAAAAGGTTGGAGACAGCAATGGACACAGGTGCAGAGCACCTTCCACTGATGTCAAAAGCAAACTTTTTGGGGATTAAAGGCTGTGTGCAACACAGAGTCTTTGCTATAAGCACCTCTTCAATTCACTAGCTAGTCTTCTTTGCTGGTGCCTGGCCAACTTACCTTATAACTCTTCCCAGCATATTCTCTTGCTTGTTTTATCAACTTGCTTACTTAATGCATTCAGATGGGGGAAGGCCCACTGCAGAGGCATGAGTGTGCAGTGCAGATCTAGGTTTGCTCCCAGGGAAGGCTTCCCTTTGACCTTCTGTGAGACCATGGGCAAATTACTTGGTTCTTCTGAGCTAAGGACTCCTGTGCATTAAAAAAAGACATAGCTTTACCCCTGCTCTTGCTCTGCCTTCCATGCTGTTATAGAAAAATCTCATGGAGATAGATATATGGGCCACATCCCATCACAGGAGCTACTCTAGACTCCCTCCAGGTGTGACTGGTCCCACCAGACTATCCCCGCTGTGGATGCCACTGCCTGAGCCTGTGGGGTGATGAGCCAATTGCCCCAGGCTTCTCATATAGATGATGGGAAGAAGAAGTATCTTTAGGACTTGATTGAGCTATCTTGGCTCATTTTTCTACTCAAGGGTGAAACAACTGATGCCCTGTCAGTGCTTCTGGCTGCTCATGAAGCCCAGGACATCTCGGTCACTTTAGATGTCTCCACTGCAGAGCCTGGGACGTGGTCAGACAACACGTGCTGGTCATGGCCACTGCAGTTCGGATGCACAGATGGTGTGACTCCAGTGAAAGAGCTGACTTTCCCCAGTCATTTTTCTGTGCATAATTCCTCTTAAGGCAGAAGGCCTTGCCCTGGCTGGTTATGGCATCACTATGCAACAAATGTGAGTCACTGCCGTAGCAGCCTGAATTACAACTCCTTGCTTGCTGAGTTTAAAACAGAGGAAGGCAGCTTAAGCAAACGGAAGGGCCTAAGCATGTGAAAAATGTTCCCTTTTCAAAACTACCATTAGCCAATTGAAAATCTTTGGATTTGGGCTGCAAGTCTACGCCAAGTCTCTGTCTGAGGCTCAGTTCAAACACTCAGGCTATATAATCCCTTCCAGTCTGGGCTCATAATGGAAACGCCAACAGACCGTTAAGCACAGCAGTATTGCCAGGTTTTACTATAATTAAACACACACAGGAAAGGGTATAAATAACCAGGTTAAAGTAAGGCAGGGGGTTGTGATTGAAGGGATCTCTGGGAAAGCCTGCAGCCTGGTTTTGTCTGACTGGTTCAGGGGTGGTCGACTGGGGACATATGATTTGAACTGGCTCAGGTAAGCCCCCTCTAGCAGATGCTATGCAATAAAGCAAAGTCAGCTGGCCACGATCACCTGCAGAGCGTGATGTGCCAGCCCCCAGGTCTATGCTCCTGCCCATGAGGTAAGCTCCTTTCTGTAAGGCAAGCTAAACCCTGAGGGTAAGGAGGAAAATGGGAACCTTGCTGCCTTCTGAGCCACACTCGACCTTGCTGGGTTTATTTGCCCTGTTGGAGGTCCACATTTGTTGTTTGCCACCTTGTCCTCATTTCCACAACAATCAGATTAAGTGGCCTGAGGAAATGATGATGCAGAAGATACAGATAGAAAAGGTTAAAAATATAGCAAAGAAAGAGTGGCAGAGGAGGTAGAGACTTCTTTCTGGGACGTTGGTTCCTGTGGACCACTTGGTCCACAGCCTGGGGGTCCTCCAAGAGAAGCACCTCTCTGCAGCACTCAGGCATTGCAAAGCAGCCAGCAGAGACACAGTGGGTCCTGCCCTCTTGTCTCTGCAGGTTGTTATCACATTCACATCCCAGCTGTCTGGCAAGAAACCCTCCTGCTTGCAGGTGCTGGGGAAAGGGGGAACACCCCCAAAGAGGACACTGGCTTAGGAGAGCCAGCAGACATGTAAAGCTAGAAAAAAGCCAGATTCACAAAGAGAAACATTCCAAAGCCAGCCTTCTTCCTTGTGGTGATATGTGCAAGAAGTAACAGAACAGGAATGCTGCAGCACTCTTAGGGAAGGCAGTGCAGCTGCAGGATGCACCAGTGCCACTGCACAATCCCATCCTTGCTCGAGGCAGCGGTGCCAGCTTCTGAGCTTTTCAGCAGGATTGACTGCACGCACACATCCCTCATGGTTTTCCTCTTGTGACTCTAAGCTCAATTCAACTGAGTTTTCTGGGCCAACTCTTCTAAATTTGTACCGGTATCCAGGGAGCTTTAGTAAATAGCACAGTAAATATTTGTTTTCGATATTTGTCTTTTAAAAAGACAATGAGGCAGCAGCCACGCACAAGGACACGGCCACGCGTATGACTTCAGGCAATCTACAAAGCACATCACACATCCGAAAACTGAGGCTCGCTTTTCTATCTAAAGAAATAACTTCTCTGGGATTAATATGGAAAAGACCCCCCCTCCACTGAAACCAGATCCATGCATGCTCCAGCACATATACGTATTTGTGTATGCTCATATATTTTTCTAACCAGAGGCATCAAGCATCAAATCTTGAACTTTCCAAAAAAAGAAAAAAAGCTCCTTTCCAGCCTGCAAGACTGTCTCTGACCTCAGCCTCTGCTTCCCCAGCTGAGCTAATAACACTCCCAACCCCCAAAATATGGAGGCAGCTCAGAATGGAAATGTTAAAGAGCCGTAATTCCTGAGGATGTGAATGGCTAATTCTGTACATTCAAATGAAACAGAGGGGAAATATACTGAATGGAGCCCATGTATAAGATCATATGAAATGTAAAAAGACTTGTTGTTCGGCACACACACTGCCTCTTCAATCTAGTTCTGTTTAAATGCCCATTCTTTTCGTTTGGCATCTCCTTGTCCCTCGATGGCTGAATCAAAAGAGGAACGAAATAATGACACAAAGATTTTAAAAAACTCAGCTCCAGCTGCAGCAGGGAGAAGCCTGAAGCGAAACGTGAGAGCGTACGGCTCTTTGTTAAGGTTTCCTTGGCTATAGAATATGGTATATGAAACGCCTGGCGGATCCCGTTTGGTCCTATGGAGGGAGAGCTCTTAAGGTGGCTCTCTTGGGTTTGGGGAGGATTGCGGGAAGGCTTCCCCGCATTTGCAGGCAGCAAGCGTCCCACCTGCAGAGACCCCAGGGCCTGGATGGTTCCCCCTCCAAACACCCTGGGGGCCCAGGGCACTCTCTACTCAGACAGTGGGTGGTCCAGCCTTTTTTTTCCTTTCCTTCCTTGTAGCTGCCACCTTACATCGGAAAACCAAACTCAGCACTTCTTGTTGGGAGACGGTTCCAATTTATATAGATTTCTAGGAAATAAATATGTTTTATTCCATGCCTCTGAGGTATTTTGTGCATACCCATCACCAGCTGGCAGAGACACACATACACAACCAGCTACAAAGCACTGGTGCCAGAAGAGAGCAGCCCATGGTCCCAGGCCACAGCTTTATCTAAACTCTGTATGGGGAAGTTGGTGGAAGAGTTGATGCCCTGATGACTGGGGGACCCCAGCGTCACCAGCCCAGGCAGAGCTGGGGCAAGGCTGCCTGTCACCTCCTGATCTCCAGTACCCACAGGAAAGTTCAGCAGGTCCTTGCACCAGATGCCCTCACTGCAGCCTCCTTGCAAAGGCTGCAAATGCCTTTTGGGAGAGGGCATTGCCCAGAGCATCCACTTCTGGGAAGGAAAACCACCATTGGCTCAGCTCTCTGGCTGAGGAGAAGCCAGGGAGAGAAGGTGTGGTGTGGAGGAGGCTCACCAGAATGGGGCCTGCCCTCCCCACCACTACCCAGTCACTTGGTCATTGCCATGAACAGCAACCCCAAAAGACGTCCAGTAAGTGCTGTGGTGACCGGCTCACCACAGCTGAGCAACTCTGAGCCATATTGCTTAATCTAAACAAATGTTCAGTGAACATCAACACTAATTCATTTTCCGTGGACTGAATGCTTTTCCTCTCCAAGGCTCTTCCAGCAGCTGTGGCTGATTTTGCCAGCACGTCTTCCCCAGGACCCCCCACTTTCACAGTCACCACAGCAGTTCTCAGCATGTCCACTCACAGATGCCAGCCCTTGGGACATGCTGGGAGTGAGCTCTTTCCAGGGGTTCCCTGCGGGAAAACCCAGTGATGCTGGTATGCCCTGAGTTAGCATAAGCACTGAAGACCCAGTGTGCAACCTGTGCCACCTGGATAGGTATGAAAATTATTCATTGGCATTTAAGAATTCCCTGTATTGTGTGTTACTCAGGAAGTGAAGTCCTTTTATGTTGTGCTCCCACCTCATGGCTGCTGGGCATCCACTATGGGGCCAGCATAAGTGGAGTGCCATGCCTAGAAAGGCAGCAGGATGCTCCCCTGCTGCAAGGAGCACAGGTCTGCCCTGCTCAGCTCTTTGCCTGGCAGGGAAACCACCAAGGAGACATTTCCAAAGGCATCGTGTCACCTCAGTGCTCTTGGCTATTTTGGCTAAATCCCAGAAAGGCGGGGTGCCAGAAGCACCGTTCCCTGATGCCAGGGCTGCGCCCCAGCCACGTGTGCTGCCGGGACATCAGGAGACGTGTCACCTGCCTGTCCACAGGGCTGGTCAGGAGGAGCACGTTCCTCCACGGCCATTGAAGCCACCTCATGACACTTGCATGCGTTGCTTCCAGGAGGCTGGCACAGTGCAGGGAAGGACAGCCAGAGTGGCCATGTGATGCCCTCGCTGCTATTCCTGGTGCCTGACAAGGCTGGAGGACTGTCACACGGAGTGAGAATCACCCGGCTGCAGCATACAAGCCAGGTGAATCCAGCTGTGGTGACAGCAAATTCCTAATTAGTTCATTGCATCAGATGGCCAAACACTCAGTCATTACCCTAGGATGGCCTACGTGCCGGGCAGGGCGTACTCCCCTCATCTCTGCTTCCCAAAATGGGACTGGGAGAGCCTGACTAGCTCAGCCTGGAAAAGGGACTTGCTGTGTGGTGTGCCCGGCAGACCAACCAGCTCCAGGTCCCTCAAACCACACGGGGGAAAACCAGCAAGACAAAGTGCCAGGCATGCAGCAAATAGCCAGAGTGTGACTGTCCTACATGGTGATTTCTCATACTGCCCCAGGCATGGATGTCCACTGAGTCTCTCTTACCCATAGGGACCCGGCCCACAGGATGGTGGCATACACACCAGCAGGTGGGCTGTCCCATCCTGCTCCCCTGCACCTGGGCTGGAGGCAGGCGTGACCCACTTCTCCCCAAACACTTGCTGAGGACAGAGATCTGGGCACGCGTTTGGAAGCCCCTCAACACAGTGGTATCACAGGGTGGGCTCCTGTGTGCTGGCTGGCAGGTTTGCAGGGAGGTGCTCACCCCGTGAGCTCAGCCAGAAACTGTGTGAGTGCCAGACGGGCGGTCAGAGACCTGCCACACACCCGCTCCTGGCAGCACCAGAGGGCAGCGGCACTGCCGTCTCAGAGGTAGCACAGGCAGGTTTGGCAGGGATTTATGTATCTTGGAGTTGCTTTCCCCGTGGCGGTAGCTGGAACCGATTTTGAATACTTAGCTGGTTTAAAAAGAAAACAAAAATCCCTGGATTGACAGATGTCCAAGCAAGGGACCATTTGAGTGCCTGGCAGCTAAGCAATGAGAGCTAATGCTGGTCACAGGGTGGAGGTGAGAAACTGCAGGCCCAGCCGAGCAGCTGGGCTCTGCTCCGTGCCGGCTCTGGAGTTTAGATGCTCTTCTTTGCTCAAGCCAGGCTAATAAGGGCGATAGTAAGGTGCACCTTAGTCCTCCCTGGGCTTGAGCTTCATCAAGGCCTGTGCTGCCAGTGGCTTGGAGGTGCCGCGAAGCGCAAAACCAGGCAGGATCTCCTGCCAACCATGAGGTAGAAGCACCCACGTCACTGCAGGCTCTCCTGTCCTCCTCCTGCATCCCCTCCCAGTCCCAGGGGCACCTCACTCCACTGGCTAAAGTACTCCTCTTGCCTGCCCTCTGGATGAAGGGTCCTGCAGGATCCAGGATGCCATCCTTTAGAGTGTCACACAGTAACCACCTCCCAGTACACAGAAATCCTACCTAACTGGTTCATGCAAGGAGTGATGAAAAACCCCGTGTTCTGCTGAAACCACTGTGGGATTTAGGTCAGGCAGGTGGGATCGATCATCCAGGCTGGAGTGGGACCAGTGGGCCTCCACTGGTGCCCAAACAGTTCCAAACTGGTGCCCAAACAGATCTGCACAATACCACCCCTGGGACACAGCTGACCTTGCTGGGGGGGTCAGTGCTGCGGCACCACCCTGGTCCATTCCATAAGTAATGTGGGCACTGCTGAAGCATGGGGTCCAGCACTGTGCTGAGGCTTTCTGCAGGATCCCTGGTCCACACTGCAGGACAGCTCTGCTCCTGCACAGTGGCATGGAGGTGGCACCTGGGTAGGTACCTCCACCAGGAACTGGGTCAGTGTGCTATTCGGAAAACCCAGGTTAGACCTTCACTCCTGGAGAAGTGTCTCTCCTAGGGGTCTCCTCCAAACCTCTCCCTGAGTATCTCTGAACCTCCAGTGCTCCCCAGAAGGACACCAATGCAGGCAGACAAAGCTACCTCCGGGGAAAATTTTATTCCCCATGTGGCAGAATGGGCAGAGTGGATAGGAAAGCAGCAATTCCCCCAGCCCATTGCCTCCCGGGAACAGCAAGGGCTGTTTCATGCTGCAGTGCAGGCATGACCCACACCCGCTCAGGGAGGGGAGGAAGAGGGAAGGCTTTGGGGCTGTGCACAGTCACTTTAGCTGCTCAGTCATCCGTCCCACAGCTGTGTCAGAGATGCTATTGTCCTGGTTCCTACAGTGGGAAATCCCGGATCCAGCTGGAAACGACCAACACATGCAGTCCCAGGTGAGCCTCAGAGGCACCAGAAACAAAACAAAACAAAACAAAACAAAACAAAACAAAACAAAAGGAAGGGGCTTTTCCTCTCTTTATCTCAAAGCACCAAGCAGACCTCGCTCCCAGCTTCTCTTCCAGAAAATGGTAGTTACTCAGCTTCTTCCCTCGGCTTTCCCCACCAAATTATACAAGCCTGTATCTCTGATACAAGCGGCAGGTCATTGGAGAGCAAGGATGGGGGCCTGTGAACATCCCCCAGGGCACAAAGCTGCAGAAGAGGGTGCTCCGGCACTGCCCTGCGAGGCCGGGCACAGAGACGGGCAGCAGGGAGAAGGGAGTTTGTTGACAGCACAAGGCGGTTGTGCCCCCCAAAGCCCAGCCTGCCCCCAGCACCGCGGCCCTGGGACTGCCGGAAACATTGCGAGGGGCACGTGGAGAGCACCACTGGGGCACTCCGGGGACCGAAGTCACGACGGCAGCCCGGCGTACGACCTGCAAGCTGACGCGGGCTCAGCTCGGGGGGGCGGCCGGGAAGGCCGGGGCGGCGGCGCCGGGATCCATCTCCTCGAGGAGACCTTAACGGCGGTGCCCGCGGGCGCCTCCCCGCCGCCCGCCCCGCTCGGCTCCCGCCGCTCCTCGCGGGGAAGCAGCTGACTCGGGGCGGCTGCCAGCGCTGCTGGCTGCTGGATCCGGCCGCGGCAACGTGCAGCCCGACATGTAAACCCGGGCAGGCCTATGCTAATGGCGGGGGGAGGGCGCCTGGCGCTGGGGCGAGGGGGACGGAGGTGGAGGCCGGAGCACAGCCAGAAAATTCCGCCCCCCCCGCGCTTCTCCATCACCACCTCCTCGCATCCATCTGCCTCCCCTCCTCCTCCTCCTCCTCCTCTTCCATTCATAAAATCCGGGCGGCACTGCCACCTACTGTAGCGTGCGACGGCCGGTCCGCCGCCCCGCTCGGCCCGCGGGCAGCCCCCACCGCAGCCCCCTGCCCCGCCGGCACCCAGCCCGCACCCCCGACCCCTGCCCCCGGGTCCCGGCCCCATCGCGAGCCCTCGTCCCAGCAGCGCCCCCAAAGCCCACACGAGACTTCCCACGGGGCAGAACATTAATCCTGTCCTTGCCCTTAAAGGCAAACTGGGGTCTCTCCGTCTAGCCCCTCACCCCAGCCTCAGGTATGCCCCAGATGTATTTAGGGGACTCTCCTCGCCACTCTCAAGGTGAGCACAGCGGAGAGCTGAGCACTCAGCCCCACCGCCACCGACCAAGCTGCTGAAAATCAGGAGGTGGCAGAGACAGCAGTCTCCTACCTATGTTGTCTGGTTTCCCACCCTTAGGGAAACCCCCAGCTCGTGTTTTCAAGCACCTCCTTAAAACCACAAAGCCCTCTCTAGGCACAGGGGAGATAGGGGAGATATTGTTACAGCTTCTCCTGTAACAAGTCATGGGCTTTAAAAAACGGATGAAAGCAGCACGTACCCGCCAGGAGAACAGTGAGTTAGCCGTCAGCCATAGTCCATGCTCTGGAAGAAACCCTCTCAGGGCCAAGCAACCCCCTTCAGGAGGAGACACTGAGGGGCAGCCCCTTTCCCTCGGCAATCCCTTTCCAGTTCCCTGCTGGGGAGGCCCTAGACTCCCACCCCCCTCTCCTTACAGGGTTCTATTCTTCTTTCTCAGCACACAATGGGGCAATCCTTGGTTGGGTCATATCCTAAATCCCTTACTAGCACCACAGAAATAAAGTCTTGTGCCTTCCCACATCAGAGGACTCTCCTCAGTCCCTCATACCTTTCTTTTCCTTCCTTCCTCCCTCCTTAGCAAAGGGTAACAAAGATGGCAACCCCACGCCCCGGTGGGAAACAAGCATCCCTGCAGGGCAGCAGGGGCTGGACCTCCAGGCTCATGTGTGGGTGAGCAGGAGCAGCAGGCTCCCTCGGCCAGTCTCCCCCTTGCAGCATCTCAGCTCCTACCACGCTCCCTCTTTGTTCACCAGTCTCCCTTGCCAGGACTAAAGCCCCAGTCCCCCAAGGGGAAGGGGCTGAATTTGGACAGGCCAAACAGAACAACCTGCAGGTGGGTCAGCGTGTGCAGTGCCTGTATAGGTGGGAGACCTTATGCTTGAAGCTGAATGGGAAACACTGAGCATCTCTACAGAGAAGAGAGAGAGGGAGGGAGGGAAGAAGGGAGAGAGGGGAAAAAATCTTGTGAATGCAGTGTTTGCAAAATGAGCTGGTGGTAAATAGCTGGAGGATAGGCAGTGTCTCTGTACGTGAGGCGCAGCACGGAGAGCTGCACCTGAGTGAGGCTGGGCCACTGCTCGCTCCAGCATCACACGTCACTCACTGATGCATCCTCCCCAGCCTACTCTCTCTGCACCAGCTCCCCCGCCTCCACCACAAAAAAGCAATGGGAAAAATGGGTTCCCCCCCACACCCAGTGCAGCCACAAAGCAGAGAGCTGGGAGAGGCACAACTGAACTTGATTCAAGGTCCAGCTGGTGTCTGCCCAGGTTCCAGGGGGTATTCAGCAGCACGAACCTCCTGGTCCCATTTTCTTGCTGGGGACACACATTCCCTTGAGCTCAGCGTTTCCCCATGCTCCTGCTCCGGCGCTTTCTTCCCCGAGCAATGGCAGCCCTGTTTGCAAACACTCCCTCTACTCGCTAGTGCTGCTATCCAAGGCCCTTTGTTCCCCTCGCTGGGAAGTCTTCCTTTGCATTTTGCAGCCAGAGCCTGAGGCCCAGCACAGCTCATCTCACCTGGGGTGCTCCAGACTGAAGACCACAACTTCTCCTCCCCCCGCTCTGAAAGACAAAATTCACACAGCACCCGGAAAAAAAAAAAAAAAAATGTCTTTCCCTAGCTGGGAAAGGGAAAAGAAGCCATCCTCTCCACCGGGGAGAGGCGCGCTCAGGGGTGTCTGTTATAGCAAGCCGTGCCCCTATTTGCAGTTTTACGAGGCGTGCTCCCCAGCCCCGCCGGGATCGCTGGTCCCTCGGGCGGCAGCCGGCGGTCCCGCAGCCCGGCTCCATGGGAAAGCAACCCGGCACCCGCCTGACACCCTGTGGCCACTGCCCGCCTTGCAGGGACACGGCGTGGAGCGCGATGGGGAGATGGGGACCGAGTCCGTGAGGAGACTGCATGGGAGGGGGCACACAGGACCTGTTAGCAGAGCAAAGCTGACAGGAGCGGGGAGAAACCACAGACCAGGCGCATGCCTGACGCCTGCCACCTGCCATCCAGGGATAAAATGCTACATACTTTCATAAAGCAGCACACACGTGTCCTGGCAGTTTCCATTAGTACCCATGGATTCAGCCCAGCATGTCCAGGAGGAAAAGAATTTCAATTTACTGCTAGCTGATGCCACAGACTCATATGTGCACAAGACCTCTTGCTCTATGGCAGCATGTGACAGTGGGGAGCTGCTATAATAATGCCTCAACAGAGGCCCCTAAGAACATCCCATATGGGGTGGGATCCCACATCCCCTAAGAACCGCCATATGGATTTTGAGCCCCTCAGAGAGTCCTCTCCACTGGACAGCAGGGCCTTTTCCCTGCCCCTCCTTGGCTTTGCTCACCTCCTGCCAGAAGGCTGAATTTACACTTCCCAAAGCGCAAGGCTTGGGGTCTCTATAGGGGCTGGAGTAAAACCTGGTCATCAGCGCCCCACCAACCTCAGGGTCAGAGTGGCCATGTGTGGCAGATGTCCCACACAGTTTAGGATGGGGACACGCTCGTGTAAGAGTTGAAACACTGGCATTTCAAGTGCTCAGAGCTAACCCTGTAGCACATCTGAGGCACCAGCCAGCAACTCTGACACTGCAGGACCACAGACCAGGGAAGTTCCAGCAACAGCTGGGGATGGAGCTGGCACTCACCCTTCCCAGGTAAGTGGGAGGAATGGCTCCATGTGGGGCCCCAGGGGACTTACAGACTCCTGAGGTCTGCCCTCATCCCTGGAAAAGCTGCCAAGACTCTAGGAGTAGGAGGAGGTGAAGGTGTTTTGTGTGAGAGCTAAGCTAGCTCGGAGCAGGCAGCTCTCGCTCCAGGTGATCACCTAGGTACCCAAGTGAAGCCCTGCAACCTTGATAGAAAAGCTTGTCTCCATTTAGGAGGGGATCCTTTGAATACTCTCACTGACTTGCCTCCATTCTTCTCCAGTTTACAAGCCCCTATGCGTGTTCCACCCTTACACCCCACCAAGTGCTGCATATGCCCACCAACTTGGTTCTCCTGCAGGCACATCAGGCGTGCCTGGGGAGCTGGCGACCCCTAACCCAACTGTACTGCTCACAGCATTCATTCACGGCCTCCCCTGGGTATCCATAGTTCCGCACGCCTCTGCAGGGAGAAAGGCTGTGTCTCATTCCCAGGCTTTCTTGGGGCAGAGCTCGCCCTTGCTGAGAGCCCATTGGCAGCGGGGCAGTGAGGCCATCAGCTGCTTTCTCTGCTCTGACTTTCCCTGGCTGCAGTTCGGTGAGGTTCTGATGTGATAATCTGCCCCCACACGTCCCTCTGGCCAGAGCCCAGCAGGGAGAGCTGGAGACATTGAGACGGCGCATCGCAGGGGGACCATTTTAATTAAAAGTGATGCTTTGGTCAGCAGGGCAGAAGCTTCTTTGGGGATACAGGGAGGAGGAGTGAGCTGGGTGAGTGATGCGGGGGGGAAGACGTGCCTGGTCAGGGTTAGCTCTGGACTCAACAGATTTGCCAGGAAAGTGGAAAGTGGCAGAATGAGCTGGTGCTCACTTCTCAGCAGCCTTTACCATGGGCATGGTGCTCCTGGCAGTGCCTACAGTATCCTGAAAGCCCAGTGCAAACTAGGGGACTCCCTCCCCCAAGCTCAAAGCATTTACTGTTCCCTGCAGAGAAGGAGAATGCCTGTACAGTGCTTATGGATGTTTAGGGGCAGAGGGGCCCCAGGTTGGCTCTTGGACTGTGCCAAAAACAAAAGATAAAAGCTCAGCAGGGCCTTGCACCAGGTGTGTTAGTGCAGCATGGTAGGGAGCCACCGCAGCCACAGCCAGCTTCTGGAGGTGGGAATGACAATGAGGTCTGATGTCCCTCCAGCTGAGCTGCAAACTGTGCTGAGTTCTCAGCTCTGGTGGCAGAGGGGATCCATCACTGCTGGGAATGTGCTATTAAGACCAGAAAAGATTTGTGAGGGAGAGTAGGGTTTGAGGAAGAATTAGGCAAGGGGATTCTCCCTCACATAGAAGTGAGGAATCCCCAGGGACTGGGAGGCTTGAAAGAAAGCCAAGCCCTGGTGTCCATCCTAAAAAAGCCTCTCTCAGGCTGGCCTTCTAGCTAGAGTCTAGTCCACCCTGGGCAGTTGTGATCCTCCTGCCTTCACCCGAGGATAGTCTAGATAAAAGCTCCCAGACACCAAACAACATGATTCTAAATCACAAGGAATGTGTTTCCATTCAAATACCTACCAGGCCTCTTTTCTGCTCCTGGGACAGCTGCGGAAAACAATGTCCAGGCCCTGCATGCTGTGCCTGCCCTGGAGCAGTCACAGGTGGAGCAGCCTCCAGCCCAGCAGAGAGGCAGGTGCCATGACTGCTAGCAGCACTACGCTCCTGTCCCAGCAAGGGTGTGTCCTGCCTCCTCCCGCCTTGGCTAGCAGCAGTCTGGCCATGTCAACCACAACTCATTTCAGGTAAAGCAGGTAGTACTTCTAGCCTGCACTGCTGGTTGCTGTGAAGAGCCGTATTTGCCGACCAGCAGCAGCAAGAGCAAGGGAGCATGGCGGGAGGATGGGTGGCACAGGATGCAGGTGGGAAAGTTATGCTGCCGGACCCTGGCAATGCCTGGCGAGCCAGCGAGGAAAGGGTCGAGAGCGACTACGTGATGCTTCGCAGGGAGAACTGATCTTATTAATAAAAGCTGCTTCTTCCCAAGGCCTTGATAATCTCTCCTGCTGCAGATTATTTGCAGCTGTGGAATTTAATACTCCAATGAACAAAGCTCTCTGAAGCAGCAAGGCAGCAAGTGGACTGTTAACCCTTCTGCATGGTACCAGGGGCTTTCGGCTTGGGTTTGATGTCTCAATGCGGCTGAGCCACATGCTGCTACAGCCGCACCAGATCTCAGCACCTATGAGTCCAGCACCCAAGCCAGGCTGAGACCTTGCAGAAAGTCAATGCAAAGCCCATTCAAGTGCCTGGATTCTCTTAATTAAAAAGACAGGCCAGTGAGTAAGTGTTCCAAGGCAGAGCCTGGACAGGGCTGGGGGCTGTGTTGTCAGCAAGTGGTGCTGCATTACACCACCAGGTAAGCACTTGACCTTACAGATATTGGGTCAACAAACTCAGCCCCCAGGGCTGAGGAGATTGTCAACCCTAGCTAAGACATTCACCCCTCTCATTCAGTGTCAGGTGTGTGTGAAAGTGAGTCAGCTAAGCCCTGGGAGCCTTGCTCCACGTTTTCGACACCAGCAGGGACACAACTGCAGCACAGCATTTCTGCTGCCCTCCCTGGGACCTGAAAGCCCATGGCTGAAGTATATGCTTTAATGTGCTCTGCACCTTGTCTTGAAATTTGGTGCATCTCAGGAGATGCGTACAGGAACCATCAGACTTGGCTTATTGCCTGAATGGTCCCTTAGATGCAGGTGATTTAGAGGGGGAGAGAATGGGGTGGGCTTAAGGCACAGCCTGGTGAAAGCAGAGGTGAGAGGGATGCACAGGAAGGACTAGTTAATCATATGGGCTTGTCCCACCAGTGCCTGAGCCTGGTTTGAGTGTGTTAGTTGCTGAATGGGATGGGCACAAGAAAGCAGCTAGGGTAAAGGGTGGACTGATGGATGGAGAAAGAAAGGCAAACACCAGGTCCCACTCACACGCTAAAACCCACTGACCACCCCATAACAAAGTGGCAGATTCTAGAGCCGTAAATACAGCCTGTTTTCAATCTACACCTCTCTCAACATTCTTGTACTTCAGACATTCCCCAAGGACCACACAAATCCTTGGTCCAGTTCTGCACAGTTTAAAGGGTCACAGCAGCATCCCTACCGTAAACTACATAACTATAATTCTCGGACACAATAAACAGTCCCTATCCACCCCATCAGGTCCATGTGACAAAAAAGCTATGGCAGATTTCAGGTGGGATCTGTTTTCCTCAGTCAGTAAAAGTCTGGCTGCTGAAGTGCAGGAAATACAGACCTCTCATACCAGCTCAAAAGTTCCTTGAGGTGGTAGTCCCTTTACTTCTTAGCAGCATCTGGCATTTGCACAGTGCCAAAGTAGCCTATACCTGCCCTAAAACTACAGTATGTGCCTCTGAGGCTATGCAGCCCCTTTGCTTTTGACTTGAACTCCTGTACCTACAGTCCCTCTCCCTCCTGTGTGATGCCATCTGCCAAGGATCTCTCAGGGCTCTTCAACCATGCAGGAGAAGCTGGAGGTTGTAGAACGGAGTTCAGTCCAGCCTCAGGTAGCCCAAAATTTGCATGGGACAGCCCATTGACTCTGTACTTCCCCATTCTTAAGGTCTTAAGGTTTGCTCCAATTTCTGCAGAAACAGATGATACCACCTGCCAGCCACCGCTCTGCACTGGCAGAGTGTTTTGCCATCGAGTTTGCCCACAAGCAGCACAGGCTGGCAAAGTGGAGACACCATCAGTGAAGGATCTTGGGGACTAGGGGAAGGACAGATCCTACCCTGTAGAGCCCAACAGATGCTTGTAGACCCTCTCCCATGGGCAGGAGGCCATCCTGACTTCCCTCTCCCCCAGGTTACAGTGTCTAAGCTACCAAGTCTTCCAGAGGGAACTGCCTCCGTGGGTCTGGATCTGATGCCGCGGAGGTCCCCATGTCCTCAACTCACCCCACTGCAGGTGAGGCCTCCTGGGGACCCATCCTTCCTCCACAAGGCAGAGCTGAGGCAAAGTGTTGGACTTGTGAAGCCAGTTAAACCAGCTATTTACTGCTGTTAATATTATGAAACACAGATTGGAGGCTTTCTAGAGCTGTCTAGGGCCTCCTGAAGAAGGGCCAAGAGCCAAACACAAGGCTCAGAAAACAAGGGCAAAGATAGCATCTACCATCCTACCACCTCCTCTCCTTACTTTATCTACCCCTCCAAGAAATGAATTTTGTGCCTCCAGTGAACTGGAGCCTTTCCAGACACATAGAGGGGATCTTGGGCCTTGTTTTGAAGAGAAAAGGGAATGTAATTAGGAGCAAAGCTGGGCAGCACACAACCATTTTCTTTGCTCCAGTCATGCGTGAATGCAAAAGCCCAAAAGCTCATCCTGCAGAAGTAATAGCACCTCCTGCATTGGAGATGGCTACCACCTTCTCAAGCCTCCTGTGCATCGCAGACAGCTTGGACCAGATCATGGGGAAAGGTGTGAAAGTCAGGACAAAACAGCAGCTTGAAGCATGATGGTAAGAAATGCACTCTGGCCTGTTCAGCTTTTGCTATCCTTGGTGAACCAAGAACGAGTGGTCTGCTGTTGTCAGTGACTCTAGGGAGCTTCTACTGGGCCAGCAGCATGGGTTAGGCATCATTCACCCCACTGTACCTCCCCTATCCCATCCTAGCATAGGGTGCCTGTTTGAGTGAGCAGGACCAGGCCTGGCAGGACCAGAATGTCAGGGAACACCTGAGATCATCCCACCTTCTGAATGCAGGAGGTGGAACATGTTCACCAGCAGTACATGCCACCCCTAATGCTTGACTACTGCTCTCTCAATCCGCAGAACATTCCTCATTTGAGAACCAATGGACCACCATGATTTTCTATTACTGCACCATATTGTCCCAGAAATGTGAAGAAGATTTATTTTTACCTTATCCAGGGTCAGCTTGCAGTCTTACAAGCTAGAGTAACAAATCCTTTAATCCTATAATATGGGAAACTACAGTGGGATTCCATGGTCACAACTGGGGTCCATCAGGGAAAGAGATTTGGTTCAGAGACTGGGCCACATGGCCACGTGATGGCCCTATTTGGCCAGGGGTGGACGTCACGAGATGATGTTACCGTACAAGGGAGGATACAGCTCTCAAGGGCAGAAGGTCAGCCACCATTCACATTCATACTGGGGAGTTAGAGCAGAAGTAAGGAAGCCCATCAAAGCATTGCCGGAGATAAGTATTTCCTTCTGATAGCCCATCCCTGGCTCATTCGTTTTCCTGCCCTGCCCTGGTAGATCCTGGCAGACAGAGTGGCTTCAGGGCAGGTGGGCCCTGAATGCAGCTTCCCATTTCCCCACACTCCACAGGCAGTGTGGGCTACAGCTGCTGTAGGTCACCACTGGAAATATCCCCGGTACCCAGGACAGGATGTCTGCCAAGCCATTCCCAGAGCTGCAGTCCTTCATCAGCTGGAACACTGGCAGAGTTCACCCCACCACACCTACAGACAAACAAAGGGCTAGTCTCACTGTTAAGGAGCTGTGGGACCACCACATCCTAGCCTTGGCCCTGAGGAATACTCACTAGTGCCTGCCCCTCCACACCCATAGCCATAGCTATGAAGAGCAGCTCTTTTGAGCTACAGAGCGAGCAGAGTCTGGGGTAAGGCCTTACACCAAAAGACCTTGGATGTGCTTCACAGCCTCTGCTTTAGTCCATGTTGTACCTTGGGGCTTGCATGTTTATTTTTAAAGAACCACATTAGGTTCATAGAGTTTACAGCCCTCAGACATGTTCAAACCAAGCTCATATTTCAGAGGCCCAAGTGACAGCCTGTCTCTGGTGTCTATGCCACAATAACTGGGCACATCACTTCCCAGTGTTTTGGGGAGGGTGTGTTTACTATTCATACTGAGCATACTCACTCTAGCCAGGATGGAGGTGAGCGTCCAGGTTCATTTTGAGCTCTGTTAAGCAGTGAAGCCCTGGAGCAATGAATTCCATGGAGCAACTTGTGCTTTCGTGAAAGGAAAAATGAAAAAAAGCTAAATTTATTTCCTCCAACAGCCCTTTCGATTGAACGTTGCTTCTGCTGCACTCTCAGAGAGGGTGAATGGATGTGCTTGATGTGCTTTCTCCACATCCTTCTTTTCACCCTTCTGCCATGAGCCTTCATTAATCTTCCTTCTCTCCAGGCTAGACACTCCTGAGCTTTCCAATTCTATTTTCTTGTTAGAGGTTGTATCTGCAACAAGCCTAGGAAAATTTCCGTCCTCTACCCCTGACAGCTTCTGAGATAAGCTGACCAGCCCGGCATGCTCACTTGAGGCTCCACCACTGCAACAGCATTAAGGCTCGATTCAGTGTGATTCACCTCCCCCTTTCTTATGTTGGAGAACGGGAGAAACTACTTAGAAAACGAGTTGACAAGGCTGCAGTCAACTGCAGTGCTGACTTGTGCAGGGGAGAGCCCTTTGAGCAGTGACCGCACAAGGTTCAACCTTGGGGCTCTGCCCTGGCAGTGATGCCAGCCCCAGCCCCGTTCCCTCACTAGCAGCTCTTTGCCCCCTCTAGCCCCTCGGGGTTTCCCAGTACAAGTGTCTAGCCCATACAGTCTCCCTGATGGACACTGTCCCCTTGCCCTTGTCTATCTTAAACAGTAGCTGCAAGATATAAACAAGCAAGACCCCAGGTCCAGCTGTTTCCCTGTCCTCTTTGCTCTCCCTGGTTCACGCTGCTCCTAAACAGCACAGCCAAGTCCAGATGAGAAGCACACAGCTAAAAAAATGACAGCCCTCAGTTGTCTCATCAGAAAGGTTTGGCAGGGTCCTGCTGCTGCCTCTGTTAGCAGCTGGGTGGAAAATGCTGCTCAGCCTGCATACCTGAGGCTTGGCATGCCTTTCCCTCAGGGAAGGGGATTTGGCATCTGACTGTGTGAAAGGCCCTGACAAGGGGTGACAATGCATTCTGAGGGGTTGCTTTGCATCAGGAGAGTGGCCCAGCTCAGGGCTTCCCAAGAGAGCCGGGCTGTGCCTCCCTGCTGCCCATCCCTGCCCCCTGTTTTGCAGCAATCCATGAGCGAGCTGGGCAGGGCATCATGTCCCTCCTCTGCCCAACACAGGCAGCTACCAGCCCCATGGGAGGCACAGTGCTGCTTGCAGACACATCTTCCCAGTAATTTTCCTAGCCCAGCTCACCCTCACCAAAACAGTGACCCAGATGTGACTCTGACACCCTCGGTAACTCAACAACCCTCCAGAGACAGGGTTTAACCTCAGTCAGAGCCCCTGGCTCCCACTAAAGCTTTCCCAAGGGATGAGGTCAGGCTCAGACACCCCCAAAGTCTCGATCTTCCTCCTTGCCAGCCGCGGCTCCGCTGCCCTGCTGTGGGTCGGAGGCTGGGGAACACGCTGACGAAAGGAGATTTTGTCTCGGCGCGTCAGTCAGGCTTAGGGGCCCACGGAGCAGCAGGGGCCATGGGGGCAGGCTGCTGGGCACACCATCACACCCACATTGCCACCTAGCCTCCCATTCTGGGATGTGCAGCTCGCTACCCTCCCCCCTGCCAACCCAGCAATGCTCACTTTAAACCAAAGCCCTGTCTCTGGCTGCATCACCTCCAGTTCAGCTGGGGTTTCAGCTACCTCCCCTTTCTCCCAGCCCCCAAAGTCACTCGTTGCCTCCCCCAGCTGTGGGGTTCATCCACACTGCTGGCACAGGGCCATGAGACGGGCCTGCCTGTCTCCCAGTCTCGGTCTCCAAGCAGATGGAAGACATCAGCTCCCCACTGCATCCTTCCACGATAATTTGTCTCACCCACTTCCTTTCAGGGACACCCCTTCTCACAGCCAGTTAATCCCCAGTGCTCGTCTGTTTCTTTCCAGACCCCAGTCCTCACCCAGAGAGCCTCGTCACAACTCTTTTCTGGGCAAGCATCTCCCCAAAGGTCTACCCATGCAGGATGCCCTAAAAAAAGACCCCTCTTCCCCAAACCCCATGGAAGAATGTCTGCACACAAAGTCCCCACCATCATCAGATGAAAAGGCACTCTCTTGGGATCTTCAGCTGACGCAAATCCCTTATCCAAATGCACGGGAATGGACACTAACCCAGGGACCCAGTCAGAGCCGACCAGGGAGGCACATTTGCAACAGGGCAAGAAGAGCCTGGGAGGACTCTGCCTTTGACTTCCCTATCCCTCTGCAGTGGGTGGCAGCTCCCCCAGATGCTGCTTAGATTAGATGAGGGAAATCCTCCTAACCATGTCTCACACAGAGAAATTTTTCCATTTACCATATAAAATCATGTTAATGGCAGAACAATAATGATGGAAGAGGGAAGAGAATGACCTTCTGGTGGTAGCTGAGATAGGTATTGTTTTGGATTTTCTTCTCTCTTCTGAGGGAACCATCCCACCTGCCTGCAGCCATCCTGTAATAAAAGGACTTGCAGGAAGAACTGCTATGCAGAGTAAATCACATCTGCTTTCCTAGTTGGATGGATGCACAAGGAAAAGCTTTCTATCTGGGCTTCAGGCGGATCCCAAAGAAGGATGCCACAAGCCAGAGCCCAGGAAACCCAGCAGCTGCACCACTGCCTTGCTGCTCAGAAGGCAGCAAGGGCACATCTGGAGAAGAGCAGAGGGCAGCCTGGAAGATGAGAGCAAATGGGTATCATTTAGGCCCCTAGGCCAAAACAAAAGAGAGGATCTGGAACTGAGAAAACTTGAGCAGGGCCTGCTCAAAGGAAAGAGAGTCTGGAGAAACCACATCAGCCTGGGCTGCTGGGAAGGCCCCATCCACCTGCCCCTGCCTGCATGGGCTCTGCAGCCAGAGCAGCACTGGACCAGTACTGAAGCAGTCAGGGGCTCACCATCCCACAGCCCTGGTGGAGCCAAAGTCAGTGGGATGGGTGGGAGCAGGCTAAGGGCTCATCCACAAGACTGACCCCTTCCCCTCAGAGAGATACTGCCACAGGCAACGCCTGGAATTTGCCAAGCAAGAGCTGTCATCATAGGCCAGGGATTTCTGCTGAAATTATGTTCCTCATCAGGGAAGACAGGTAAAAACTGCAGGAGACGCACTACAGGATATGCTTAGCTTAGCTGTCTGCATGTCTGCTTATTAAGCTCTGAGATTAAGGATTTAGTTCCACATATCAGTTTACTTAGAACTAAAGCATCACTTCACATTTTAATCTCAAGTATGCTACATTGTCTTGGCCACTTCCTCTCATGCCCTCTCCCCATGACCTCTTCCTCAGCAAAATGCTGGAAAGTTATTAGCAAATATTCTGTGAATTGTTTAATATCCAAACAGCAGGATCTGTGCATCCCATGAGAGATTCATAGCTCTTACAATCAGGACAAGAAAAACAAGGATTGTTTTCAGGCCCCCAGGTCCTACTGGTAGATGTTTTGAGGCTGGAGTTGTTGCCAAGCAAAAATCTCACAGTAAAGCATCCCTTTAGACGAGTTATAAACCAGGTTAGCTGGCCGAGGTACTCCAGCTTAGGATGGACCCCACTTCCACTTGCTAACAGACTTTGCACAGAAGCAAAATAGCCCATACCAAGTGCCATTTGAAACTCTACTTTCCAGCACTGTGTTAGTGGAAGCCATCTTCTTCTGTTCTCAGAAGGATTTACACTGAGGAAGGCTGAGCTCCTTCTGTCTGCAGGAAGGCCATGACCTTTTAATTTGCTTATGATTTATTAAAAAACTATAAAAGTATTTGTTTACGTGTTTATCAGGGCTGAAGGAGTTTCAAAGGTTGAAGGTTTTCTAAATCAAGACTGCAGAGCTGTTGAGTGGCATAAACACTTCCCCTAAAAATGCATAAAACCATATACCCTTTCTCTACTCAAAATACTTTAATCTGCTATTGGGAAGAGCTTTGAAAAAGCTAAAAACCATACCTGAAGTAGGCTGTGAAGATTTATCCACTGATGGCAGGGCACAATGCTGCCTTTCCTACCTGTTAGCCAAACGCAGAAAGATTCATCATGCTGCAGCCCTTGTTGGTGCCAATGTTTATTCCAAAAAAAGAAAAAAAAGACCACCAGAAGCATCCCATGCTGACCCAGGAACAAATTTAACCAGGGAAAAAAGGCAACGGATAGTGTCCGAGACATCAGGCTGTGCCATGCCCCTGTGACACAGAAGCAAAGCCCACCCAAGGGAGGCATGCCAGTCACGCTTATCGCTGTGACTGGCACACAGACTTGGTTCACTGTCCCACTTGGAAAAGTAACACAAACACCTCCTCTGAGCATGGACAGTTCTGGAAGTTGACTGCACTCAGATAGGCTGGAAACACTGACTTTAGGCGAGTATCTGCTCTGCTCCTATGCCAGTGGGCAGACAGCTATGGAGGAGGCAGGCTGAGGCTTAAAGGCAATGCCCACAGGGCTCAGAGGACTTGGAGCAGCAGATCCAACGTTCCCTGGCCCACGGACAACAGCAAGCAAGGAACATGCAGCCAGCAGCTGATAATTTTGTTTTCCCACAGAACTGAGTTCACGGGGAAGTTTTACTAAGCAGGACAGTGCCATAACTTAAACGTTGATACTAAAATTATAGTATCATCTTTTGTGCATTACCTGGCATAACGGAGTTCAAGGGGATCCAGGACTTGCTTTTTCCATGTGCAATGTAGATTTCACAGTGGGAAGCATGGGACAGATACATCTGCAAGGAGTGACTGGAGTGGAGTGTGGAATAGCTCAGCACTGCACTCTTCAGATCTTCATAAAGGGGGGCAACATGGTGCCAAGGTAAGGGGCTTTCCCGGCGCAAGAGAAGGGCAAGGCAAAGTCAGCCACCACAGCCACCAGACCTGTGAGGAGTCAGCTCGATGGCCTGAAGCTGGTCAGACTCCTGCTGACTGCACCCCCTGCACCAGCACTGCTCTGCCCCAATGTCCCTTTACTGGCCATGAGCATGAAGTTTATCTGCTCAGCTCCAAAGAAAGGAAGCTGTTTGGCTCCTGGATCACAGCTGGCCCTGAAAGGAACACTAGCATTTGCCCACTGTTGTACCTGAGCTTAAGAAGCTGGACAACAGCCAGTCTCACCAAATAACATCACAGACAATGTGTGACAACTGTCCCAAACAGGAATCCAAAAGGAAGGTTCTTTCTGTAGATCTTTCAATCTGAACCCAGCCCTTGCATTAAATGGAGAACAAAATTTTCAGAAACCCACCCCATTCAGCTCCCCTTTCTACCTCTGCTTCCCGATGTCTGCCATGCCCTGTTGAAGCTGTAGGCCACCACGCTCTCCTGATTCTGATTCCTCCTAAATACTTTTCTTAGGAAAAAACATAGAAACTCATCTTATTGAATGTGCCCAACCAATAGTTCATTCTGTATCTCTCCTACTCTCTTGTCGAATCCATTTTGTAGATCCCAGTGTCACTGGACCAGGGACTAAACTTTGTGTCTTGCTCCTGGGGAACTGGGAAAGGCAGAAATAGGGAAAAGAGAGCATAAGCAGTACAGAACAAGGTTTTCATGTTCTCGTTTTAATGATGACTAACTAAATTAACACCATAGGACAGTAAGGGTAAAGGACAATTTCCCAAACAGATTGCAGATGTTCTGTAAAGTAAATCAACCTTCTTTTGGAGAAAAAAGAAACTATTTCAACATTTACAGTAGTTGCTTATAATTCTTAAACAGGAGGAGGGACTCTTGATGAACCTCAACTTTTTCATGTTTCATCAGTTTCTAAAAAATGACCAAGTAACATCTACTGTATGAAAGGACATACAGGACATAACAGGCTGAAGAACCCTCTTAGCTTTCAAACAAAGTTGCGGGCAATGGCCAATACTTTGGAGAATTCGCCTTCTCTCTGTCGCAGGATATAGGGTATTGGTGTTTTTATCCTAGTCCCGATTGGATTTCCATTATCTTCTATGAGTACCACATTGTTGGAATCAAACCTAGGCGTCATGGTGGGGCCAGGCATCTTGTGCCCTACAATTAAAGCTTTCTTCTTTTCTCCTTTGATGGCCAGAAGGATTTTATCTCCTACTTTGCCAACTCCAGTCTTGTTATACACGTGGATGCACTTTGGTGGCCGGTGGTAGGGCGTGTTCCCCAAGGCGCTGTTGTCCACCACTCGCACGCGGGTGAGTTTCTGTATTGCTCGGCATGCTCCAGTGGTACTAAAGCATAAGACAGGAAAGAATGAGAGACAGATCTCCTCCATAACCCTTGGGGAGCAAGGGCAAACTCGCGCAGAATCCTGTCACTACACAAAACACTCGGAAGGCGCCAGCAATAAATACATACCATATGGGTGACACATGGACTGCATTCAATGTGCTCTTTGAAAGCCAGATGCTACTTTGGGCTTTGCACACTCGTCACTAAATGTCAAACATAAAACGACCGTTCTCCTCTGAAACACGACTAAAAGATGGCGTGAAGAGTGACTTGCATTTCATGGGCTCTAGCAACTGCAGATGATTCAACTTCAATTTACAAGGAAAAGATTGTGCTTGCTTCTGTTACAAACAGCCTGCAGGAAGCTAAGACTCAAGTCAGCCTCTTGCAATCTTGTTCACATTCCCCAGCAATAAGGACTTTTATGACCAATCTTCTTTTCAGTGAAGTCTGTGAGGGTCTCCCATTTTATTCTGCTCTCAGTAAGATCTCTAAGGACCTGCTGTGGGTGTGCTAAGCTGTCACCAACTAGAATCTAAGAGATCATCACCTTCCCCATGTGGGAGGAATCCAGAAAGATACAGTCTCTTCTGTATCTGTTTGCTCTGTGGGATTATCAGAAGCAAGGAACAACAGAAATAAACTGCACATTACGAAATTGTTAGATCGGACTCAGAATATGCTTGAGAACAGCAGGAATAAACTCCCTTACAGAAACCACTATTCTTTTATTCAGTGAGTTCAAACTCAAGTGATTTGTTGCTTCTCTTCAAAGGACACCCAAACACAGACCACTGGAAAAGCAGAAAGATCCTTTTTACTGCTAAACAACTACTTTGCATTAAGGTATAGAAACATGCTGGCCAGAACTGCAGGAATGCCAACCTGCTGTCAGCTGAACTACTCAGGAGACAGCATATGGAATCAACCTAATCATTCACCTTGTTTTTCAGAGCAGAAGCTTGTACGGTAACTAAAGACTAATACGGACCATCATCCCTTCTGGAAGATGAAGGGCCTGTATTTGCAAAGCTGCCTAGAAGACAAGCACCAAACCTAGTTTGGATGGACACGAGCTGAAGCAGATATTTTTACACGCAGTGAGGGAAGGCCAGCTGAATGAGCCTGTGTTAGTCCAACTGCTCCAGAGGTCAAGCGCTGCCTTACAAGATCTGTTTTCTGCACCAGAGGCATACCCCTGCTTTCCTGTCTCTCTCAAAAGTCACTCACCTCTGCAAGCAGCCGCCCCCTCCCATTCCAACCCCTGGCAGGGACTGTGGTATACCACACTCTCTCTCCTCTGCCTGCTGACTGTGGCTGCACAGCAGGGGAGACAGAAGGGAGGAGGCTGGAGTGTTGTCACAGGAAAGAGAAGGGAAAGCCTAGGTAGGACTGAGTGTACAACACAGAAGTAGCAAACAGCTATACAGAGTAACTGCACTAGGACTACTTTTTCTTTTCCTTCTTTCTTCATTTCTGCCATGGTTTTGGAGCAAAAACCCACCCCAAAAATAAGGCTTCCCCATTAAGAATGTTGAAGTCCTGCTTATGTCTGTGGACTGGACTTTGCCTGTCTTGCTGTCACGTATATATGCTTTAAGTGTCTACTGGCCAATGCTC